>NC_083363.1:38107413-38722663 GCF_030254825.1 Meriones unguiculatus | reverse complement strand
AAAAATGACAGCAACTGGGACCCTCTTCTCTGCAGGGGAGGCCTGAGCAGCTGAGCGTGGAAACTGCCTCAAGCCGGCGTCAGGCCCGACTGAATGCATGAATGAAATGGGCCAATTCACCTAAAAGACCCACAGCTGCAGGGCCTGGCACCTGGGTTCTAAAAGAGCTTGTAGTACCAGCTGTGTGACCCCAGACAGGCCACAGAATCTCCTGGGTCTCCATTCGTTCATCTGTGAAGCTGAGAACATAACACTCACCATGACTAACCAATGGTATGGCTGGCTTTGTTTTATTGAACATTTTGTTTCTGGGCCATCAGTAAGGATCTGGGCGACACTGTTGCAGAGCCTGGGAGGCCCAGTGGTAAACAGAGCAGAAAAACATCTCCCTCCCTCCAGACCTCCCCTGGGGGGAGTGAATCAATCATAAATGAGCCGGACACACAGGATTTCCAAAGGCTTTAGTGACAAGGTAATGCAAAGAAGGGCAGAATGGAGAGGGCATGGAGAGTTCTCTAAAGGCTGCCACTGACACCCAAGCACGGGAGGAAGAGGGGATGGATAGTCAAGAGGGAATCTGGGGAAAGAGCGTCTGGTATTGTGGGAATGGCTAGTGCAAAGGTCCTGAGGCCAGGGTAGATGTGGACCATTCAAAACATAGGAACGATGGCGCACTGGGCGGAGATCCCAGAAGGAACATGGAAGAGGGGACCAGGTGGGATACAGCTGTTGTGCTTTTGCCTTTAAGTTGCGGTGAGACGGGAATCCATAGGGACTCTGCGAAGAAGTGACATCGTATGACCTGGGTTTTACAAGGGCTCTCTCCAGAAAAACTCATGAAACTATATGCCCCAAGATGCTTTGAAAAACTCGTGGAGAATGAGAATGATGGGAAAGTGGACGAAGGTTAGGAAAGACCCAGTCTTCCAGATGCTCCCAAGAACAGGTTGCTGGGGCGATGAGGGGTCAAACACAGCTTCTCTTTCATACTCACTTTCTCCTGGAGAAGTCAGGTTTTGTTGCCGTTTCCTGGGATCCCAGTTGGCACTGAAACTGTGAATCAAACGAGACGCTGAGGGCAGATGCTGTACGGGTCTTCCGCTTGCTCCCTCCGGGAACCCTTGTTTGGGGGACGTTTACTCTCAGAGTGCAGCAGCCACGTGGTGAAAAGGGCCGAGTCACGTGGAAAGGCCACATGTTGGAACTCCCGGCAGCAGCCCACATTGGTTTTGAGACGACAGCCACTGTCTACTGCCAGCCATGTGAGGGAACTGTCTTCAAACGTTCCAGTCCAGCTGAGCCCCCATGACGAGGGAGCAGCCAACCTCGCTGGGGGGCAGAAGAGCCTTCCAGCTGTGCTCAGTGAAACCCACAGCGTCATGAGATGCAATAAAATGGCTGTGGCTTCCAGTAATTATGTTTTGAGTTGCTTTATTATACAGGAATGGAGAAGCAGAGCTATAGGGTGGTTTATGGGCCGAAAATAAAAAAAAAAAAGTCTGTGCTCAGTTTGGTATCAAAACGAAAAAGTTTTCATCTCAATGAGGGGAAAGCTTCCTGAAATAAAACACTCATTTTCCTTCCCTCTTACACAGACCTTTCCAGCAGCGATTAACCCTTTCCTGCTGGTTCGAACATAACCGTTGTGGACATTGATGTGTATCCGTCTTGGTTCTGTGATGTGATGAGGCCCTAAACGTCTCCAAGTTAACTGGCTCTCAGTGCTGACGGGTCTCATGCTCATCTTCTTCCTTGAAGATAAAGCCAAAAAAGTAAAAAGATCTCACACTGGCCGTTCACAGTTCTATTTGCGTATGTGTGTCGGCTCTTTCCTGATGATCTTCTGAGTTGTGCTTTTCACTCGAGCACAGGAAGCTTTGGAGAGAAAGTGAAGGGCATGAGGAAATGGACTCCGGGAAGAGAGCAGCTTCCCGTGACCTCAGGCTTGTGAAGGTTGCACCAGCTCTCGTCTTGCCACCTGTTGCCTTACGGTATTTCTACACAAATAGGCAAGCCTGCTGGACTTCTGAGTTTGGGATGGTGAAGAAGGTTCATATCACCCATATAAATACATCTAGGTCCCTACTAATAAAATTCTGGAGATAGGGAGAACATTGCAGAGACTTTTGTCTACATCCAGGTTTCAATTTTGTTGTTGTGATTAAAAATATCCTGACAAAAACAAACAAACCAACCAACAAACAAAAAAGACACTTTGGGAGGCCAGGCAGATGGCTCATTGGTAAAAGTCTTACTGCTAAGTTAAGCCTCACAGGTTCAACCCCCAGGAATCACATGGTGGAAAGAAGAGAACTTTCTTGCATATGCTTATGAACAAACAAACTAATGCTTTAAAACCAATTTAGGGGAGAAAGTGTTTGTTTCAGCTTACAATTCCAGATTACAGCTCACCATTGGGAAAGTCAAGGCAGGAACAGCTAGTCATATCACATACACAGTCAAGAACAGAGAAAAAAAATGAATGCAGACAGGCTTGTTTGGCATGCTTGCTCGACATCTTGCCTGGGCTTGGCTCAATTTCCATAATATATTTCATGACCCCTGTCTAGGGAGTGGTGCTACCCACAGTAGGCTAGGCCTTCTCACATCACTTGACCTAATTAAGACAATTTCCCCATATACACACCCATACACAAGCCAAGCCAGTGAAAACAATCCTGAATTGAGACTCTTTCCAGGTGACTCTAGTTGGTGTTGAGTTGGCAATTAAAGTTAACCACTCCACATTCCTTCCATCTGGGAGAAGATCTAGATTGTTTGACTTGTATGAAACTTAAGAAAGAGTTAACAACAAAATTGGAATTTGAACACGGCCTCTCACCTCATAAGCAGTTCTCTTGGGTGCTTCTGTGCTCATGAATGATCTACAAGTCCCCAGGGATCTCAGGAGGTCTAAGAACACATTCTTTTGCCAGCTCCTGAAACACAGGTGCAGTGTCTGCCCAGCTGAGCTTCTTAGCAGCCACGCCGCACAGAGCAGGCTCCTCGGGCCTTCTGGGCCTATTTATTCACTAGCTATTTTTACTGCCTAAGATGCTCATGAAAAACCAATGAGTTAATACACCCGATATCAGACACAACAATGTTGGCCTCTTAGGGGTTATCTGTTTTATCATTATCAGTGTCCTCAAGTAGGCTTAGCTCTAGCTCAGGCAGAACCCATGCAGTGGCAATAGGAGCTGAGCAACCAACAAGTACAGATACCCAGGGTCAGACAATGTGCAGAGAGTGAGAGAATTGGAACTCAAGCCTAAGCAGAAATTCTCCATCAAATCCCTCCACTCGGGAATCCTGAGGAGGAGGAAACAGCAAGAGCATAAGAGCCAGAACAGATGGAGGACACCAAGAAAGTGAGCAAGTTAACATACTCAAAGCTCATATGAACTCACAGAGACTGCAGAAGCTTACGTGAAGTCTGCAAGAGTCTGCACCAGGTTCTCTTTATTAGATTCCTGAGTGTGCAAACAAGTGGGTCTCGAATTCTTGTGCCTTCTCTTGGGCTCTTTTCCTTGTTTTGTCTAAATACAATGTGTTGGTTTTTGCTTTATCTTACCTTATATTTAATTTATTTTATTATGATCTCTTAGAAGCCCGTTTGTTTTCTAATCAGAAACAGAAAGAATGTATTTGGATGGGAGGGGAGATGGAGAAGTAGGAGGAAGAGAAGGAAGAAAAACTATAACCAGGATGTATTATGTGGGGGGGGGGATCACTATTTTCAATAATAATTTTAAAAAGACATGAAGGACAGTGAAAAGATGATCGATGGGGATGGCAAGATGGCTGAGCAGGAAAGGATTGCCACTAAGTCTAATGATGTGAGCTCAGTTCCTGAATCACCTGCTGGAAGGAGATTCTACCACTTCTGCAAGTTGTCCTTTGGCCTCAACCTGGGTCCTGTGGCCTGTGCCCTCTACCACCCCCATCACAGATAACTGAATAAATGTAATAATAGTAATAATAACAATAAATAAATAAATAACTTTTCCTTCTCTGTGCTACCTTGCCTACTTGGTAGGAGTATAGTACCTTATAGACAGTTCCTCTGGGTAGCTTTGCACAAGTTGTAACTGGTCTCCCAAAAGGAGATAAGAATGTTTGGGACTCCCAGAGGCAGAAAGGGGCTGTGAAGGAGCCTAGCCTGAACAGCAACCAAGTTTGCTCTGGTGGACACATTTTGATCTGCTTCAAGGATTAGGATATCACATACTATCATTTCCTCCCTTTAGAGTTAATCCTGTCAATCAGATGGCCAGGAACCCTTCCCTTGGGAAAGCTGATTTACCCACGAATATGCCCAAGAAATGGAAAGAATAATTACCCTTTAGGGAGACAATTTGTTTCTCCTTCCCAGAAGCTTCTCTTCCATGTAGCTCCTTACAGAGCTCTCATCATTTGGCACTTTTGAAACCTGCCCACTTTTAATAGTCTTGACTCATAAAAGCACAATTTTTCATTTTCACTCTTTTTAATTTTTATTGCTTTTTTTTCTTTCAGACACTAGACAAAACCTGGGCTTGTTTTCCCAAACCCTCTGAGAGTTCTCACTTTTTATCTGAAGTGGCACTCCACACCTACACATCACCTCCAATATGTGGCTTCTTGCTTGTCTCCATTGCCAAACCTGCTTGCCCTTCCACTAACATAAAAGGCGTGGCTTTCGTTCTTCCCTTTTCTGGGAAGCTGCCTGCTCTGTGTTTTTCTCTCAAATGCTAATAAAAATGTCCTTGTGCTTCTTTCCAAATTTGTCTCTACACTATTTCATAAACAAGACTGGGCACCCAGAGAGGGAACCTATCTGCTAACTGCATTATTTCTGTTTCATATGTGACTAGATCAAGGCTTAAAAGTATTAAAAGGGTTCTCAAATGTCGACAGTTACTAAGATTAACGAACTATGTAGCTATTTCTTTGTTCTCATTTTAAGAGACACCATTTCTCAATAAATTTTCAGAGATGTTCGCCTGCATCTCACTTCACACTAATATTCAGCTAGTACATTCTCATAAAGTGCTTTCACTATGTATAACACAGCTTTGAGGGCAGAAGAAAAAGACACAGGACAGCATTGTTCACTGAGTTCCATGAGACATAACGGAAGTTCAGAGACAGAGGAAGGCGTGGATCAAAGAAGCCGAGGAAGGGTTCATGGAAAGTAAGACTTGGCTTGGGTCTTGAAAGGTGAAATATAAATCCTGTGGAGGGCATGTGGGGGTGATGGAACCAAAGGCAAGGGGGATACACATCATTAAAAGACAATAGATATCATTTTTTGAAAGCAAGGGTTCCTTGTGGCTCATAATTTGAGGGTGTAATAGCACATCATGCTAGAGTTGGTAGAGCAGCAAGGGCGTGAGGAATCTGTTCACATCGTATCCACAGCCAGGAAACAGAGAGTGATGGTGCATGCTTGTGGTCTGCTCATTTCCTGCTCTTTATTAGATCTGGGACCCAGCCCAGGGGATGGCGCCACCCACTTTTAAGGTGACTCTTCTAGGTCAGTTAACCCAGTCTAGAAACTTCCTCACAGCTGTACCCAGAGGCTTGAGTTCTAGGTGATTCTAGACGCTGACAAATTGACAGTCAGTATTAAAGGCCATCACATTCCTCCTAGGGAATCTCTCTTTAATAATATTTCAATCACTGGGATAATAATAACTTCCACCACCATCAGTAGTGTCATTTATAATGTTTGCATGCACGTGCTTTCATTTTATAGCAACAAGAACCCATGGAGTGGCCTCAGCGCCTATTATTATCCTGCTTCAAAGTGGAGAAAACCAAAGTTCTTACCCAAATCTAGGGAGTGGGAGCACCACAGCTGGAGCTAGCCCACATCTGGATGAAAGAGGGAGCTAGGGGGTGCTCCCAACTGAGCTGCTTTTCTTCATGTTGCTGTGTTGTTCCCCAACTTCCTCAGCTTCAAGTTGCTCTTCTGACATGGCTTTCCCACTCCATGTGTGTGGAGACAAAAGACAGACATGTTTCAGTGCCTGTGGTTCAAGGCTTAATCTCAAATCAAAGTGCTCATTTGGGTCGGGAACGGATGTGAAAAAGAAAGTCAAGAGGCTGCAGCTACTGGATGAATGCCGAGAACTCTCATTAGCTGTAAAACATCGCAGGAAGCCCCGTCTCTCAGGACTCATCCAAAGCTGCTCTACTGCCTCCAACCACTCTTTACAGCCATTGGATCCAGCAATAACTGTGTTCAGAGCGTGTTTCTCTGCCTCAGTTTCCATTACAATGTCCCTAATGAACCTTTCTAAAGACTCGGAAAATCTTAATGACACAATGACTGTACACCGTGGCAAGGAGCCATTGCACCACCTAGGGTTTTCTTCACACTCCTTGCACCAAAAATCAATTTTCATCCCTTAGGGCCATTGCTACCCGCTGAGAATGCGTGGTACAGAGTGCTTCCTTTACATGAGGATGTGACTTAAGAAAATGACAGGACCCCCCAGGGTAGCACCATGTGGGCCTTGTGTGCCAATCTCCACCTTCTGTAGGGCTTCGAGAGAACCCAGAGGCCCTGAGCTAACTTCAGTCAAAACCACTGGGGGTGCTTCAAGACTTTAGAAGCACTCGGCTGCATTTCTGTCCAGCCACCACCATCGGGGGTCTCCGTTTGGGAAAAACTGGCAAATGCCTACCGCCTGTGTGGAAACGCACAAGCAGGCAGTCATCACGTATTTATGACATAAAGAATAATTTTTTCTAAAAGAAAAAGAAAAACCAAAACACTGTTTATAATGAAACACAAAACAGAATGGAACAAATCCCTCAAAAAATTTTTTTAAATAAATAAATAATGAAAATAAATAATTAAATAAATAAATAAAAGCATGGTTTTCTTCAATCATTTTTATTGAAAAACCATTCAACAGCATCTAAGTAGCCAATCCTACGCAAGATAACATTTCAGTCTCTTTAACAAGGGAAAGAACTTGAAGCTGAAAAGCCAACTGCTACTTCATCACTTTAATGGAAATCCCCCTGATCTACTCCATCATGGGCTCATAGACTGAGCCACAAAAGTAAAAAAAAAAAAATGCAAAGCAAGGGATTGAATGGGAAAACCATTCCATCTTACGTTAGCACCTCAGGATGTGTTATTTTAGTGCTTCTTCGGAGAGCAGAGGAGAAAATTAAGCACGTGCCCCCTCCTTCATTTGGCAGATATTTATTAAGTACTGCTATATGCCAGGCACCATGGGAGGTGCTTTTAAAAAAATCCATTAGAGAGAGATTTGAAACTTCTCTGGGGTTCACAGCAAGCCTGGACTTGTGCTTTACACCTGGACTCTAACTGTATACTTGGAAATTATCATGAGGAGAGCGGGAAGCCGGGGTGCTAGATCCACCTCCCTTTTCCACCTCCCTTTTCTGTCTCCCATCTAGTTCTGTAGGATAGTCAGTTTTTCCATTTGTAAAGTCTGGGAGCTAGGGACTGAAGACAGGATTAGGAGGTTAAGGTGGTTTGTTCCTCCAGAGCACATGAGTTCTGTTCCCAGCACCCTGATCAGACAGCTCCTAACTTCCTGCAACTCCAGCTCCAGGGGATCTGCTGCTGTCTTGTGGTCTCCCTGGGTATTGCACTCACCTGAGCATACACCCTCCCCTGTAATTACATAGTTTAAAATAAATACAAAATAGAAGCCATTCTAGAAAGGGTTCTGGGTGACTGTTGGAACCTGGGGATCTTCAAGGGAATGCAAACTTTCGGGTCCTACCAAAGACGTATTCGTTGAAAGTCTCTGGAAATGGGAGGCAGCCCAGTTAGTTTCTGAAAGCTAATATAGTGGTTTCCCAGCTCTGACTCCTTTGGGAAGGACTAAAGACAAAACCCTACAGAGGCCTACATCTAAAAGTAAGATGGCTCCCTTGCCCCTGACCACTAGCTAAAGCGTCAGTGTAAAGAGGAGGAAAAGGTCTCTCCCTAGTATTTCCGATTCCCATTGTACCACATTCACACCTTCCTTCCTCTTCCTCAACATCTGTTTCCTGGTTCCCTTTTTCTCTTGCCCCAGTGGCTATGGTCTGGTACCCACCGTACTTTCCTTTGGCTTTTGATAGGAGATGGCTGCATTTGTCTCCATCTCAAAAAGAGTTCATCTCTGCTCTCAGGGAGGACGGCCAGTCAGAGTGAAATGAAAGAATCTGCTCTGTATACAATTCTAGGAAGTTATAATGGGGGGCAGGAGGCTGGGGTGCCAGATCCATCTCTGGTCTATCTCTGTGGGGACACTGTCAGTTACCTGGTGAGAGTAGTTCCAAGCCGCATGCCGAGGAATTTGGGATAGTTATCTCCTAAAGGCAGTAGCAATGGTGAAAGGAAACAGTGCAGCAGAGCACACACTCTAGTCATATGTAAGCGTTCTGTGCACCTGGCCTCCTCTGCAAAACCAGACATTTCCCCGGGATTTAACTAGAAATACAAAGAAATATGAAATAGAGCAAGAAACCTGGTCAGAAACTGATACTCAATCACAGCTCCAGACACATCAGAGCTATTGCTTTCTCCTTTCTTTCTTTCTTTCTTTCTTTCTTTCTTTCTTTCTTTCTTTCTTTCTTTCTTTCTCTTTCTCTTTCTCTCTCTCTTTCTCTCTTTTTTCTTTCTTTCTTTTTCTTTTTTCCCTCCCTCCCTTTTTCTTTCTTTCCTTCCTTCCTTCCTTCTTTCTTCCTTCCTTCCTTCCTTCCTTCCTTCCTTCCTTTCTTTCTTTCTTTCTTTCTTTCTTTCTTTCTTTCTTTCTTTCTTTCTTTCTTCCATTTGATTTCTGAGACAGTGTTTCTCTGTGTAGCCTTGCCTGTCTTGGACTCCCTTTGTAGACCAGGCTAGCCTCAAACTCACAGCCATCTACTTGCCTCTGCCTCCCTGAGTGCTAGGACTAATGGTGTGTGCCACCATGCCCAGTCAAGGGTATTTCTGACTTGTTGTTTTTCAATATTGGGTGCTTCTCTTTGTAATAATAATAATAATAATAATAATAATAATAATAATAATAATAAAATAATGGAAATTCTACGAAATAAAATGTTCTCTTAAAGATTTCCATACGCTGGAAACCCTAGGTACCTCTTTACTTTCCAGTTGACACTAAGACTTTAAATTTCCTGAATAATGATCCAAACATGGAATGTATTCAAATAATGGTCTTTTTTCCTTCCTACAGAAGTACTATATTTTCCATTATGAAAGCAACAATGAATCATATTCCTTCAGTGTCTTTCTTTTGGCCCTCAATCCCCAAACCCATCATAGTACTATGTTGAGTGAATGAATTCATGAGTGGATGGATGATAAAGTGGAGAACTTCCTCAGTGAAGGCTTTTTCTGTAGTCTTGCTATTTTATAAACTGCTTTCTTTTCTTTTCTCCCTCAACACACTTTTTCCATCACACGTATGAATCAATCCATAGACCCATATTAAGAATCAAGGAGCTTCACAGATGTAGTGCCTCTGTGTCGAATGCACCATTTGTACAGAGCAAAATGCTGCCCTCCCACCCCTCTCCATAAAGCTGTTGCCTGGGAGATGGTGGAGCATCTTTTAAAGAGATTCCTCCTCTGGGGGTCTCATCTGGGCATAGCTAACAGACGGTGGTTTATTCTGACCATATCTACTTATACTAACTTGTTAGCTTTTATGTTGAAATAACTAGATATTGCAGTTAGCAGATGTATCTGTACCAAGATTCCCCCAACACTCTTCGCTAAACTTCATCTGCCTTACCAAACCAGTTTGTAGTTTACATAGAATGTTTACTCAAACGTTTATGTGAAAGAAACAGTAGAGCAGAAACTATCCTGATTTGCCTATAACTGAAACTATTTTCAGACTATGAAACTTTCAGTTTTAACACTAGGAGAGTCCCAGGCAAATGGGAAGGGGTCGGCTACCCTAGAAATATCCACATTAAAGTTGCTAAGCCAGCGATATCTATTTCACTTTCACGTGTGTGTCCACTGCCCTTTAGGTAGCTCTTTCTCAGCTGATCCTCAATACCCTCATTACACTCTTTGAATTCCTCAAAGCCTCCTTTGCCACCAAGAATTTCATTTATGACAGTGTGACGAAAGGGGAAAGAACAGGACAGGACAGCCAGAGGCAAAGGCTGCCACCTCACCTGCCACCAATGTGGACTTGTGCAGATATTCCGAGCTTTGGAGGTCTTCTGCAGTAAAGGAACTAGTCTAAAGTATCCTTTCTCACTCTTGGAGCTGTAGACATAGGGGGCCGATATGGTTTGGATCTGATGTGTCCCCCACAGGCTCATGTCTCCAATGCTGGGAGGCCAGTGAGTCTTTCAGAAGTAAAGGCTGGCCAGCAAAAGCAGATGATTAGAGGTGGACCTTTGAAAGTCATACCCAAAGCTAGTTTGGCCTTCTCCCACTCTTGCCTCCACACCTTTCATCCTAGCTGAAATTTCTTTGAACCTGTGGCTCAACATAAAGTCATCCTTCCTTCACTTGTTCCCATCAGGTGTACAATGGGAAATTACTGAATCCAGGGGCCTGCTGATTCTTTGCATGTGTGGCTAGCCTGAGTGCCATACACAGATTCTTACTAGAATCTCTGGTTGTAACCGCCAAATATGTCTCTAGACATTACCAAATATCCCCAGTGGGATAATGTCATCCCTGATTGAGAACCAGTCAAAACTGTTTTCGAATCATTTCCAGTTCTGAAGCGTTTGACTGAACTTATCCCCAGCAAACTATGAGTCATTCATACTTTCGCTCAGCTTCCCATGATGATTTGCATTTTCAAATTATTACCTTTTGAGGTAGGGAGGGGGGACAAAAGCCTTGAAAAAAAAACTTGCTGAAAATTAAAAGCAGCTTTTTTAATGATGGGGTTGAATAATCTACATTTCTCTTTCTTCCTCCCCTTTTCAGTACCATATATAACTAGACTCATTTAAAATAACCAAGTAGGTGTTATTTAATTCAAATAAAATTTCAAGCTAGCACTGAGGTACATGGGTTTAAATAGTAATAGCTACAGAGCAAAGATGATCAACCCTCATAAAGTCACCTCACTTTAGGACCATTAAGGCCTTTTCAAATGCTTTGAAATTTATGGCCCATGAGGAAAGGTTTGTTCTTCTGACTGTAGTACTTTGGGTAGAGGGTAGAGCCTTTAGAAAGTAGGGGCTAGTAGAAGGAAATTATGCCATTGGGGGTGTGAGTCTTTTTGTCTCTCTCTCCTCCTTCTCCACCTTTCTCTCATTCCTCCTCTCCTCTACCCCTTGCTGGGGAGTCAGAGATAGCCAGGCCACAGGTATCGCTCAGAAGTGTAAGAAGGAACTCCCATCTTGCCTCTTGGACCTCAGAGCCCCCACCACACTACCTGTCTGTGGTACTAAGGCCCGTTTCTCCTCAGAGCCCAGCCATATTGTTGTCTGTCAGTTAACTCTTCTGCTGACCTTTTAGACCTGAGAGTCCACCTGGGTGTCTCCTGTGAGCTGCCTACCTTTAACCTTTCACTTATGACCCAGGAAGAAAAATGCTAGATAGTGTGCTTGGTTGAGTACTCTGTCCCAGCCCTCAAGCTATTTCCAGTCTAGGCAAATGAGGCCCGACGAAGGAGGAAGTGGTTACAACATTAGACTCCAAGGGCGACATGGTTCCATGTGAATGGCTTCATCTTAGAGACAAGTGAACTGAGGAAACTCCCTTGGAGTTCATGACCCCGGCTTCTCTGATAGAGGACAGATCATTATTAAAGTAAAAGCAGTGCAGACTGACAAAAAAAAAAAAAAAAAAAAAAAAAAAAAAAAAAAAAAAAGCACCTACTTCATTAATGATTAAATCTTCTCTGGCTAAGGTCAAACTGAAATTACACGATGGGCTAATCATAAAAGTTCTTAGACTTCTTCAGTTGTGCATTTCCCTCTTTCTAGCAGTTGTGGCTTCTGGGTAGAATTGACTTAATCCATGTCTTTCCATCACTGGAAAGTCAATTAGATTCATTCCTAATGACTAGAACTGTCAGCATTTACTTGAATTCAATAGGACAAATTAATCCTTATCCACAGGTATCTTAGAGTGCTATAACAAAATACCACAAACAGGATGTCTTACTAATAATAGAAGTTTACCTCCTACAGCGACTGGTGGAAACTGCTTTTTTCCTTATAGATAGTGTCTCCTCATGTGTCTTCCTGTGGTAGATGAACTTGCTCTCTGGGGTGGGGTGTCCTCTTGTAAAGGCAAAAATTTCATCCATGATGCTCCACCACGACCTAGTCACTTTCCAAAGACGCCCACATCCCTAAAATTCTCATGTCATGGGTTAAGATATCTGAGGGAAATAGAGATTAAGCAGAGGGAAAGCATTCACCCTCTTCAAGAATTCAAGTTCCAAGTTTCCCAATCTCATCTCTTCCGACTGTTTTCCTATGTTTCTCTCTCGCATTTATGACACTAATGGCTTCTTCCAAAGTGGCTTTGGATGACTTTAAGGACCTGTTTAGGAATAAGGAGGCAGCTGGTTGACAGCACGCTTACCAAACACACACGGATGTTTGGGTGTGTTCCACCCTCAGTTGTGCACACAACAAACAACAAATAAATAAAAACAACTTGTCAGACATGGGACAGTCACATAACCCTACTCTCTGTAACTTTCTGACACGGATGCTACCATGCTACCGTGATATCCAAACCAATAACTTGAGCTCTGTGCCTCATGGTCCCAACAGAGCCCAGCCGGCTGGGTCTTGCTTTGTAAAATCCCCTGGGGAGGGGGGAGGCAAAAGGAAGGTCAATCCAGGACAGAGGTCAACAGGAGCCCTGAGTGCAGCAGGAGCTCATCCGGCGCTACAGTGTCACCTGGAGCATGCTTGGATCTGAATCACCTCACAAACTGCACGGGTCACATAGCTCTCAAATTTCTCCAACCCCTAATTGTCTGTCATCGCGAGGCTACTTATAAAAAAAATTAGCATACTGCCACCAACTTCTCCCCTTCCTCCTCCTCCTCCTCTTCTTCTCGTGGCATATGGTGATTTCTTTCACAAAGACAATTTTCCAAGTGTTCACATACTTCGGACACACACACACAAAAATCAAGCTTCGTTTTTGTTTTGTTTTGCTTTGTTTCCTGTGCTGCCCTTGTGTGCTTTGATCCCACTGCTGCCTTCCTCTCCCTCCTCTCTCCCTGGATCACTCTCTTTTTCCATAAGGCTTGCTAAAGGCTAGCAGATACTTCCCAGCAGCCAAGTAGAGGTCGTTACCAGAAGCACCGCAGCTAAACAGAGGGAGATGTTTAGGTAAGCACTATAATGGGCATGGAAATAAAGAGACCACAATTCAAAGCATAAGTCACCCTAGATGAGCACACACATGTTTGGGGCTAAGTTTATGAGAACCGAACGGGATGGACTGTGCTGGCGAATCCCCTGGCTTGTGTTTTCTCAGTGCCAGGAGTGATTTATTTTCTGGTAAACAGTTTTGCTCAAGTAAGGCATCCAATTACTACAAACCTTGTTTAGTATAAAAACTAACTGCATAGAAAAATATTGCCTTAGCAAGGTTTAACTGGTTGTTAATCCAAACATGTGGCCGAGCCCGGATTCCAGGGCTCAAAATACCCTCATCATTTTCAGCAGCATCCCAGTGTCCAGAGATCGATAATCATCACCGGTTACCACGCGTGATGCAGACCTGGGGTATGGAAAAGATGGCATTTCCAGAAAAAGTGTTATGGAAACCAAGACTGGTGGGAGGCAGAGCCTTCCTTAGGTGGACCTCGGCTCCTTTGAAGTAGGAAGTTGGGCTGCTTGAAGGAATGTTGAGATGAAAAAAAAAAAAAAGAACCTTTTAAAATCCTCCTTTCCACACAAATCTCTTCACATACAGCTCTGTTCTACGGGACGTTTCATCACCTAAAGAAATATATTTAAAACAGACACGGATACAGAGTATCCCTCTGTAAGGGAGGCAAGGGGAGGCGGTTAGGATGCCCTCGGCTTGTATTTTTTAACAACAATAAAATTGAGTCTCCTCTTTCACACCTTCTGGGTGTGCCTCTCAGAACCCTGCACGACCCAACTATCATACTTCATATAGCTTGAGAGAACTGAGGAAATAAGAAAAGCAAATGAAAGGTTAAGAGATACCTGGTCAAGAAGTCAAAAAGACTTTAGCATCTTTATCCAAAGTCTATTTTATAAAGGAGAGGAGTGTTCCTATCCAAGGCTTCCCAGTTCCAGGTGAGAGAGCTCAGCTCCCTGCTGAGCTAATAATTCCCCCTCGGCCTCAGGAAGTGCCTACTGTCCTCGTCATCTGAACATGGCATATACATTCTCTGCCTGCCCATCTACTGGAGGGTTTGTTTAAAATACTTTTCCTGTTTCAAGGTGGCAGTTGGCACTTGGAAAGATCCTAAATGACTCTGGAGCCGTCTGACTGGCAAGGGGTGAGAAGTGTCAGCTTACCCCAGCAAGCAGACACTGCAGCCTTGCTTGCCACAGGCAGCAGGCTCCTGGCGCTGGCCTGGCGGCCCTGCCACAGACTCTCTGCTGGGCTCAGGGGGACTTGGCCCACAGAGCGTCTGCCCTCCACCATTCCTCTGCTGGCCAGCAGACAGGTAAGAGAACCATTCCTCTGAGTGAGCTGAAGCAACAGATCACGTTAATTTAAGAATTCCAGAAGAGGGGGTTTTTGCATTCCCTTTGCTGGCTCATTCCAGTTTTGCAACCCTATCAAAGCAAGACCCGCTTCATCTCTCACCCTAATCTCCCTTGGTGCAATTCTAGCCTCTTGGTTTTTTGCCTTCCCCCACCCCCTGTCTTCACTAGAAATGAAAACCAGCTGGACACCATCCTCTGCCTAGTGACTCTCCGTGAGAGGGAGGCCAGTCTTAAACTGACAAGATCCTTGTCTTCTCCAGGTTAAAGGACTCCAAGGTTTGCAGCTTTCCCTCACCCTTTGCTGCCTTCTAAAGCATACCATTTTCCAGGCTCTCCATGTCACTCAAATTCTGGAATGCCCCAACTGGAAATTTCATAAGGATCTGACTAACATAGCGTGTGTGTGTGTGTATGTGTGTGTGTGTGTGTGTGTGTGTGTGTGTGTAGATTATCTCATAGTTTCAACACCAGCTCATTTTTAAGCTTTTTTCAATTTTAAAAAATGTCCAAAAATGTATATACTATGCCTGTTCACTTAAAAAACAAAATAAAATGAGAACTTAAGTGCTTCCTACAAGCTGGCTTTTTTTTTTCTATTAACACTGACTTTGTGTCTGAGTTTGCACTATTTGAGAGGAAGCAGAAGATGGGTAGTTTTGATTGTGTGAATCTGCATCCGGGCACACATAATGTGTAGATGCCTTCGGAAGCCAGAGGTGCTGAATCTCTGGAAATGGGGTTGCTCAAAGTCCTGCACCACCACACATGGTGTGTGCAATTGCACTCAGGTTTTTTGGAAGAGCAGAGAGTACCCTGGAGCCATCTCCCCAGCCCCTGGGTGAGGACTTTAAATAACCTTTTCACTTCAGTTCCATTGGCTACATTCTAAGCCAATGATACTGCGCTAAAGCAGGCGCATATACCTCTTGAGCTCACTTTCAAGGCTCACGATATTTAACCGAGAAGTTAGAAGTTTGTTTTTTGTTTTCTTGTTTTGTTTTGCTTTTTTATAAGATGGTCCACTGTACACAAAAAAGTCTTTAAATAAGAATAAGAAAGGGTTTTAAGACCTGAGTTTCCCTGGTTCTGTGTGACTGACACATCACATCTGAGCTAAGTTTTCATAGGGAGATGTCAAGAAAATGAGTGTTTAATTGTGTTTCTCTTTGAGGGTGTCACTTACCACTTGTCATTCAAACAAACTGTTGGGAGTCAGGCTTGTGTGAGATGCTGTGGAGCTACAGCAGGATGGCATGCCCTCACGCACTTCTCATCGAGAATTTTCTGTTCTTACTGAAGAAGATTCTGTTTCACAATCGCATTGGAATGAAGTAACTTAACAATCACTATTGTTGTGTGTATCTGGGGGAGGGGAGGCAATATGCCCTTGAGGTACCATGGTAGTTTTCATCCTCAGCTTCTTAGCTCTCCTGGTCCTGAGTCTCTGCTTGAAGCCAAAGTCAAAGAGGCTCTGGGGAGAGGCCTCAGGGGGTAAAAGTGCTCAACACGCAAGCCTGAGGATTTGAGCCTGAATCCCCAGAACCTACATAAAATAGGGCCCTGCAGCAACATCTTGATTCCAGCGCTGCTGGGATGAGATGGGAAACAGAGGCAGGGCAGTCTCCCAGAAACTCAAAGGCCAGCTAGCCTGGGGTACACTGCAAGCGCTGAGACCCTGTCTCAAACAAGGGGAGAGGCAAGCACTGACATTTAAGGCTGTCTGCTGACCTCCACATGTATGCCCTGATTCATGTTTACACAATACACACAGGCACAGTCAAAGGCTCCCTGGACACGAAGCAGCAATTTCCTATTCACTTGGCACGAAGGGTTTTTTTTAAATATGTTTTTAATTGAAATATGATTACATCACTTCTTTCCTGCAGCCTCTCCCAGCTACCCTCCCGTATTGTATGTGTATACACCATGGCTCCTTCATCCATGGCTCAGGGAACATCATCGGAGAGGGGGCAGAAAGACCGTATGAGCCAAAATACCAAGAAGTTTGCTGCAAAATAGACTTCTCTGGTAATGGCCGCATAAACAAAACTGATGTGGCAATGTCAGTTGACATGCTAACATGGAAGAAGGGACATTTCATGGGGTCCTGCTCCTAGACAAAGAATTCTAGGCACCTATTGGCAGCTTAAGGCCTTAACTATAAGGCCCTTATTGGTTGTCCAGTGAATGAAGGGATTTGGGGGGAGGGGAGTATTTGCTCCACAGAGGGCCTGCCCTAGAGCCTAATTGCAGAGGAGGCCTCGCTTTCCTTTCTGTGCTCTATGACTTTTTGGGGCTCCTGGTTACTATCCTCCCATGTTGCAGAAAAAATTCAAATGTGAAACCACAATCCAACCACCAGAGAGTCAATATTTTCCCTCAGTCATCCTTAGGAATCTCTGGCTTCTGGTTTCTTCCCTTGCTTTGGCATTGTGTAGCCATGCACCTTCACTGTGTGCAGACTTATTTTGACTCACTTTGTGTTCAAGCATGCCTCTCTCATGCCTTGGTCAAGCTCTGAGACTTTGTAATCAACTTATTTTTCCCTGCAGCAACCCTTGAAATCCTCAGGTCTTGTTTTGTTGTTGTTGTTGTTTTATTGTTTTTTGTTTTACAAGACACGGTGTCATGTAGCCGTGGCTTGTCTCACTTCTATGTAGTAAGGCCCGGCTTTGAACTTCTGATCTTCCAGGTTCTGCTGCCCAGTGGTTTCAAAGGCAGTTGAATACCACCACCCCAGCTCAGATGTCAGTTGGCCTTAGCACGCGTGCCCACAAAACCATGCACAGCTCGCTTCCTACGTCCTGCCCCCTTATCTGATATCACTGCTTTCCCTTGGTTTCTGTTAAAATATTTTTAAACCCTCTCCATGCTTCCTGAGAATGTGTAGAGACTGCTTATTTCCAGGTTATATTTCCTTGCTGACACCCATGTTTTATTCTAGCCCTCGTTTGCTAAAATTCAGCAGCCTACAGGATTTTTTTTTCTCCTTTGGTAACAACTGTGCTGTGGACATTTCCGGCAAGAATTTCTCTCCATGTGTAGGATTAGCCCCATGCTTCTAGCTGTTCAGGACTTCTGATGGGGAGTCCACCACCAGGCTCTGTACAGGACAAGGATGAGCATGAAATGGGCTGTCTGTCCTAGAAAAGAAACTATTAGGACCCCGCCTAATACCAACTTATACATTTCAGGTTGCTTTCTTTTAAGACATAAAGGAGGAAAATATATAACAACTAAACCCATCTCCGTACTAGCCGTGGGGACACTGACATGGTTTGTAAAGGACCACTCAGAAGACCCAAGGCATCCGCTAATTGCAGCTATATTCTTCCTCATACGCTTCAGGTGACATTAGCAATCAAGGAAAAAGAGCCCTTCCAAAGTCGTATTAACGCATGCCCAGCAGTAGAATGCGTGATGCAGAGTCGGCCTTTCACATCTCCTCAGCGATGTGGGTTAGCTGTCCACTCGGGGATTTCTCATCACTCACGATGCGATGAGCGATGCCTGCAGCAGCTGCCTGCTCTGCCTGCTCTGCCTGCGTGCCCCCGCCCTCACTGCCCAGTGATGCATGCCACGTGAGCACTCACATGTGAATGTCAGCCCATCAGCCAGGGAGCCTTCTGCAGGGAATTCGAGCACACGTCTGGCATGTATCTTTCTACCTCCGTACTTCCATATGGTCGCTTGCTTGGAAGTCCACAGCAGGAGAGAGTAGCTAGAGGCCATAAAGATGTTTGACTCCACAGGTCACACAATTTTTGGAGAAAGCTAGCCTTCTTTCAAAGACGTGCCCATAAGAAGTCAAACGACTACAAACTCCACAAGCCTACGATGCTTTCCAAAAGCCTTATGCCAGTAGAGAGAACCTCACACCTCCTCATGTGTCCATCTGAACCAGACTGTTCCCCTTAGAGTGACTGTGTTGGTGACTGTTCTGACGTCAGGAGCATTGTGTGCCATGCTTCTTATTTGGAAGTGCAGTGTGCCAGGCAAGCTGGCTGCCAGGTCATGCCTGCATTTTCTCCTGCAACACTGCTCAGACATGAAGAGACACCCCAGAACAGAGCATCTGGCAAATGTAAGAAGTTGAAAGCATAGCATAATGGCCTCAAGGTTTATATCTCTAGAGAGGTCCAGGATATTAAATATAAGGGTGGGGGGAGGAATAGGCAACTATTAGGCTGGATGGTTAGGATTCTTTTCATTCATTTATTTTAGCCCATAGTACCAAGTCTTATATCTCATTTAGTCATAGGAGAGCTAATTGTGAGGAAAACTGTAAGTAGGTATTCACTATGACAAAATACCTGACACAAACAACTTGAAAAATAGATGTTTATTTGAGTCCATAGTCCTGGGCTCCATTGATTTGGGCCATGATGAAGCAGAAGATCATGGCAGCAGGGACTTGTGGTAGGGGCTAATAATTTATGGTGGACAATAAGCAGAGAGAGAAGAAAGGACTGAAGAAAAGATAGGACCTTCTATGTCAAACTTCCAGTGTCCCACCTCCTCCAGGTAAACCTCATCTCTGAAAATGGTGCAACCAGCAGGGAACCCAACATTCTGAACAAGGAACTATGAGAGACGATTTGCCTTCAAACTCTAACAGCTGCTTGAACTAAAGTAAGTCCTGTGAACTTTGTTCTCCATTTGAAGCCAAAGAGGAGACTAACACTACAATGTCCCAATTGCTCTTAATGTGCACACTTTCACCAATGCTAAGGTAGATGTCAAGAAATCCCTTCTGGCCAGGTGGTGGTGTCACACGCCTTTAATCCCAGCACTTGGGAGGCAGAGGCAGGTGGATCTCTATGAGTTCGAGGCCAAGCTGGTCTACAGAGAGAGTTTCAGGACAGCCATAGCTACACAAAGAAGCCCTGACTTGAAAAACAAAACAAAACAAAACCAAAAAAAAAGAAGAAGAAGAAAAAAAAGAAATAAAGAAGAAAGAAAGAAATCCCCTCTGTAGTCTGGAAGAACCAAGCTTGGTTCTGAGCACCCAAACTGAGAAGCTCTCAACTGCCTGCAACTCCAGCTCCAGGAGGCCTTATACCCTTTTCTTGTCTCCATAGGTACCCACACACGTGTGTGTATATCCACATACAGTCACATACACGCAAACAAAAAACAATTTTAGAACAAAAAATAAGCTTACGAAAATAAAAACTTTTAAATAAGAAATAAAATTAGTTAGGCAAAAGGTTTTATAATTTAAAAATAATCTCCTCTCTCGTCTCAATACAACAATCCTCTGATGTCAGGTACTTTCCCAAAGAACATTAGAAATATCTATATCAGAGGGTGGGAGCAAGGAAGGATATTTGATAAAAGGCATGGGATATATAAAGCAAGAGAGACATTTGACATCCTTGTGAGTGTGGGGTGTCATTGTTAAACATGGAACACCAATTGTCATGAGATTTGGCTTCCACACCCATCTAAAGATCAGTCCTGGGCACAGAAGCACTTCTGACTAAGAGAATGACACAAAAATAGTCTAAGACACTCTTTAGGTAAGCCTCCTAAATAGTTAAGGAAAGCCACATAGCTGCCCTGTTCCTGAAGGAAGGCAAGAGCACCGCCGGATTCTGGAGTGGCTCGGACTCCATCTTTGGATGCTTAACTGGAAAGACCTGAGAATTCAATGTGAGCCAATGGACAGTTCCCCTGATTTGTACAAAATCCAGTGCAGCAAATAAACAAGCATTCTTAAACCTGATAGAATCTGTAAGTGATAGATACACGCTGTGTCTATGACTCAGTGGTAGAGGACTTGACTACCATGCACAAAGACCAGGCTTTGATCCCCAGCACTACAAGATAGAAGTAGACATAAGAGAGATGAAAATTAAACCAACCTCAAAATTGCAAGTTTGACTTATTCAGAAGAAAAATGTCAAGGTCACTGTTCTTCCTAATAAGGTGATCAACCATTCTGAGGCCAAGGAGACTTCCAGGACTTGAAAATTTCAGAGTTAGAACTGGGAGCATTTTAAAGAAGTCAGGGAAGATGTCTCATCTGACCTAGCATTTGTGAATGCTGATGCAAGTATCAAGTAAAGCTTTCTGTGGTAGTATTGGACCAGCTGCAGCATCAGAGAGAGGTCTAGGGCTGCTTTGTATGCTAAGCATCTGAAAGATGGTATAAGAAAAGCAGATCTCCTTAGGTCCTGCTCTGTAGGGAAGCAATGATCTTCTGGCCAAGAAGACTAAAGTAAATACTGACTAAAGTCTACAAAAGCTGAAGAGTAATGCAGACTTGCTAAGCGTTGGTCCTGCTGTCTAAAATCATCAAGAGTACTAGCCCAGAGTTGCTTAAGTTGGAAGAAACAGCAATAGAATTTCCCAAACTCCTGTGGAAGGTCATTCAAGAAAAGCCCAACTTGAGGGTGCCCACACCTCCCTGCACAATTTGATGGTAATGAGGACCCCAGGGCTCAGCTTTGAAGAGACTTATTTGATAGCCTTAAAAGGTAGGATTGTGAGATTTTCTTGATTGATTAATATTGATTGATTGATTGATCGATCGATTGATTGATTGATTGCCTAAGGGAAGTACAGGCACATATATGTCACAGTGTGGTGCACGTGGGATCAAAGGACAATTCTCAGCAGTCAGCAGTCAGTTACTTCTGGGATCAGTTACCCTTGTTGGATCTAGGGATTGAACTTGGGTCATCAGGCTTGCCTGCAAGTACCTCTACCCACTGAACCACTCACCAGCCTGGATTGCGTATTTCTCATAAACACTATAAGTGATTCTCTTGAAGATCAACCTTTAATGGACCACTCTTTGAGAAATTCTTTTTATAAAGGATATTGGTGCATGTCGGTTATTGAAAACTCACCAACTGGAGAACAAACAAGGAAAAAATCTGAAAAAAAAAAAAAGGATATTTATTTTATTTACATTCGTGAATTTTGTTTTGGTATGCACATGTCATTGTGCTCACATCTGTGGAGGTCAGAGGGCAGCTCCCAGGAGTCTATTCTCTCCTTTCACCATGTGAGTTCCAGGAGTCTAACTCAGGTTCTCAAGCTTAGTGGAAGATGCCTTTACCTGCTGAGCCACCTCAGCAGTTCAAGAGCAGAGATTTTGAAAGAAAATGCAAATGTGTGGAAGGATGAATATGTTTATATGTGTATGTCATCTAAAGTTTCAAATAGGAAACACCTAAGGCACAGTTCACAAAACGCAGCCAGTTGAGTCTTGGCGGTTCCTGATGGACACAAAGCCTTTCATAGAGAAACACTCAATGCACAGAGATTAGCTCTTGATACTTCATCTACTCTTAAATGTATCTAAACGGGTTCTTGGAGCATCCGGTTCTGGGTTAGGATTCAATGCTGCAAGCCCATTAATAAAAGTTAATAAAAGATGCTTTGGCAAGCCAAAGTCACACTTGGGTCTTTCCTTGCTCAAGAGCGGGCTAAAGAGGTTATGGGGGGGGGGTGCAAATCAGAGTCCTGAGTTGGTAAAAATGGCAGGATTGGCACCTTCCCACTACTCTGGTGGTCCACAATCTAATGACATTTCCTTCTATCTGGTTATTTATTTGCTGAGATACAAAAAAGAAATGAGAAACTCCAGAAAAATTCCTCCTGGATTTAAGGGTGTTTTTTTTTTGTTTTGTTTGTTTGTTTGTTTTGTTTTTGTTTTGAGACAGGATTTCTCTGTATAGCCTTGGTTGTCCTAGACATGTTTTGTAGACCAGGCTGGTCTTGAACTCACATCTATCCACCTGCCTCTGCCTCCCTGAGTGCTGGGATTAAAGGTATGCACCACCATGCCTGGCTGGATTTAAGATTTATACCTTGTGTTAACATCTGTTTCCGAAATAATGTGTGTGTGTGTGTGCACATGATTTTGCTCTCTACTAAAGTTCTTTTCTTGTTGGGGTTTGGTCTGGTGCTATGTATTCTATTGCTAATTACTGGCCCCCAAGATCTGGTTCCTGCCCAGCAGAGCACATTCTCATGTACACCTGTCCTTGTTGTGTAAACCTTGCCATGTTGTTGCCTTGATGTATAACCAATCAAAAGTTGATTGGTTAATAAAAAATGCTCAAGCTTGGAATTTGGCAGAAGAGAAAGAGGCAGAATTTGAGGTTCTGAGATCTGATGTCAGGGGACAAAAGGAGAGAGGTGCAGGAGAAGAGAATAGATAGATTCCAGAAAAGATAATAAGTACTTGGGACCTTGTAAGGGAGAAAGATAAATTGATAGTGGGATAATAAGTTAGTTATTATGTTCACCTCTGTGCTTAGTTTTGAATGAATCATAGTTTCAATGTGTGGTTACTTGGGGAAATTATTGATTAATAAATAAATATTTACTAAACATAGGACTGAATATTAATTATTAATATTCGTCAACACTTAACATTCACTATTCACTGTCCTTATTCCCAGCATCCCCGTGAAGGAGCTGGGATGAATTATTTCACAGCACCTGACTCTTTCAGGCTGAGAACGAAGCAGAGATCAGCACAGAGGCTCGAACTCAGCCTGCTGACTGCAAATCTGAAACCACAGGCCTTTGGCTGAGAAAAATTGGCTCTTGGATCGTTGGTGGAAAATGGCGCAGTGTGAATGACTTAATGAGCTAATTTGCCTTTTAAAGAAATGGCTCAGATAGTTGCGGTTGCTCTCCTGATCACCAGTATATTTTTGTTTGCTTTCTTCCCAAATCTCAAAATTAACTTCTTTATGCTCCCGAGTTGGCAAACAGCAACTGTCTGCAGAAACATTCAGTGCTGGAAGGATTCCCCCTGGATGTCTTGCAAAGACCCATCAAGGACCATGATGGAAACTGAGCCTGTCATTAATGAGACCAAGCAATGTGGTACAGAGAAGGAAATCTCCAAAAATGACTGTGTCAGCAACCTCATCTCCCTCCTCGCTGAAACAGATCAGACCTTGTCTCCCAGAGGCCAAGAGCCACGTGGTTCAAACTCATGTCAGCCACGGTGCCTCATACAGCACACAGGCAGAGTGGGTGCTTGGGGATATCTATGAAATGAGCTCTGCAGGATGACTGCACATTTCATGAGCTAGAAGGAAGAGCAGGGCAGACTGGAGAGATGGCTCAGTTAGCAAAGCTGGGTGTGGTGGCCTATACTTGTAATCTTAGCCCTAGGGAGAAGCAAGTGGGCAAATGCTTGGGGCTCAATGGCCAGCCTTCCATACCACACAAAATCCAGACAAAGTGAGAGAAACTAAGCACAAAACAAACAACAACAACAAACCATATGGGTGGCTCCTGAGGAAAAACACAGAAAACAGGTTCTTTTCTGACCACCACATGGATACACACTTATGCATACACACATTCACACACACACACACAAACACACACACATTTTTTTTTCTTTTTACAAAGATGAGCAAGGAATAAAACTTAAGAATAATAAATTAGTCAGGATCTGAGGGTGTCTCACCTTCCCTCTTTTTCCTGCTCTTTCTTGGAGGCAAAGCACTGTAATGAATAGAAGGACGTGCTAAGCATCTTATTTCTCAATAGCCTATACAAAATTCTCCAGGGAAGTCAGGTACGCCAAACAAGTCACCAAGGTAAGAGCATGGCAGAAGATTCTCTAAGTGAAGAATCTCAGCTATGAGAAAACTGATTCAAGCCGTAAGAGGATGGTTCCTGCTAAGACAAAGTTGGCTGTGTTTTTAAAGGGTTAAAGGTATTACCAACGGGCATATGACCTTCTGACGAAAGAAAGGGGAAGCAAGGGAGGCCAATGTTTCAGAAATAACTTGTTTAATAAAAATAATCTCCCCCTCACACTTCTGACGCCATCAGGCAGTCAGTCACACCGTCCTGCCTGGGTCACCAGATACAACACCGTGAACTCGAAGGAAATTGCAGAAATCCATCATGGAGTTTTCTGAGCTGGTTATTACTGGCTGCTTTTTATCTTTCAAATGGTCCCTAAATTTAATTGTCTTGTTGTAATGGATTAACCTCTGAGGTCCACGGTAGCATTTGTATCGTGTTCAAAGGAAAGGTGGCAGGTTTGAGCCAGGTTTTGGAGGATGCCTTTAAAACCCAAAGCTGTTCCTGCTCAGTTCTGGGTAGCTCCAACAAGTGTCTTTCTTCAGAGATCATAAAAAATGTACACGCCAAAGAAGAACAGAGAGTGTCTTCTTTGTCTAGAAGCCATCTATGTACCCTTTCAAAGCTTATGGCAAGGTGGAAAGGAGTGGGCAAGGGTCATGGTACTGTGGCTCTATGAAGAGCTATTAAAAGCTCTGATATTAGGGAAAGGATGGGTGTGGATGTTAGTCATCCCTGTGCAATTTACCTCTCTGTTTATTTCTAGATTATTCCCGTTAGTGAATGTACTTCTACCAACCCTCATTGTGGGGGTTGACTTTGCGTGTCAGCCTAACTGGATTCAGAATCACCTTGTAGACACACCTTTGGGTCTGTGTCACAGACAGCTTTTACTGTCAACTTGACACAGTCTGGAGTCTCTTGATAATAGATAATAGAGTCTCAACTGGGGTCTTGTTCAGATGAGATGGGCCTTTGAATATGTCTGTGAGGGGATTGTCTTGAACATCAATTGGTACAGAAGGGCTCAGTCTACCATGGGTAGCACCAGGACAGGTGGTCCTGGGACATATCAAAAGGCTAGTTGAATATGAACCTGTTAGTGGACCATAATTCATCCACAGTTTCTTCCTTAATCTACTGATTGAGTTTCTGCCCTGAGTTCCCTCAATGATGGGCTCTGACCTACACGTGTACAATGGAATAAAACTTTTCCTCCCCTAAATAGCAGAAAGAAGAGTACAATCATGTGTAAAGGAGTTTCTTGAGAAGACCCACCCGATGTGATGGCCTCCTAGGGGCTAGGGTACCACATAGACTAGAAGGGGGAAAGGAGAAGGACAGGCCAGGACTAGCATTCATTTCTCTGGCTGCTTCCGACTACAATGTGCCCAGGCGCCTCAAGCACCCATGGCCAGGCCACGGACTGCATTTTCTCTTAGGCTGTGGGCCAAAATCAACCCTTCCTTTCCTAACGTTGATTTTTGTCAGGTATTTTGTCATAGAAAGGAGAAAAAAAAAATACCAGGCCAATCTACAAAACAGCACCTCACTTGATCTATTTCCTGCTTTCTTTACTTAAAAGTAACATTACCTTTACTTAAAAGTACTCTGTCATAAAAGGTATCGGACGGGTCTGATGCTCTTTGGGTGGATGACACCTAAATGAACATCGGTACAAAGGCACAATTTATTTCTAATATCAGAGATCAGACCTCTACTCTTGCCTGATGCGTCTAAAACAAAAAGGGGGAACTGTAGAGAGCTGCGGAATGCTATGCCTTAAAGATGGAGCTGGTTTCCGCCTCCCACCTTCCCGATGGTGAGTGCTCTCTGTCACGAACAATTCCACATTTGGATAAGGCTGAGGATCTGGCTTGCTTCCATGTATGTGGACCTATCTGCATTGCCCACGTGGCATGCCTGGGTTGGCTACCCAGAGGCTATTTAAGCTGTGGGCTGGCTTTTCCCAGGGTCCGAGGATTGTTCAAGGTTCCTGAATAAACTGTATTGAAAAAAAAAAAAAAAAAACACTGTGGCCACAAAAAAAAAAAAAAAGTACTCTGTCATTCCACTCCCACTCTGCTCCTTACCAATCAGTGTCCATGGGGCCCGTTTCAACAGCCGCTGTCATGGTTCATCTTCATCTTCTTTATGGGGACATACAGAACTGCCCCCTTTCTTTTAATGCAGCTGCCTGCTAACTGGCTAACCCTCCCCAGTCCTGATTTTCTGCTTACCCCCTTAGACATTCCTTCACAACCCTCTACCACTCTCCCTTCCTCTACTTTATCAGTGTCAGTGAGTTTCCAGTCCTCACATATCTCTGTCCTTCTCTGCTCAACATCCTCTTCTGTTCCCACAGCTTGAACTATAAGACACTATTTAACTCAAACCACCAACTACGGCTCTCAAAAGAACACAAGCTCCTGACTCTTGTAGAGGCTTCTTCTTTGACCTTCTTTCCATCTCCTAAGTGATGCTGTGGTTATCAAAGATATGATGTGGATTTATTTGCTACGAACTCAACAGGACAAAGGCTCCAGTCATATCTGGCTTCAGCTACTCCGTGGCTATCTGCCATCTACTGAGATGGAAAATCCTTAAGAAAATAGATTTGGGCATGTTTGTGGCCTCTCTCGGGTACCTCAGGGGTGTCAGATGAACAATGGAGCGTGCCAGCCTGAAATTCAGAGCGGGAAGTCAGAAAAGAGAACACTTTGACAGTCATCGGAAATGGAAGCAGACGTTTAATTTCTTAATAACCTGTACAAAATCTGCTGGCGATGGGTAGGTGAGTGAAGCCACCACACCAAAATAGGTCAGCATGAGAGGGGGAAGCAGGCCATTTGTGCAAGTGGCGTGATCCAGGCGAGAGGGAGAAGTTGAAGCCGCCCAGGAGAAATTTAAGTCTTAGAAAAGACATTGTTAGAGTAGTGTAATGGATGGCATTGGCAACTTGACGTGGTTTGTAGCGAAGCAACCTGTGAGACAAGCCTCTGGGCACACCTGTGGGGGTGTCTTTATTAGGTTAGCCTTTTGGAAAGTCTGTGAGGGGATGCCTAGACTGGACTAAGTGAGATGGGAAGACACTGTAAACGTGGGTGGCGCCTTTCCCTGAGCCAGTGTGTTAAATTGCGTAAAAACGTAGGAATCCAGCTGAGTCCCAGCATTCATTTTCTTTGGCTTCTTAACTGGAGATCCAGTGAGGCCAGATGCCCAAGTTCCTGCCACCCTGATGTCTCTGCCATCATCAACTCTACCCTGGAATTATAAACTTAAATAAACCCTTCCTTCCTATGGTGCCTTTTTTGTCAGGGTATTTTATCATAGAAACAAAAGTAACTAAGACAAATAACAATGTTCCCAAGATGTCTGGAAACATTGAGTCTAGAACATAACACAAGCTATGCATGTGATTTTGAACTCCCTAATAAATGCACTAAAAATAGTAAAAAGACATGAACTTCATGTAGAGCCTGTATTTTGTCTTACACCCTCTATTTAAGATATATTGTTTCAATGTGTAATTACTCTGAGCAATTATTGAGGTATTTTTCATTTGCTTTTCATACTAGGTATTTTATATTTGTAGCATATTTTAGTTCAGACAAGAGCCGCTTCAAGGTTCTCAGTGGCCATATGCAACTGGCAACTTACAGACTGTCCAGCCTCGGGCTAGAATATGGTGAGAAGAACTGGCCTTTGATGACGTAGAGAGCATCTTCCCTGTGGAAAGACGACAGAGTTAAGAGTGAGGTTCCAGGTGAATTCAAAGACTGTATGTGTACTTGTTCCTTGGCTTGTTGCTCAGAAAAAAATTTACCCAACAAAAGCAGTTTAAGGATGGAAGTATGTGTTGTGGCTCACAGTTTAGTAAGGGGTGTGGTCCAGCAGGATGGGAAAAGTGTGGCAGCTGGAGGATGCTGCAGTTGGTCACATCACATCCACAGTCAGGGAGCACTGTGTGGACAGAAGTAGAACTTGTCTGTAAGACTTTAAGACGCACTCCCTCCATAATGGCCCACCTCCTCCAGAGGGGGACCCTGCCCATTTCAGATTCCACAGCCTTGCAAGACAGCCCTACCCACCAAGGACTGCACGTTCAGACGTGACAGCCTATGGAGAACATCTCATATTCGGAATACGGCAGGGTGTTAGGAGCAGGAGGGAGGGGTGGAGGGGCACCGAAGAGCGTTCATCTACCAGCCCACTGATTGACGCTTCATGAATGGCCCCTCCTGTTTTGAACGACCTCTTCCTCCCAAGCATATACTTTGAGAGTTGCTGGGCTTCTTGCATCATAAAAGATGGGCCAACTTAGAGCTGAAGAGTCTCCAAAAATGCCTAAAATCAATGCCATCTCAGGTGATCTACAGGCTTTCTCACAATTTTCCTCTCATACATGTCGAAAGGCAAACCTCCTGTGGTAGAACAAGTGCAGTCTTGATGCTCATCCGCCATGCTCCTGGGCAGTTCACTTCAAAGAAATGGTCTGAGCAACCAGCATCAAAAAAGCAAAAAGAACTCCTAGCTTTCTAGTGCCCACCTACATAATCAATAAGAATAATCAGTGACACTAATGCGCCAGGACCAACCACATCCTTCTGGTGTTAGTGGCCGATGACTCTCCCAAAGCTATTTTTCACTCAGTGAAGGATCAGCAAAAGCCCAGGTGTGACCCCTGTCTAAGCCTTTTCTTCCTTTCCCTTCGAACCTCCTGTGTACTTGGAGGTAAATCTAACCCATGTGTTTCTGATTCATTTACACTTATCTCACCAAAATGTTGTTTTCTCAAAGTGATTTGGTGGCCAAGAAGTTTCTCTTAAAGCTCTTTCATTACAAATAGGATGTGGTGGTTTGCCAACAAAAAGAAAAAAAAAATGCTGAGCCTCTAAAGGTTGGAATTCAAGTCAAAACTACAGAATCAGGAAGTTTGAGCCAAAGTTTGACAGGATGCTCTCCCCATTGTTCTAGTAATCTTTCTCCTTTAGGTGATTTTTCAACTTAGTTCAGTGATGGACAGAGTGAAAATGCTTAAGCTAGGCAAGGTTGCTGGCCTGGATGTACTTGAGACAATTTGGAAACTAGAATATATTCAGAAAGAATTTGTTTCAAGGAATTCATTCCCCTTCCTGGAGAGCTCTTTCATCCCATGGAGTACCTTGATGGCAGCTTTTCTCCTCACCAGAGGGTGTAGTCTGTGCTCCTCTAACCAGGTGGTTCAAGATAGCTGGGGCCACTCTTCTTAATTTTCACTCTCACTGAAGGCCCTATGTCAAAAACTTCAGGAAAACAAAAATCTCAGAGTTTGAAGAATTCCATGGCCCTGGAAAGAAACTGAAGACAAGCTAGGTCAGATGTTAGGCTGATAAACCTCCCAAATCCCTTTCACTTAAGACTTTAATTAAAATGACCCTTGTAAGCGAGATTAAAAAATAAACACTGGTTTATGATATTTCTCTGAAGCGCTGTCAGATCCGCATTGAACAGATGACTTCTGCTTTGTCGTAGCTCTCAAAGATACCCTGTCCAGATAAATTTTCGTCCTGACCTTTGGAGTTAAGACAAATCTTCAGCAGCCCTCACAGGCATAGATACTCTGATCTCCATCCATGTTTGTTTCTCTTTGGGAAGCTTCCTGACATGGGCCTATGGACACATGTCACACTGGCAGGATAAATTTACCAGCTTTCTTGTAAAGAAGCAAACTTTGTAGTCTGGCGGTGGTGAGTAGGACACAATAAATGTCAAAAATTATGCCTTGAGTTAATCCGTAGCAAAGAAATCCAGTGGGTCTCACCAAATACAAAGAAGGGCTGTGTTCATGCTTCGAAATTCAGGGGAGAAACTGAAGGAGCTCTGAGAGAATGGAGTGAGGAGAAACACAGAGAGGAGGTGCCTAGTAGAGCAAGGTTTTGTTTTGTTTTGTTTTCCAATACAACCCCAACCATTGGCTCTGTTCCCAATAAGCAATGAATGGTCACTATTAGAAAGATTTAGCAAGATGACTACGGATGCAGCAGGATAGCCCAGACTTCGTGAAACATAACAATCAAGAGAAATCTAGTACTTCTCTTCCTGGGTCATTGAGGCAAGGGCAAGTATCTGCTGTATAGGAGAGAAATTTCCTGAGTCGATATGAGAAAGGGAGGGTGATGGAGGATATGAATCGTAAGCTTTGAACAAGAAAGGTGGTGGCGTAAGGGGGCCGTCTAGGATCTTCAGGGCCTAGGCTTGAAGCTGTGAATAATATAAGTCCATTTCAGAAACATGGACTATCCATGCGAAAGTAAGTGACAGAAGGGATTATTTGGGGGCGAGGAAGGGGGGTAGTGGGAGAAGGGAAATGGATACAAATATATCCATATAGATATGTATCCATGTACAAAGTACAATGACACATGTAAGAAAATATAGTAAAGAAATATATATATATGTGTGTGTGTGTATATATATATATATATATATATATATTAAAATAACAAATAGCATAACAAATGTATAAAAAGTTACAAGGTAAAGAAGGCAAATGTAAGTCAAGGGACACTCTTACTTCTTCACAGACTTCCCAGACTGGAGTGGTGTCATGTTACTGAATGAATCACATACACACACACACACACAAACACACGCACACCTCCTACTCTGTGTTCAGGAAGACTTCAGCATCTGTCTGTAGGCTTCCTTCTGGAGTGTTCCTCACCTGCCCTTCCTCTTCTATTCAGTCTGGAATTTCATTTTTATGAAAGGAAGTTGCAAACTTGCTTCTTAAAGGTAAATGTCTACCTCGAATTTCCCCAGAAAACAAAGAATCTTATTACTGGAGCTAAGAAGTCCCTTCAGGAAATATACAGAGATCTCTTAACAATGGATATGCAGCCACATGTAAAGGCACATGGCTAAGATGCTCTGTCCTCTTTAAGAATTCTGTTATTTTATTTATTATTATTATTATTAATTACAATTTATCTACTTTGTATCCCGGCTTTAGCCCCATCCCTCATCTTCTCCCAATTCCACCCTCCGTCCCTCTTCTCCCTCTATACCTCTCCCCTAGCCCACTGATAGGGGAGGTCCTCCTCTCCTACTCTCAGACACTAGGAGACCAACAGAACCTAAAAAGATCTGGGCTCATGGGGTCCTGCCGAGACCGATGCTCCAATCAAGGACCCTGCATGGAGAGGACCTAGAACCCCTGATCAGATGTAGCCCATAGGAAGCTCAATCTATTTAAGAATTTTTGGGGCAGCAAGGGAGTTTAGTAAGGTGAGAGCGCTTGCCTGAATTTAATCCCCAGGACACACAGGGTAGAAAGAGAGAACCAGCTTTCTAATGTTCTCTGACCTCCACATGTGCCCTGTGGCACATATGCTCCCCCCACTACAATAAGTAAATATAAATAAATAAATATGAACTTTTTTTTTTCATAGCACTTAGAGCTGAGCACCTAACAGAACCGTGACAAGCTGGGGCCCAGCAGCTAATCAACTGACAGCACAGTCTGTCACATGTCGCCATGTCCTGCACACACACAGAAATGCGCAACCCGCAGTCAGATTAACGGCCACTTACAGGACATTAGTACTTGTATATTTCACAAATAACAAACAAAGTTACACCTTTGATAGCACTCACAAAACTTCATAAAGGAAAATAAACACACATTACTTTGACTTTCACAGACATTTCTCAGCACAGTACAGGCTGTGAACCACCAAGTGATGGTTCCAATTAACAGCAGCGTCGCTCTCTTCCACAAAGGCTCCCGCAGCAATCATCAGCCTATCCATTACATTTAAGCTCTGTCCTAAGCAGCTGAGGCAGTGAGCTCGCTCCCTTCCCCGCGGTCTCCGACGTCCGCTGACAGCTTTTGCCCGTGGCGTATAATCTGAAGGTTGCCCAGGGATAGAGAGGTCCAGGGTTTGTATCGAAGTACATCTTTCGGCAACTCTAAACAATCACCCCGATTAGATTCGTAGAGAAATAAAAACCAGTCGCTTCCTATCTGGGTGTAAAATGCTAGGAAGGGCGATAAGCCCAAAGGAAGCCTTCCTCATTCTGCCCCTCCGGGTTCTCAGCCCCTCTGGGTTCCCAAGGCTGCTCCATGGTCACGTATTCTGCGGAGCGCCATTGTCCACTCACCTTCTCTGTCCTCCCGTTCATGAGAGAGGCCTTACAAAAGCCAGGGAACACTGCAGTTCTGCTCCCCTAGAAAGAAAAGATGAACCTCGGATGAAGAGAGCAGTTGTGATTCAGCCAACAGAAACGAGATCTTTAAAAGTGTATCTGCTATACAGAGAGTTTTAAGAGGACTGTGCTGTGTAGAAGCCAAGAGCAAAATATTGTGCAAAAACAAGCAAACAAACAGGACAGAAAAGGCTGTTTTAGAAATCAAAAAGTTAAAAAAAAAAACAAAAAAACTCATAATGACAATAGGGCAATGTAACCGGAGACTAAAGTTGTGGTAAGGAGCCCATAGCTAAACAAACATCTCAAAAGTGTGGGGCAATGAAACAAACAAACAAACAAACAAACAAAAAGAAACTGTGATGGGAAAATCCAGAGACATTGGAGACTCTACCACCTCAGCAAGCATCCACTAAGAGCTTAGGTGAGCACTTGCAGATGGAGGAGAAGGTGGTTGGAAGAAGAAGGATAGACTCCCTGAATTGGGAAACAGAAGGAGTCTCCCCACTGTAAAGGGATTGCAGCTTCTCAGAATCTTTTGAAGAGCCCAGCTAGGCTTAGGAGATAGTTCCATATTTAAAAATAATGAAAAAAAGAAAAAGTCTGAAAACACGTAAGCAGGAAAAAGCTATTACAAGGCAGTTTGGGAAAACAGGCCTGGCAGGACTTTCTGGAAACCCCATGGCTTACTTAGGAAGCTAATCAGGAGGCTCACATTCTTGAGGCTAGCCTGTGCTACATAAGCTGCTATCTCAACAAAGGGGGGAAAGAGCAAGGGAAGGAAGAAAGAAAAAGGAAAGAAAAGGAAGGAAGGAAGGAAGGAAGGAAGGAAGAAAGGAAGGAAGGAAGGAGAGAGAGAGAGAGAGAAAGAAAGAAAGAAAGAAAGAAAGGGAAAGAAAAGAAAAGAAGAGAAAAGAAAAGAAAAGAAAAGAAAAGAAAAGAAAAGAAAAGAAAAGAAAAGAAAAAAGAAAGGGGAAGAGGAAAAAGAAAGGCGAACCCTTAATCAGGCTATTACCAAATGTTACCAGCAGTCAATGCTAGATCTACATACACATTTACAGACAGGAGAGCCAGAAAGTCATGCTGTGTGCTGTGCTCAGTGAAACACAGACTCTCAGCTTCTGGCCAGTGACACTATTCCCCTCTATTGTTTTCTTAGCAGAAGCAGGATTGGCGTAATTATGTAAAATCATCCACACCCACGGACTACCCTGAAGCTGAGAGTGGCCTATGGCCCAGTTCTAGCCAAGGCGTGGGTGGAAGGAGGAGTTGACGATGGGGTTCAGAGCACTATGGGTTTCAAAAGCACCAACTCAGCAGCCTTCTGCCCTCACCTCTCCCTTCTCTCGTGTGCTCCTCAGAGCTTGGGCTCGATGCCTGCAGGCAACACCATCCTGTGACCCAAAGGAGCAAAGCCCCAAAGCCGGGATGTTAATATAAAGAATGGAGTGAACTGGTTCCCTGATGGGATATAGATGCTGGGGACCAAAGCCGGAGCCTTGTGCATGACAAGCCTGGGTTCTGCTGCAAAGCCATGATTCCAGCCAACGTGGAGAACTCGCCAAACATAATTTTAAAAGTGTTCTTCTAAATGTGACACAAAACACAGAAGAAAAAAAAAAATAGGATTGGGGGGAGGAAAACATTTGACAAGTTTTAAAATTTGTTTTCTTTGTGGGGAAAAAAGAAAATCCTACAAAACAGTTGTAAAATTAAAGACAAATTGGGGGGGAGATTTCTATCATAAAATTTTTATCATAAAAGCTAATTTCCTTAATATATTGTAAAAGTCCAGTGAAGTGGTAGAAGGACAAAAAAAATATTTTACTCAAATAGAAAATAGCTGAAAGATTAAAACAGTTCAAAATACAAAGAATTCTCCTGTCCTTATATGATGAATTATTCCAGCCACAGTAAGATCAGAGCCTACTGAGAACATGGAGGGTTCTCAGATGCAGATGCTTGTTGGGGATTGTGCAATCATAAAATATTTGGGTAGATAAAAAGGAAAATTTTCCTATGTAAAAGAATTGGATGACTAAGGGATAATGGTAAATGAAATGTGTACTCCTCTCCAAAAACCCCCTTTCAAAATTAAATAGTGTACGTGTGTGTATGTGTGTGTGTGAATGAGTGTGTATGTGTGTGTGTGTGTGTGTGTGTGTGTGTGTGTGTGTGTGTAAGTGTAACTGAGTGTATTTGTGTATGTCCAAGTGTCCACAGAGGAAAGAAGCAGGTCTTAGGTCTCCTGGAGCTGGAGTTACAGGCCGTTGTGAGTCAGCTGTGGCCGTTGTGGGTGCAGGGCATGGAATCCAGCATGTGCTCTTTACCACAAAGCCAACCCTCCTGCCCCTCAAGTCAAATATTTCACATTGGGAGAATTGTAGGTTTATAGACAAGTAAGCAAAATCCTGTCTCCTTTACCCAGGATCCTCTGGTGATAGCAACTTGTAAAATTATGTGGTAGAAGAATAGGCAGGATATCGACGGGAGGGTCTCATGCTGTGCCTCAGCCTCTCCCTGACCCAAGTGTTCTTTTCCTGGGATTGATACCCCAAAGCATCACTAATGGCTGGTAGAATCGTTGGTACTTTCATGGTTAGTTTTAAGCTGCCAGACTCCTGCGGCTGTATCATTCTACATTTCTGCCATCAAGATACGAGTGAACCAGTTTCTTCATGTCCTCTCCAGAATTTAAGTGTCTGGGGTTTTTTTGTTTGTTTGTTTTGTTTTTCTTTTAGTCCTTTTGATTGGCTGTTAGTAATTTCTTTGGGTGGCTTTAATTTGCATTTTCCAAATGGCCAATGGTTGTTGAGCAAACAGCTCCTGTACTTGCTTGTGCTTTGTAGATCCTGGGTGAAATGTCTTCCATTGTCTTTTGTCTGTGTTTTAATTGAATACCGTTAATTTTTTATGTATTTGGGTTTTAATCAGCTTGTAATGAAACAGGTTTCCTCAGGACATCTTCTTACACATATAGTTTTGGTTGAGTCTCCCAACTGTCTCGCCCTTCCCTCATGACCCTCTCTACTCTCCATCCCAAGGACCACTGTACCCTTCCACTCCCAGTCTCCCCACATCCACTGTCACAAGCACCCTTTATCTTCCCCACTCCCCTCCCTTGAAGCCTTTCTTTTCCTGCCATCGGGCCCCTTTCTACCCACACTTCCTCCAATTTAAATAAACACACATGTCTAAAGTTTAGATACTTGGCTCCTAGTGGCAGAAAGAAGATGCCTGCGCGTAGGTTACCTCACTCATAATACTTTCTGTTTCCATTTATTTCTCTGCAAATTTCATTATTTTGTCCTTCTTTGTAGACTATTCCATTGTGTAAGCGTGCCACATCTTCATTATCCGTGAATCTGCCAATGGGTGTATAGACTGGTTCCTTTTTTTCTTTTTTGCTACTGTGGGAAGAACAGTGGTGAACATGAGGGTCCGGGTGTCTCTGCAGTAGGATATGGAGTCCTGTGGGTGTGGAACCATGAGCAGCACAGCTGGGTCATATGTTGGTTCTTCTGCTTTTACTTTTTTTGAGGAGATGCTGTAGGCATACCATTGTGGTTACCTCCATTAGTACTTCCAGCAACAGTGAATAAAAAGTTCCCCTTTCACCAGATCCTCACTAGCATCTGTTGCCATTTGTCTTCTTGATGATAGCCATGATGACTAGAGAGATAGATTCTCAAGAGTTTTAATTTTCATTAAGTGTTTTTTTAACATTTGTGTGTTTTTTTTTATTGGCAACTTTGTTTTATTTGATGTTTAATTTTCACATTTTATTATGTATTACAAGTATCAATCCCATGGCTCAAATAAAGATGGAAAAGATTCCATCTAACTCTCTAGGTTGCCAGTTTACTCCAGTTGATGGTTTGTTTGTTTGTTTGTTTTCTGCTAAGCAAAGCTTTAAAATTTCATGTAATCCCACCTGCTCTTTTCATAAGGTTTTTGTCTCCCCATACAGATTTTTTTAAAAGTTAAATATGTAAGTTCCCCACCCTTTTTGTATCTTTGTTTTGGGTCTCAACCTCTGCTTACACCCACTGGCTAGAATGGGCCAAAAAGCTGCTCTCAGCTTCAGGGTAGTCTGTTGATGTGAATAATTTTAGATAATTGCATCAATGACCACAAATCCTGGTTTTATTAAGAAAGTAATAGAGGATAATAGTGTCATTGGCCAGAAACCAACAAACTCTGTGTCTGACTTTCCTACACAATCTCTCTCTCTCTTTCTTTTTCTTCCCTCTCCTCTCCCCTCCCCTTCCTCCTTCCTTCTCTCCCTTTATTTTTTTCTCTTTACTCTTTAGCCCAGGCACTCAGAAGAGGCGGCCAGATGTCCTGGAGCTGGGGTTGTAGATGGCTGTGAGCTACCATTTGGGTATAGAGAATGAACCCTAGATCCTTTGGGAGAGAAACCAGTGCCCTTAACAGCAGAATCATCTCTTCAGCCCCCATTCACCCATACTTTGGACTATTTCATGTGCTTCTGAGGTTTTATTTCATGTCGTGACCTATCACAGAGCAAAACATCGTGTTTGAAGTCAAACATGAGGGTTCTGGGATTGGGGACATGGCTCAGCCAGTAAAATGCTTGTCTTGCAAGCATGATGACTTAGAGCCCATGTAAAAGAAGCCAAGTGCAGCAGTATACATCTGGAACCCCAGACTCAAGAGGCACAGCAGGATCCCTGAGATTTCTTGGAGGCCACCCTAGCCTACTTTGCAAGTTTCAGGTCAGCTCAGTAAGACATCCTGTCTCAAAAACCAAGGCTGACAATTCCTGAGACATGACAACTGAAGTTGTCCTCTGGCTTACACACACACACACACACAGTACTATGAATACATCAGGCTGGGTGTTGAATTAGGAGAGACATGAGATGGACTCACTATGCTAATCCTTTTGCCTGTAGAACCTAATGAGGAACAAGTCTTCTTATGGCCAACAATTCCCACTTGCAGAGTGTGGCTGGTTAATTCTCCCTAACTAGCTCTACCCTTGCAAAGCAGGAAGACAGACAGCATCAAGCTGTGGCTGGAATGCAGAATTCCTGTGCTGGAATTCTCCTGTAGGTTTCCTTTTGCTATATTCTGAGAACTCGTCCCGCATTTTTATTTGTGTGGAATAAATTCTTCTCATCAAATCCCAGACTTAGCCATATTTGTTCAAGGCTAACTCATAAAAATGTTGGACCTTGGACATTGCTAGCAGGCAGGCAAGAATCGTGTGTTTTTGGGAGATGTAACTTGGAGGCTATCCCTTCCAGCCCGAGTCTATATAACATTTAAGCAGCATGGAAAAAACAGGCAAGATGAGTGTTTGTGTCAGATCCTTTGCTGGGTCCAGGACCTCCAGGGAGGCCCGAAAGCAGTGGCAGGTCTCCACCTAATGTAGGGGCTGCCTATAAATCTGGCTCTCTTGTATGAATCATCGGCAGAAGAATTTATACATGTCTAGGAAAATGGAAAAGCCTTGTCCAGCATTTTTATTTGAAAAAGCTCTATGATCTCTATTTTCTTCCCCATGGCAAACTTTTTTTATTTTTTTACAGTCCCCCCTCGGGAGGATACTTTATAGGTATGTCTTTCCTAATTATACTTCCAACACTTGATCCATAAAATCTGGATGCCACAAAAACAGACTTTGCATATAGTTGCTTAAGTTGTTGGAGAAAGTTGCATTTTCCAGTTTGCCACAAACCAGAGCGGCTTCTCATTCCATCTTCAATCAGTTGCCTCCACCGTGGAGAACAAATCTTGCTCCCATGGGGAACACGTGTCTTCAGTGAATGAGTGTCTATGTTCTTCGCTTCATCCATCACTGCTCCAGGGACAGAACTGAGGGGGTGAGGAACTGAAAAAAAAAAAACAAACAAACAGACAAACAGAAACAGATGGATGGACACACAGACAGACAGCCTGGAGCAGGTGGTCCAGGTTCTGGAAGCTCAGAACGTTTACTGTGCACAGTTGAACAGGGAGACCCGGGTATTGCAGACAGCTAGCTGCACGAGAAGGTGGGGTTCTCACGTACAGAGAAACATGAAGGCTGAGCTTATAGAATGAAGCTGGATCAAGGAGGTAGGTTCAGCTAATCTAGGAGCAGTCCTCAGGTTGAAGACATCCTGTGTGGGGGGAGGGGCTATGGTGAATATTTTATACACACACTTAACAACATTTCCACCAGAATGACTTTGCTCCGTGGCACCGGGCCTCTTGACATGTCCACACCCACACCAATGCACCTTCTCTCAGGACCTCGCATACGAGGGCGTTTCCTCTGCTCCCTGTGTTCTTTACAGTGAACGACAGCTCTACATTCATGGGAAAGTTCTTTTCCTTCCAATTTCTCTCCCATCCTCAGAGGTGAGTGACCTTGGAACATGAGACACCTGAAAAGGAGACAGTGTGATGCAATCTGTCTTCACGTACCCCCTCTTCCCCTGAGTCAAGGTAGAGGTTAGGTGGTCAGATACCAGGTATCCATCTTCTCTGGGGGGGTTCAAACCCTTATAGACAGCGCTTTGGTCTGTGATAGCTATAGGTTTAGTTCATTAGCTCAAAATGGCCAGAAGGTAGTTCTAACTGTCCTGTTGCTATAGAGCTCAATTTAGAGAAGGCCCTGTAAGCTCAGGGGCTTCTGGGAGAATAGGCTACATCTCTCATTTGTCTGCCACCCAGTGGACTTACCTGCCCACTCTTTCATCTCAAGCAAGGTTATGGCCCCAACTCCTAATTGCTGTATCTACCCTGCATCTGGAGCCCATGCTATAATCAAGATCCATTCTCCACACTATCTAGGTCCCAATACTACGCCATTTGTGTTCACAGTTCTTTTCTGCCACTTCCCAGCTTAGGTCTGGGTTTTCAAAGCTGGTGATCAAAGTCATCGTTAAGAAATGAGGTTTTTCTTCCTTCCTCTGTTGACATTCCATTGAATTTCTTTACAGTGCCACACATACTGTGTTCTATTGCTATGTCTTGGGCTTGTGGATGTCTGAATTACTTTGTTTCTTGTGTATTACTTTAACCAAAATGTGGGCTGATTTAGAACGAACAATTTGTCTAAGAAGAGTTGTCCATTCCGCAGTAAATTCCCGAACTCCCGGCCCCCACTTCCCCTTTCTGCATGGCAGCTGCCTGACCTTCACGTATATGGCTCCATTCCTTTAACTTGGCTCCAAGAGCCTCAACTCAGACTTAATGAGGACAGGACAGTAATTACAAAGGCATTCATAATGGTGGACAGATGTCCACCATTCAAACTCCACTTCTCTACCCTCCCAGTATGGTCCCCTCAACTCTGACGGGTAGATCCTGAGGAGAGGAAGCAGGAAGCAGGAAGCAAGAACAGCCAGTCACTGGGGAAGTGGGAGGTGGTAGTTGCGCTGATGGTGAACTCAGAGAGAACAGACTTTCTGCAGGCTTCACTGAGCGGCTCATTTAATTGAGGGGAAACAGAGGCTATTTAATCCTTTGGGGAGTGGGTAGGGGCTTTTGGGATAAGTGTGCATCATTCATCATTGGCCAAGGGTAAAGTGCTGGGAAGGTCTTATTTGCATGAAGAGAAATTGCAGGTACTAGCTGGACATGACCTTATAAGGAGAGGGGTCGTTTAACCTGGTTTTGACTGTGTGACCACCTCTGGTGGGGGTGAGGGGGCATAGGGGCATAGTTACTATATAAAAGAGAAAGTGGACTGTCTTTGCTAGGGATTTTATTCCTGTGAGAAGATACCATGACCATAGCAACTGATAGAGAAGAGCATTTAGTTGGGGCTGGGTTGCAGTTTCAAGGGTTTAGTTCATTATCATCATGGCAGGAAACATGGCAGCAACCAGGCAGACATGGTGCTGGAGAAGGAGCTGAGAGTTCTACATCTTAATCTGCGGGTGGCAGAAGGAGACGTGAGCCCCTAGGCTTGGCTTGAGCTTCTAAAACTTCGAAAGCCACTCCTCGGTGACACACTTCCTCCAACAAAGCCACACCTACTTTAAAAAGGCCATACTTCTGAATTGTGCCACTCCTTCTGAGTCTATGGAGCAGGGTCATTTTCATTCACAATACCGTCGGGACCTAGGACAGAAAAGCACACATGCATTAGAGCTGTGGTTCTCAACTTTCCCAATGCTGAGATCCTTTAATACAGTTCCTCATGCTGTGGTGACCCCCCAACACAAAATTATTTTTATTGCTACTTCATAACTGTAACTTTGCTATTGTTATGAACCACAATGTAAATATCTGTGTTTTTCAATGGTCTTAGGTCATATGACCTGTGAGAGGGTCGTATGATGCCCAAAGGGGTTGTGACCTACAGTTTGCTAACTACTGCCTAAGAAAATAGCATTGCTGGTTCTGTTTTGTTTTGACTGTTTCAGACTGTTTTGCAATGATTTAGACCCAAATAAACATCTAAGAACAAAACAAAACAAAAATGAACAAACAAACAAAAAAAGCCCACAGTAGACCACAGGGTTGCCTGTGGGTCACATCTTGCCTGTTTTGCAAATAAAGATTTATTGACACATCACCACACTCACTTGTTTGCATACCATCCAGGGCTGTCTTTGAGCTGCAAAGTGAAATCCAGTAGTTGCAACATATGGTCATACGTAGCCACTGAGCTTTTTACTTAAAAGTTCACAACTTCTGTCTCAGCTCAGTACTGGCACACAGTCTTGTCTTCCTGAGTTATTTACCAGGAGGAAGCCTGTTGCCCGATCGGGGCAGAAGTAGAACATATGCCTTGCTCTCAAAAGCACCCTCTCCTGTTCTCAGGAGCATGCTGTCTTAAATTTCTTTCTGTTACTGTGATAGAACACCCTAATCAAAAGCAACTCAGAGAGGAATGAGTTTGGCTTATGCTCCCATCATTGAAGGAAGTCAGGGCAGGAACCGGAAGGAAGGAACTGAAGCACAGGCCACGATGGAACATTGCTCACTGACTTGCTGTCTATGGATTACTCATCTTGCCGAAGAAGTCCAGGGATGGTGCTCCCTACAGTGGGCTGGGCCTCCCAAGACAATGCCCCCACAGACTTGCCTATAGGCCATCTAGTGAAAGCATTTTTTTTTAACTCAAGGTTCCCTCCTTCCAGATGGCTCTACTTATTTGAAGCTAACAAGTAACCAACCAGAACATCTGCCATCGTTTTTCTGGGCCAAAACCTTTTCCTAGACTGTTGGTGGAGAATACAGTCTAGAGTCCTGGCACTGTGAGTACTCACTATGAGACTTTGAGCATGTTTCCTCTTTGAACCACGCGCCTCCATTTCTCCATCTCTATTTACTCGGCACACTGATGCGTAGTGAGGATTAAATAAACCCATGCTCAGGAAGAGTCAAGAGCAAGGTCTGTATGGCCACTGACGCCTATGTGTTTCCTTCCATGTTTCCTTCCGAATGTGGAGCCATTCCTCCAACACAGCATTCCTCCCAGGCTGCATGTGTGAAACCAAAAAAGGAGCAAGAACGCAGGAGAGAGAAGATCCATCTTTCACCTGGGCCATATCTGAGTGTTGGTTGAGTGAATGCTCTCTGAAGTGCTTGGAATGAGGAGTGTTGGGGCTCATTTCCATTCTTGGAACATTTGCATACAGATGTCTGGGGATTCTGCATTGAGAATGGGACCTAACTCCAAAAGTACACACTGATGGAAGGTCGGCCCTTTGTGTTTTCTAGGTCTACACTCATGGCAGGCAAACAAGCACTGCACCACTGAGTTGTACCCTCTCACCTCTTCGTATGTTTCCTTTTGACGCAAGGCCTTGCTAAGTTGCCCAGGCTAGCCATGAACTAGCCCAGGCTGACCTTGAGCTTGCACTCTTCCTGCCTCAGCCCCCTGGGTGACTGAGATTATATAGGCTTGCACCGCCAAACCCAACAACTGGAGATAATTTTATTCAGCAATTTAATACTTTTGTCCATGGAACTGGATTTCATGTTGTGGAATGTTCTTCTCCCGATGTCATGCCAGTACTCAAGAGAAATTTCATATGGAGTATTACAGGTTTTACATTTTTAGATTAGGAGTACTCAACTTAGGTTTTTCTATGCACCATAACAATCCACTAACTGGGTACATTGGAACACCACCTCTGCATGTCTCCTGAGAAATCCAAGCAACTGCAGTGGTTCTCAACCTTTCTAATGCCAGGACCCTCTAATATAGTTCCTCATGTTGTGGTGACCCCTAACAATAAAATTAGGTCATTGCTACTTCATAACTGTAATTTTGCTAGTGTTCTGAATCATAATGTAAATAACTGATATGCAGGAGAACTGATATCTGAATCCTGGAGGGGTCACAACCCACAGGTTGAGAAAAGCTGTACTGTTGACCAGCAATGCTTGCCTTGCTGGAATTTTCTAGGTTCACTGTCTTTTGTCTGAGCATTTCAGCTCACTCTCATCCTGCAGTGGGCTAATTGTCTTTAGAATAGGGTCAGCTGCTGGGCTCAACACCCAATTTCTTTCAAAGGATTTAATAAATGAGTGACTCTCTGCATGCACTTACTCTTGTGCTCCAAAGCCGGACACACAAGGTTAAAAAAAAAAGTCCGATTGCAGTTTGAAAACAGGAATATAGGAATATTAATCCAGCCATTGCTCAAAGCTAGTCCAAAGAGAACAGACATAGTTTGCCCCCAAGCACCCAAAGCCGTGCTGTCCCTTGACAAGGCTGCCGAATCAATTAGCCTAATTAAATGAGGTGGAAAATTACTCCCGCAAATAAGTTGCCATGAAAGGAGAGTCTTAATTTGGCCTAAGGGAAAGCAAACATCTCTCCCTTCCTCTTGCCAGAATCTATGAATGGGGAATAATTGGCAATTTGTGTGTGTATGTGTTTTAAGGTCTTGGTACAGATGTGTTTTTGTTGACAAGCAGTGGAGGCTTTCAGTGGCATTTCTAATTAAGGGACGGAATAACTGTGTGTGTTGGCGAGTGTGCCTCGAGTGGACTGCAAAAATAGGGGTCCAGGACCCCACTCCACCCTAAGGCCAACATGAACCTCCAGAAGCTGCATCCTTCACATGTAAGTTCCAACAGCCCATAACCTGTGTTTCTCTCCTGAGAGATATTCCCCCAGCCAAGAAGACTCCAATGTGGGCTGGAAAGACAGGTAATGAACTTAAAAAAAAAAAATGCTATGGAAATTTTAGGAAGTAGATATTTTCCTGTAGGAAAGTGACTGTTTTGATTTGAATATGGAATACACACACAAACACACACACATCCATCCATACACACACACACACATGTGCCTGAGAGTTTGGGTTGCACTTGGTGACACTTTTTGTGTAGAATCTAGAGCCTTTCTAACTTCCACGAATCGAGAGTCATGAGTCATGACTGGCAAAGGTTTGTCATAGGTGGTGGGCTTCTCATGGTTATAGCTTAGTACCATCTCTAGTTCTGGCCTCGATGTCCAGATTAGCACCCTATAAATCTCACTACAAGGTCCAGCTACCATAGACTGGGCTGCTGTGCCCTCGCCATCTACCATGCCTTATCTGCCATATGAACTGTGTCCCCTGAACCGGGAGCCAGCACAACTCTTTCCTTTCTTCAGTTGTTGCTGTCAGTGGTTGGAAGTGACTGACACCTTAGCCAAATTTAAGATAAGGATGTTCTGCAGTACACAGTCCATGGCCGCCTTACTATCCTAACACATGGTCTAGGAAGACCTTAGAACACTTTGTCCTCAGGATTCTGGGAGTTTTTGTGTAATGAGACTCGGGGCTGGAGAGATGACTGCACAATCGTGATGGCCTGAGTTCAATGCCCAGAATCCATGTAATAGAGGAAGGTGAGCATCTAGACTGTGTGGTCTCTTTGAAAGACAGGAAACTTCCTTCTCATGGGCAAGGCCAACATGCGAATCTTAGCCTCCCCCGCCTCCCCCACATTTTCCTGTATGGGCTCCTCATGTGCACCCCAGCCAGCCCTCACGAGCTCACTCTTCACCAGGTTTTTCTAATGAGCACATCTTGTCTCCATGATAGAATCCTGGAGTCCTGGTGAGAGTCTCCTAGTCTCTTCTCTCCTGCTGGAGACAAGGGAAGGACTAGCTAATGCATGGGACAGGGCTGAATCAGTATGCATAAATGACACATATGTTTTTGGATACGGCAAACAAACCACACAAAATTTGTTTTAAAGCAATTATTTGTACAAAACATTTTTCACCATTTATTGTATTGATAAGTCTAGATTTTTATTTTTATTATTTTGGTTGTTCAAAACTAGGTTTCTCTGTGTAGCCTTGGCTGTCCTAGACTTGCTCTGTAGACCAGGCTGGCCTCTAACTCACAGAGATCCTCCTGCCTCTGCCTCCCTGAGTGCTGGGGTTTAAGGTATGTACCACCAAGCCTGGCATATTTTTATACTAGCCATAAGAATGTGCTTATTTGTTTAATACAGTGAAATACAAATATATATCAATTTAGTATTTACACGACGAAGAATGATAGCAAGAAAACATTAAAAGTCTTTCTTTTACGAATGATACTGTTGAGTGTCTATAAGGGGAAAAGCTTGTGGGTGCCATGGAAACATTCCCATGCGTGCACACAGCAGACTTGAATCAGAACGCAGGTGTTTCAAGCAATGTGTGTGAAGCTTCATGGTGGCCGGGGCATGTAAAGCACAGAGTCAGCATGCTGTGTGTTGAAAACCAAAGCTACAGTGATATCACCAGATGCAATGTGAGTGGACACCGAGAGACATGCCTTGGGTTCATCACACATTTGATTTTGAATTAATTTCTCATCACTGCATGCTTACAACCTTTTTACTTTTGTGACTTTTTTTTTTTTGTTTGTTTGTTTGTAAGCCCCACATTCAGTTAGTTACATGACCTTATCCAGGATTGGGACTCATTGACATTTTTTATTATTTGTTGTTGTGTTTTTGTTTTTTTTTCCTTTGGGGAGGGCTGTCTATAGGATAGCCCATGTTTGTGGAGATCTGCACGGGTTCTCTCCCCCAGCTGTGAGATCTGGGGTTGGAACTCAACTCAACAGACTCACGACAAGCACTTCGCCTGCTGAGCTGCCTTGCCAGCCTGGAATCCACCATTTCAAAAAGCTTTGTGTTCCTTACTCAGTATGATTATTTTCAGTTCCACCCACTTACCCACTTGAATTTCATTTCTCTTTGCAGCTGAATAAAATGCCGTAGTGTGCATAGGCCGCATTTTCATTACCCATCCGTCAGTTGATGGACACCTAGGTTGCCTCCATTTCCTGGTTATTGAGAATAACAGCACATGGAGAAACACAGATGAGCAAGCATCTCTGCGGCACAGTATAAAGTTCTTTGGGTCCATGCCCAGGAATGTATAGCTGGGTCGTAGGTTAGCTCTGGTTAGCATTTTGAGAGTCAGCAGCTACTGGGAGAGGAACGTTCCGTTTTCTTTAGGAATGTGGCCTCCACGAAAGGCCCGTGCTCTGCTGGATGGCCTCAAACTCATCCTCACACAGAAATCACTGACTGGACTCGGTGGGCTAAAAAGGTTGAGAGGTGATTAGGAGGGGTGCTGGGAGGAATGGGAGATGGATGCGGTACGCACATGAAATTCCCTAATAATAAGAAATATATTTTTAAAAACACCGTCGTGGTTTCACACTCGCTACAGGATTTGTGGTCAGGCTGCACAGGTCGGAGGACATCATCTCACCTTCTACTCTAGTCCGAGACCAGCACTGCGAGACAGTCTAGGCAAGTCCCTTACAGCTCGCACCTTAATTCCTCTCTTAATGTCCAAGTCACTTTCTATGGGGTTGGTCTAGAGAGTAACTGAAAATGGTTCCTGTTAAAGGAAAAGATGAAATCAGAACAGACGTTTGAAAAACAAGCCTGCTAGCTGGCAAATGCCCCTTTCCCTCAAAGCCACAGGGACATAAAAGGGGCCAGATGCTGCCATTTTCACACTACCAAAAGGTCACATAAATGGATCCATAGGACAAGTTCCATTTTTCAATTTCCTTTTACATGACTTAAATGATGGGAACATGGCCAGGAAGTGGCAGATGCTCCGGAAATTCATCTGTGATATCTACAGCAAGCCCACAGGAATGACAGGCACCGCCGTGGAGGGCATCTTCTGCCTGGAACCTCTTCCCTCTCTTCCCTTTGGCTTGTCATATGCTTCCTCCAATTCCTAGCGAAGCCCTAGTATGGGTTTTGTTTGTTTTCAGTGTGTGAGTCTGTATGTGTATTGTGTGTGTGTGTGTGTGTGTGTCTGCCATGCCTTGAGAGAGGCACTGTCATTTACTCCTTTCAGGGACTCAATAGAGACCCCAAGAAATAAGGACCATTTTCACAGAGTTAGGAAATGCCTCTCAGAAAATCGCCCGCTTCTAGAGTTTGAGTTCTAAAAGCCTATTTTCACAACCGATGGGCTTAGTGCTTTGTGCTTATGATCTCAGCCCTGGGGAGTCAGAGACAGGAGATTTCCAAGGGCTCACCAGCCAACTGGCCTAGCCTACTTGGTGAGTCCCAGACCAGAGAGAGATTCTGTCTCCAAAGAATAGATTGTCCTGATCCAAAGTCCTAAGAAATATCACCTAGATTTTTTTTTAATCTGGCCTCCATACACATACAACTGTACCTGCACACAGAGAAGCGCCCACGAGAGTGCACATATACACACACGCATACCCATGAGGAGCATTGAGGAATCCCCTTTAACTTCGTGTCCCTGCTAAGGACACACAGCTCACAGGCGTGGGCTGGAGCTAAAGATGAGGTCAGAAAAAGCAGTTTCCTACAACTGGCAACTTCACTTCATCCATCTCCTTCCTTCTCTTAGTCAAAAAAAAAAAACCACACATACTAATTCTGTGGTCTGGAAAGGTGGGCCTGGGAGGGGAGGGGAGGGAGGATGGAGGTGGGGGAGGGAGGACGCCTGTGCATACACATGGCTACACCAGCATGCACTCCATGTTCTTATTTCACCACCCTGCAGAGTTGACTGCACCTCACCTCCAAAGAAAAGGCGTGTAGTAGATGCCTGTGCCTTCAGAACACATGTGCACGCGATCATGCATAGGTGTGTCTTCTTCCTACTGATTCTATGCAGCAACTTCACCAAAGCCCATAAACATTGTTTCCTACTGCTCTCCCATCCAGATCTCCTCTACAGTCTCAGGACAAAGATAACGCTTGAGAAACAACTTCATTCGCAGGACCTCAAGCTTCTGTTTTCCGTCTCCCTGGCCTTGACATTTCTTGGATGTTTCCTCTGGAGTTCCCCAGAAACACACCATCATCCAGGACCCACGGCCAGGCATCTCCAATGTTCCTTCTGGGTCATGTTATGAATTTTGGACGAGACATCAACACATGTCAGCATGTTACTTTCGGTGACATGTTTGTCTTTTCTTTGTTAGCTTTGGTTCAAGGCTGTAAATCCATTTGTGAAAGCAAAAGTTTCCAACTCAAGGAAAAGTCACCCAGCATGCCTCAAAGACTTGAGACTTCTCTAGGGCTAACCCCTCCTTCCATCATGAGTCTGCCCATTGACAACTCACCCCATCCTTCTTCTTAGAAGTCGAAGGAAAAGGGATGTTTGTTGATCAAAGAGAGTCCAACTGGCAGGGCATGAATGGACACAAATGAACATGCTCCTGGCCTCTTGCTTTCTGACTATAGTCAGGTCTTGACACAATCCAACACTAGAGCCCGGGTTGGCTGCCTCTGTAGGTGTCACAACCATTGAATCTGTTCTGCACAGGAGCTCTAGAATTCTCTTCTCTTTTCACTGGCACCAAAAGAATATTCCCCAATGTTGAGAGGCGGGGAGGGGGGTAGGGGTGGGAGGATGGGCAGTGATGTTGAACCAGAGTCTTGCTATCCATGAGCACATTTTAACCCTCCACTGTCAACTCTTTCATCTCCTTTTACTTTTTAAATTTAATTTAATTTACATATTTATTTATTACAATTTATTCACTTTGTATCCCGCTGCAGCCCCCTCTTTTGTCTCCTCCCAGGCCCACCCAAGTTCCCTCTTCTCCCTCTATGCCCTTTCCTTAGTCCCCTGATAAGGGAGGTTCTCCTCCCCTTCTATCTGACCCAAGCTTATCAGGTCTCATCAAGGCTGGCTGCATCATCTTCCTCTGTGGCCTGGAAAGGCTGCACTCCCCCAGAGGGAGGTGATCAGAGAGCCTGCCACTGAGTTCATGTCAGAGACAGCCCCTGTACTCCTTACTAGGGAACCAACTTGGAAACTGAGCAGCCAAAGGTCTTTCTTTGAACAGGGGTTCTAGGTCTTTTCCATGGATGGTCCTTATCTGGAGTATTGGTCTCTGCAGGCTTCCCTGGGCCCAGGGATTTTGGCTCTGTTGTTATCTTTGTGGAGTTCCTGTCCCCCCCAGGTCTTTCTATCTCCCTCTTCTTCCTTTCATTATCAAAAATATTTTTGGTCTCTGCTGTAGGCCTTTGAGAACATGCAAACCTTCCTGCAGGAGATCGGTGCGCTCCAAGGCCATTCTTCTTTTCCTAAATGAGTTACTTCCCTATTCAGCTTCCTCTGGCTGTGTTTTCAATGTCTGTAGTGGGGAAAAAAGAGATGCCACAGAGTCCTGATTAGTTCTTGCTGCCAATTTGGCATACCCTAGAGTCACCTGAGAAGCGAACCTCAACTGAAAAACGGTCTCAACCAGACTGGTGGTGTGAGAGACAGCCTCGATGGATGGATTGACATAGGAGGCCCATTGTGGGTGGAAAGTGGGCCCAGGCTACATTAGAAAGCTGGCTGAGCTTGAGCCGGGGAGCAGATCAAATTCAAGTCAGTAAGAAGCTCTTCCATAGCTTCTGCTTCAGCTCCAGCCCTGACTTCCCTCCGTGATGGATTGTCACCTGAAGTACAAGCTAAAATATCTTTGTTTTTGTCAGTGTCTTAATCCCAGCAACTAACTGAAATAAAAACACTGGGTGACACAAGTCAGTCAGAGCTTGCGGAACATTTTTTAAAAGTACCGGGGACTCACGCATCTCTCAAGGACATGAAGGTGGCCAATAGACAGCCCAGTTTACAAGTCACAAAACAAATACAGCTTGGCTGCCTCTTCCTCAAAAAGAGCTTCTTGGGTTTCTGAGCAAACACTGTGTTGAATACATGTGTCTTCCCATATACGTACTAGTGTATGTCCATGTTTTCATGTTGTTGGGATTAGGTGTTTGGTTTTGTTTTATTAGTTTTTCAAGACAGGGTTTCTCTGTGTAGCCTTGGCTGTCCTGGACTTGCTTTGTAGACCAGGCTGGCCTCGAACTCACAGAGATTCACCTGCTTCTGCCTCCCCAAGTGCTGGGGTTATAGGCATGCACCACCATGCCTGGCTTCTTTTGTTCTTTAGACCACATCAGTCATTGGTCTATAACTCACTGAGTAGGCTAGGCTGGACAGCCCAGAGATCTACATATTTCTGCCTCTCCAGCATTGAGATTACAAGTATGTACCACCAGGTCCAGAATTGCTTTAGATGAGGTCTTTGGGGCAAACTCAGATTTTCGTGCTTGCAGAGCAAGCAATTTATTGACTGAGCCATCTCCCAGCCCCTTAAACAAATAATATTAATATCCAGCTTGAGCTCATATTTTAGTCATCACCCTAAAACCTAAGTTACTTCAGATGGCTTCAGAGATTCATTCATGAAAGATGAAGATTTACCACAAAAGTCTAGGCTTGGGCAAAGGAGCCAGTCCTAGACTGAAGATAATCTGTAGGAGAAAAAAAAACCTCCCAGGGCAGACCAAAGAGCAGTAACTAAAGAGTAGGGGACCCGAGGATTCTAACTCCACAGCTGCTTGGGTGTGGCAAGAAATAGGACCTACTTCTCTTTTCAAAATGGCCAAATGCCTGACAGAGCAGCTTCAGGGAAGAAGGATTTCTTTTGTCCCAGCTTCAGGGAATTTTAGTCCACCGTGGGGTGTAGACACGGCAGTGGCGGGGAGAGTAAGAGAGCTGGTCATATTGCCAGCTGACAAGGAAACAGAGACACACCCACTCCAGGATTCTGTACCGAGTTAGGCCTTCCATCTCACAGGTTCCAAAAACCTCCCAGCATGATACCACTAACTGGGACTCAGTGTCCACACACAGAAGCCCATGAAGGACACTCAGACCCAAGCCATACCACAGGCTTAGTTCCTGTACACTGAGAGGCTCCAACTTAATCTTCTATCACCTATGGGCTCCTTTTTTTAAACAACCAATTCATATTAAAATGAGCAAAATATTAGATTTCTCCTAAGGCGACTACTTTGAAGGATAAATATGTGCATTTATTTGACTATACAAGTTTTGGTGTTTGTTAAAAAAAATTTATTGCTTTATAGTCACACCTCATATACCCTTGCTTCTGTTAGAAACCTTTTATGATTTTGTCATTCATAAATTTGTCCAAACTCTTTTTAAATCCATTTACATTTCCTGTCGGCACAGCCTCTCAGGGTAATGAGTTCCATGACTTTATTACATGCTAGGGGAAGTATTATTTATTTTCTTATTTTCCCCAGGTTTGCCTCAAGCTCACGAACTGCCTTTTTACCTTAGTATTTCAGAATTTCATGAAAAACCTAGCAAGTTTTTGCTTTACAAACTGGAATTAAAATAAGTTTTTAAAGATTCAGCTTTGTAAGGCAGAAACACCCCACACCTTCTCCTATTATAGTTCTACAGTAAGTATGTTATAAAATAAATGGGGGTACTGGTGGTTTAGGGATGTCTTGGCTCCAAATGGTCATGCCCCAGATGAGTGTAGAAGTCTACAGCAAAGGTTGTGGAGGGAGAAACTGAGGCTCTGACTGCAGCTCTGTTACTTGTCATGAGGTCCTCTGAGCCTCATTTCCTCATCTGGGACCTAGAAGGTAGTACCTACCTCAGAGACTGCAGTTATATGTACATTTTATAATGTGCCTAGCACAGTACCAGGTCCACTGTAAATATCTCCACAAATCTAGCAGCTGACAGTGATGTTTAATGAATTCCAGAGCACTAGATGGCCTATGATGCTCAAGCTATTTGGGAACTGATGTTCTTACTGTAGACAGGGTCTGCTTAAATACTTGATAAAGATAATCTAAGGTTGTAAGCATGAGAGAATGGAGAGGTTAGTGTGTGTGTGTGTGTGTGTGTGTGTGTGTTGGGTTAAACTCTAGCAAAGGTTAAGTGATGGTTGGCAGCATATCAATATGAAATCTGCTCTCAGCTTGAACTAAATGGCACCAGGCATGGACAATAAATATTTACTAAGTGCTAGAGGAGATTTGGAAGAGAAAGAAAGAAGAAAGGCCAATATGCTCTTCCCAGAGCAATGGCCTATGGATCTTAGGGAGCAGACAGCCTGCTTCAAGTTCTTACTAACCACCTGTGTGACCTTAAGCATTGGCTAATGACTACCTCCAAGTCTAGGTTTCCTTGCATATGGCATGAAAGCAGTGTTGCTCATTCTTTTAAAGCCATGCTTTTTAGAACCTGTATTAGGGAGGAGGAGCAAAGATGTAAGAAACAAGGATTGAATATGCCTTTGTCCCTAATTCAACTCAAACAGCCATCCTTGTAAAGTCCTAGAATTGGCTCATAAAAGAAAATTATAGAGCCCAAATTATTCTTAAGAAACCCAAGTCACCTAGCGTAAATTGTGAAAAGTGAAAGCAATCAGAACTGAACAAGGAAAAACAGTTACCTCTCCCATTTTGGACTCATTCTGGGTATGTCATCATTGAGCCAAGTACCAGCAGCCTGGAGCTGGTTCTCTCTCTCTTTCTCTCTATCATTCCTGAATCCATTCAGATGCACAAGCTAATGCCACTGCAATGAGCTTCCATGTAAGGTTTTAAATTTGGTTTGTAAAATAGCTTCCCCAGCTCTAAAGGAAAATAATTGATACCAGTAAACCTGAGGGTGGGCTGCCTTCCCCACTACCAAACTGAGATTCCAACCAGAAAAACACAAGCTTTGGATTCAGAGTCCTATTAGAAGGATTTGGAAAGAATCCATTTGGACAGGAGGAAATTGGTACCATGTATTCATTCACCTCATCAGACAGCCAACAGGTATGGGAAATGGAAGGCAATTAAGCTAAATGGATGTAAGCATTTCTTCCTGGATGCTGGAAGCCTAACAACAACCACAGAAAGAAACTCTTGGCATCTAGAAGATTCATAATCAACTGGCATCCTACAACCATCCAGTTAGAGAAGAGGAATGTGGTTCACCCTCTAGGCTATTCCCTGAAGACAGAGTCCCACAGTGTAACCAGGTCCAGAAAGGCCAGTAAAGTTCCAGGCACATCATCAGCATTATTGCTTTTGTTTTTGAAATTCCAGACACTTTATCCATCACCTCCATGAAGCCATGGTACAATCCAGCTGGGTTAATTTGCCTTGTTCTCATTCTCCCATCCCCCAAAGATATAATGAGCTATGCAAGGCAACCCAGAAAATGAAGAGAGAAAAACAATGAAAAACAGAGGAAGAGAATAAAACGTGGAAAAATGAAAGGCCAAACCTGAGCATCCCGAAGAAGGACAATGATTTAACTAAGGTGATAAAAGATTTTTAAATTAGGAACATAGGGAAAGGACATTACCAATATTTATAAATTAGCCACAAAGTTATGGAAGACAAAGTAAGTAAGCCACATTTGGCTTCCTTGGCACTTGGTGATTGTTCCTTCCCTCTTTACCACATATGAAAACTTAAAGAAAATAGTTTAAAAACTAACAGAATAAGTCCTATTCTATGGGATGAAACCATACAGATTTAAATGGTATGTCATAAGTATGATTATCTACAGAGAATGTATTTTATAAAAAAAAAATAAATCGAACATTTCGGCTGGAGAGATGGCTCAGCAATTAAGAGCACGGATAGCTCTCACAGAAGACCAGAGTTTGATTCCTAGCACCCACCTGGTGGCCCACAACCATCTATAATTCCAGTTCTAGGGATCCAATGCCCTCTTCTGGCCTCCTTGGGCATCAGGCACAGATGTGGCATACAGATAAACACACAGGCAAAACACCCACAAACATAAAAATTGGACACATAATGAAGAATGATTAGACTTGGTTTAAGGAAGGCTTAAACAGACTTGGTTTAGACAGGCTTTCAGATACCTTTGACCAAACAACCATCAGTTTCTTATGGAGGAAATACATGTTCTTAACTCAGAGATGCATGCTAAAGTGCACACCTCCTTGCACTGGTCTTACATCCATTGATGTTTCTACTTGCATACCATCTTGTACATATTCTGTAGTTATTAATGTTCACTTAGTCAAATCTCACTGTATTGACTCTTTGGAAGGATCGGTAAATAGGTTCACATTCCAAGCCAACTTGGCACTTCCTTGCTCTGATTCAGATTTGTCCTTAAGAATCATTCCATTTCTTGTCATCTGGAAATTGTTCTTTCTATAAAACAAAACATAAAAGACCTTGAACGATTTAACCTATTTTGGTTTCCCAAGCTTTGCATTTAATAAACCTTTCAGAAACAGCATGCAATTTGACTACCAATAGGATAAAGTCAGTGCGTTTATGATCCTAGGAAAGAGTCAGGGCTAATGAGCTTCAAAACAAATGCCAGGGTTTGAATGCCCAAATGAAACACCAGCTTCCCAACAGTCTCTATCAGGGCATGAAAATGCCTAATAAAACCTAAATTTATGTGTGCTAATTAAAAAGATATTTGAAAAATTGTTGACATTTTTAAAAAGTTTCCTTTAAACTCATCTGATTCTGTGGTGCTCAGAATATCCAACCACACCTTCATGCGTAAGACAGCACTTCAAGCAGAAGTATTTATTCCGAGAACTTTCTGAAAGTCTGTCCTCTGTACTTCCTCTGGAAGGACTCGGAAGGGAAAGACTTCAGACCATCCTCCTTAAAAACGGCGGGTGGATAAGAAAAGCAAGAGCAGAGCAGTGAGCTGAGGAGCCAGGAATGGAAGTAGACTTCGGGAAAAATCTAGAAGTCTTGCTAGAGAAGCCAGAGACATGGCTCATTTCAGACAATTCCAAAACAAGAAGAAAATCAAGGATCCTGAATGCTTTCAGAGTTCTAGACCTTTGCCAGTCACAGAGTCGGTGTAAGTGAATATCAAGGTACAAAGTGACCTTCCAATGTGCTAGGATAAAAGGGGGGGGGCAGCTGTTGACATGTTGTAAAAGCTATACGAATATTGGTTAATAAATAGAAAGCAAAGAGTTTGTGCCTCAAAAGCCCATGTGAAATACAACTTCACCAAAAGCTTTCTGAGCAATCTTATCTACAAGACTTTCTCCATTCATGAAAATGATGGGCTTGAACAATGACTATGTTGTGAGGAAACTTCTCTTGCTTCTCCAATGTCAGATGAATTGGAAGCATGCATTGCCGTTTGGCTAATGAGGTCATAAAACAGAATGGGTGGTCACTGCCCACATGAAGATCATAATCCAAGAAGTGAGGGTAATTAGGCATGTGCCTAAAGTTAAGCATGTACCCAAGAGATGTCATTTACCCATGCAAGACATCCCCAAATGAGAAATGAATTCAAGATGGGTCACAGGCAGTGAGTTAGAATGTGGACTAGACAGGCCAAAGAAAAAGTCAATAGGAAAGAGTTTGACTACATAGGAGAGGTGAGTGGACAGGAAACCAGACTCTCAGAAAGCTGGAAGAGTAAATGTAGACATCAGAAGAGGAGAGCAGCTTGGGCAGCCGGCATGGGGAATCACCTTTTGGCAACAGTAAGATGTTTTGCATTGACTGGGAAATTCAATGACTGGGAAGTGTAATGACTGGCCAGGCTAAGCAACCTTGAGAACAACTTGGACCTATGAATGATAAGGAATCCTGAAAGACAGACTCCCAGTCATGACCAATTCTCTAAGGTATTGTCCACACCTACTGTTCATAGCTCATGGTACTTGTTAAAACTCTCCTCAGTAGAGTCCCCACTGCATTCGATCTTGCTGGGCCTTCTACATGTGTGTGCATGATGTGGATATGTTCTTATGTGTGCAGCTGTGTATGGGGATCAATGTGTGCATATGTGCATATACATGCCAGAGGTCAGCTTCTATGTCTTCAGTCACTGGTTACCTTATCTTTGGAGACAAGGTCTTTTGCTGACTCTTGAACTAACTGATCCAACCAAGTTGACTGCCCAATAAGTTTCAGGGGTCCCTTGTCTCTACCTCTCCTACACTAACACAGGCGTATACATGACCACACTCAGCCTTTTGCATGGGTTCTGAAAAAACTCCAGGCTTTAATGCTTCCATGGCATCATAGTTAGCTTCAGCCATCAACTTGACACAACCTTAGAGTCATCAGCACAGTGCCATCCCTGGGCAGAAGGTCCTCAAGTGTCAAATAAAGCAAATCCCTCCATAGTCTCTGCTTCAATTCCTGCCTCCAAGTTCCTGTCTTGAGTTCCTGCCTTGGCTTCTCTCAATGATGAACTTCAAGTTGACTTTTAGCCCCAAGTTGGTTTTGGTCAGCCTTTTATTACATCAATTGGTAGCAATCTAAGACACATGGCAACCACTTAGCAACTGAGCCATATCCTCAGCTCTTCTTGAACACATTTTTTTCATTGTGGGTGTACAGGAACCTGAACAAGATCTTTGAGTCAGAAGACTTCTGACTTCATACTCTCTTTAATAACACAGGAGAAATTTATAAAAACAAGATTCTCAAGAACAAAGCCACCCCTGGCCTGGCACTTGGGGAACTCAGAAAATACTATTAAGAAAGTGAGCCCAACTATTGCAGATTTAGGCAGTATTTATTCTTCAGAAGATCCTGTCTTACTCTGAGCTAACTTCTGTCCATTTCAACCCTTGGTTGAAATTTCTGTCTCCTAGCAAATCATAAGATAGATGCCCTCTTTTCTCTGTGTGACTGCTTTTCTGACAGTGATGCTACCAGTTAGGTCTTCCTAGTATTTTCCTTTCCAAATCAGTGTCTCCATTTTCTTCATAGAGCTCCAAGGAGCCAGCCTGCTGCTTTGGGTAAAGTACACCCTTGTCTCATCGCTGATTCCCTGAGAAAGCTGAGCTTCAGAAAGCATCTCCCGATGTACTCTTGAGATGGAGAAACACAAATCCCTAAACATTTGTGTGCCTAAAATGCTACTCTATTGGATATATGCCTGCACCGTCACCAGGTTCATACAGCCGTTTTCCAATGATCCTAATCACTTTCTCCATATAAGTCCACTAGTGCTTCTGCTGAATCTCCTGAGGGGCCTTTCATCCACACATCTTCACATCCCAGGAAGGAGCTTTGTCCATGTTTGCTGACAGCCTTCACAGCTAACCTCTCTGGCTACCCTAAATCACAGCCATCACACTCAAAGCCCACTTCCTCCAGCTTGGTCCCCAGTGCCTCAGGCAAACAAGAGCAGCTGGTTCCTCATCCTCTATACCATAATCCTTCAAATCCTCAAGAACTTTCATTAAATCATAATTCCCCCAACATCACCACACCCTTAAGCTTCAGGGAATGCTCAGCTATAAAATAACCATTCAGCCCTCAAAAACACAGGGTCGTAGCACTACTTTAGAACCAGAAAATGCTAGCATGCATACTCAATAAGCATAAATGTGGGTTCTGAAACTTTTCAATACATGGTAATGTTTTATTTAGTTATATACATATATAACCATGTACTACATAAATTTTCTTTATGCACGGAGAGGAAATAATGAGTGTCTTCATTATTGTGGGTGTGGGAGAAAAATGCAGTAAACAAAGGGTTTGGGGGTTTTGTTTTGTTTTTTAGTTCAAAGTTGTGACTTTGGATTAAAAGTGCCAGAGAGAGCACTAGGTCAAGACAGACTCCACATCTTGCTCATGATGGTAGTAGCTCTGTATTTAGCTCAGAACTTGTGCACCGTAGGCATCTAATAAATAATTGCTATATTAACGAATACCAACCACATGTTTCATGATCTCTGGGAATCAGCCCCCTCTTAAACTCCAGTGCTTCCTAATGAACTTTGCATCTCCTCATTTCCTATCCTAAAAACCTAGAACCAGCTCCGAGTGCAAGAAGATGCTTTATTAATGACGGATATTGGCTCGGATAAATCTACTTCCCTCAAAATTCACACGGTACAGTTAACCACCTCTGGATAGAAAATGAGAGGACAGGTGTGGAAAACGAGCTCAGGAAGAGAAGGAAGCAGATCCTGCCCACTGAGTGTCAGACTGTGGTTTGTACTAGATTGATGAAAGCCCCACATGGCATACTTGTGTTTACAGTGAGCTTATAGGAGTTTTCCCTCAAGGTAGGAAAAGGGGATCGGGTTAAACAAATTATTTAGTTTTTCCAGGCCCAAACCGGCGACAGGAGAATGACAGCTGAGGAATGGCCTTCCCAGTTTCAGCCCAGATCCTGCCCACCTTGATCACTTCCTGCACACTATCCTTTGCAACCAGATGTGTTTTCTTCCATCAGGAAGGCGGAAGAGGATTCCCAGATGCTACTCCAGAAGCTCCAAAACTCCGAATTGCTTCCTGTGAGCAAATTGTACCTGGTTTACTTGCATGAAATCGACTTCCAACTTGGAGGCAATCAGCAGCTCGTTTGATAGGAGTGGTAGATCCTGCCTTCGGGATGGAAAAACTGAAGCAAGTGCACAACTTGTGTGCTTGGAACTGGAATCCCATTATCCCGGCTGCTATCACCCAGCTTCTTTCTGAGGCCGTTCTTCACAGAGCTCCCTGCAGCCCACCCTTAGAGAAGAGTATTACCCCAGGTTTCCATTAAACAACAGACAAAATCCTCCCTGGTGCTGACTCTGCACGACACCGACAATCTAGTTTAAATTAACATCTTGCTGAATGGATTCAATGAATCGCACATTACACAGGCATAGTTGACTTTGGTATGAAAACAAATTAATTTTAACGACAGCTTGGGGAATGTGGATAAAATTTTGCTTAGTTTTTATGGTTGAATTTTTTCCTTCTGTCCATCTACAGTCGTTACCAGTTTCTCTGTAGTCTCCAAAGATATTTTTAGGAATTGTACTAACAGGATGTATGTAATTTATTGGCAGAACTCTTCCATCAACCCGTCAGTCATTTTTGACTCCAAATTAAATGAGCCCAACCCAGGACTGGGATGCAGTCGCCTTGAATGACTGTGGATCATTTATTTCAGAAATGATAGGTTGACCAAAAAAACGCGCTTTACACGTGAGAAATCAAGTCTCACAGAGCACCAAGTTCCCTGATGCCTTGAGAGCTTCATTTCTCCTTGTAGCCTCCATGCTAATTTTTCCTCCCTCTTCCTCAAAAGTCTTCAGAGGATCCAAAAGCAGAAGAGGAAGTGCCTAGCTACCCACTCGATCTTAGTTAGGGTTCTATTGCTGTGAAGAAACGTCATGACCGTGGCAACTCTTATAAAGGAAAACATTTCACTGGGGCTGCCTCACAGTACAGAGGCTTAGTCCATTACTGCCATGGTGGCGGGAAGCGTGAGCAGGCAGGCAGACGTTTGGTGCCGCAGAGCTAGCAGAGGGTTCTACAGCAGGCAGCAGCAGGAGATTAGGTTCCACACTGGGTGGAGCTTGAGCGCCTGAGACCTCCAAGCCCCAGCCCACAGTGACACCCTTCCTCCATCAAGACCCCACCTACTCTACAAGGCCACACCTCCTAATAGCGTCACTCCCTATGGGCCAAACATCGAACACACGCTTCCTGTGGCAGTTCTCATGTCATTCATGGTTACAAGATTTGTTTTTAGGTTGTGTGTGCTCGCGCGTGCGTGCGTGCCGTGCGTGCGCTCCTGTGAGGGTGAGAGGCATTGGATGCCCTGGAGCTGGAGCAACAGAGTGCTGTGAGTCAGACGACCTGGGTACTGTAAACTGCTCCTGGGTCGTCTGTAAGAGCAGCCAGTCCTCTTAACCCCTGCGCCACCTCCGCAGCCCTTCTTTTCTGTCACTCCTATTGCTATTGACATTTGATTGCTGTTATTGACATATAATTGCTATTTGTAGAGATATAATCTAAATATTGTTCATCTGTGTCCTAGTTCGCTATCTGTTGCTGTGATAAATACCACAACCAAAAGCAAGTTGTAGAGAAAGGTTTATTTGGCTTGTAAGTTACAGTTGATCATCAATGGAAGCCAGGACAGAAGTTCAAGGCAGGAACTTAGAGACAGGAACTGGAGCAGAGACCACGGAAGAACGCTGCTTACTAGCTTGCTGCTTATGGCTTACTCAACTTACATTTTTATAACAACTTAGGACCATTTGCCCAGGGCCAGTGCTGCCCACAGTGGGCTGGGCCTCCCACATCCATCATTAGTCAAGAAAATGCCCCACAGACTTGCCCACAGGCCATGATGAAGGCAATCCTTCAGTTGAGGTTTCCTCTTCCCAAGTGACTCTACTTTGTGTTAAGTTGATAAAAGTGACCAGCACAATCTTTATCATTACCATCAGCAACATCAACGTTGTCATCATCATCATCACATCATCATTATCATTGTGTGTGTGTGTGTGTGTGTGTGTGTGTGTGTACACATCTATGCTTCAGGTATCCACATAGGCCAGAAGAGAGCATTGGATCCCCTGAACCTGAGTTACAGCAGATTATGAGCTGCTGGATGTGGAAGCTGGGAGTGGACCTGAGCTCAAATCCCCAAGAGAAAGCATTCTCACCTGCGAGCACCTCTTTAGCCCCTCCCTCACTGTGGTGAGACTGTGGTGTCACGGGCTAAGTGTGTGCTTAGTGGGTACCAATTGCCAGACTGCTTTTCAAAAAAGCTGGATAGTGGGCCATATTCATTGCTTTTCCCATTGTTACAACCCAAAGCCTGTCAAGAAGCCACTTCAGAGAGGCAGGGTTTACACAGGCTCCCGGGTTTAGGAGGGGCCAGGAGTGTGAGGCAGCATTGCACCCACATAGAGAGGGGAATGCTGGGGCTCAGCTTGCTTTCTCCTTGGTCCATTTTCCTTCAGTCTGAGACTGGAGGCCAGGGGTGATGTCACCCACATTCACTGTCATTTTTGTCACTGTTTCCCCATTCTGGGGTCTCTTTTATCTCTTAAAACTCCTCTCTTTACCTTCTATTTTCAACATGTTGTTGTGTTACAGTTACACTTGCATTTTTTTCTTCTCTATAGAATTCATTAGGCTCTTGGAGTGTGTAGAATTATATACTTTATTAAATTGTATATAATATGTCATTAAATCTTAGGCTTTAGGTCTTCAGATAGTTTTTCTGTTCCTTTTGAGATCCCAATTATACAAATTAAATAACTTAATGCTGTTTCCTAGATCACTGAAGGCCTGTATTCCGTGTTTCTTTTTTGTTGTTAATTTTAGATAGTGTATATGTCTTTCAGCTTACTTGACTTTTATTCTGCAGAGTTCAGTATTTTGTTAAGATGGTCTGCTGAAATTTTCATTCGAACCTTTTTTATTATTATTATTTTGGTTTTTCCAGACAGGGTCTCCTCTGTATAGCTTTGGCTGTCCTGAACTCACTTTGTAGACCAGAGTGGCCTCAAACTCTCAGAGATCTGCCTGCCTCTGCCTTCCTGAGTGCTGGGATTACAAGCATGCACCATCATGCCCAACCACACTGTGTATTCTTAACACCACAATTTCCATTTGGTGCTTTAATACATAATTTCTGTTACTCTACTAATAGTTCACGTCTGTTTCTTCATTGTTTTCATAGTTTCTTTTAAATCTTTGACCACATTCAAAAACCATACTTTAAAAATCCTCACTTACTCATTTTTACAGCCCTGTAGTCTGGAGTTAATTATATCATTAATCTTTCTCTTAGTTATGGATCACATTTTCTATTTTTTTAAGGTTTCTATCAGTGTCTTCTTGTATAGGAGACAGTATGGCTGCTAAGTTTTTTTTAAGGCTTTTACTAAAAAAAATCTTCAGAAAAGTTAATAATGCTATATCAAGTCTAAGAAACTCAAGTTTCTATTTTGAATTTCATGAAATCAAGATACATCTTATGATTAATGACACATTATGTTTTTCTTTTTTATAAAATGTGTTATTTTACTAGTATAGAACATTTTCATACAAGCATATTATACATTTTAAACATATTTCTCCCCATCTCATTTTTCTCCTACTTAACCTCTCATTTTCCCCATCTATTCCCATAGACAGTCCTCCTACTATTGTATCCTATGAAAGATTTTATGTATGTATATAAAATCTAGAATTCACAAGTCATAGAAAACATGGTTATTTGTTTTTTCTAAGTCTGAATTATTTTCTTAATGTGAATGGTATATTTAAATTACTGGTATTTGGTTTGATGAAATACAGGACCAATGTTGATTCTGTCACTGAAATAGAAAAGTTCTGATATACAACTTCAACATGAGTTTCCCACCCCCCAAATAGTAGAAGGATAAATATCTGATTTTTAAATTTCTGTTCTGCACAACCAAGCACTCATTCAACTTAGGACACACAGAGAAAAGCAAGGAAAGGCCATTCTAGTGGTTTCGGTGAGACTGGCCTCCATAGGCTCATATATTGGAATGCTTGGTCCGCAGTTGGCGGAACTGTTTGGGAAGGATTAGTAGGTAAGTGCCGTGAGAAACCCAGTTCTGTTATGTGAACACGTTTCCGCTTTAATCCCAGGTGTGGGAGATGGGGCTGCTTCGGTTTGTCCACAGCCATTTTCTATGATTGTCTCATGCACCAGTGGAAGCATGATCTTTGCCAGCTGCAGATAGTTTAACTCCAGGGACTTTTGAGAGGGGGAAAAACTCCAGATTCAAGACAGGGAGAGGGGCACTCTAAAGAAGAAGGTGGCTGCTGCTCCCCCTGCAGCTCCTGGTTGCAGTTGTTGCAGTTTGACAAGAAAAAGCTAGTGATATTCTGGAAAAAAAAACATATTGGACTTTTCCCAAGGAACCCGATGGCCCTAATCAGCAGACAGTAGTGCAAAGAGACTTACTCGCTTTTCCCTCTAACCTTTTTTCTCTCTTACCGAGTGTTGGGGGCTTGGACGGAATAAGGGTTGGAAGGGAGATAGAAACGTAAGAACCCAATAAAGTAGTGTCAAACAAATACACCAACAGGCGTGGCCTTGTTGGGTGGAGGTTTGACACTGGGTTGGGCTTTGAGGTTTCAAAAACGCATGGCACACCCAGGTCTCTTTTTCTCTCTGCTTTTATTTTAACTTTTTGATAAGATAGAACCTCTTAGCTGCTGCTCCAGTGCTGTGCCTGTGTGCCTGCTGCCTTGTTTTTCAGCTCTGATGGCTTGGACTAATTGTCTGAAACTGTTGAGCAAGCCCCCAGTCAAACGCTTTCTTCCATAATTGCCTTGGTCTGTCTCAGCAACAGAAAATTAAGAAAGACAGTGATCTTTTTTTTTTTTTTAAACGGGAACAGTAAAAGGTAGTTGAGAGTGAGATGTTTAAGGAGCTCGCCACTGACTTGAGTTTGATCCCTGGAACTCGGGTGTGAGAAGGAGAGAAAGAATTTCAGGAAGTTGTTTTCTCACATTTGTCTACATTTGTGTCATAATTCCCATGTGCACAACACACCCAAACACACACTCACACAGTCAGGAGGTGAGAATATAGTTTAGTTGATAGAGTGCTTTCCTAGTATGCAGAAAGCCCTAGATGTGATGCCTATCACAAAGTAAAAACACTTATGGTGACACACCTTTAATCCCAGCTCATGAAAGTGTAGACAAAAATAGCAAGAGTTCACAGTCATTCTTAGCTATATAGTGATGTCAAGGACAGCCTGAGCTACATGAAAATCTTTCCTGAAAACAGGGAGATGAGTGAGAAATGGTTCAGTCAGTAGCACTCTTAGTAACCCTAGAAACATGAGGACGTGAGTTCAAGCCTTAGAACAAATATTAAAAAGCAGAGCATGGCCGCACACAATTATAATCCCAGAGCTCAAAATGTGAAAATAGCTGGGTCTCCTGGGAATCATTGGACAGACAGCCTATCCTGATGGGCAAGCTCTAGGCTAATCCTGGACCCGGTCTCAAAAATTCAGTGGACATTCTGCCCACAGAAAGACATTGAAGGTGGTTTTCTGCCTTCCACATGAACAAGCAAAGGCGCATGCAGACCTGTGCACACACATATGTACCACATGAACATGCACACACACGCACGCACACACACACACACACAAACACAAACACATAAAAACAAACTTAGAAGTGAGCAGCTTCTCCTACTATTCAAAGAAGCTGGGTCAATCGTTGCATCAATAAATGCTTACAGTCGAGAACCCACAAGAGAAAGATAAACAGTACAGAATGACCAAGACAAGAATAACCATCAACTCCTTATGCTGCTATTACCACAGAATATTAATTAGATATTTAAGGTTTTTAAATTTTTATATCTAATCTCCCTATATCGAAGGACCTTCAATAGTCCTTGAAAGGATTTGTAATGACCCAGAAGCAACCAACCCTTCTAAGTTATTTTCTAGGATGACCCTAGGGACCTGGAGAGGTGCCTCAGCAGTGAAGGGTGCCCACTGCTCTTCCAGAGGAGCCATTTGGGAGAGTGCCCACAACTGCCCATAACCCCAGCTTTGGGGGATTTGACACCATCTACACACACACACACACACACACACACACACACACACACAAACACATTGAGACATTTTTAAAAAGAATCACGCCATAAACTCTTTCTACTAGCAGTAAAATTCCAGTTCATTTAAGATGAATTAAGAACATTTTAGAACAACACGCCATATTATTTTGATCAATTTCATTTCTCAGAGAAAAAAGTAGTCAGACACTGATTTAGGATGGTGAGGACATCTCCAAAACAGTAGAGCCATCAAACCGATAATTTGATGTCATGTAGATACCCCAAGGGGAAATAAAGAAAACTGTCCATTTTGCAACAATTATATGAACATAGGTTTATTAGAAAGTCCATCTGAGGGAAAACAAAACAAAAACAAAAGCCTTTGTCACCTTTCTCCTCCACTGAAATGGAAGGCTGACTGAGAGTCTCAGAAGAGTAGAGAAATATGTACTAAAAATTGGATTCCTGTCTACACAATGCCAAAACATCTAGTAAGTCTGCTTTTTTTTTTTTTTTAATGTCAACCCAGATGTTTGGCACCACATAGACAAAACACCCAGATGACTGGCTAAATTTGTGAATACATGCTGACACGGACCAGATGTCCTAGCTTCTTAGGGCTGCAGAGCTCAGAGGTCCCTGGGGGAAAAACAGGAGAAAGCAGATGTCCCCAAAGGACCTCTGCCACCTGCACATCTTCTGTGGAAACTTCAGTGGGTGTGCGACACAGCAGGGTTTAAATTAAAAACGTTGATGACCACGGTAGGAAAATGCAGCAGAAAGTACAAGGAAGACACAGTGTGATAGTTATTTGAAATCTGTGTTTTGGGAAGTGGCTGGGCTAGAGGTTTGTGGCTGGGCTTCCAGATACTTTTCCCTGAAGACTTTCTCCTTCAACCTGACCTCTCGGCTACCCCTCTGGAACGTAGGGTGCTGTTGGTTTTTTAAACAGGTGACAGTCAATGCCGAAATCTAGAGCTTGCTTTTTGTCCAACACTTACTCTTTTACTGTTCTCTCCTGTGTCCTTTGCCTACTGTTTGCCCAAGCTTGGGGATATGGCTCGATGCTTGCTTCCTTCACAAGCAGGATGATCCAAGCTCATTCTCAAAGCCTATATTTAAAAAAAATGTTCTGGGGAGGCAGAGACAGGAGGGTTTACTTGGTGGCCAGTCAACCTAAGTCTACTTTGGAGCTCCAGGCCACGGAGAGACTCTGTTTCAAAAAACGGTAGGAGAACATTGAAGATGGACATCAAAGTTGATTGACCTCCACAAGGATAAATGCATCCCCACACACATAGGTGTCCAAATATGCAAGTTGCATGTATATACATGTACACACACACACACACACACACACACACACACACACACACTGGGGTAGGGTAAAGAAAATTATGCCATCATGTTCACATCCTTCTGCCGCAGCCCAAGTGACAGAAAAGGCTGTTGAGTGCCAGGGAAGGAACAGCCAGAGACATTGCCAGCAGGAGAGCAATCCAGCCCCTGAGGGTGACGTTCAGCAAATCTCTGGGCAGCACTTGGGAGGATGCAAAGAGCCACAAGAGCCCGAAGTCCCCTCCAGCCAATTTGTCTAAGATGGTGGCTTCCTCGGAAGCTGAGGGCAGCGGGAAAGGAAATGTCTCCCCGACACTGTGTCATTACTGAATGCCTGCTGCATTTAGCAAACAGCTCTGGCTCCCGCTGGAAAATTTCGATGTGTGTTTTGTCTGTTATGTAATTCCGTTGTCAGAGAGGGATTTGTTTAGTTTCTTTTTTTTTTTTTTTATTTTGAAAAGTCATTAAAATATTTCCTCAGCGTCAGGATTTTCTGAAGCCTTCCCTGGGACAGTCTCTGCTGCTTTCTGAAACTGAAAAAGGGAAACCTTGTGCTCTCGAGTCCCTCCTCCAGGACAGACTTTTCAAAATAGTGTCTGTCCGGCTACTGTGGAAGGGCCTCGGATGTTGCTCCTGGGGACACAGTGAGTAGAATGAGTTGAGTGGGGCAAGAAAGAAAATCGGAGGGCAATCCTCCATTTCCCTCATGAAGTCATCCGAAGCATGTGCTGGTGGAAGCCGAGGATTATACCAATTTGAAAACGGGAGGCTCATAAGCCACACTCACACCCAGGATCCCAAGGCGTGGTGATGATTCCCAATTAAACCCATTCCAAAGGATGTCAGAGATGAACTGGACAGTCCAAACCAAATAATAATAATAAGTAAAAACTTATTATTTTCCTCCCCTTGGGTTAAAAAAAAAAAGTCCCTTCTCTCTTCTTTCCTTTCTAACCCTTCCTCCTTCTCTTAGAGATTGGCTTTATTTAAAAACTGTATTCTGCCCAGGCATTCAAAACTGCTGAGTGCCTGGAGCAAAGTAGTAGAATAAGCATGTTTCTTACTGGTTCTTGGCAATGCGACGGCCCAAGACCTGCTTCCAATTACAGATCATGTGGCTTCGGTTTAGTATTATCATGAAAATGAAATTACCACTTTAGAAAAGTCAAGTTATTTTGGAAGTGAAAACTGCAGGTCAGAGCCCACCAAAATTCAGAAGAAAAAAAAAAGTTTTGTTTTTTTGGGTGGGTTTTTTTGTTTTGTTTTTTCTTTTTCTTAAGAAGCATCTTATTGAAGGGTCAACATGGCCCAGCTCACAAACACCCCAGGGGCATGATCCGTGCCATTCCTTCGATGGCCTCCTCAGCCATGGTAAAAGGTCAAGTTCACTGTCCTTCAAGACAAGTCATCCCTCTGCAGGCAGACTGGAGCTTGCCTGGCTTGCAGAGACAGTGGTAGTTTCCCTCAGACCTCTGACGTACAAAACCCTGATCTCATTCTCTTACCTGGAGGCTCATGATATTCCTTCACTAGCTCATGCTTTTCCAGGGTTGACGTCTTCCTCTCTCCATTCCCCAGACTGTTAGAACCGGAAGCAACTTGGTCCTTGTCACATAATTCGAAGGATAAGGCCCGTTAACTACTTTCTGCCAGGCGAGCTTTGAGGATGAAGCTTCTGGGCGTGTTAGCAGTCTTCTAAAACCCCGTTCCCCACAGTGCACACACAGAGAGCCTTTCCACAGGGTGTCCTTGAAATGCAGTGTTAACCAGACTTGACCAACCCTGAGCTCTAATGCTCAGACCTGGGAGCAGTGGAAGGAAGAGCCCAACTCTGAATCCCAGCTCAGAAGCTGGAGCTGAGCGGTTTTTCGTCAATCTCCATTTGCTCATCAGAAAAGCTGAGGTGACAGAAAATCTACCTTGCTGCTTTGCTGAGAATCAAATAAGGAGATCCGTGTATTTAGTCAGCAAGCACAAAATAAACTATTGCTGTTTTAGCGTTGTTATTATTTCTTGGAATGTGTTCAATGGGAGCCAAATGCAGTGTTTCCTTTACAGAGCAATCCATGGCATGTCATGTGAAAACATGGGTTTGTTTAGAGGAAATGGCTGGTGTCAGCTTTCTGGAACCTTCTCTGTTATTATGAAATTCCAGGAACTGGAATAAAATTGCAAGGGAGTGGGAGAGAGATGAGCGGGTTTTCACAAAGCAACTAGAATCAGCAGGCTGGTAGGAACCAAGGTCTGGAGTGCATTTTGTGTGTTGTAGGGAATCCAAAAATGCTAGACACAGGGTTGTAGACGAGGGACCTATCTTGTTGGAGACAACCAGGATGCAGCTTCTCTCTGGGGGTCTACTGATAAGTACTAAGAGCATCCTGAAAAGCTAGTCATGGCTTCCAGGTGGCCTGGTCAGGGGGAACAGTACCAACAAAGCAGCACTTTGAAGGACCAGTAGGAGGACATTAGATGGAGATAGGGATATGGTGCGAGCACTAAGCAATGAGTTTCTGCAGACTCTAGAGGCACAAGTTTCAAGGCAGTGTGGCCAGACAACTGAACTATGCATTTGCTTTTAACATGGGGATCATGTTAAAGGAGGAACTGCATGGAAGTCCCCAGGGAAGCAGCTTGAATGTGCATCCTCAAATGAAGCTTCGTAGAGAGAACAGTGTACCTTAACGTTATGCAGTGTACAAACCAAGCAGCCACACCTACCTTTCTTGTGGGCTGTCTGAAGTTCTGCATCTCCAACAGGGGGAGTTCAGGCGTGGGCTAGGGGAGAACAGCAGAAGGAGCTATGGGCACCCATAACCCATCAGCAAGGCAGCAGGGGAAGAAACAAGCAGAAGAGAAAGGAGGATTTGGTCATAATTATCCCACTTCCCCTTCTTGATGTCTTTGAAGACAATTATTCTGTGGCCTCTGTCTAAACCAGGGACAAAGCCATGGCTGTGCCAACAGTAACTCCCCTGGATCCCATACAACATTAGATCTAACAGAAGGCAAGCTGGGCCAACAGGGTGTATCACAAAGGAAAACAAAAGTGTGTGGTCCCTCCACACATCTTCGGTTGATGGGCGACTTCGGTTGTTAGAGGCTAGTACTCACCCTGAGCTTTTCACCGCAGCACGCTAAGGCTTCAGCTAGCCACAGACTCCAGAAAAACCGAGTTCAAAGGAGACAAGGGCTTTCCTGCAAGCCTCAAAGGTGCGGAGCAGATGCTGGGCTTGGGAACAGATGCCTGGGAGCTGACCATCAACACCTACTTGGAGGGTGGAGTCTGGGCTGTCATTTGCAGATGCTTATGTAAAACTATCCATCTCCCATGACCTCAATGGAACATGACTTGGCTGGCAGGACAAAGCACCATTAGAGGAAAGGCAATGGGCCCAGGATTTAAAAAGAAAAAAAAAAAAATCTGAAACGCTCCCAGGATGAGCCATGCTGCTCCAAAGCAGGAGAACATTGCAGATATCATCGAGGATCTGTCTACAACATCACAGGCTTCATCAAGAACCAGTGAGGATAGGAGCACAGACAAGGGAAGAAGGCGGAGCCACAGGGAGGGAGCTGCCTCCTCCCCACTGTCCACAGGCCAGAAAGCCACAAGGGCAGGTCCCAGGTTGCCCTTCTCTGACCCAGTGCATTCAGATGCAATTGGGAAGTGCTCCCTAGAGGGAGCACTAGCCCAGGTGCTCACAACCCACACCATTCCAGGTTCCCAGCCCGGTCCAGCACCGAGTCTTAATTACCAGACTCTGGGTATTCCTCAGAAAAGGGAACAATCCGACATCGTTAACAGGCAACTCCTGTCTGTGGACTGCAGACACAAGCAAAAGGCATACATAGAAACCAAACCGTGTCACCTCCCAGGGGGTCTAGGTGAGTGCCACTCACCCTTGCCTATCACCAAGGATGGCAATGGGAATATCCGTGGCATGAGGTACTCGCACCTCAAAAGCCACTTGGATCACTGCAGCCAGAGCTCCTGAAGAACAGCACAGCTCAGCTCTCCAGCCAGTGGCTGGGACTGGAGATAAACCACATGGGAAGGGGGAGCTCAGGGATGACGGGAACTTCAGCCTTCCTTCCCCCTGTCCTTGCCTCTGCCTGTCTGCTTTACATACTACAGATAGGCACAGGTAATAATGATAGTGCATGAGATATCAAATCTAACCCGACATAACCCAGCATAATGAATGCAATACAAAATAGAATAGAATAATATAATATCCTTGTGTAAGAGCAGAGAAGATAAAATCTTGGGCTCATGATACCAGACATAACCAGTCCTGATTCACTAAGACTTGTGCAGCATAAGATGCCTCTAGAGCCTTGGTCTTCTGGCAGACTTCCAAGGAGGTGTGTATCCCATCAGTGGGTCAGATTCCTGTGGTGTGGATATATCACTCGGTTCTCAAAGCCCAAATCTATGCCCCTTGTATAATTGTCCATTTCCAGGCTTCCCGGCTATGCAAACACTGGTTCCAGATCATGATGCCATGAGACCAGGTCATGTCAAGAAGAGAAAAGGAGCTCCCATAAACAGCCTCGGCGATGCTGTCTCCCTCTCTCAGCCCTCTGCCCCATCTTCACCTTCTCTTCTCCAAGGCTCACATTGCCTACTGGGACAAACACGTGCCTTCCTGTTTCTGTACGTTGCTGATTCTCAGGCCTCCTGCCCTTCAACACTAGCGCATTCAGAGACAGAACTCTCCCACGTTGTTCAGAAGTCTGTGGGCTTCAAACCACCCACCCAGGCCACAAAATCAGAATTCTGTGCATCAACCAAACGACCATCACCACCACCCTAAAGTTACCCAGACTCCTTCTCTTCCTCCTCCATCTCCTATTATATCACCTGGTGAGCTTGACACTGCATCCCTCAGGAGGGCCTGATTTCCACCTCATCAGTGAATACTTGTGAAACCGACCAGACTCCTCAGGCATGGCTTGTTCTGGGGCAGGGAATAAGGCCAGTAAGCAAAGATGTCAACTCTCTGCCCTTGGGGAATCTCCTGTTCCAGGAAGGAGAGAAGTAAAAATCGAATAGGCAGTAGTTTGTATGGGTGTGAGCACTGTAAACAGAACCAGCTAAAGGAGCGGGGAGTGACAGGTGGTCCTCGGGATGGTAAGAAGCGGGCCAGAGGAGGTCCTCTCCAGAAGACACACTGGCACAGAGTCAGGTCCAGCCACCATGAGGAACGTGTCTGTAATTATGGATTTATTTTTTTAATTATGTATTTATTTACATTGTCAATTAAAACATAATGATGTCACTTCCTCTCCTCCCTCTACTCTCTCCCGTCCTTCACATGTGCGTCCACTTTCAAACTGATAGCTTCTCTTCCTTTGATGATTTGTTACAGGTGCGTGTGTGTGTGTGTGTGTGCAGACATGTAAGTATAGCCTGCTGATTCAGTATGCTCATCTACAGCACAGCTATGCTTCTGCATTGGCATGTATGTCCCGCTCTTCGATCGACAGAAGTTGACTATACTCGGTCAGCCAACCCCAAAGAAGAGACTATGAAGTTACTGACCTGATTTAAGGAACTGCTGTTTACATATGTGCATGCATTATTCATTCATTTTTTACTTTGTATTTTTTTTCTTTCCTCCTTTCTTTCTTTCTTTGCTATTCATGACTACTGGATTCCAACTTCCACATGGTTCCCAAATCCCGTATATGAATGAAGTATTATATAAGATATAAAACTGTCAGTCCAATGTGACTTTGGACAGATCGTTTTTTCCTTTCCTGGTCTTAGTTTCCTCTTGCAAGATGAGCATTTTTAAGGACCTTTATTCCCTTTCTGGCATGCTACAATTTGTAGATTTGGTGAAGGACCCCAGTAAACACTTCAGGCTACATCACACCTGATTAAAGATTCCTAAATTCACTTTCCCAGTAAGCATGTTCTCCAAGATAAAGAATTCTCTGAATATGCGTTGTGTTAATTTCTTTTAAATTACGTCAGTTATTCAGGGAAAACTGAGCTAGGAAGAGTCTGGGGCCGATGACTCAGAGAGGTGCTTGCTGTGAGAGTAGGGGGACCTAAGTTTGGAACCCCAGCAGCCCCTTAAAAAGCTGAGCAAAAAAAAGCACCAGAGTTGGGAGGTGGAGACAGGTGGATTCTTAGGGTCACTGGCCACCTGGTCTAGCTGAATCAGTGAGTTTCAGGTACAGTGAGACACCCTGACTCAAGAAAAACAACAACAACAAGAAAGGTGATAGGAATCATCCAGCGTCCTGCTCTGGCTTTCACACATGTGTGCCTGCGTGCACACATACACACATACAACACAGGCGCACACACACACAGAGGAGGAGGAGGAGGCAGGATGGAGGCAGAAATGCAAAAGAGAGACAAGATGAAGCTGGAGCAAGAAAAGGGAAGGAAAGGAGAAAAGGTGAAGAAAGGAAGAAAAGGGAGTGGTGGGCAGGGGCGATAGCGTGGTGTGGGCAGAGACAGGAAATGTCCTCTGAAAGTACTTCCAGAGCATTGTGATCTGCTTCTTGGATAAGCCATGCGGGCTTCATTAGAGAGAGAGAGGGAGAGAGCGCGCGCGCGCGCTGAAGCATGCATTAATCATACTGGCGACCGGCAGACAAAGCTGATGATTCCTGCGACTCCGCAATCAGCCGGCTACGCCATGTACGTGACGTTTCCCCAAACTAGAACCAGCACGCTCACCCTCCGTGGCTCCTGTCCAAGAGGCCCTCCAGGAATGCTTAACCCCTTACTCCAGATGGACCTCCACCTTTTCTTTCTTTGCCCAACCCCAGCCTGGGTCTCTCCTCTCCCCATGAAGGGTGTTTTCTGGCCTCTCCCTGGCCAGCTTTCCCAAAGGAAACTTTTGCTTGTCAGCATCCACACCCTGCCATCGGATTTGCCCTTCTTTCTTCTGTCTGCTGCCTCATCTCCTCAGAACTAAACTCCACACCAGGCCTGTATATGCCAGAAACACCCAAACACACACCAGAGGGATACCTAGATATGAACCTTGGGGGAATCATTAGATAAGTGCCCCTATGAGTCCATAAGCTCAGCACCTCCAGCTCTCCACTTATAACTTCGCAGCTACCCTTTTTTTTTTTTTTAATAACTACATGATGCACATTTCTTGTCTTGGCAATGGCTTTCGTTTAAAAAAAAAAGTATGGGCTACCAAACAGAAAACACTCAGCCAGGAACGGTGGTGCACACCTGTAATCCCAGCACTCAGGGAGGCTGAGGCAAGCAGATCTCTGTGAATTCAATGTCGGCCTGGTCTACAACGTGAGTCCAGGACAGCCAAGGCTACACAGAGAAACCCTGTCTCGAAAGGAAGAAAGAAAGAAAGAAAGAAAGAAAGAAAGAAAGAAAGAAAGAAAGAAAGAAAGGAAGGAAGGAAGGAAGGAAGGAAGGAAGGAAGGAAGGAAGGAAGGAAATAAAAAAGGAGAGAGAACTAGTGGCTGGCTTCTAGAAGGAATCTCTAAATCTCTTAACAGGAAAGCAATGAGGGCTATAGGAAGAATTCCTGAAGAAGAACCAGAAGCCAGTTAACAGAAGTTCCATGTGCCTTGGGCTGTGTGTCTGTCTACCTATGAACTGGAGATTGATGAAATTTGGGATACACTAATGACTGCCACTGAATAGAAAACTGACCACATTTTTTTTCTTTTTTACATTTTTCATGTTTGTATAGGTGTGCATGCTTTGCATTGTGTGAGCACACTGCATGTTGGGGAGTGTGTGTGTGTGTGTGTGTGTGTGTACCTGAGGGGAAGTCAATTTCTAATATCAACCTTAAATCACTTTTCCACTTTATTCACTAAGGCAGGGTCTCTCAGTCAAACCCAGAGCTCATAGATATGGTCAGATTAGGCAGCATGCTCTGGGTATACCCATCTTGGTTTTCTGAGATTACAATTATAGACAGGCTGCTCTCCCCACCCAGCATTTATGTGACTTCCAGAGATACAAATCCATGTCCTCATGCTTGCCTGGCAAGCACTTCAACCATTAAGCAACCCCCCCTCAACTCCCAGTCAAAAGTTTTGCTGACAAGAAAGTTTTCTCTGACTGATTCACTTGACATTGGCTACGTGGGTTTGTGTGACTGGAAACATTCACTGATTGAATGAGTAAAATGTTAGAATAAAAAACAATGTATATGTCTAAAATACAGATCCAATGTGCCAGAAATCACAACATTCACAGCTATTAAACTTCTAACTGCATTTTTCTAGATTTTGTCAAGCACTGTGGTTCGATTTCCAATGATCTACTCCTATCCCAGAACGGAGGATGGAATTGTTCATCTCCCAGGAGCCATGAAAAGTGGGACAGAGCTGCACAGAAGCCCCAAGAATCAATACCTGTTCCAAAAGAGCTCTTTCCCTTCCGTCACTGGAAAGGCATGTCCTTCGGGTCTCCAGTGGGTCCTGGCGCAGAGAGAATACACAACCGAGTCCCAGGTGACTTGCTGCCGAAGTTTAGATAGAACGAAAGCAGATTTTTATTGCTATGATTTGCCAAGTTCGGGTATGTGTGTTATAGCAACAAAGCCTAAGAAAAATCTAATTAATATAGATAGCAACATAAAAATTTCTGAGTTGGGAAATATTTTCAGTAGATTTTTAACAGTAGGAGAGCAAAAACATTACAAATCTTCATCTTAATTGTTGGTGTTTAATTTATTGAGTTGTTGGTTTGTTTATTTGTTTTGAGACAGGGTCTCACCTAGTCTAGCTGGCTTGAAGTTGATATGTAGCTGAGGTTGACTTTGAACTCTTGATCTTCTCAAGGGCTGGGATTACAGACATGCATGACCACATCCAGGCAGAATAAATCTCCACTTGAGGCCAATGGCTCTTACCTAATTCTTGAGTCATTTTCATTCATTCTATATGGTTGCTGATCACATGTTAGGTATGGGATCCAGTGAAATAGAAAAACACACATTGAAGGGAGATCCTGGCTGGCACAGCAGAGCTACAGTCACTTACAGAGCTCAGATACTGATGAACAGAGCCGTGAACATGAAAGTGCAGTGGGAAGAGTGGCCCCACCAAGAAAGGAATGGTTCTATTTATGTCAGGTAAGAGACACTGGAGAAGAATTCCCATGGGAAATAAAGAGGAGAAGGACCTCTTGGTCAGAAACAAATACATGTGTGAATTCCAAGAGATGCACCCTGTGTGCTCAGTCAGCTAGCAACGCCTGTGTTTTGCTTCCCGGGAACAGTGGAAGATGGCATAGCCCAAGGCCAGCAGACTTTCTGTGCCCGCTTCCTGCTAGTCTTATCTTTGTATGGCCTTCTCTCTGTGGGGTAGGAAGAACCAATAATTTGCTTCTAGGCAGAATGTCTGAATCATTCCCATGCCCCTACCCTAGTATGTTAGATTCCTAGGTTACCTACCCCTGGGTTCCCTCTATTCTCCATGGGCTGTGAAAAAGCAAGCTGGTAAGGAAATATATGGAAAGATCAAGAAACAGGGCCTCTAGGTAGCTATAACACATATTTGATTGTATTATATTTATTATATTATAAACTATAATATAAGGCCACCCTCTGCTTCAGTTTAACTCCAGATAGGTGAAAAGGTAGGGGATGGAGAGAGAGAGAGAAGACAGAGGAAAAGCTCAGATATCAGTCTTCGAGAGCTGTTTGTTTATTTTTTGTACTGTTTGTTTGTTTGTTTGTTTTTGAGATGGGATTTCTCTGTGTAACAGCCCTGGCTGTTTTGGAACTCACTTTGTAGACCAGGCTGGCCTTGAACTCACAAAGATCTACCTGCCTCTGCCTCCCAAGTGCTGGGATTAAAAGCATATGCCACCACCGCCCAGCTGCTTAATTTTTTTTAATATTTATTTTATTATTATGCTTTTTTTGTGTGTGCAATGGGGTGCCACATTTGTGGGACTGGGACTAAAACAAAGGGTTTACAAGCAGCTGTGGACTGTCCCACTATAAACTGATCCCAAGTCCCCTGGAAGAACAGCAAGTGTTCTTAACCACTGAGCCATCTCACTCCACATCCCATCTTTCCACTTTAGAAACAGGGTCCTCCACTGCCCTGCCAAGCAGGCGAGGTTACTAGCCAGTGAATTTCAGGGACCCTCCTGTCTCTGTCTTCCCAGCTGGCATTACAAGAACAAGCCACTATGCCTGCTTTTTTTGTGTTCAGGCAGGTGCTAGGGACTGAACACATGGCTTCATGATTGCTTGGCAAGCACTTGACTGAGTTATCTTCCCCGTCTTAAATGTGTGTCTTTACTGCTCTCACTGTGTAGGCTCTGTGCTCAGAGAATGAGGCAAAGCCTGATCACTACACGCTAGCTACTCCACCGTTTTCATAGAGAGGCCACCACTAAAGACTGTGCTGTGTGTGTGTGTGTGTGTGTGTGTGTGTGTGTGTGTGAAAATACCTGACAACAAGGCACGTCATAACTAAAGCACGCCCACCTCTGTAACTTACTGTTCCCCCAAGAATTGATGCCTGAAAGGCACAGAAGTTTGTCTGTGTGTTCCTGATTTTCAGAGGCCCAGGTGCATTCACCATCAAATCCTTGAAGCAGAGGATATCTGTTGAAGTTGTTGTTTTAAATCACTAACGAGAGATAAGGAACCAAGAGATTTTGACATGTTTAGAGTCATGTGGCAAACGGACAGTGGATCCGGGCTCGGGAATCGGAGCCACAGTGAAAACCACTGGCCTACTGAGCAGCTGTTGTTCAAATGGGAGGGCTCTGCTTTGGGGCACAGGACCTCCTTCCGGCTGTGTATAGTTTTAGCTAAACCTCGGTCTGGCAGAGGGCTTAATAATTGAAGTGAAAGGGGACTTATGACTTGCTGGGGTCAATGCCAGAATCACTGCTGAGGGGAAAAGAGACAGGGGGAAACCAGTGTCCGAGAAAGGCCGCCTTTTTCAGAAAGGGAAGCAGAGAAAGGCCTCACCTGGGATGGGGTGGGGGAGCCCCAGGGGGCCCTGGGCAGGTAAAGAAGTGTGCTTCCTGAAACTCACAAGAGCAGTTTCAAGGGGCTTCCCGACACAAGGGCTGAGCCCTGGATCTAACGCTTCCGAGGAAGATAGTCTGAGAGAGTGATTCGGTACGGCTCATAGGTCCTGTAGAATCGTTACCTCAATCAAATGGGGCAATTTTGAATAAAGCAGGCATGGTCAAATTGAACTCACCACCAGTCTTCAGAAGTGAAATACAACTGGAGCCTGAAAGTACCAAGTTGGTCTTATATTATCTTCGCCACCCCCCCACCACCCCCATTTTCAGACGACAGCGATAAAGCTGAACGGCCAACGGCCACAACAGAAAACATTAATTTTTTTTTCCTCATTTTTGCTAATATATATATAGTTTCCTCCCCTGAAATACAGGTTGAATATAGCCTGGCTCAGCAAATCCTGAGTGTCCAACACGAGATGAGTCAACGTAAAACCTTCCTTCATTGTGAAGCAGTACCGTATTCCTTTGATTTTGGAATTTTTATCTCTTCTTGGGTCAGAAATCGGTGCTGCGCTGCTGTGTTGAGATCCTGGGGCGGCATTTTCCAGTCAGCCATACAACTGTGAGGGCAAACAGGTGGAGGCTGTTGCCAAGCTAGTATGTTTGAAAGGTTAGACTCATGAAAGAGCTTTTGCCTTCTGATGTTTTTAGCTTTCGGTTCATTGGGAAAGAACTCTATGGGAACCTGAGAACACCTGTATTGTCTCTTATTGTGTAATCCCTTCCCACTGGGCCCAAGGCATGTGTGCAGGTGATTTGCCCAAGGCTGCTAAATGAGGAAGGAGCAAAGAAACACTATTCAATAAAGAGGAGCAGGTGCCAAACAGAGCCGTCAGGGAACTTGATCTCAAAAGAATGCATGTCTAGGACAACAGAAGCTGGATGCCAGGATGTCAGTGTGTCAAGCTAACATCTTATGAGTGGAGCTATGGACAAAACTACAACTGGACGGTAACCAAATGAAAAGGCTGAGGAGAGTCACTTTCCTGACATGTGTCTATTTCCTTATCAAAAGGCAGGAAGATGGGCCCGTGGAGAAAGCGTTTCTTCACTCCCTTCTTAACTAGCCTTCATCTTAATTAAGTTTAGGAAACTGTCTAGTCATTGTGGGCTGTGATTTACATGCCAAGCAAGTAGATGAAAAACTTTCCATTTGATTTGTATTTTCTAACCCAGAAAATACATTATTGACTGTAAATAATGAAAACAGGCATCGTCTGGTAAGCTAGGCCTTGGTATAATCAAATAACCACTGGGGTGTGTCTGGAGGGCAAGGCAGTTACTAAGGATCAGAAGTTCTTGAGAAAACAGTGTTTTAATGCAGAGCCACAGAACTGGAGCAAAGATAAGCTTGCGACCAGGGGGTCTGGGTTGGGTTTGTTTTCTGCTTACCCAGTCACATAATACGGAGATGACTAACACTGATTACGTGAATCTTGGCTTATGTTACGTATGCTTCCATGTCTATATTCATGGTGGACATGACTGGTCCATCTTGACCTGTTTCTCCCCGATGCTGGACTGCGAAATGCCAGGTTTGAAGAACCTACTAGGTGGCATTCAGGATAAATTAAAATTGGCATCCTATACCTGTGTCTTATCGTGGGTGCTTTTAAGTTTTTATGGGAAGATTAATGAGTGATTTTGATTGATAAAAACATGAATAGGTAGCTGATTTTACAGAGATTCTTCCTTCTAGAGGCTACAGTTGCTTTGATCACAACGTGAATTACAAAAGAAACATGTGTAAGGATGGACTGGAACCACTCCTGGATTTTCAGTGGAACAAAACATCTCTAGCACATGTGTGAGCTTGGAGGTTGGGGGGGTGGAGAGGGTTTACTGCATCTCACAAGACTCGGTTGTGGGAGGAGATGACAGTTCACCAGCATGCAGCTTTACAGTGATTCTCATTGGTTTAGTCAATCAATCTTCATTTCCTCAGTGAAGATCTCGATAGGACATAAAGGAGGAAATGGATACCCTCAATAAAGGTGCTTATGAGTTTAGTGGTAGGTTTATTGCAAAGACAGTACATTACTGTGGGACAGAACTAGAAGGGAGCCTTCAGCATCTCTGAGCCTGACAGGAGCTGCAGTATCAGTGGAGGCATTTGGCTAAGCTGCATGCTGGTCTATTCCCAACACCTCAATAGACTGGTTCCAAAAGAGAGACAAAGAGTGAGAGCCCATAGATACAGGTCATAGAAACCCTATAGATACACGTCATAGAGAATCTTGGATCACAAATCATGGAGACTCTTTTGGACACAGGTCACAGAGCGTTCCAGACACAGGTTACAGAAAAGCCAACATGCTCAGATCATATAGGGCCCATGGACTCAGGACAAAAAGAGCCAATAAAGACAGGTCATAGAGAATTCATAGGATCAGATCAGAGTGGGTCCATAGGCACAGTCCACAGTGGGTCCATAGACATGGGTCATAGAAGGCCTAGACACAGACAGTAGAGGACCTATAGATGAGTCCTAAAAGACCTATAGACACAGGTCATAGAAGGCACTGTGGCCACAGATTGCAGAGATCCCTCAGACAAAGGTCAGTTAGAGTTCATATACATGGGTCCTAGACAGCCCCGTGGGGACAGATCATAGCCTTTGGACACAAGTAACAAAATGTCCACAGACACAAGGCACAGAGAACCCATGGGCATAGGTCCTAGAGACCCTGGAGACACAGGTGACACTTGCAGTTTTGGAGTCCGGCCCAGGTGAGGAGGCATAGGATGTGGATTTGGAGGAGAGCGAACAGGCAGTGTTGAAGGGCTCCTCATTCCCCTGCACCCTGAAGGCCAGAGAGTGAACAAGACACACAGGATCAAAGCTTGTAGGAAGTGTATGACCTACTGAGGTGTTCGTGGGGGGTGGGAGGGTACGGAACTGATTGGTTCTTGTGTTTAAGTTAAAATGATGTGACAAATCTTAAGCGATCCAAAGCTTAAGGATGTTACTAGTATCATTTCTATTGCATTCTCCTAAATTTAAAAATGAATCACAGCCAACAGATACCAGGGACCCTAGGAGAGAGCACTCTGCCTAATTGGCTGTTTATTCTTTTACAAGAAACGAGGCACTGTTTGTCTATTATCTTTTATCATGTACTCCCTTCCAAAGCCATTCTCTCTTTGATAGTTTGAGAAAACAGACTTTTGGTTTTGGAACGGGTGCCTTGTTTAATCCTAGTTTCTGCAATCGTGGTAAATCAGAAAGAAGGATATATCCAGTGGGCAACACAAGAATGCTTGATTTGCGCAAGAAAAGGAAAATAAGAGGACTTTTTTTTGGTTTGGTTTGAGTTGCAGGAACTCAAGCTGGATGACACTTTGCTGTTTAACGTCTTAAGACATGTTTTATTTCCAATCTGCTCTGGATCTTATCCAACAAGAACAATGACATTTCTATTAACTGGTACTATTTTAAAGCCTGTTACTGTACAGGCTCTTCCTTAAAGACGGTAAAAAGAAAGCATGCTTTGGCCAGAATTTGAAGTCTGCTTTTACAGGAGGACAGGAGCAGGCAGCGGGAGGATGGGGTGGTGGAGGAAGAGGGAGGAAAACTTTTTATTCTGGAGTGTTTATTACCAGGACACCAAGTCCTGATCCCAGAATTGACAAAGCCCTGTGTTAACTTAAGAAAACGGAGAAGAGCTGGCCAGACTTCAGAAAAACATGCAAACAAATTCACAATATGATGGTTTCACGATATTAAATTAAGTATATAGCAATCACAAATCTTTCAACACATTCCTCAGCAATGAAAAAAAGAGAGAGAGAGAAAGAGAGGGGAGAAAAATGAAAGACCCCCAAACCAGCTGAGCCAGTAGTTAAAGCCTTTTTAATTTAACAGACCCCATTTTTTATGGTATCCAGGCTATGTTGCTGGCTTTTTGAGCTGTCACATGATCGCTTATCCAGATGTGAGTGTGGATATCTGGGACAGGACCAGCCAGAAACCGCAGCCCTTTTCCTTCAGCTTGTAGCTTGTTACTGTAATTCAAGCGTACTCCTGTCGGCTACAGAAGCCCCACATTAATATGTGGTACAACAACAATAACACAGGAGGGGATAAAGTTAACCAAAACACTCACAGGAATCTGGAAAGGGGGGGGGGGAACAGGGAAGAGGGGAGAAGCTGGGCCAGGGCGGGAGGGAAGTGGGGAGGAGAGCCAACTCAGGTTTATTTGTCAGCTCCACACAACACTGAAAACGAAACCTCCAAGTGTGTGGTGGTCTGAAAACTTCCCCTTTTCTCACCTACTGTGAACAGCTTCTACTGGGGGACAAGACTTCCTGGAGCTTTCTTCAGGAAATTAGCAAATGCCTCTGTTTGGAACTTCAGGTTGCAAGAACCCACAGCAAAGCCAGAGAGGGCCTTGAGAACCGCAGAGTGCAGGCTTCTCCTTCAAAGAAATTTCTGGAAGCCCAGACCTTGACCACAGAGGGGACAGGAGAGGGAGGGTGAAGAAGCAGCAGCTTTCCAGTCTCCTTTGGCGCCTTGGCCAGTGACCTTTAGGGGACTCATTCCCCAGCTGCCCAGACAGCCTCCAGCAGCCATTAAATTCATTAAGTCTTAGATTTTTTTTTTTCCCCACACAGGGAGTGGAGATGATACAGCCCGCCTAGAGGAGATGCATCCAGGATTAGAGAAAGCCCCGGAATAGTACCTGATACACAGCAGGCGCATTCATCTGTTCCTGAATCCATAAATCCTGAATGAGCACCTACTATGTGCCACACATTTTAGAGACTCTTCTCTTCAACTAGATTCACAGCTCCTGAATGTAGGAACAGGACATATGAACAGGGAAGGGAGGTGATGAATGAGCAAACAAGTCATTGGACACAAAGGTGATATGCATTACTGTAAAAAGGAGAGAGGGGGTAGTCTGCTGGAGAGACCAATATTTGGGGAGTAGGCACCACTTAACGAAGAGACAAGGCTCTGCCCTCTTGAAAAGTGACTTTGAACTTGACTCCTACAAGTTGCTCTGACTTCTGCATGCACATCGTGGCACCAAGGCATGTCCTATGTCATAAAAATCACCCACTGGCTCAGCCAACTGGTCTACCCTATTTCTACCCTTGCTCTTGAGGTGTCTCCTCAACATCAGTGCCGTGGAACAGCTCAATTACGACTCACTGCGGATCCTACTCTTCCTGCCCGAGGACCACCTTTGAGGCTCACTGATCGTGATGGTTGAAACTGAGACACATCTTGGGCCACGTCAGATTAGGTTAATCGAGGTAAAAGGACAATGCCATCTAACAAAGAACAATGCCATCCCTGGGCTGGGATTCCAGACTGAACAAAAGGGAGCAAGAGAGCAGAGCCAGCATTCAGAGATCTCTGCTTCCTGACTGTGAATTTGATGTGACCGGTCAATTTACCCTCCTACTGCTGTGGGGACGCCATGATTGACTACACCCTCAAACCACAAGCCAAAAGAAACCTTTCCTTCCTAAGTCGCGTTTTGTCTAATATTTTGCCGCAGCAGCAAGGAAAATAACTATTACATAGGGCCCAGTTCTCATATCTACCTGTGCAGTGAGTCAGCCATGTAGTTGGCTGGTGTGTTTCCTCCGGCCCATAAAACGAGGAGTTAAGGCAAGTAAGCCCTGTCACTTCACACCACCGTTACTCTCGCTAAAGGGGCCTGCTTGACAGGTAAGAGTGACACATTTATTAACGGCAGGGTTTGTGCTCTTCCTGCCCCTGCCGTAGCCTAGACCCTCACAGTGCCCCGCAGCAGACCCCAGATTGACTTCTTCCCCCAGTTCCCCTGAGCCCGGTCCACATTCAAGACCCTTTCTCCTCTTCCCTTGAGTGTCAATCCTCCCAAAGCCCTGGGCTCTCTTCAGCTTGGCTTCAGAGCCAGTGGTGAGAAGGGAGATTTATTTCCTCTCCTTTCTGTGGAGAGGGCTTCACAGAAGATGTATTGTTCCCAGCTAGACTTTCATCAAGGCTGTGGAAGAGGCAGGAAATCTCTTCCCCAGAAATAATGTCAAAAGTCTCTGAAGTCCTTGACTGAAAACGAATTAAAGAGAAACCTATAACCATTTCAGTTAAATCTTGATCACACTGGTATCTATATTTTACATGAGAATGTGACATGATGCCTACACACATGTTAAGTCACGTTATCTTGGGGTCAGATGGATTTTTCTCTCCTCATAATGCATCATGAATTGTGTTGCTGTTTAACGGTCGCAAAAACTAGCTGCCCTGCAGAGGTTTTGCTCTTCTACTAAAAATATGCAGATGGAACTCGCAATAACTGGTTCCTCATTCACAGCCTAAACTATGGTCATTGAGTTCAGCCTAATATGGTTTTCTTCCATTTGAGATGAATCAAGAGACCACTGGACTGTGGCACTTTTGATTTGCACCCATAAAACATCTTCAACGCGTGTTCTTATGGCCACTGCCCCGAGTTCATCTTTACAACAGCAAGACCCCACCTGTAAATATGAAATTTTACTGGGCATAGAGATCCAGGCTTGTAACTTCCAGGACTCAGGAGACTGAGGAATGAGGGTTAGCTTGAGATTAAGGCTAGCCTGGGCTGCAGTGTGAAGCTCCACCTCAAAAAAAGAAAAGAAAAGAAAAGAAAAGAAAAGAAAAGAAAAGAAAAGAAAAGAAAAAAGAAAAGAAAGACAAGGGGGTAGGAGAGAGACAGGAGAAGTAAGGAGGGAAATTTGTAGATAGCTCATTCTAACTCGGTCTTCCCACTTCTGATAGAGCCTGCTGAGCCATCCTTCTTATGGGCACATGGAGGTATTTTCAACTAGTCTAATAATTAAGAAGCAGGGCCATCTTCAGCTCTGATACTTTCAAGTACTAACTTCTCTGTCTTTCTGGGCTTGACTTGTTCTTCCTAGCTGGTTTCCTCTTGATCATTCCTTCTCTTAGAGAGAGAGAGCATGAAAGTCAGTGAAGGGCTGCTGGAGGGAGTAAGAGCTGAGGGTCTGATGCCTTGCTTGCAGTTGACCTCGGATTCATTTGTGAGTTTCAGAACCATTGTTTATGGAGGCAGTGGGTTGAGGTGACCCATGCAGTGGGAAGCACTTAGGCCAAACGATGCGATTTAATGGTTGTATCCGTTTCACTTTCTCCCTGCAGGTCCCCTTCCACCTGTACCTTATGGAAGACTCCAGTAAGTAGTACAGTGATCAGGAAATCCGTTCACAGGGAATGCTGATTCTTGGAGAATTATTCTGTCTCACCCACGTGGCTCACAGAAACCCAGCTCACGCACTCAGCAGGCCTTCTGTTTTCTGTTCTCTGCTCTTTCTGGTGGGTATTTGGAGCTCTGAGTAGGGCTACGGGAGGGCCATTTTTTGAGGCAACCATTCCATGAAGACCTCAAAATCACATCCCATAATCACCCACTGGTTTATGAGTCAGATCAGTTGCTCCCGTCACTTCCTATAATCACATCCAGGTCAAGCCTTAAAATGACCATCTTTGAGTCAATCTAAGGTTTTAAGTCTTTTAAGGGTTGCAGACTTTTAAGGGAGCGACTCTTGAGGTAAGGCAGGGAAGAAGGCATGCCTTTTCTCTCCCTCCCCAGAGGCCTTCTAGTTATATGTGTATCCTAAGGGTTTTCATAGTTCTCTGTGCAGGGCCTTAGCCCATGAATAAAACAATCCTTCTGCTTGACCTCATACGTCAAACCCAGGGGTCAATCCGCCTAAGCCTAATTAATTCTCGGGGTATCTAGGCAGTCTGCAAGTCGACAAAGCACAAGCTTGGTTTCTGGACAGCTTTGTGAGCCCGGCAGTTGGAAAACCATCTGACTCTGCCTTGTCCCTGAATGAGTGTGACTCTAGGCCTGAGGGCAGAGGGAGAGCAGTGAGGAACGAGGCAGATCTGTGAGAAATCCCATGGTTTCAGTTCACAGCGACGTGCGGCAGTTCCTTTCGGTTTCAGTGCACGCAGCGTTCTTTCCTTGAGGGAGACGTTCTGACTTTTAGGTTGAAAACAGATGAATGGAGCCTAAACCACAAGTCTTGATGCACTTTCAGGATGAGTAGAGGATGAGAAAAGGGTAGTGAGGCTACCCCAGCTGCATTCCCAGGCTGGCCCTGGCCCACCTCCAGCATCCCGCAATTCCTCTTCAGCTCTCTGCCCAGCCAAAGTGGAACTGAAGTGGGACCCAGGCAACCTGTGTGTAGCTTACCCCGGAGGCTAAACCTGGGGAAACAGAGACTGAGAGGAAGATCAGAGCCTGCTGATTTAAGCCAAGGCATTGTCCTATTGATCCTTCTAGAACCCCTCCCTTGGGACAATGGAGGTGTCCATTGCAGAGAGGCCAGACTGAACCTGAGGCCACAAATGACTATCTGTAAGACTTTGAAAGGTGAAGCCTTGATATCCGTGTTATTGACTTTAAAAAATGTCTATCATTCATCTTGCTCACCCAAATCATACTGTCTCCGATGTGTCAGTTAACTCCAAAGGTCTAATAGAAACTTCTGGTACTAAGCCAGGCCCCACCAATGTGCAGAGGAGCTTTTGGAGACTTTAATAAAAAACTAATTAAAAATTGGGGGTAGGGTAGAAGTGAAACAGCTTGGTAGTTAAAGGTGTTTGCTTGGTTGGCATAAAACCTGATAACCTGAGTTTGATCCCTGGGTCCTAGCTGTGGAAGGAAAAGAACCAACTCTCACACATTGTCCTCTGACCTCCATCTATGTGCCACAGTGCATGTGCCAGTGCACATGCATGAAAACACACACACACACACACACACACACACACACACACATACAAAATTAATAAATTAATAAATACAGTGGCTGTGTGTGTGTGTGCCTGTGTGTTTATTATGCCACATGTGTGCAGGAGCCCTTGGAAGCCAGAAGACAGCATTGAACCGCTTGGAGCCAGAGCTCCATGTGGTGGTAAGTCATTATGTGGGTGCTGGGAACTGAACTCAGGCTCTCTGGGAGAGCAGTTAATTCTCTGAACTGCTAAGCCGTCTCCTCGTCCTAATTTTAATTTTTAAAGGAAAGAAATATGTGTTTCAAAGAATGAGAGGACGCTAAACACATGAGGGTCCTATGAGTAAAGCAGGAAGCAGTGGGACCCCTGCTATCGTGCCTGGAAGAAGTGAGAGGATTTTGGGATGGAGGATAACTTGAAGGTAAACCCCTGCTGCACAGCTTGACTGCAGACCAGACATGTCCTTGGAAGACCATCCTCAGCATCTCTGCAGAAAGCCTCGAGACTGCCTTTCAGGTCAAATCGTATCTTCAGCTCTATCTCAACTGAGGAACAAGAGTCAAGGGGAGCCTGATTCCCACCCCCCAGCCCGTATAGCCATGCATTTCCAAATAGGAAAAGAAGAGGGCTGGTGAGAGGGGGAAGCACAGAGAGGCTCATCCTTGGCGGGGTGGTAGCGGGTGGTAGTAACCAATTCCTAGGCTGCTTTGACTTCCAGATATTAACTAGCATGCACGCTGACGAAATCTCTGCTGCGGGTGGAGGAGGTCTTTAGATAGGGAACAGCTGTTGGAAAGAGCAGGGCTCAGATCTAGAATAAGAGCACGACCTAGATGGATGCAACTCTGCCCCATCAATGAGACAGCAGCTTGACAAATATTTGGGTGTCTTGTTGCTGTCGGCTTGTTTGGGGTAGATACTGGTTTCTTAGAGGTTTTGTTGCTTGCTTGACACATCTCTGGGAGGCCCAGGAATGGCTCAAAATTGCAGGGACCTCCCACCTCTGCTTTCCCAAGGACTGGTTTTACAGATGTGTAGCTCCACTACTGACAACACGTTTGGGTAATCTGTACATTATATAGGTAAAAGTTGAGCAATAGCAGGATGTTGCTGAGAAAGGCTTTGTTTTGTTTCTCTAGAACACAAAGCAGCCAACACTTCCCAGTTATGAGCTAGGCTTAGTATTGCATTAAGCAGATGTTTGACAACGAATGCCTCATAATCTGATTCCATCAGCTATAACTAATACCTGACTGACTTTACAGACAAGCCTCAAACTAGACTGCCTCAGACCTCACCTGAGGTCTGAACAACCAGAGCGAATGAAGAATCTATCCTGTTTCCAGGGTCTGCTAGAACATGGCTTATAGGTAAGGATCTGGGAAGGAGGTCACTGTCATGAATAAAACCTCAGGTATGAATCCAAACCCTAAGCCTAGACCAGAAATTCTCTACTAAGCCTTCCTTCCTCCAGCTTCTTGCCTTGGAAAGAGTTGGTTACAGCCAGACCTGGGCCACAGGCCTTGGGTGAAGCTGGATACCAGGCTGAAGGCCACACTTCCAACCTTTCATGCAGTTTATCATGACCAATTAGCTCAATTTTTGCACTAGGATTTAATCTCTCTCTTTCTCTCTCTCTCCCCCCTTCCCTCCCTCTTTCGCCCACCCTCCATGTGTGTATATGTGTGTTTCTATCCTAATTAGTCAGTGTTCCTTGTTAAGTAGATTGCATATTTTCTCTACTTTCTCTTCTAAGAATTCCAATTATTCAGTTAATAAAAATTAATACAACAGTAACATTTATAAAGACTTTATGTGTCAGAAACTGACTGGCCTAACTACGTTTTCCTGTCCAAGAGGATTTATTGTAAGAATGTTTGAAATAGGAAGGAAACAGACTGTGTTGAAGAGGAACTAAGTGATCGTGTGTGTGTGTGTAAGTGTGTGTGTGTGTGTGTGTTTAAAAATTATGTGCCTTTATATAGTATATATTATCGGGGAAAACCTCCTAGACGTACATTTAAATGAAAATAATCAACTATACTTTTGCAAGTCAGAAAATGGAGGCACAAGTTGCCTAAAGAACTTGCTTTCAAGATTCTCTCTCTCTCCCTCTTTGTGTGTGTGTGTGTAGGGGTTAATTTTAGGTGTCATTCCTCAGGTGCCATCCACCTTTTGGGGGATAGAGTCTCTCACTGGTCAGGCTAAGGTGTGCCCAGTAAATCCCAGGGCTCTGCCTGCCTCTGCTTTCCCAGCACTGAGAGTACAGACACACTACCATGCCCAGCATTGTTGGAGTTCAGGGATTAATCTCTCCAGCCAAGGACTAAACCCACCCTCATTTTTGCATTAACTTGGGTATCGTGTGTGTATATGTATTGGGGAAGCGGGTGCATGCCACGGCACAGACATGAACATTGGAGGACAACTTCCGGGAGCTGGTTCTCTCCTTCCAACATGTGGAATTTGGGGAGCCAACTGGAGTAGTCGGGGTTGGCAGCAGGCAGCCGAACTTTAACCCGCTAAGCCATCTCTCATGCTCTCCTTAATTTGTTATAAATGGTTTGCTATCTGAATCTAGTTTGTCTGATTTCAGCTACAAAAATACTACCTACAGGGAAGGGTTGTTGGCCTGAGTTTTCATAGTAAGGGAATAAATTATCTGCTAAGCAAAAAACAAACAAACAACAACAGAGAAAAAACACACAAGTTGGTCTGATGACTTCTTAGGTTCATCCTAACTCTTTTACATGGTTGGCATGAAGAAGAGGCAGTGGAGCATCCCAAGTAGCCAGTGAAGATTTGCTTGCAGGCATTCCACTCTATTGCCTGTATTCCAGGATGGTTCTAGAGGCATCTGAAAACTCAATGGGTATTTGCATTTTCTCCTAGATTTTCCCTGGCTCTCCTTTCCACCCACTCAGGTTTCATTTACTCAAGATGAAATTCACCCCTTTGGGTGTAAGTTTTCTTTCTCTCTGCTTTGACAAAACAACCAACAACGGCGACTAAAGGGAAGGAAGAAGGGTTTCTTTAGGCTCCAAGTTTGACAGTACAGTGCAGCCTGGAGAGGAAGCCATGATGGCGGTGGTATAAGGAAACTGCTCACCTTGTACCCACACTCAGCAAGCAGAGCAAGGGAGAAATGAATGTGGCACCTAACACCCCCTTTGTATTCAGTGTGGGACTCTCCAGCCAGGGGTTGGGGCCACCCTCATTCACTGTGCCTCTTTCCACCTCATTTTAACTTTCCTGGAATTATGGTCACACTCAGAGATGTGTTTCCATAGTGATTCTCAGTCCCATCAAGTTGACAACTAAGATCTCCTATCACAGTATCTATGTCACTCTGCTCTGTGGTCAGGGACAGTTGAAACTTAAGTAAAATAAGGCAGAATAAGGGCCACAACAGCATCCGTGTCTCCAGAAGCCCACAGACGCTTAACATGAAAGGATCCTTCTGAAGTGCCTAAGGCATGAATTCAGAGAGCTAGACTTGAGAGCTTCACCTCAGCCAAATTACTTGTCTCTCTTAAATATCAGTTTCTTTATCTTTGAGTTGGGACTGATGACTTGGTCCAAAGGCTGGCAGGAAGAATATATGCCCTCAAAACATATTGTTGAATTGTTTTTCGTTGCAAGCCTGCCTATTTGAGTTCTGTCCTCGGGACCCACATAGTGGAAGAAGAGCAGCAGCTTCCCCAAGTTGTCCCCTGATATCTACATAGGTGCTGTGTTCTAAACACATACAAAATAAACAAACAAATACAATGGGGAAAAAAAAACTAAACACGTAAACCGAACAATACCATCCGCATTCTATCCTCTGTTGCTCCACATTTCCTTTCACATACTTCCTCTGCCGTGTTTTCCTGGTGGCATTTCACCCGGGGTAGGAGACATGGATCATACCCTCATTTGTCAGAGCGGAAAACACCTGTTAGGCTGCCGAGTCAGCTCTTAGACCCTCCAGTCAGGGACCCAGACTCCAGCCAGAGCCCCTGGCTTGGATCTCAGGGCTGCCACTGTTGTCTGTGCAACTTCAGAATTGTGGCTTCACTTCTGTATGCCTTTGCTCACCTAGAAGACGAAAATGCCCTCTGAGACTGAATATCACGTATTGCCCTATATTAGCAATCTAGTTTCCAGATTACCTCATTTTCAGATGGCATCTGTTCAAAAAAGATGCTACTGTGCTTGGCCTGAAGGAGTACTAAAGTTTGTCCTCTGTTTATTCTTCCTTCCTTCCATGCATGGGTGCCCAGTGACCAATGCCATTAGCCACTGCCCAAACACCGGGGAGGCAAAAGAGAACACAGGCAAAACATTGTTTCCTCAGCTGGGAACCAGAAGCCCTGGCTGGAGGCTCAACACCCTGGGTGAGAGTTTCCATGTCTGCACAAGGCAGAGAGGACTGTTCCCGAGCACCAGGCAGAACTGGAAGGGAGGACAGACCCTGGTGGCCAGGGCCAGCGCATCGTGTAAACACCTCCCCACTGTCCAGAGACTCACCCGACCACACTTGTGTATACATTTACCCTGGGGTGGATTGAATGAATTAGCTCAATTCACAAAACTGTTGTTTAATTTGGAGCCTGAAGCACAGACTGCCAAGCGACACGGCTGTCTTAGAAAGCACTTGTGTATTTTAAAGGAACATTGCAAGCATTCTAGCTAGAGATTTCCTCTGTGGGTTCCTCCCCTCTGAGAGGTTGTCGAAGGGCGCTCAGCTTTTTTGTCTCATCTGTGGTTGCTGGGACAGGACCACAACCTGAAGACCTTATAAAGAGAACAGGAGTGCAGGGTGGACCCCAGCATTCAGAAGGAGTGTGAGAGGGGGCCCAGTCTGGGGAAGAGAAGGAGAGAGAGACCAAAGATGTTATTTAAATATTGCTTTGCAAGTTAGAATCTTTCCAGCTGCACCTTGGGGATCCCTGGGAAGAATCTCAATTCAAGAATCTCGGAGCTGAGCTCCCGTTGGAGGACACAAGGAATTGGGAGACCCAGGTTCACATCCTGGTCTTCCTTTCCCATCTCAGACCAGCAGCTAGGATTAGCCTAGCCGTCCTCTGGCCTTCCAGTTAACTTCTCCTGTGGGAGGGGTTCCCTGTACCACCATAGCAACAGTTACTTCTTGCTTTTAGCCAATGTGTTTCATACCATTTATATATGTCCAGACCAGACACCAAGATCAGTTTGAACCTTGACCTTCTGGATTATTCTAGAAGCCAATGCATTGGTAGCCAGCCATCCTCTTCCTCCCATACACGCACCCTAGACTCACCTCTCAGCTCTCTGCTCTTCTGGGAAGGGAATGCCAGGAAAGGAACCCTGACATCACTTGATCCACCGAAAAAGGATGTAGCATCTTCTGGAAGTAGCCGCAAGTGTATTCTGGGAACAGAACTCTGGAGGAGCAGAGTACTCTTTTCTGCTGAGCCCACCTCACCCCCTCCACCACCGTTGTTTTGTCTCATGCTTGTCTAACACAAATCTTGGTACACTGGCACATGGTAGGCCACCCCTCTACCACAGGGTAATGGCACCATCTCCTTTGTATTGTCAGCCACTGACTAACAAGTTGCCCAGGCCAGGCTTGAACTTCGTGTCCCACAGTCGAGGCCTCCCCAGCAGACAAACGAGAAGGCCACCTCAGTGAAGCTCGCCCCCAAGACCACAGAAAGAATGCAGTCCTGCTCTGGGAGGATTTACCGTCTTTACCGAGACAAAAGGCCAGTGTTTCCTCTGAGTTAGTACCAACGCTGTGCTGCTGGTTCCAGCCTACCTAGGACTGGAAAACACTGATTAGGGTTGGAGAGAAGGTCCCAGTGGGAATTTCTGCCCTAGACCTGAAGTGGAAAGGCCAAGGAGGGCGGGGCTCTACCGTCATCCCCTCTCTTTCTTCTACACGTGGCATCCAAGACAGAAGAAGGTCTACAACAGTTTCACAGCCGGGAGGGACTTGGAGGAGAGCCTCCGGCCCTCCCTCTGGATGGACCCTGCCCAGGGTAGCAATTGTTGCGCTGTCAGGCAGGGTGAGGTAAGCATTCTTATGTCCCTTAGCACAGCATAGTCTAAGCCGGATGGCATGGGTGCAAGAGCTTTCTTCAACAAATGTGGTCAAAGTGTGTGTGTGTGATATAATATATATCTCATATTATTATATAGTTGTATGTGTGTTTGCACGTTTGTGGGGGCATGTGTATACAGGCCCGTGTCTGTGTGCACATGGAGACCTGAAGGTGATGTTGAGTGTCTTCCTGGCTCTCTCTCTGCCTTAAGTATTGAAGCAGGATCTTTCTCTGAAGCTGATTACCTCGCTGCGCCCACAGTATTGGCTATTCTGATGGTCAGCTTGCTCTGCGGACTTGGTCTCTACTTCCTGTGCGCCAGGAGTACAGGCAGCAGCGTCCCCACCCGCCCCAACCTGAACTCTCAGGTTCCTGCTGCACGTGCTTTACCGGCTGAACCACCTGCCCAGCCCTTCATGATTTCCTTTCTTCTTGTCTTTTTAAGCCATGGTCTCACTGTAGCCCATGTTGTCCCTGAGTGCTCCATGCAGCCAAGGATGACACTGGACTTCTGCTTCTTCCGCCCTTATTGAAGGGTGCTAGGGTTATAGCTGTGTCCCTCCACACCTGGTTTATCTAACATGGATATAACCCAGGGTTTTATGTGCTCACTAGACAAGTTTTCTACCAAATAAACTATATCCCTAGTCCTTGGTTTTGTTGGGTTAAGACAAGGTTTCACTCTGTAGTCCTGGCTAGCCTTGAACTCACTCTATAGCCCAGACTGACCTCAAATTGGAGGTGATCCTCCTGTCTCAGCTTCCTGAGGGCTGGGATAGGCATAGAGCCACTACTAACCTTCTGAATTGTTTTTGTGCGGTTACAGAGAGTGAAGCACTTGAGAAAGCCCCCAAAGGCCCCTCAGACCCTTTACCCCAAAACTCCCCTCCTGCAGGCTCACTGCAATCCAAAACACGTCTTCAGTCTCATTCCTTTGGGTTAAGATAGTGTCCTCTGTGGAAATCTGAAAATTCCTTCGAGGCAGAACACATTGAGGATCGGGCTCCAGCATCTCAGGACCCATTTATCATGTTTTCATCGCCCTTACCCCCGAGCAGCAACAGGCTTCTTTCTGGCTGCCTGTTGGCTGTTCGCTCTTTCCCCACCAAATCCTCTATAGCAGCTACTCCATGAGGCAAATGTCCCACTCTCAGACCTTTGCCAACCCTACCCCCACCGCCTGCCAGACTCCTTCGAAGGCAAGACCTCTGTGTTCAGAGGGTCAGTGGTCCTTCACCTTACCCCGGATGTGACAGGCTACAGGACAGATGCACTGGTGTTGCCCCCAAAGCATGTCTTTCTCCACATCCTCCTTTATTTTCTGAAGAACTTCATATATATATATATATATATATATATATATATATATATATATATATATGGAGCATCATTTTTAAAAGCTAAGTATGGTATCGTGTGCTTGTAACCCCAGCACTGGAAAAGGCAGGGACAGGAGAACATGGGCTACAAACCTAGCCTGATCAGCAAGCTCCAGATCTTGGGGAGAGACCCTGTCTCAGAAACCAAGGTGGGAGCGAGGAGACAGTTCAGTGGGCAAGAGTGCCTGTTGTACAAGCGTGAAGACCTGAGTTCGAATCACCAGCACCCACGGAAAAGGCAGGGTGTCGCCTTGTCTAGGCCTGTGACTCCAGCACTTAGGGATGGGTTAGGGGGAAGATTTACCAGGCTTGCTGGCTTTTACCCTAGTACCAGGTTCAAAGTGAGCCCTTCTCTCAAGGCAATAAAGAAGGCCTTTCACTGAACTTGGGACTCACCATTTCTGCTAGATTGGCTGGCCAGCAAGCCCCTGGATCTGCTTCCATACCCTCAGACAGACATATGTCACAGAACCTAGCTTTAATCTGTGTGCTAGGATCATAACCTTCATCCAAGCTCATGTCCCTATACTTGGCTTTACCCCCTGAGCCATCTTCCCTGACCTCCTAGTTCATTTCTAACTTAATTACACAAAATTAAAAAAAAAAAAAGAAAACCCAGAAACTTACCTGTCCCAGATTTTTCCTACTGCCTAATTCTGAGCCAGTTTTCTGCAAAAATTTACAATACAAAGAGGTGTGGGCCTTCCTAGGTGTCTGCCATGTAGCTCTCACTCTCTGAGTAGTTTCAAGTCCTCTTCATTGTCTTGCAGAGCATCTCTGCTATGACTGATAGCTTCTTTGTATGCTTGAGAGAGAGAGAGAGAGTGTGTGTGTGTGTGTGTGAGAGAGAGAGAGAGAGAGAGAGAGAGAGAGAGAGAGAAAGGGGCGGGGGTCCCTGAGCCTTACCATGTGACCAAAGCCCTTGGCTTCCTAATCTTCACCTCCTCCTCTGAGGCGTGGGTGTGGACCCTCACACCCGACGCTCTGGTTCATTCTTTGCTCCTGCCTCTGGCAGTTATTGCCTTCAAAGAAGAGACAGCCGGCTCCAGACTGTGACTGGAAAGTCTTCCCACCTGTGGACCTCTGGGGAAGAACTGTCTCTAGGCCGTCCTCAGGAACCATCACATCACACACACCTGCTTGTGCAGACTCCACGGCCAGGCTCCCAGGCTTCCCTTCAGACTCCCATCCAGGGGTGCCTTGGCCTCAGAGGGAAGAGCCTGGTTCATACAGCAGCAGCATAGTCTGGAGCACAGCCCAGGCTGGCCATCCTCCAAGACCTATGTTTTTATTATGTTTTCTTCCTTGCTTGGATTGTTTTTCTAATGATAAAAGGTTCCATTTACACACATAATAATACACACAACACTACACAGATGGAATAAAGAATAACAGAACAAAACCATGGCCCCATCACCTAGGCTAACAGACAGCCCCTATGAAGTATGAACCTGTGTGTTCACAGCCCAACTTCACCCTTTTCCTCAAGGTAACCTCTCCTCTGATATTTTATAGCTTTTCAAAAAACACAAAACAAAACAAACAAACAAAAAAACACCTTGTTATTGTCTCCCTAATTTTAATATGTATTTATAAACATAAATAGATCTGTAATGATATGCTATTATGTTGTCTATCATTCTGAATATTACACAAATGGGTTTACACCACACATATTATTCTAGAATTTAGAGTATTTATCTGTGTCAGTAGCCTGGAAAGAATATATTCCTTTTCACTGCTGTATAGCATTCTACTGCATAATTACTCCATTGTTTACTTTTTGCTATTGTTGAATTTTCCTATTTTAGCTATAACAATGACATTGTATATAATACTGTCTTTTGGTCCCTCTGCCTCTTATCTTCTAAATTCCTCAAGGGTATAAAGATTAATGTCTTAGCCAACTTGGATTGCTGTACCAAGATACAATAATCTAAGAAACTGGATTAACAGAAACATGTTTTCTCACAGTTCTAGAGCTTCTGGGCGCCTAGTGAAGACCCTCTTCATAGATTGTCCACAGCCACCTTCTGTCTGTATTCTTACATGCTAGGGAGGAGAAAGGGGGGCATCTCTTTTTGAAAGGTCACTAATGTCACCGAAAGGGTCCCACAGTCACAACTTAATTATTTGCCACATTTATAAACCCCATTCCTCTAGGGTTGAAGTAAGGGTCTAGGGTTCTAACATATGAACATGGGAGGATACAGTCCAGTCCACAGCCAAATGGAGTTGCTGGGTCCTAGTGTACTGACATCTTCAACTTAAACAGATACTGCCAAAATGCAGTGTAAGATGTCTGTTCAAAACCCACACTTGAGGGCTGTGTGGGTAGGTCATTCATAAATTGCCTCACAAATGTCAGGTCCTGATTTTGACCCCCAAAAGCTATAAAAACAAAATAAAACAAAACAAACCAGACACAATGGCAAGACGGGAAGTAGAGACAGGGTGAGTCTCTGGGGCTCACTGGCCAGGCAGCCTAGGGTAAAATTCCTGGCCGATGAGAGACCCAGTCTCAAGACAAAGGTAGCCAGTACCTGAGGAATGACACTGAAGGTTGTCCTCTGACCTTCATATGCACACGAGCACACACACGCACACGCGCACACAGAGAGAGAGAGAGAGAGAGAGAGAGAGAGAGAGAGAGAGAGAGAGAGAAGGAGAGATAGAGAGGTGGGGGGAGACAGATTTTTTAAAATAGAATAATTTTTTTCAAAAAGAAATTATGTGTTTTGAGCAATTTATTGAGAGCTAATTTTATGTCCAGCCAAAGACAGATATTTTCAGGTTTTCAAAGCAAGAGGTTGTTTATGGCAGGTGCTAGTCAATACCATATAGTCAGACCCACTTTCCTTAGCTCATTCTCTAAACATACACTCAGGGTCTGCTTTGTCCCCCGGTGTAGGTATCCCTTCTTTTCAGATGAGATCTTAGGTAGCCCAACCAGCCTTACACCTCTGGTGCTCCCGAGGACTGACATTAGACACCACCAACGCCTGCTGCATGCTCCTTCATAGAGTCAGATAGATAGATGGATGGATAGATAGATAGATAGATAGATAGATAGATAGACAGACAGACAGATAGATAGGCCACTCTGCCAACCAAAGTCTAGCTGAGCATGCTCTCTAATTTGCCCATGATGGCTATTCTTTGTTGTCAACTTGACTACATCTGGAATTAACTAAAACCCAACTGGCTGGACACACCTGTGATGAGTTTTTTCAAGACAGGGTTTCCTCTGTAGCCTTAGCTGTCCTGGAACTTACTCTATAAACCAGGCTGGCCTTGAATGTAGGGATCCACCTGCCTCTTCCTCTCTAGCCCTGCTTGGGATTTTTCTTAATTAAATCATTTGAAGTGGGAAGATCCACTTCTAACGCAGACCTTTGAGGTGGGAGGTGGGAAGATCCACTTTTCATCGGGGCCACACCTTCTACTGGCAGCCTAAATAAAGACCATGGAAGAAGGAGGCTTGCTTTCTCTTTGCCTACCTGTGGTAATGAGAGAACAGTAACAATAAAACAAACACAAGCACACACATACACACACACACACTGACACACACCTTACAAGTTTCTGACAAAATGTTTTCAATCCTTTTCTAGGACATACAAGAAAATCGGTGTGGTGGTTAATTTTGTCGACTGGCACAACATAGAATTGTGCAGGAAAGGCATCTCCATGCCTCAGCATCCCTTCCTGGTTTGTGAGAAGTTTGCCCTCCTCTAGCCCCATGGGCACTGTCACAAACCCCAGTTTGAAAGCTGACAAGGGCATCCACTTTAACAGCTCTGATTTCATTTGGATGACAAGATTCTAGTAAAATGTGACTTTTAAAATTGTCTTTGTACTAGTTATTTCCCTGGTGCTATGACTGAAAGCGGCCTCCGGAAGAAGGGATTGATTTTGGATTATAGGTTCAAAGGAACATGCTTAATGATGGGCAAGGCATGGCAACAGGAATAAGAGCAGGAAGCCAGGTGACCACATCTTTAACCACACACACACACACACACACACACACACACACACACACACACACAAAGGCAGAAAGATTAGATTGAAAGCAAGACTAGGTCCTCCCTTTTCCCCTAAGTAGTGACTTACTTCCTCCAGCAAGGGCAAGGCTCCTCCTCCTAAGGGTCCCACACCCTCCCCATACCAGGGACCCAGCGTTTAAACATGCGAGCCTGTTGGGGACATGTCTCATTCGCCGCCACAGTGTTGCCTTATGATCAGGGATCATCCATGTATTGTACATATACTTCCAGTGCTCGTACACCGGGTCTTGTTGTTGTTGTTTTGCTTGATCCACAGGGGCAGAGAGTCTTGTGGACCGATCAGGTTTATTTATGAATGCGGGAGGATGATGACTGCATCATTATCAGAGAGTGGTGCTGAAGAAGAAAGTGGTGATCTCCTACCGTGGTGGTTTGAGTAAGAACCGGGGGCCCAAGGTCCAACCCCACCGAGCATCCGAATTTTGCAGTTTGGCCGCACGGTTCTGGCTTTAGGGTCCAGGATGGAAAAAGACGGGTGTGGACTCTCTCACTCCATGGGTAAGGAAATCCACCGAGGCCAGGCATGTGTCAGGGGCGTCCCTTCACGGAGGCCCGGAGAAGCCATTATGTGAAGCTGTGAAGGTAGAGCCAGGATTTCATACGGAGACCCTAAGATGTTCAAGTTGTGAGAGTTGTAGGATACCCGCCAAGAAAAGCTGCTAACAGGAAGTTAAGCCAACCCAATAGAGGGAAGTGTGCCGCAGTCAACAAGGCTGAAAGGAGTTGGAGATCTGAAGAGCACTTTGACACCAGACATGGAGATGCAGAGTTTGCTCTTGCTTTGGTCCAGTATTTCCTCACTATGCTCTCTTTCCACCCTTTTCGAGCGGTGATGTATATTTTGTGACATTGCATGTTGGAAATATGCGACCTGTTTTTAATTTTTTTTTTTATAATCAGGGTTTACAGTTAAGAGATTGCCATGAGTCTCAGAAGAGACTTTGAAGTTCGGGTTTTTAATCAGTGTGGAGACTGATAGACTCTGAGACTTTTGAAGCTGGACGGAAGGCAGCTCTTGTTAAGATGTGGCTACAAGCCTGTGGGGGACAGGGAGTGGAATGTGGTAGTTTGAATAAAAATGGCCCTCATAGGCCCACGTATTTGAATGCATAGGCATCAGGAAGTGGTGCTATTTGAGAGGGATTAGAAGGCGTGACCTTCCTTCACTGGGGGTGGGCTTTGAGGTTTCAAAAGCCAATACTGGGCCCAGTCCTCTTGCCCTGCCTTCTACCTGCAGATTAAGCTGTAGCTCTCAGCAGCTGCCTGCAGCCATGCTCCCTACCACGATGATAATGAAAGCCAGCCCCCAATTAAATGTTTTCTTTATAAGAGTTACCTTGGTCATGGTGTCTCCTCACAGCAATAAAACAGTGACTAAGACTCCCACAGAGCACTTTGCGCAGAGTCTAAAAAGGTCTCCAGGGCCTCTGAACAGAGCTGGTATCCTTTCTGTGCTATGGCATCAAGGAGGGCACCTCTTCCTTTCCATTTCCCTAGGAAAACCCATTCCCTACTCCCAATCCACTTCTCTGCTTTCTCCTCACTCTTGTCTGGCTTTCTTACCTCAGTTCGTAGATTAGCTGTGGGGACTGGATGGGCGAGAGAGCTCTCATTCTCCTTCCTCCCATTTCTCCCCCGACCATCTATCCTGCCCTTCCATAGCTAGGCAACGGTCACGTCCTGCCCGGCACACTAACGAATGAGCAGTCCTCGCCACTTCCTCACACAGCAGGTATCAGCCTTCGCTTGGAGGAACAACACAGACATTATAGGCTGACAGTGGGACCCTGGCTTTGATGTCAGCGACATTCACGTGGGCAGATGCGACCTGTGTGGCATCTGAGTGGCCTTCACTTTCCACCCCCACATTCTCCCTTAATTTGATAAATAACATCTGCTGGTGCCGGAGGGACTTTTCTCTCCCAGGGAATTTTGGGGATGTTTTAATCAGGTGCTCCTGAAATCTGTGGTCCATGCTTAGAATGTGACTCAGAGTAGCTGTTTGGAACTTTAGTCCCATGACGGAATACATCTTTGACCAAAATATCTTCCAAAAGCATTTATGCCCCAGGCCTCCCCACACATACAGTGAATAATCATCTATTTTCTCTGCTGGGACACAATTTAGTATGGGTCCTGATGGATGACAGAGGCTCATTTTTCTCATCTTCCTCTCTACCCATTCTCCTCCCCAACACCACTCCTTAAAGGAGATTTTTTTTTTAACCTTGGTTAATCAGATCATCATCCATTCTAATTGAGAAAAGGTGTTTAAAAGTGCTTCCCCCTGCCAGCCACATCATAGTAACCCTGTGTGTGTGGGGGGGGTGTGCTTGTGGGTGTGAAGATGGAGGCAGGAGGATGCTGCTGATTGCCTGCCTCAATTGCTGCCACCTTACCTGCTGGGATAGAGTCTCTCACTGAACCTGGTGCTCACTGATTTAGCTGGCCTGGTCCTTGTGTTTCTGCCTCCCCAGAGCTGGGATCACAGGTACCCTCCACCATGCCTGGCTTTTTAAGTGGGTTCTGGGGCTTAACTTCATGTCTTCATGCCTGTGTTTTACCTGCCTGAGTCACCAGCCCAGATCCGCATGTTCATTTCATCAGCGACACGTTAATGGCGCTGCTGTTCTCTCATCCGCCCACCTAAACCGAGGAGCCAGGGCCCACACCATCCTCTTTCACCTAGCTGTGAAGGTCGTAAGCCTGAAGGGCCTTTTCAGGGCACTCCTCCATTCAGCCATTCCTGTCTTTCTTTCCAAGGCTCTGGACTTCGTAGAAACTTCCAAGCCCTGGATGTGACAAATGACTTTGTGAGTGGAAAGGCATTTACATGTCATGCATATCACAAGAGACACAGAGCCATGCTCAGGAGATCAAATGGTTTCTCCAGCTAAGAATGTAAGCATTACCCCTATTAATATCTTTCCAACAAAGGCCCTGCCCTCCCCACCCCCTGGCTCCTCTATGATCTCAGCTTATTAATGTGGCTCTCCCTCCTTCCTCCCCTCCCCTGTTAAGCTGCCCTCACCACAGACTCTCATTCCAGTCTTCTGTCTACTGTCCGTGGAACATACCTCCTTGGCAAGCATTTAATGGAAGAAGAAGAAGGAAAAAAAAAAAAAGAAAGAAAAGGAATCTCCCAGCGCCATAAATCGTAAAATCAAACAACAGAACACTCTCTCCTGGGAAATAAATTCTGAGGAGTCAAGAGGGGAAGCAAGAGGGCTGTGATTATTGTAATCCTGCTCCAGATGCACAGTGCCCTCCCCAAACAAAACCAGAATTAAATGCATTTTACCCTGTTTAAAAGGGTAATGAGGGTGCAAGTGTGTAAGAAAATGTTTCGCAAATAGTAGGTGCCCAATTAATGTTCACTTACAAACAAGTAAGTGCCAACATACGGCAGCCCTGTGAACCATTCTGGCAAGGAGGCCCAGCCTGGACAGACAAGGTGGGTTACTGTAAAATTCACAATGTAAATGATGCCCCTGTGCTGACCCTGATGTCTGCTTTACACCTTCATGCTTAAGAGCCAAATTGACCGAAGCGGCACAAGGAAACATGCAGTTGGCCTTGAGAGACCATTAGGATTCCTCAAGCGCAGACACCACACGAAGGTCACACTGTTTTCACAACACTTGAACCATTCATTGCAAGGACTGGAGACCTCCACATGTACCACACACCATGCTGAACTGGGGAACATCCTTTCTGAACACTGCAGGGAGGGCTATTGGGGTGGCTCAGTAGGTAACGGTGCTTTCCGCCAAGTTTCGTTTCTCAGAATCCCCGTGGTGGAAGGAAAGAACTGCCTCCCAAAAGTTCTCCTGCGACCTCATGTATGTTGCGTGGCACTCATGCCCGTATCAATGAATAAATAAATGTCAATATAAAACTGGAGTGAGCACAAACCTCTTCTTAACTGCCAAGGCCAAAAAAGAAAAACAAAATCCATAGAGTATCAACTTTGTAGAAAAGACATTTTGGAGCCAAAAGCCCAAAAGAGGATCGACAAGAAGAGCCCCCTCCTTCTTAGCTAATGGGAGGTCAGTGCCAAAGTCATGCATTCTGTGGGTTTCAGGTGAGGCATCCCAGAAATGGGAACAGATGGGTTGGCTCAACCTGTCTGCCAGGAGTCCTGGGAAAATCAAATGACTTGTGAGAAAGCTCTTTGCTGAATGGAAGCCTAAACCCAGGGGCTGGCAGCAGTGGTGAAGGACGATGGGGAAGGTGAGGGCCAGGGAAAGAGAGGCTTTGCGTTGCCCTGGAAGAGTGCTCCTTGTCAAAGTGGCCCCAGGTAACAGGAGTGAGAATGACAGGATGTCTCAGGTCCTGTACCTGAGACGTTACAATCGTTAGCTGTGCTGCATGTGCGCCCCGGGGCTACCAGCCACTGGCTAAGTAAGCCCATATTGACCCTTCGCCTCCTGGCTTCCTTATATTTCGGATGGACCAACATGTTACGCCTCATGGCGAAGCCAGCAGAATTTAAGGAGAGCTGAGGATGTCCACACAAAGGTGCCGCACAGATGTAGGCTCAGCCCCAAAGTACTTGTGTCCTTCAAAGGGACTATTCTTCTTCCTTGGGTCCTTTAAGGTTCTCTGTTTGTCTTGATTTCTGCCTCATTGCTTATGTGTCACCTGAATCCCTCCTCCCCCTGCCTCCCAAGCACTTCAGAAGCCTCATTCTGCTGCACGCTGGAGAGCAGAAGGCTCTGCAGGCAAAGGTCAGGGAGGACCGGAAGGACCATCGGGTGAGTGTGGTGGCTGCTGGCCCTTTGCTGCATGCCAGCTCCAAATCCCGGGCTCCAACGCCTCCTGGTAGCTCCCCAATGACACATTAAGCAAAATAAATAAATAAATGATAGATAAAATGCCCCTGCACAGATCCTATAGAAAGTGTCACGCCCACTTACACATCCTGGACATGAAATCATACCCAAACCTCCAGGATCTTGGGACTCTAGGGTCCACATGAGACTTAGATATCACCTATCCCAGAGTCTAACCAGGGTCCCTGAGCCTCCTAAGCCCTGCCAAACAACAGTAGGGCTCTAGGGGTATTACGGCACTCTCTTCCGAGGGTCTCTATCAGGCATTGCCTTCTGCCGGAGAGCTGAGGAGGTTCTGTAAAGGCAACCCCCCCCCCCCCCGTGACTGTTAATGTTCTCTAAAAGAAGCAAAAGAAGCAGGCTGTGGGGAGGGTCAGTGAGTCCTGCCCTTCCCTCCTACCCTTCCAACTGTATGCAATCCTACCCCAGCTGCTCTTGGGGAATGCTAGACAGGAACATAGAACATGGGGGTTCACTGAAGTGAGGCATCTGTATAGTTACAGAGAAGTAAGTAGGTACCCATGCTGGGCAGCGATATTTGGTGGGGCAGCTGTTTGGGGACTGGCCATGCTCCTGCAAGCAACCTTTCACTCGGGTTTCTGTAGGTAAGCCCAAGGAACACATGGACTCCCAAGCTGTGCTTGCGTGGACTCATTTCTTCAGGTCTCTCCTTGATGCCCTATCTGGCATGAATCAATTTTCAGCCACCTCTCGCCGGGACAAGTCATCACTCCAATTTAAAAGTCACTCATAATGCATAGGAGCCTGCCTCTGGTGCGATCAGGCAGACAACTGCTCAGATGTACTCGCTCTGGGTAGAGTTATGTCAACTCAATGTGACTTCTCAGCCTAGCGGCCACCTATATGTTGTGATTAATAGGTTTCACCTTTAAAGCAGCCTTAAGTTTTTTTTCTATAGGTTAAGCTATGGCAAGTGAATTTCGTCTAAAAAAGGACTTCCAGAGAGGAAAAATAATGAAGACTTCCTCAGAGGCAACAAGATAGGGAATGCGCCCTCATTTTACAGTGAGGACAGAGTGGCAGGAGATCTGTCTTTCCCAAATCCATGGGAGTATTCTGGCTGAACCCCAGCCTGGAGTTTTGCTTCCTGCTCTACCCTGGCCTTTCTTCAACTCCCTGCCGACTCTGAAGTAGTAGGGAGTGGTGGAGTCTCCTTGGGTCTGTGTCGGACATGCTGTCTGTGGTCAGCAGGGAGAGCAGCACATCTGTACCCACAGCAGCCTGCAGAGATGGATCCCTTAACCTTTTAGGGACCTTGACTCAGGTAAAACCAGACCCTTGACTTTGTCACGGAAAGGAAGTTCCGGTGAGCCAGTGTGAAGGTGAGAGTTAAAAGAAAGAAAGACACTAGGGAAGAAAGCACAGGTGTGGTCTTCTCATGGAAAGTCACCAAATTAAGTCTCTTAGCACTGGTCATATACATCATTTTGGTAGCTCTCAAGTTATATTGCAAAAGGCTGCTAAGAGTCTCCTCTCTTCCCCATTTTATTTTCTCTTTCTCTCTTGGGTAAGTGAGAAGTAGAGTGTCCCCAAAATGCCTTGGATGGGGTTACAATCTCATGAAATGAAGCCAGTAGCAACTGTACAAGGATTAGGGTGTATAACTGTGAAAGGGAGGTTCTGGTGAGATGCCTGAGAAATTGCAAGTCTTCATGTGGGGAGAGAGAAAGGCCTGAGGCAAATGTTAACTATATTGGGATTCTTGAGTCTCAGCTGGGTGTGTCCCTGTGTCCCTGTCATTTTTCCCTGCCTTTCTGCCCTGCCTCAGTCACCCCCAAACACGTCCGGCTTTTTAAATTTAAGTGAAATTTAACTTACACTCATATTAAAGTTAAATAAAACCTAATCAGTTTCCCCTGACGTACCAGGCCTGCTTCACGTGCTGTTCGGTTACGTGTAGCTAGTGAGGCTACATGCTGGTCAGCACAGGTGAGGCACTCTTCCCCATTGCAGAGAACCCTACTTTAGACGAGCTCACTCTTCTAAAGAGGGTTCCCCAAACTGGGACGGAGCAGGATATGGAGGCATTCCCCTGTCACCTGACCTGCGGTTTGTGGCTTATCAAGATCCTGGGACCAGACCATTTCCGAGGCAAATATAATACCCTCTCCCAATACACACAACCAGAGGGAGAGAGCCTGAGAGAAAGGCCACCTGCTGAAATGGCCAGCTCCTCCCCTTCCTGGCCCTGTGATTGCCAGGATCAAAAGTTCTACCTGACTATTCATGAATTTCTTTGTCACAAGAGAAAGAGTTGTAAAGGGAGAGGCAGGAGAAGGAGGTCCCTGACTAGCTGTGTTTTATTTCTTCACAGCTGTGTGCCTCTGTGAGCAGCTCTCCCCCTCGGCAAGGCTCCCCATCCTTTGAAAGTTTAACTCTCTGTGCTACCCAGCATCCATTCAGGCCTTGGGAAAGTGTCTTATCTTTCCTGGGTGAAGCGTTTAAGGGCAGTTGCTCTTAGAGCTGTAGTGGAGCTCCCACGGGAAATCAGCTTGGCCGACCCCAAAGTGAGTCGTCTTAAGGGGCAGACAGGCTCCTCTGAAGAGATTCTCCTGCAGCCGTGGGGATAGCAGGGTGCTGTGTTCCACTCAAGGATCCAGCAGAGGGAGGTGTTGCATAGAGGCGGTGTCCTTTGAGCCAGGCATTGATAGTGTGTCGACGCGGAGGGGAAGAAACGTGTCTTTTCATCCTTGCAGGACCCCCAAATACACCCTCCATTCACGGCAACTCGGCGAGTCCCAGCTAAAAGTCTCCAGACTGGTGCAGGAAAGCCCCTTGCGATCTTCCTGTGCATTTAGCCTAATGAATTTTCCCTTCCCACTTTCCAATGACAAGACTATTTTCTCAGGTGCCGTATTTAGCAGCTGTCAGAAATTGGAATCTGGCAAGATCAACAGTTTTAAAAATGGCTCCGTAACCCAGATGGGTTTTCCCCTTCCCCGACGCCCTCCCTCTCCTTTCCCAGACACCAAGAACTGAGACCACCTGCAAAGGAACAAAAAAAAAAAGGTATTTCTGCTTTTCTTCACCAACACACCCCTTTCTCTCTTTCTCTTCTCACGTTGACAATGATGTTCAAAATCTTTCTCTTCAAACACGGATTGGCAGTCCACAATCTCTCACCATCTTCTGAGAGTGAGGCTTGCCCAGCCTGGCAGGAAAAAAGGTTCATTAGAATTTCCGACTTCTGTGATTTCTCCCCTCCTGTTTCCTACTGAAAGGGGTTTGGGGGTGTGGGGTGGAGCATGGGAGCGAAAGAGCCAGAGAAAGCCCCTGCTGTGAGCATCCTTGTGAAATTAGTGGGGAAGACAGAGGGGCATCCTTCACAACATCATAGTGAGACCATGGACGAGCTCCCGTACCTTGTAAAGTTCCCCCTTGAAGGTGCAGGAACTCCTGATTTAAAAGGCAAGCGTGCATCTCTTTTTACCAGCATTCCCAGGTGCCTGCCTTTCTCCTGGGCAGAGAGGAGAGGGTGGGGAAGGGCTAAGGGCAGAGGCCTTTGAAGTCACCGCTTCCGTGGAAACCAGAGGCACCTGCCCCGCTTCCTTCTGTGGTACCATGTGTGACAGTTCGGTGTCTGTCTCACAGCAAGCAAAGAAAACAGGAGGTGGAGGTTGGTGGGGGACAGGGGACAGACCCCCAAGAGCGGTTCTCCCTGATGAATAGAGAAAGGTGCAAGAACTGGGGGGATTGTCAAGCAAAACACAGTATATTTGCTTCGGTCTATCTTGGTGGGGATTTTCAAAATAGTCTCTGAAGCTTAGAAGTGTTTGGAGAATGCACCCACAGAAACAAATAATCACAGTGTTTATTACTAGATCCAGGGTAAAAGAGGAGAAGCATCCCAGGTTTGAGGCCAAACCGGTTCAAATCTCATCAGCTTCACTTGAAATAACCAGGAGCAGCTTAACTCGATCCACCTTCTCATCTCAGAAATACTAGTTGTGTGAGTTGTATGAGTCACTCTTCTTGTTGCTGTGACAGAATACCAGACCAGAGCAACTTAAGAAAAGATTTTATTTGAGCTCCTAGATCAAGGGGACACAGTCCATCATGGCCGGTTTGGGGTTGGGGAGGAATCATGGCAACCGGAGTTTGAAGCACCTGTAGCATAATTTCATTAGCAAAGTACACAGGCAGGAAGCACAGAGGGCTGGATGCTGGTACCTCAGCCCACTTTCTCCCTTTTATTCAGCCTGACACCCCAGCCCTTAGAATGGTGCCACCTGCATCCCTGGTGGATCTTCCTACCCCAATTTCCCAATCTGGAAATCCCTCACAGATAGGCCTAGAGATTTGTTTCCATGGTGATTTGAAATCCTGTCAATATGACAATACGGACCGTCATGCTACTTTCATAAGTTCAGTAGAAGGAACAGATGGCCCAGCTCAGAGTGATGTGGCTGGAGTGTGGCAAGCACTCAGGGTATGTCACCTGATGCCACGACTTTGCTCATGAAACTGTGCTACAGAATTCCTCTGAGTTTCCAGGGATCAAGGCATTCTGGGTAGGTTTTTGTTAACTTGGTGCAATCTAGAATTTTCTGGAAACAACTTCAGTTGAGAACGTTCCTCTACCCATACTGCCCCGTATGCAAGTCCATAGGGTCTTCTCCTAACTAATGATCAGGAGAATCACCAATGTGGGTGGTGGAACTCCAGGTGCATGGGTGACATAAGAAATCAGGCTAACATCACCCCTACGTTCTAGTGTCTTTGGTACTGGAAGGTACTCTGCAAGCTAAGGAAACAGAAACAGAAACGCCAACTCAGCTGCAAACACGTTGATCTACAATGCTGTCCTGCCTGCAAGATAGGCTAGGGAAATGGCGGCCCAAAGCTTGTGGGGTAGCCAACCCATATCTGATTTGACTTTAGGCCCACTCCGCAAGACGGAACCCTGAATGTGACACTGCCTGGGTGACCAAGAACCAGAGACTAGCTTGGGTATGGACCTGGTGTAACACCAAACATTGCTGTTCTAAAAGAAAACCATAACAATAAAATGGTCCCTAATAATGTTATGTTGTACTCATAGATGAGTGTCTTGCTCAGCCATCTTCAGCCTGCAGCAGATGGAGACACATACAGAGATCTACAGTCACACATTACACAGAGAGTGGGTTAAAGACCTTGGAACACAGCCCTAAATGGCAATTCTTTATCAAATCCCTCTCCTCGGGGCTCAGGGAACCCTTAGGAAGAGGAAGCAGAAATAGTGTGAAAAACCAACAAAATAAGGCCCTCTAAATCAACATGATCAAAGCTCATACGAACTCACAGAGACTGAGGCAGCACACACAGGCCTGCATGGGTCTGAACCAGACCTTCTGTATGTATATAGTATGGCTTCCAGTTCCGTATTTTTATGAGATCCCTGAATGTGCAAATGAGTGTGTCTCTGACTCTTGCACCTTCTCTTGGATTCTTTTCCTTCTGCTTGTTTGTCTTTGCCCAAGTCCAATGCGTTAACTTTTGTTGTATCTTACTATGTTTTATTATTATCCCTTAGAAGCCTGTTTGTTTTCTCCTAATAGACAGAAAGGGAGTGCATCCAGATGGGAGGGTAGTCTGGGAGGAACTGGGAGGGGTAGAGGAAGGGGAAACTATAATCAGGATTATTATAAGAGAAAAGAGAAATCTATTTTCAAGAACAGGAAAAGAGAAATGAGGCTGAGCCAGTCATAGAGGGCAAGCCAATAAGCCACATCATTCCACAACCTCTCTTTCAGTTCCTGCCTCCAGGTTCCCTGCTTGAGTTCCTGCCCTGTCCTCCCTTCATGATAGACTGTAAGCTGTAGCTATAATAAGCCTTTCCCCACCTCAGGTTAGTTTGGATTATGGTCTTTATCGCAGGAAGAAATGTCGTGGAGGACTCTGGGTACGATGAGAGGTGTATTTTTGGGAGCTCAGCATCCTCCATGACATTTCCATACGGGCCAATCTCAGGTCCCTGGCATTAGGACGTTAATCGTGAGCATCACTTAGAGAAACAGAGGATTGTCTTACCTTGTGTCTTAGGAGAAAGGAAGCTCACTATTTTCATGTTGAGGGATCTCGGATGGATTAGCAGATAACCATGATTTATTCCCCAATTATCAGATATGGCTGGGTAGTGTCAGCAACCCCCAGAAAGCAGGCTGTGTTATTTCTGATCGGTTTTGTACATTTTTATTTAGTACCTCCTGAGTACCAGGCTGTGTACCAGACTCTGGAGACTGCCAACCTGACTGGACACAAGTCTGCCTGCAGCCTCACCAGGGTACAGGGAAGACCAGTGACACAGGCTGGTGAGTGCCAGGCCAGGTGCACACAGGCACCGTGAAGATGGGTGATGCAGGTAGGGGTGAAGCGATTCTTCAGAAACCACAAATCCAAGCCTTGAAATGGGTCCCGGGGACGGACAGACTCAGGCAAACCTGAAGCCATTACAGGTTGAGCAAGTGCCACAGTTCCAGGCAGGAACCATGAGGAATTGTAGCCATCAGTGAGGGAGGATGGAACTAATTCCAAAGACTGCATTCACTCTCTTCCCCCCATGACAGACCCACAGGCATCTGGGAAACTCCAGTCCCAGACCCTTAACATGGAAACAAAGGCCAAGTGGTCAAGTCTGGGGTTCTCTCCAGACACAGGTAATGCAGACCCTTTGATCCGTCTATCAGACCTCCCTCAAAAGCCCTGAAACCTGTAACCTGTCTTCACCAGCCAATGTCACACTAGAAACCAATGTGTTCATGATGAGGACTGCTTAATTTTAAAAGCTGAATGACAACATTTAAAGAAGAAAGTTGAGGAAGTGGGGTAAGGTGGGGCAGCTGAAAATAGGGCTCAGCCTTTAAAAATGCTTCCTGCTCTTCCAGAGAATCTGGGTTCAGTTCCCCAGCACCATATCTCACAATAGCCAATAGCCTGTAACTCCAGCTCTGGGGAGACCCAGCATCCCACTCTGGCCTCCTCAAGCACCTGCACTATCACACACACACACACACACACACACACACAGACACACAGACACACACACACACACACACACAGACCGATGAGCATGTAACTAAAAAAAAAAAATAATAATAAGCCTTTTAAAAAATATTTGGACAGTGGCATGGCTCAGTGGGAAAGGTACTGCTAAGCCTGACGAACCAGAGTTTAATTTCTAGAACCCATACAATGGAAGGAGGAAAGCACTCCTCTCTCTCTCTTTCTCTCTCCCCCCTCCCTCCTTCCTTCCCTCCCTCCCCATGCATGAAATGGGTAAATACAAATGAAATACTAAATCCACAACTCATATTGGAATGGGAGAAACTGACTCCCACTGAACTCTCTTCCCCGAAACAGCAACTGCAATATCAGTGCTGATCACAGGCTGGCTGACCAAGCAACAGACAGACCTGGGGTCAGCTCAGTCAGGTAGGACTTCTAAGGTTCCAAGAAACCCGCGTGCACAGCAGTGCTTCCAGTAAGGTATTCACGTTTTGAATGTGACAGAAATTTCGACTTTTGTTTATTTTAGCTTTTTCTCGTTGAAGCAGAGGATAATTCTCATTGAAATGAAATTTACAGGGGATGGAGGGCTGGGTTGTAACTCGGCTGACAGAGTACCTGGCTGGTGTGTATGAAGCCTTGGTTTCAATCTCCATCTCCGTTACTCCAAAAAAGATGGGTGCATATCAATAACTCTTATTTAGATGGAGTCAGAAAGACCCACGGTTCAAGGTCACCTGCTGCTGTATACTGTTCATGAGGTCAGCCTGGGATATAGGAGATCCTGTCTTGATATAGGGGAGAGGGAAGGGAAGAGAATATAAAGCGGAGTAGAGAGAGGAGGAAGAGAGAATACATGACACAGTGCAGCCCTGAATAGATTATCTAGCAAATAATTAGTATTTACTGCACCAGGTACGTTAACTCAGTCCCCAAACAGTCCTGTCTGGCAGCCTCGTGTACTATTCCTGCTCATACCATGCAGGTGACAAAGGTAAGACACAGAGAACTTAGAGGACCAGTGGGTAGGTGACAGAGTTGGGATTCCAGCCTGTGGGTCTGGCTCCAGAGCCTCCCCTAACCGCCTCCCCGTGTAGCTACATGGAGAAAACAGATGGGTCCTAGATTTAACCCAAGTAGAGCATGGAGATCTCCTCACTCCATATGGAGATCCACAGGCACATGCCGGGAAGCTTATGGCTCCATCAGCCCGTTCTGAGGTCACAGGGCTGAGATCCTAGCTAGCAAAGGTCATACTAAGTCGGCCGTCCATCCTCTCTTTTCCTGAAAGAAGTAGTGGAGCACCATTTGATTTGACTCCATTTTCAAAATCTGAGTTCTTAAGAGAATAGGATTTAGGACAGGAACACGGTACCTGGCCGATAAGGGCTTGGATGCCGGGCATGGATGTAGACCCAGGTAGAAAGGCTGTATCCTGGATACGGAACAGGGTTTGGAAAAGGAAGTGGAGGAAGGGCTTCCTTTATGAGGAAGCCAGAGTTAGGCTAATAGTAGTTGGTGCCTACAGTTAAGTGCCTTCAAGGTCAAGCGAGATTCTGGTTAGCAGTTTTCTGGTCCCTCAGCACATCGGAGACACAGCAGGTTAACCTCCTGCCCAAAGCATTGCGTGATTACACTTGCAGGGCAGCTCAGGAGGACAGTCTGATATGAAGCTGTCAGGGCTCCCCATGGGGCGACACTTAGGGTTTCGGTTTCCATCTTAATGAAACATTTTTTGCAAATTTCACAATTGCAGAGCAAACAAAACCATGAGTCATGCCTCACAATTTCCCGGTGAATTTACTGTGTGCTTATGTCCAAGGACAAGGGGACCTTAGTGGGACTGTTTTGACCTGACACGCACACGATAGGGGGGGAATAATGCAACATCCCCTCCCCCACATCTTAGGTTTGACCCCAGAATCCCAAAGAGACTCGGTAGTACTTGACTATGAGTTTTCCCATGTCCACACAGGCACTGATGCATCTGTCTTTCTCTCTGTGTGTCTATATGTGTACATATGTATGTGTGTATATTCGTGCAGGTCCATATGTGTGGATGTGTGAGGTGGCCCAACGTCTGGTGTCGTTCTTTAGGTATGCCTCATTTTGAGGCTGGGTCTCTCCGTGATCTGAAACTTGCCCCGCAGGCTAAATTAATCAGTCGGTTAGCTCCAGGGTCAGCTCTTGTTTCCACGCCCCCCCTCCAACCCCAACCAACACTGAGATTACAAGCCAGGGTCACCACATGTGGCTTTTTCACATGGATTCTGGGTGTTGAACTCGGGTCCTTGTGCTTACAGAACAAGCTGCCTGAGCCATCTTCCCGAGCCCTTGCTGTCTGTCATCTGTCTGTCTGTTTGTTTGTTTTTCACCTCTGAACCATATTTCTGTTCTCTGCCATTGCATAAAATGAATTCTTCCAGGCCAATCATATATATATATATTTTTTTGTATTTATTATTTTGTATATATATATATATATATATATATTTATTTATTTATTTAAGATTTTATTTTTGTGAATGGAGTGGTGAGAGTATGTGTAGAACCTTTCAAGATCCTGACATTTAAAAGACTCAGAGAGTCTCCATTTTCCGGTGGAAGAAATGGAGAGAAGCCAGGCTGTGACACAGCAGCAGCAGTGAGTTGCGACCCAACAGGCAATTGGTTAACAACAGCCAGAGGGACCAGGAATCCATGGCTAAGTGCAGAAGTGCAAGCTGCCGAGATTGATGTCACCAGGCCTACAGTACCCAAACAGGTCTTACCAGGCTTAGGGACTGTGTTCTTTTCTCAAGATTTTGATTTTTTTTCCTTTTAAAATATAGGCTCATTAACCTTGAAAACGTGTTCATACAAATTTAACCTCTGTCCATGTGTTAACACAAAAAGAGAGTCTCAGCTCGTCTCTACACAGTTGCTTTGCTGCAATTGATTCCACTCAGGCCTTTTGAAATGGTCCCTGTTTTCAGTTCTTATCAGCAGTCAGGCCACTAAGCCGTAAGATAAAGGTCATGGTTTCCCCTATCTTACACCATCACATCATCATTTTACACTCTCCCTGAGGTGCCCTTGTAGAACAGAAACCGGATTCAAGGGGCCACCTCTCCACAGAGACCAGTTCTGTAAAGAGCGGCCTGAAAGTAGTTGTTTTGTTGCCTGCTGAAGAAGGTGCTGGAATGAAACTTTGTATAATGACTGTCCGGTGTCATCCTCCAAGCCCCCTACAGTACCAAGGAGAATCTTGTCCATTTTAGTGGAGGACATGTTATCCAGTTCTCCAAGTCAAAAAGACGGGGGATGGGTTTTTTGTTCATTTGGTGGGCTTATTGCTTTGTTTTGTCTTTTGTGGGTTTTTTAATTTTTCTTGTCGGTTTGGGGATTTTTCTGCTTTCTTTCCTTTCTTCTTTCTTTCTTTCTTTCTTTCTTTCTTTCTTTCTTTCTTTCTTCTTTCTTTCTTTCTTTCTTTCTTTCTTTCCTTTCTTCCTTCCTTTTTTCCTTGTTTTTTGTTTTGTTTTTCAGATGGGTTCTCATGTAGGCCACGTTGGCCTCCAATTTCCTAAAATGGCTGAAGGTGACCTTGAACTCCCCCCAACCCTCCCTGACTCTGCATCCTACATGCCAGCCTTCTCCAGATGTACCACCATGCCCAGGTTTTGTTTTTGTTCTTGTTTTGTTTTGTTTTTGTTTTTTGTTTTTTGAGAATCTTGTCAGGCAGTCCAAACTGGCCTCAAACTCACTATGTATATATAGGCTGATATTCAGAGCAATCTTCCTGATCTAACCTGCCAAGCTCTGGGGTTACAGGCTTACATGGCCATGCCTGGCTCCCGGGACTTTTAAAAAGCCCTGGGGAGGAAGGTTACACTCAGGGGATTTTCCTTCCGCACTTCTATTCTTGCTATGAAACAATTTGAACAACCTACACTATGAGGAGTTCTCAGTGGCTCCCAAGTACAGGCTGCCTTCCCCAGGCAGCCAAAGCTACTGAATGCCAATCCAATTGAATCACCTCTGCTTTGCAAACCCTCTCACTGGCTGCGGAGTGGTTAAGCTCAGTGGTTAAGCCCTTGCTGCCAAGTGTCAGCACTGGACAGAGTTCGGATTCCAGAGCCCGTATACATGGCAGGTGTAAAACTGGCATACATCCTGCTTGTAACTCCAGCCTCTGACGGTAGAAGCAGTGGATCCCAGCACTAAGCTGGCTATCGAGACTAGCCCTTCTGGAGATCTCTGGGTTTGCCTGGAGAAACTATCAATCCAAAGAAGGTAGAAGAACTATCAAGGACAATTCCTGATATTAACTTCCAATCTACACATATGTGTTCCCATGCAAAAATATGAATGCACATACATGCAAGCAGGCAAACACACACACACACTCTTCACGCACACAGTCTTCATGAATCCACCCATGCCAAGAAGAGACCTCCTGATTGCCACTGTTTACTTCTCCACTCTGCCCTACCTCCCTAGCCAAGTTCACTATCTTCCAGGCATAGGTGTTGACTTCCTTCTTCCTGCCACAGGGCCTTTTCATGCTCAGTCCCTCCCCCTGAAGGTCCCAACCCATAATATACCTTTTCCCTTTCTCTTGCTTAAAGTGTCCCTTCCTTGTAGACCCTTCTGGATAACCAGATGAAGCCATCCGCAGGGCATCCCAGAATGCACTGTACCACCCCTCCACTGAACTGATCAGCGTTGGGTATGGGCAATCATTCATCTCACTGTTTTGTGCAAGGCTCACCTGCTGCCCAGAGGAAGATGTTTTACTTAGGGTGATGCTGAAAAGGCTGCTATCCTACCAATGTACCCATATGTCAGCATCCAACAAATGAAAAGGGCCACATCAATGTTCATTCCACCTCTGGGACAATTAATCACAAAACCAGGACACTCATCGACTGAGTTTCAAGGTCATGGGCCAGTTCCCAGGAGCGTGTTCATATTCTGACGTTGCTCAGCTGGAGAAGACAAGGTGTGACACGTTACAGGAACCTATTTGCCATGCTGGGCTCTGCTCTCCCTGGCAGGTTTAATGGCCACAGCTGTCATTCACTAAATGCTAGGTTCTTGCCAGTGTGTGAAGAGATTTTCACACAACTTTAGACTGCCCACGTGATCTGGCTCAGCTAAGGTTAGACCCTGGTCCTGCTCTGTGTACCTGCAGAGGCTCTGCCTCATTCCCACTAAAAGCACCTGGCCTCTGATCTCATCTCTGGTTCCCTCCTCCCTTACAACTGGGCTCCATCTCTACAGACCTCCATAGGACACACAGACCTGGAAGTTCATTGGGTCATCTTGGTTTTCTCAGCCCTTTAACTGAAATCCTTTCTCCCTGAAGCCACAGCTCGTCCCATCCCCTGCTTCCATGTCATTTCTCCCCTCAACTTCTCTGACTTCCAGCCACCGTTCCTGACTGCTTTGAGGTTCTTTGTCATGAATTACCACTCACCACGCTGTTGAGGAACTGCCTGTTCATACCCTGCCCTCTTTGCCCACTGGAGCCCCAGAACCTGCTGAGGCAGAGGTTTCTGCCTTCTCTGTCCACTGCTGTAGTCCTACTTCCAGGCGCAAAGGTGGACATATTAATTCTCTTTTATCCCCCACAGCAACCCTAAGAGATATACATCCACCCCCAACTTCTTCCTTGCCAGGAGCCTGCCCGGCTGTTGCTTCCCTACTCCCTCTACCCAAAAGGAGAAAAAGAACCCAAAAATTTAGGCTTCTGGCCACCCCAAGAGCTGAGAAGCTTGCTCTGAAACAGGCGTCCTGCTTTCCATGTCCCACGCCATCAGCCAACAGTAGGTTTCCTTATGTGTCAGGACTCCATCTGCTCTTTGTTTTACAAACTTTTGCTGAAAATAGAGGCCCCAGGGCATCGAGAGACTGCTCAGTTCTCACAACTGACTCAGAAGCCATGTCTGCCCCTCAGCGATCATTTCCCGTTCCTTCTGCTCAACTGTTTTCTCGCTCATTTATTAATATTTTTTTTTCTGACCTCGTAGATTCTGTTGCCATTCCAAGCGTGGGCAGCGAAGAAAACAGCATTTTAATCACGCATTCCTGGCCAGAGCTGAGAGACAGTCACACTTTTTCTGGCCCCGGCCTTCAAGGCGCAGCTTGCTCTAAATAAGAGAACACATCTGCGTAAGACAGGCAAGGGCTAGGTCTGCACACGGGACAGTTCTAGGCCCTGAGATGCCCATGGAGTTGACCACTGTTCATTCTGGAAGACACTTCTCTGGCTTCCAGGGCTGCCATTAGCTTTGCTTCACAGTCTGCTTCTGTGGATGATCTTGCTGTAGACTTTGCATAAGCTCCCCCCCCCAGAGTGCCCTAGTCAACTGCCCCCCTTCCTATCCTTTTCATCTCTTGCACTAACTGACAGCTCTGTCTTTGTTTCTGAGACAAGGTCTCATGGATCCCAGGCTGGCCTCTAACTCCTGATGCCTTGCCTCTACCTCCCAGGTGCTGGGATCATACACACTGGATTTCTACATTCCAGGGATCCACAACAGAGCCTCCTCCCTGGTAGGCAAGCACTCTGGCCAACTGGGCTTCGTTCTTGGGACCTCTGTCCTTTTCAAGCGTGCCTCTTGCGTTCAGAATGACCAGTTTCTTCTTCTTCCCTCTCAAACGACTGTGCTTGGCAGCTCCTTCTTCTCTCTGAGTCTGTCCTTAACCATCTGCAGATGTCACACAGCCTGGTGCCTGCACCTCCTCCTGGGAATCCAGAGGGGAAGAAGAAACAGTAGAGCAGAAACCCAAGGTTGGTTCAGCAAGACGGAGCAGGGCACACTTTCACCACTGTTATGATCTTGCCTCTGCCGATGAGTGCCACAGCTGGCTGAGGGCCTCTTGCATGAGCACCTACCAGGGGTCACATCCCTGAAAAAAAGACTCCTGGCACCCATCAGCTGCCAATAGCTCCTCAGCAATGACTGGTACTTTGTGAGCCCTTCCCTCTCTGAGCTGGAGTTTGGGTTGGCTAGATCTTATGCAGGTCTTACACCTGCGGTCACGGCTGGTATCAGTTCTTACATGGACCAGCTTGTTGTGTCTGGGAAACGCTGGAAAGCATCCATTCTCCACAGCCTCCAGCTCTCCTCTCCCATCATTATCTCTGAGCTTGGGAGGAGAGGGTGTGACACAGATGATATGCTCTGGTCTGTGATTCTAAGAGATTTTTCCTTTGACTGTTCAAGATTTCACAGATTTCAAGAATTCCCTGGACACATTGCAAATATTCTCGGGCAATGTTGCTGTTTACTGAATGGAAATAAATTTGAAATAATTCAGTTCTCCCATTGGAATTCCCATGGCACTTTATGAAATGTTGACAGAGCTGGATAAGGAAGGACTAAGAACAAGATAGAACCTTGTCTGTCTACTAACCAGCTGATTGATTTCAGGGAAATCACTTGGCCTTTCTCATCTTTCAGTATCTACATACACTAAATAGATAGGATTTCAGCTGCTGCTCCCATGTCACGGGAGTTGCTATCAGTGTGTTTAGCAATCAATAAATGCTTAACATTTAGCAGCCTTTCCAAAAACATGGATGGAGCTGAGACATTCCCAGTTAAACTTCAGTCAGGCATTATGGTGGGACGACCTTGTGTCTACACAGCAAAATTCTTTACATTCTTCAAGGTCCAAGTCAAAGGCAAGTTGACCCTTGAAGTGGTTCGCCATACTTTCAACTGCAAGATAGAAAAGATCCAAGGAGATTGGGTAATACCTGAAACCCAGAGCCATACCTAGGAAATGAAGCCCACTGCAGCAGTGTCCATAAGAACGGCCATTCAGACAGCAGTGCAGAAAAAGAACAGAAGAGGAAGCAAACCGAAAGCCCAGAGTTAAAGAATCTGAGATTCGGGGGACAGGATGGAGCAGATAGGAGATCTGAGAGACAGGCCTGGGAGTTTCCCTGGAAGAAGTAGTGATGGTAATCAAGGAGCAAGCAGATAAGGACAGACTCACGCTCTGACTATCTGGAATGTTCCCATGCAACTGAGTCATGCTGGTGGAAACCATCCCACCCTTTCTCAAATCCCACGGCAGTGAGCGCTTTCCGGGCCACTGCCCAAGCTGATCATCTTGATGGCTCCCCTCCCCCACCAGAATGGAAACCTAAAAGACGAGATTGAAGTCACGCTTGTTTTCTTTGTAATGAACCCCACCCCCTACTGCTGCCCCAACCATAGCTCACACCCAAGGCCTCACAGAGTGTCTTGCACATATCCAACATAACAAATATTTGTTTTGATAAATTAATGAAAACATGACACGCCGGTTTCAAAGATGATGGAGAAAAGCATCGCCCCAGAAGACCACTGAACCTTATAAATTGGAGTAGTCATCAACTCATCATAAACTGGTTTCTCCATAGTGGGTTCTGAATTTTCTTACCATCTGTCAGGATTTTGCAGTATATTTATTTTTCTGTCCAACATAGTCACTGCTAATTTGACTGGGTGTCTCATATACAATAATTTAAGAGCGGCTACAACTGATGGAACCCTCTGGAAAAATAATGAACTGTTGGTAAAAAACATATGGATTTCTGTCTGGAGCACAGTTATTGCTAAAAAGCAGTTCCCCGGGTCCTGCTGCACTGGGGCAAGTGTGTATAAGTAGCTCTCATTCAGGACCTCCTCTGAGGGCAAGTCAATCATTCAAGATGCCAATAAGGGCCCTCCCCTCCCTTCTCCAGCTGGAAGTAGAGGATTTGAGGTCCCTTCGTGGAGTCATGGATGAAAGCCTGGAACACTGAGTTACCACAGGGAAGAAGGCCTTTCCTTTCCCTGTTTACAAATTACATGTTCTGGAAAATAAACCTTAAGCCCATGAAAATCCTAATTCTTATTATAGCTGGTGATTCTCTTTGAAGTCGATCAAAGGCAAAATGTCTTCCAACAGGTCAGGGTTTTTTTTTTGTTGTTGTTGTTTTGTTTTTTGTTTTTTTAATTCATATTTAGAAGAGAGAGATCCCAGGGCAGGTAAGCAGGTAAGCTGTATATCTGTGCACTTGCAAGTGTGTGTTGGGGGGGGGGTGTCGGGAAGTGGACATAGATATCAGTCACATGGCAGGAACAAGATGCTTTAGGAGAGAGAGTACAAAAGCCCAAAATACCAGAAAAGCCATGTGTTGTGTGGGTTTTTATTCCCGACTCCATGCTCCTGGAATAAAGACTCATGACACTCAAAATCTGTTTACAAATACCTAGGCAATATAGCTAGGCTTTTCTCTGGCTAGCTCGTTACTTAAAACAACCCATTTATTCTAATCTACATTCTCCCAAATGGCTGGTTTCCTCTGCTCAGCCTCACACATCCATCTTCTTCAGAGTTTCAAGGCAAATCCTCCACACCTTGATCTATCCCAGAATCCTTTCTGTCTGCCAGCTGTCCCACCTTCTATTCAAATTTTTCTGTAGGCCATAGGTCTTTTATTGACAGGAGCTACATCCATACAATACACAAGATATTCCTTCTACAGGAATGGTTAGGTTCTGGCCAGAATCTCAGATGAACACAGAAGAAAAATAAAGCTGTATTCAGAAAGGGGGGCAGTCCCAGCCAAACTTTATGGGGACTTGCAGTGACTGGACTAGGAGGCAGGATTTCAGGGAAAGAAGAGTACATTATCTCACTGAGGGATAATTAGTCCACTTATCTCTTTAGCATGGTTTAATGTGAGCCTACACTCCTAGATGAGGCCCTCCTTCCTGAGGGATGACTCCATGGTCAGGTGATTGGCGACCCACCTAAACAAATCAGCCTGTTTACGCTTTGGAGGGTAGGTTTCCACCTGGACCAGATAGCTTCTCCTCTTGACTAGAAGAAACTGAGTCTTCTTTCATGGACCTTTGTAGTTCTCTCTTTTGAAGAAGTAACCATAGAATCCTTTAAACCTGGCAGGACATTAATGTAATGTAAGCATCGGTTGCATGGCGAGGCTTCCTGCACGTCATTGCGCTGTATCCCTGCTGCAGTCCTGTGTGACTGGCACGATTACTATGCTTGTGTTGACTCTGTAAAGACAAACCAATCCGGGCTGGAGAGGTGACTTCAGCAGTTAGCACCCCATGCTACTCTTCCAGAGGACCTAGGTTCGATTCCCGGCACCCCTGTGGCCACTCACAACCATCTGTACCTCCAGTTCCAGAAGATCACCCTCTTCTGACCTCTTCTCATACAAGGCATGCACGGGGTACACAAACATACATAGAGGTAAAACAACCATACACCTAAAGTTCAAAATAAATAAGCCATTTGGACAGACTACAGACTGTCTCTACACGTTGAAGCTAGGAACTAACTCAGCTTTGTCCGGCTCCAAATGCTGGGTTCTCTCCCTCACATAGCATCGTCTCTTGTTCATCAATTATTGTGGACTTAGTCTTCAGCATCATTCTTTAATATAATATTTTTCTTACTTCTTTGAGAGTTTCAGATGTGCACACAACAATGTATTTTGGCCGTATTCACCCCTTTACTCCCTCCCAGCTTTATGCTACCCATTTTTTTTTTTTCATCAACCCACCAAGCCAAATTTGTACAGCCCGTACGCTCATGGGCGTGGTGCTCTCACTGGAACATGGTTGACTACCGGGGACCACACCCTTAAAGAAAACTGACTCTCCTTCCAGAGAGGCCATCAATTGCTCTGACATCTTTTTTAAATTAAGGGATCTTGCTCTGATGTTGACCTGAAAATTTTTAAAGCAGTAGAGACATGTGTCCCCTCTTTCTTTTTATATAAGCTCTACCTGAAGAATTCCAGATCCTGGAGTGTTCTAGAAAACCTTTAGGGTTTTTTTCCCCCCAAAAGTATTATGTGTTTTGACATAATACTTTTACTAACAGAGTTAAAAATTCCAGCTCTCACAAGACATGAACCTTTATACCTGTTAGCATCTGATTTTTCACAGGGAAGGGCAAGGAGAATTATGAATTTGGGGTGAGGGATAGAAAAGAGAACTCATATCTCTGACCGCTTCAGGAAACCACTGCAGGCATTTTACTGGCAGAATTTATGCTGCCTGCAGACAAGTCTGTGTTAATTAGTGTGCTTCATTTCTGACAGGGGCATTGAAAAGTTCCACTGACTTATCCAGTGTCACACAGTCTCGAAGGACAGAACTAAAAATCAAGTTATATTGTCATGAGAAGACACAGAAAGGAAGAACCATGTAAACTCACCTACAAAAAGATTATAAACAGGGTAATTTTCTTATCAGACACAAACAAACAACCACTGTCTAAGAGAAAGGAGAGAGGTGGGCATGCCAGATATTTTGTTTAAGTAGTTGAATAAAGCGCTTTTAAGGGTTTAATTATTTATCTGGTGTGTATGGGTGGTGGTGGTGGTGGTGGTGGTGTTGTGTGTCTGTCTAAGATTCCAGAGAACAGAAGAGGGTGACAGATACCCTGGAGCTGGAGGTGGTTGTGAGACACCCAACAGGGGTGAACCACATTCCTGGCCTCTAAAAGAGCATCAAGTGTTTTTTTACTAGTGAGTCACTATTCCAGCACTCAAACTAGCCCTTCTCACTGCTTGGAACAGAAGCTTTTTAAAATAGCTAAACCTGTTGCTTTCTTAACATATATGAACTACTCGTGATGATATTCTAAGATAATGTCAACCATATTCCACTAATGATCAACTGACATAACTTTTAGAAGGCATGGAAGAAAACAAGGCTTTTGTTTCCCATACTAAATGCTGAGACCCTATTAGGGACTGCGAAGAGACACCATGACCATGGCAACTCCTGTAAAGGAAAGCACTTAATTGGGGCATCAGAGTTTCAGAGGTTTAGTCTGTTATTATTATGGTGGGAAGGATGGCAGCATGCAGGCAGACCTGGTGCTGGAGGAGTTCTACATCTCCATCCGCAGGCAGCAGCAGGAGACTGTGTACCACACTGGGCACAGCTCAAGCATAGAAGACCTTAAAGCCCACCCCCACAGTGACACACTTCCTCCAATAAGGCCACACCTACTCCAACCAGGCCCCACTTCCTAACAGTGCCACTCCCTATGGCCAACCATTCAAACACATGAGTCTGTGGGGACCGTTTCTATTCAGTCCACCATGGTGACCAACAGACTGTAAGCACTGAGATGTGATCTCCTCAACTCAAGCACCAAGACCAGTGCCGGGGACATACTAGTTGCACAACAACCATTTGTCTGATGATTAAATGAATGGATGTTCTGCTGTATAATCATCTCATCTTTTCATTTTACAAAAGTCATTTGTTGTCATCTTCCCCTCATATATATGTGGTGTGTGTGTGTGTGTGTGTGTGTGTGTGTGTGTGTGTGTGTGTGAATGAGGGGGGAGAGAGAGAAGTGTGCACTAAGAACTTTCTGTACTGATGGAAACTTCCATGGATGCAATCTACTTGCTAGCATTGGATACTTGAACTATGACTAGTTGAATCAAGGAATTGAATATGTGCATGCACGTTTGGTGTGGGCACACTCCTGTGCAAGGCCAGAGGTTGACATCAGGTGTTTCTTGCTATCACTCTCCAGTGATAACTCTCTATCAGAGTTACTGAGCCCAGAGCTCACTGATTGGCTACACTGGTTGAGCCCAGAGCTCACTGATCGCCTACACTGGTTGGCAATGATCTAGTAGCTTCCTGGTTCTGCCTGGCTCTGCCTCCTCAGCATTAGGGTTACACATAATGCACACGCATACCCAGCTTTTGAGCAGATACCGGGTTCCCAGAATCACACTTGTAGAACAGGCACCTTACTAACTAAGGCATCTCACCTGGCCCTGGATGTTAAATTTTATTGCAAATGTCTATGTACAGCCAGTGGCTACTGTACTGGTCAGCACAGGTAGGACTTACCTGTCCAAGGGACAGACGTTTTTGAAACTTTAGCAAACCCCTTCTCCTCCTTGTCTTTGCTCAACATCTGCCATGTTCTCCTCCAGGCCTAGGCATGGTGGTTGTGGTCAACATCCATGATAATGTCAAGAAGAACTGAAGTGGAGAAGCAGGTGACATTGGGGATACCTTTCTTTTCTTTTCTTTTTGTGTATTACTTTATTTTTTTAATATTCACTTTATTATTTTTTTACAATTTATTCATTTTATATTTTAGTTGTAGCCTCCTCCCTCAACTCCTCCCAGTTCCACCCTCCCTCCCTGTTCTCCTATCTCCTTCCCCCAGCAGCTCAGTCTCCATGTGGGTTCCCAAGTCATGGGAGCAGGGGGTGCCTCTGTCATGAGCTTGGTTGCCTGCTCTTTGAACACTAGCCCCTGGCGATTCAGCCTTCCCAGGCCACAGAGGAAGAAGATCCAGGCAGTCCTGATGAGACTTAATAAACTATGGGCAGATGGCAGAGGAGGAAAACTCCCCCTTTCAGTGGATAAATTTCTTTTTATTTTCTGAAACACATTCTAGTGTAGCCAAGGCTGGTCTTGTGGCAGAAGACGTCCTTGAACTTCTGGTCTTTCCTCTGTATCCCCACCGTGAGCACTGACACCTTGGCTCACACAGGGATGGAACCAAGCTCCCATGAACTTGGCTTCATGCTTGTCAAGCAAGCCCTCTACCAGCTGAGCTCTATCTCCAACCTCCAGATCAGTAGTTCTCAACCTTCCTAATGCTGTGACCTTTGAAACAGTTCCTCACATTGTGCTGCCCCCAACCATGAAGTTATTTTTTTGCTACTTCATAACTGTAATTTTGCTGCCATTACTGAGTGTAATAATGTAAACACCTGTGCTTTCTGATGGTCTTACAGGACCTGTGTGAAAGTATTGTTCAACACCTCCTCCTCTAAGGGATTGTGACCTACAGGTCTGAGAACTGCTTCTCTAGAGAATACCCACTTTTGACAAATGTTAGCAGACTTGGAAATTCTTTTCTGCTTCTGTCCTGAGGAGGATATCCAGAAGCTGGGATGGGGATGGGGGGCAGCTCTCTATACAAAGGGCTCTTGCAGCCCTTACAGAGGACCTGAGTTTGGTTCCCAGAACCCATCTCCGGTAGCTTACTACCAACTCTGACTTTAGCTTCAGGGATCCAGCGCCCTCTTCTGGCTTCCAAGGGCACCCACACTAAAATATGCATGCACGTACATGCATACAGATAAAAGAGTAAATACACCAAATACTTCCAAAGGCAATTCTAGTTACCATGTTCTTGTCTTTTTCACCTGTCATCTTTTTTCTTTTTTTGGTATACTGATGAGGGACTTAACCCACTCAACTTGATAGCAAGCATCTATCGTGTGCTGCTGTTTTTTGTCTCGTGAGCACCTCCCTGATAATCACACTATCTTAGCAAATATCATTGGCATAATCTGTGGAGAAGGCACTGTATTCCCTTTATCACTTGGAGGTCATCTCTTTTCTAGTGTTGTCCTTTTGGGGGACATCTAACAACAAATGACTTTGTATGTAAAGGCGGCTCTTCCTCCACACCAAGAGAGCTTTTGCAGACTCTCCTCAGGAAAGAGGGAGAGAAGTCAGGTTTCTGAGTCCATCAACGCTGGCTCAAAGAAAAATCCCACACTTGCAAGATGGGTGGTGGAGCTCCAAAAGAGACACAGTCAAGTTCATAAATGCATGCTCTTGGCCCACTTCATGGTAGTGGGAGGGCTCAAAAGGGCACACAACCGATCCCCAGTTCTCAGTCAAACTACTCACTTAATCTCCATATAAAAATTGATATTTAACTGATCCAAAACACCACTTTTGCCACATTTGATCTTTGGAAACTAGCCCATGGCCAGTTAGAGTATTATCCCTTTTCTCAATATTTCCCTTGCTGGATGTCTCTGAGTGTCCCTCCCCTATCTCTGAAGTGTTGCTCTTCTCTTTCCTGAAGGACAGAGAGAGGATCTCATGAGTTCTGATTTTAAATCTTAAGAACCTCTCCAGGACCTTGGCAATATAATGTTACAGTACATCTGAAGGAAATGCATTAACAATCAATGAAGCCATCCCAGAGAAAGGAGTAGCAGACACACCCAGAGAGATCTCTCCAAAGTCTCCTCCTCTCTCCAAAATCCATTGTGCTCCCATGGATTTTCTTTGACTGGGAAAACAATGAACTCACACAAGCCCAAATTGAAAAACAAAGACCAAGACAGAAACTAAATCAAAAGCAGGGGCTAATTTGAAAGCATTCAGGAGTCTGGTGGGCCAAGCTGGGTGTGACTCCCGAAGCTGCCACCCAATGGCTTTTTGAGGGAAATAGCTTGCTTCCCTGATCATCTTGGCCTTTTCTCAACAGAGACGCCTGGGTGTTCATTTCCCTTTTGTGAAATGTCTTCGTAGGTCTATAAATCACCCTGGATCACCATCAGGGCCTCCCAGAAGGTGTCCCCAAGCCAACTGAACTTGACAGGACCTGAAAAGACTGCCACCCAAGTCTAGGTAAGGGCAGCTGTGATCCATCTTTAATCCCGGAAGTGAGTAAGAGCTAATGGCTCTGTTCCCACAAAGTCACCTAAGAGTAAGGAACCTGTGCATGCATGTTCTGGTGTCAGAGAGGTTTGGGGGTTCTCTTCTCAGAAGCAGATATGGTGAGAGCCAGATGATGCAGTTCAAGGGAGTCAGGTGTGAGACTGAGAAAATGGCCAGGGCTCCCAGCAGCTCCAGCAAGTTGCTGATGCAGTAACTGAAGAAAGTCACCGAGAAGTTCCTGTCCACAATTTCCCACCACACTGGAGTCTGCACACAGGGAGCCCCACAAGTTCTCCCAGATGCAAATAACAAGACATTGTACAGGGGCCAGGATCAGGCTGCTGCCGTGTGGCTCAGTCTAGAACTTTCTACAGTCTAGGTCCATGGCGTTGCATTTTTATGTGTCTGAGTGTTTTGTCTGCTTGTATGCACATGCACCAGGTGCGGGCCGGAGTCACAAGAGGATGTCGGATCTCCAGGAACTGGAGTCACAGACAACGCTGGGTGCTGAGAACTGAACCTGAGTCCTGTGCGAGAGCAGCCAGTGCTCTTAACCACCAAGCCGTCTCTCTACCCTTCACTTTTTAGTTAGCAGATATGATATTATATCTCATTATGACATTTTCAAAGTGTGCTACAGCAATTCTTTTTTTCCCCTCACGTCCTCCATCCTACCACCCCTCTGTATAATCTGGCCCCTAGTTTCCTTTTTCATGAAACATATATCCTTTTAACCCTCATCAACTGCTTCCTCAGTACCTCTTTTAAACCTTTCTCGGTTTCCTTTCTGTTATTTTTAGGTTTGATCCACATTTACACCCATTTACATACATGCTGCCTAACAAACTAGGATCCTCACGTGACCAAGAACATGCCGATTTTGGTCTGAATTTGGGTCACCTCGATTCATCTTATATTTTCCAGATTCGTCTCTCCTCTTGAGGATTTTGTACTTCCATTTGTGTTAACAGCTGAGTAAGGTTCCATTGTGAACGCATTCCACATTCTCATTATTCGAGAATCTGATGATGGAATTCTAGGCTAGTTCCATTTCCTTGCTACCGTGAGGGGAGCAGGAATGCACAGGGATTTGCCAGTGTCTCTGTGACAGGATGTGGGGCCCTCTGGATGTACGCCTAAAAGTGGTACGTCTGGGTCACATGGTGGTTTCATTTTTAATTTTTTGAGAAACTTCTATACTGATTTCCGTAATGGCTGCACCCTCGTGCCCTTTCACCTGCAGTGAACACAGGTTCCTCTTTCCCCCACTTCCTAACAACATTTGTCGCCAAGGTGTCTTGCTGAGATCCATTCTGAGTGGGGTGAAGCAATGTCTCAAAATAGTTTAAGTTTTCATGTCCCTGATGCTAGGGGCGTTGAACACTTTTGAAAATACTTGTTTGCCTTTTGGGTTTCTTCTTTTGAGAGCTGTCTGTTCATTTCACTAGCATGCTTGTTGACTGGCAGTTTGGGGGGTTTTGGCTTAATTTTGGAGCTCCTTTGTCAGTTCTGAAGTATAGCTGGTGAAGGTTTTTCTCCCATTCTGCTGGCCGTCTCTTTGATCTGTCAATAGTTTCTGCTGCTGTCAAGAAGCTTCGGATGCCATGTAATTGTCTGTTGATTCCTGGGGCTGGGTCCCACAGGGGCTGGAATTCTGTCCAGCAAGGTCTTGCCTTCTCTTCTGTTAAAGGGCATCCTGTTTTTGTCCAGCAGTTTCAACACTTCAGATCTTGAGTTCAGGTCCTCAATCCACTTTTAATGTATTTGTGTACAGGGAGAAAGGTATGGATTCAATTTCTTTCCTCTGCAGGTGGATATCTAGTTTTTCTAACACCCACCTTTAAAAACAAACAAACAAACAAACAAACAAACAAACAAACAAACAAAACAATCTCTCACTAAGACCAAGGGCTCACATACCAGTTAGGCTAGGCTGGCTAGCCAGCACCCCTGGGAACCCACCTGCTGCTACCTCTCCAGGACTAGAATTAAAACAGTACATAACCTCTCTCTGCCTGGCTTGTTTTACATAGGTTCTGAAGTTTGAACTCATGTCCTCATGCCCTGACTGTCTGAGCTAGCTCCCAAGCCCCTGACTTTCTATTGTTAAAAGACAGTTATTTCCTTGAGAGTACACAGATAAGCCTGGAGAAGGCCCTGGCCCAGCCTCCAAAGATCTCTAGGGTTGGGTGCAGGAATCAAGTTAACATGATCCCTTTCCCACCAATGAATCCTGCTCTCGGTATTCCACATGCCACACATGCACACACACACACACACACACACACACACACACACACACACACACGCCCCTTACTACTGTGTGAGCGTATCCCCTAGGGTTTAACGTGTTCTCAAGAGGGCTGCTTATCTGTGTTAACGGGTTGGGGTTTAGGAGGGGGTCATTGTGTCATAGAGTGTATTACTTTTGAAATAATACTTTTATGAGACCCTGGATAGTTTTTACAAGCAGGGTCTCAGATGTGGGCCTGGCATGGAAGAGCTAGTTCAGTAAATTCACTGCCTTCAAAGCTTAAGACCTGGGTTTGATCCCTCAAGAACCCACATAAAGATGGTATCCACTTGTTAATCCCAAGGCTGGGAGAGACAGGGAGGTCTCTGGTGCTGGCCAGCCAGCCAGTCTAGCCGACTTGGCAAGTTCCCCTGTATCAAAATAACAGCAACCGAGGAATAAGAGCCAAGGGTATCCTCTGACCTCCACATGCCACGTGCGCACATGCGCACACACACACACACACACACACACACACACACATTACACCTACCCCAACAGGCATACTCATATACACACTCTCACATACACATCCACTAAAGAGACACAGCAACAGGAACCCTCATCTAAGCTGAGCTAGGCTAGTGCCATTCTTTTGAATGGCCACAACTGTGATCTAAATGTGCTTCTTCTCTTTATTAAGGATCCAGCCTCAAGTGTTTTGTTATAATAACAGAAGATGGACTAGTAAACACCTCATGTGGCCAAGACCCTCTTTAGGAGTCCTATGCTTTGTTCCTTTGACAGGCCCTCACGGAGCTTTCAGCAATCTTGTGATAGGCTCTGCACTCGGGGTGAAAAGGCCATCATGCTGCAGCCCTTTCTTGGGAATGAATCATATTCATTGTTCTTTGTATACAATGTTGATGACTCAACTCTGGCAGCTGCCTTCTCGTAAGATGGCCCTTGCCTGGTCTGATGAGCAAAAGATTTAGATGTACTAATTCAGGTTAGGCTATAATTAGCTAATAATGTTCTCACTGCCAGATAGCTCTGTTAGACTGTATTAGTCCTCAGTACTAACTCATTTCTCTTTTCGCCACAGTTATGGCCAACACAGCCTTCAAAGAACATAGACAAGAAATGATGTTCAGTTTTTTTAAACCACGGAATTCTTGGGGCTGTTTGTTACTGGGTTAAAAGCTGGCTAATTGCCCTTGTTCCCTGACAGGTACAGAAATACAGAAGACTGTTTCGCCCAGAATACTTCTGTTAAAAAACCTGCTGTGTGCCAGCTACACAGCCTCTGACCAAAGCTTTGTATTCAACTTGATCTCTTCCCAATGTAGATTGTGCCATCCTCCTGCTTCCACTCTCCTAGGCTTCTCCAGCTCTCTTGACACTAAGGCCTGAATTTTTAGGACATCTCTGGAGGTCCAAGAAAGGGCTGCAGCTTATGGCCTTTTCGCCCCGATGGCATGGAGCCTATCACAAGATTGCTTAAAGCGTTTGGTGTGGACCGTTAAAGCTTAGGACTCTCAAAGAGGGTCTTGGCCACATGAGGTGTTTACTAGTCCATTTTCTGTTATTATAACAGAACACATACAGCCCAGCTCATATCCACTCTGTAGCTTCCTCCTCTGCAACTTCCCAGGGCCACATTTCCAGTGATCTTTGCTGTTTCTCAAACACCCATCCCAAGTATGCCCCTACAAGCAGGTTTATACTTGCTGCTCTTCCTTCCTGGATGCCTGTTTTCCAACATGGCTTGCTCTCCCCTCTCTTTGAAGCCTGCCGTGGCCACTTAATTCTTGTCATTGTTCACCCGCTTGCACACTCTGCCCTGCTTCTTGATCCTCAATCTTCGTCTCAGTTGTCCCTTTCTGCCATTCTGAATGTGCTTGACAAACGCAGAAGGCCCAGGACCTATTAAAACTATTCTCAGAATAACGCAAATACGTTGTTATCCCCGCCCCATTGCTCTGCTGGTGACACTTGTCACGATATTATGACAGCAGCGGGGAACAGCGCTGCATGGGGCTCCTCAGAAGCGGTCCTATTCAGACACAGAGCTGCACGAGGAGAAACTATTTTCACATCAGTTTCATCTAATTGGTGGTGGCCCTTTCGATACCACATCAGAATTAAACCAGCAGGAGTCTCTGGAAGTCAGTTGTCATATAGAACCTGAGCTTGTAATGATACCGTGTTTCACTAAAACCCCCTGAGAAGCCTGGCACTTCCAATGTGCCTTTTACCCACATCGGTGGCAATACTGGTCCTTAGGCTCCTCTGCTAACTAACCAGCCCCCATGTAAAGGTCTTAGTTTCACGATCCCTGAGGACACTTTGCAAATAAATAATATCATTAAGTCCAGGTCTTGAGCACCTCTTTTTAATCCTCTAAGAATACCCACAAATCCCTCTGCCATCAACTAAAATACATCGGTCATCTCAAAGGAGGCTACGTGTGCCATTATTTGAGTTGCTACCTTAACTCTCTGGCTGTTGCTTCAAAGAATATGATTTTGCTTGTGACTGTGTCTCCTGACAGACAACTATGCTTACTTGGGCTTGGGTATCTCACAGGTACCTTCTAGAAAATAACTGTTGGTATTTACAGCCAAAGATAAAATACAGGCTTTCAAGTAAAAACTCTAAATGGTGAAAACCTCTACCTTCAATTTTCTAACCTCTATGGGCTTTTCTGCTGAAAACAGTGATTGATTTCAATTAAAAAAAAAAAAAGCCTTTAATTTTCAGCCAGGCATGGTGTCTTGTGCTTATAATCCTAGCATTTGGGAAATAGAGGCAGAAAACTCCATTTCAAGGTCATCTTTAGCTGCATAATGAATTTGAGACCCTTTGTTACATGAGACCCTATCTTAACAAACACAAAAACAAACAGCAACAAACAAACAAGCAAACAGCAACAGCAACAACAAAACAGGGCCAGTAAGATAATTCTCTGTTTCATCTTTCAAGCCTGATGACCTGAGTTGGGTCTCCAGGACCCACATGATGGAAGAAAAGAACCAATTTCTGCAAGTTATTCTCTGACCTCCACACATAGGCCCTGGTGCATGCTGACTGCCTCCTCTACTCCCCACCACCACCACACACATATGCATGAGAAATGAACCAATGTAAGCATATGTTTATGTAGAAGAAATCTCTTGTATACTGTATAAATGCAACACCTGTCAATTAAAAAAAAAAAAAAAAAACCTAAGGCCTATGGCTTAGGCAAAAAATAGGGGTGGGGCATCTGGTAGGCAGAGACGATTCTGGGATAGAGCCAGAAGTGGAATTCAGCTGGCAAGATGGGAGTAAGGTGGATGCATGGTGCCTGAGCTCAGGTAACCAGCCACATGGCAGAATGTAGATTAGTATAATGAGTTATTTTAAGTTATGAGCTAGTCAGAGAAGAGCCTAGCAATATGGCCTAGGCATTTGTAAATGATCACCTTGAGACTCATGAGTCTTTATCCCAGGAGCTTGAGGTCAGGAGGGAAAAATCACCCGTAACATAATGGCATCCTATTACTACTTATTTAAAAGCAAACAAAGTTTTGGTATTCATTTATTACTGTGTCAACAAGCGGTGTAGCTGATCTCAAAGTGTGTCAACTTCAAGAATGCCTACTTGAAAGATCTGCATCCTGGGGAAACTGCATCTGTTTGAACAGTCAATGCATGGTGGAGGAGAAAGAAGGAAGAGGGAGAGGAGAAGGAGAGAGAGGAGACAGAAGGAGAGGAGAAGGAGGGAAAGGAGAGGAGGAAGAGGGATTGGAGGAGAAGGAGGGAAAGGAGGAGGAAGCAGAGGAGGAGGAGACTGTTTATTGCCCTTCCTTGTCTTCTACCTTCAAAAGCGGCATGTTCCAAAAGAAGAAAACTGGAGTACTGCATGGAGTGTGAAGCAGACAAAGGACGGCAATTCCACCCAATGCCCAGGAATGACACTGTGGACATTTTGTATAACTCTTCAGTCTTCTTTTACATGATAGCTTAACACTATCCTGGTGCTCACATTTGGTGGTAAGCAGGGAGTCCACCTACTCCATGCTACATACATTTTCTTTATCAAAGTAACTATATATACATATACATATATAATTTTTTAATTTATAAAACATATAGACAAGCCCATCATCACCATCTGGGATTTATTACAACATCGTCTGTGTAGCCAAACCCCTTTATTGGGCAGCCTGGTTGTTTGCACTCTTCCGTGCCACACGCTGACAACCTTAAACACAAACTGTGCGTTTCTTCAATTATTTCCTTGGAGAGTTACCAGAAATGGAATTATTGGGTTGAAAACACATACACAATTAAGAAATTTTTCATCAGCCTCATAAAGATATAATTGGCAAACAATAAACTGAATTTGTTTAATATGCACAATTTCATGATTTTTGACATGTACCTAAACCCAGGGAAAGAGAATATGTAGGAATAAATAAATAAGCAAATAAATATAATAAATAAGCAAATAAAAATTAATTTGTGAAGTCATTGCTGCAGTCAGGAGAATAAAAAAAAACGTCTATCAACCTTGTGAGTTTTTTGGGGCCCTTTGCTGTGTGTACACAGTGTGTGTATGTGCTTATACAAGTGTGCCTGTGTGCCTGAGTGCCTGTGTGTGTGCAGGGTGTAGGTGTTTGAATATAGGGTCTCCCACTGGCCTGGAGCTCACTAACCTCAGCTACCTGTTAGCATTTTGAAGGGTTTTTAATAAATGGAATAATATAACATCTGACTGCTTTCTTTAGTATAATTACTTTGAAATTCACTCACACTATCTTATTTATTAATGATATATTCTTTTTTAACACTGAATTTTATTCTACTGTAAAGACAAAAAAATATGCTTCTAATTGTGACAGTCTTGGTATAGACTATAAGGTGGGTTGTAGACCTTTCTAAGACCCTGTACTACATACGCATGACCATCTGAAGTGTCCCTGACCTTGTCCCCCAAGATTTCCCTGTTAGCCTCTGACTCTCCCAGTCCCCACACTGAGTTCTGGGAGAAAAAGACACCCCCTCCCCAAAAACACACACACACACACACACACACACACACACACATGCAGGAACCAGGAGAAGAGACACTGAGAGTGCAGTTGAGCCCTGGAGGATGAGCTCTGCAGAGTCCTGGTTCTTCTCTCCCAGCCTGGCATGGCCTCCTGTGGCAGCAGAGGCTGACAGTGACAGAACCCATCATTACGCGACAATCGGGACAAGGGGATAGCACAGTTTTCCAGACTCATAAACAAGTGCCATCTTCTTCCTGGAACCCATGTGAACAATGCAAGAATGCAGACAAATAGGACAAGCGATCAATCAATCCCACTTTTTCTTCTTTCTTTTTTCGTTTTTGTTTTGTTGTTCTGTACTGCTCTGTAAAATCATTAGGGGGTTGACTTCCAGGGACTGACTCCTTCTGTCACAAAACTTCTCACCTTAGTGAGTTCTCAACATGCTTTTCCTGAAGGCCATTGCTGCCATGTTCCTTGAAAGAGCTCTGCCTCTTACCAGGGTCACTGAGGCAGAAGTCGGGTGACCACAGGAAAGCCAAGGACAGGACGGGGTACCGGGGACCTGGCGCCACAGTCAGGAGGGCTGAGCAAGGGAGTAGATTTGTCCTTCCCCTCCCTCAGATGCCTCTGAATATATATCTCCCTGAGCATTTCTCCCTAGAGCCACTTCTGGGGGCCAGCCACACTCTAGTGCCCATTGGTTTCCCACTAGGATGAAATTATTGTCCACTCAGTTCCTGGAAGCTAGAGAATGTCAAGTAGCCTTGTCCTCCTGCGTGGAATCCAGAGCTGGTAAAGAGAAAGGACTCGATGACAGACAACTGCCTCTCCATGTACGGTGAGCATGAGGGATATGGATGGAGTCTGTGGGATGACAGAAAACAGGCTCTGTTCATACAGGCAGAAGGAAAAGGGGCATTTAGGAGGCCTCCACCCCCAGACAGGGATGCATAAAACAGTGTGATCCAGATGAGCAAGGTAGTGGGTCCATATTGTGGGCATCAAGGAACAAAGAAGGGAGGAGTTAGGTCAGAAGAGACACAGAAGGGACGGTCCGTGTGGGAAGCCAGCAATATTACTGTGGTCTTTAGGGTCAGACCTGAGCCCTGCAGCCCTAACTTGCTAGGCTTGGCCAGCCATCCTCAACATGCCAATTACAAAGACAAGTTAAAGTAAAGGAGATCTGGTCATTGGCCACATTAGGAAGATGAATAAATAAATCGGTCCAGTGAGCCCCAAATCCATCTTCAAGGTCCTGACGTTGTGGGTTAGGTTTAAATAGAGGGCAAGCAGCCCTGGTCAGGGTGTGGTCCCCATCGCCGAGCCCATCTTTGTCTCTGCTTCATTTCCCCCTGCAAAGCAACGAGCCAAGTCGTCAGAACTGTGTGCAACCTTTCTGCAGACAAGCTCCTCCCCTGGCTGACACCAGGGCTTTGGCCCGTTCTTTTTTCAGTATGAGGCTTCTGGGGAAATTCCACTTCCTTGGTACAGTTTCAGTGCTGTGGTAGTCAAAGGGAGGGGCACAAGTGTCTCTTCCAGATGTCTTCATTTCGGCCTGGACAATTCCACAGAGGAGTCTGTACAGAATCTAGGGACCAGGCTGGGTTGTCTAGGAGTGTGTGTGTGTGTGTGTGTGTTTGTGTGTGTGTGTGTGTGTGTGTGTGTGTGTGTGTGTGTTTGTGTGTGTGTGTATGTGTGTGTGGTTAGGGGCTAAGCTGGAGAAACAGGTCAAACCACAGCTCTAGAAACTTGTGACTGCAAGCTGAGTGGGAGACCAGGAGTCCCTTGAAAGTTTGTGTCTCTGTATATCCACAGTGACTAAGACGGCCCAGGCCAGAGCGGATGGGTAGATGGGTCACAGGGAATTATAAGAATCATGAAAACCGGTATTAAAGGGCTAAGTGTGTGAATGTAATGACTAGATAAAGGCAAAAGTGTGGGGTGGCAGGGTGTTGTGGGAGCTGAGGATGAGGAAGAAATCAATATAATGGTGTCCAGGCACCTAGGACAGTGTGCACTAGTTATGGCCTCCACACCAACTAGGACTGGCAAAGCCAGTTTCCCCTTTGTCTTCAGTGGCTAGCGCAGGTTCTAAGACAACAGTGGTACTCAGCAAATGTATCCGAATGAAGAATCAGTCCAAAGGCACAGTCGCAGCTACGTCAATGCCCTCCTCCTAGAGGACATCTACAGAGCACACCGAGTCACAAATGAAGGGGGTTAACCAGAGAAGCTGCACAGAAAGCCTCAGTTAAGGATAGTCTCCTGTCTCAGTAGCCTGAGCTGTGCAAGGGAGCATGCTAGTTGGGGACTCATTCATATCAAGAACTGAGGATGTGAAATGACTGTGGCAGGACTGAACTGCATCCTTGTCACATCCTGGACTCTGACAACTCACAGGTCCCACGGAGAAGAATCCCTAGGAGCCTGATGTGGAGGTGAAAACCTGGAGAGTTACTCCAACACAGAGACAGACAATGAGTGAAGCCCATGCCTACAAACAAGAAAGCCCAAGCAAGGAGAGACTCTGCCAGGTCAAAGGTAGCCCTCCTTCCTACAGCAGAAAGGCATCACAGAGACTCACGAATCCTTCTCCGAGAAGGGGTAAAGCCAAAACCACACTATTCTTGAGGAACTCTTAAATTTATCATGACTAATAAAGCCATCACAAATATACATCAGACACACATATTCATAGAGCAGCCTCGGTGAGGGATGGAAGTGGACAAATGCTCCCCATTCCCCTTGGCTTTCATGAGTTCCTGTTGAGGGCTTCCTAGCTCGGGGATCCTCGAAACATAATTTGAAACTTCTCAGTTTTCAAACTCTTCACTGTAGAAGCACGGTGATACCGACCTTAGGGGATAGCTGTGGATCTTGCTCAGATAATGCATACAGTGTGTGCTCAATAAATGGAGCATTTTATCATTGAAGACAGAAACCTCCCGATCTAAATCAACTTACACACACACCATTAGCCTGGGTTTTGTGAGAATTAAATGAGATAATAAAGAGCGAGTTTTGCATATTCAATGATTGTCTTTACAAAAAAAAAGAAAAAAGAAAACTGGGCAATGGGTAAACGGGGAGGTTGGAAGGAAACACGAGTCCCCGACTTTGCCCTAAGGAGGCTGAGAGTTTTTCTCACAGAGCACATGAGCTTTACTTGCACTCTAAAGCCTGTCATTCTAGCAAAAGATCTGTGCACTGACTGCTAGAGAGAAACAAACTTGGGACCCACCAACCCGGGGACCACCCTGGAGTCTGAACAGACGATGGAGTCAACGGCCTCTTGTTGACATAAGAATCTGAACCCCTGAAATTAGGCGCACCTGTCTGCTGGCCACTTAGCCTTTCAGTCCTTCAAGGTGTTTCATTTAGTCTGCCAGACCCGGTACGCCGGACGGTCACTCCCGCAGAGGTCCTGCCCGCTTTATGACACAAGCTAGGGAGTTAGGAAATTGCAGAGTATGGGGAAAGTAGCATGAGGCAAACATTGGTCTGGCCACCCACTACCCTTGGTGTGGTCTTCTCCTAAACTTAGTTTTGTCTCTTATAAATGGAGGTTCATAATCACAGACCAGCTCTTGTGGGTTTTTTTTTTTTTTTTTTTTTTTTGAAGATCAGAATAAGCGAATATAAAGCTTAAATATATAAGGCTATCCCTATAATTTATAGTGTATTCCTCAGGATAGGATACGCTTTGTTCCCTCAATGTCAGAGCCTTGTCTTGTTCACTGGTGGATGTGGCCTGGATGGCTTTGGGGACAATTCTCCTTCACACAGTGACTTGGGGATCTAGGTTCCCTGGTCCTCAAGGGCTAGAGATTCCCAGGGCTACTGTTTAACACAGGAAGAGAGAAGTGAAGAAGGCTTACCCAGAATGCTAGTAAATGTTCACACCTCACGACAGTCACACATCAGCCCTGCCTCCATTCCTTTGGAAGCACAGTCACGTGGTCCCAAACCCAATGCAGAGAAAGGTAGGAAATGTCTAGGTGTCTGTGGGATGATTAGCCAAGGCTGCTGCCTCAGCCACTCCAGTGTGAATGGCAGAGTTCTCGTCTTCAGGGAAAAGGCAAGACAGAGGGACACAACCCTAGAATGGTCCTTGCTGCTGTTGATTTTGAACACAGCACCTAACTGTGTGGGACCTATTTCTTCATCCTTGAATTGGAGGTGTTATTTCATCATTTTAAGCGTTTTCTTTAGTTGAAAAAAAAATGGCGGCTCTGGAGTAAAGTGTCAAGAATACAATAAGGGAGCTTGCCCAGCAGGCACCCGATCCTCGTGGGCTAGCACCCACTGCCCACCCACCTGCACATAAAGCCCGCTCCGCATTCTGCTCTTCGGCCCGTGCCGCTGCGCTCTGCCTGCCTGGAAGCCTGCGCTTCCAGATTGACGAGGCTGCAGGGAAATCAACAGCCAACAAGTACCAAGTCTTTTTTTTTTTTTTTCTGGCTGGGGAGGGGACCCAGGAGACGGAATTCCTAGGTCCAAAAGACCTCTTCCCTTATGAGGAATCCAAGGAGAAGTTTGGCATGCCCAACAAGTGGAAAGGGTTCAGCGAGGAGCTCTGGGAGATGGAGAACAACCCTACAGTGATGGCCTCTGGCTAACAGTCCTCCCAGAAAAAGAGCTGTGTGGAAGAGCCTGAGTTGGAGCCTGGAGCCCATGAGGATGATGGTGATAAGAAAGGCAAGGCAGAGGGTAGCAGTGATGAAGAAGAGAAACTGGTCATCGATGAGCCAACCAAGGAGAAGAATGAGAAGGGGGTGCTGAAGAGGAGAGCAGGGGACATGCTAGAGGACTCTCCTAAATGTCCCAAGGAGTCAGGAGACCATGAAGAGAAGGACAAGGAGTTGATTGCCTTGGAGGGTTTGAGGACCCTACCTGTAGAGGTGGAGAAGAACAGTAACCCCTCTGAGCCAGACGCTGGTCGGGGACCTCCTCCAGAGGAAGAGGTTTCCAAGGAAGAGGCTGAAGCCCAGGGTGTCAGAGATCATAAGAGCCTGTAGCTATGTAGCCACCAATGTTTCCAGAGGAGCCCCTGCCCTGTCCCTGATGCTGTCTGGGAGTTACTGGAAAAACTGGCCATGACCTGCAAACTGGGAATCCTTTTTCCACCCAACCCGCTCTGCTCCTTTGCTCACTTTTGCTCATTTTCTTGGCCCTCACCTCCAGGTCCCTCCCTCTACCCTGTGATGGGGCTGTGTGCCCCTGGATGAGATGAGGCCATTGTATCTCCTTAGATTTGTTTCCTAGGGTCTCTTTTGGGGTCTAGGCTGCTGTTTCCATGAAGCTCTTGACACCTCTGCACCCTTGCAGGCATCACAGACCTTCGGGCTGGGTTGGGGCAGGAGTGGAGGGGATTATACATTTGAGTGTGGGTCCTTGAGCGTTATCTCCTGAGTTCCTGTCTCCTGGTCCCACACCTGTTTTCCCATCTGCCTTCATTCAAGAAAGGGGACACCATGGGAGAAAGCCTCCCATCCATAAATCCTTGGTGATTTTGAGAACACTTTTTTTTTCCTGACCCCAAGTTTCAAGGAATTTAACGTCAAGTCAAGACTTTGGTTTTTCCAAGATGTCAGGGCCAAAGACCCAGAGAGAGCTGAGATCTGAGGGACTGGCTCATAATTCGCATTGAGCAAATGTCTCTTTAGATCTCAGGTCAGAGATGGTAACATGGGGAGACGCTGCTGCCTTCTTCCCACTCCCTACAATTCTCAAGGCCAGCCCGTAGTCAGGTATGTCACCCAGACATAAAGGAAAGGACGCTTTTTTTTTTTTTTTTTGGAAAATTAAAAACAAAAAAACCAAACCTGTTAATCCCACCCCTTTACGCTCCCTATTCCGCTCCTTCCTCTCACTGATGGCCCATTTCTGAGGTGTACCAGGAAGCTCTCCTGTTCAGGGTTGTGGCTTTCTCTTTGGAGCTGGGCCTTTGATGTTGTCCCAGAGTTTGTCCTCTGGCATTGTCACACATCCAGTTGGTAGCCCACTGAGAATACAGGAGAAAACGCCCTCTCCCAGGCTCTTCTAGTGGTTTCTGATTTCCCTCTTCTTCTCTTGTCTTTGACTCCTATCCTTCCTTTGGGCTCTGAAGAAAAATTGCTGATTGTAACTTTGGAAGTGTAGCTCTGAGAACCATAGACAATTTGACTTCTAGGAAAATAAAGTTGTTGGTTACCATTCTGAAACACACACACACACATACACAATAAGGACAGGTCAGAGAAGCCTGGAAAGCAAATTGATGGAGAAACCATAATTATCTGTATTATGTGTGATGTGTATACGGGGGTCATGATACGCTCATGGTGGGTAGGAAGGTGTGAAGTATGTGTGTGGGGTGTGTGTGTATGATGTGTTTATGGTGTGTGCCTGATGTATGTGTGGGGTGTGTGTAACGTGCTGGTGCCAGCACATAGGTGTGCAGGTCAAAGGGCAACATGCCAGGGTCAGTTGTTTCCTTCCACCGTGTAGATCCCAGGAATGGAACACAGGTTGTAAGGCTTGACAGAAAAGTGCCTTGATTCACTAAACTATTTCGCTGGCCTTTTTTCCCTCATGTAAACCAGAGGACCACAAACAAGGCAACCCAAGCAAAGCATCTTTCCTCCCAGTCATTCTGAGCTTAGACTGTGACATCATCAGCATGGTTTCTTTAGTGGTGGGCTCTCACTGCAGGCTGGAACAAAGGTAATGGGCAGGACACCTCCCTCCTCCTCACAGGGTTCTCAGGCAGGAGCTAGTTTGCTTCTGTGAATAGACAGGACACATCCTTTCTGCAAGGGAAGCTGGGAATTGTAGGATTTTAACTAGATATGTGGTTGTGTTATCAAAGAACAGAAAAGTGAACTCAGAATAGACATTTCACATCGTGCATATGGTATGAAGTGTGAATAATCAGTTACAACAAGGAAAGGGAAGTGATCTAAAGAATTACACAGGGATGAGGGGGAGTAATTCCCAATGTTAGTCATCTGCTTTCACAGTAATGCTACCTAATAAATACAAAGTCTCAGGGACACGCAACAGCGATCATCTTAGGTCAGCCAGGGGTCAGCCAAGGGTCAGCTAGAAGATCTGCTTATTTGGACAGGGCTTTCTCATGTGTTCTGGGGCTGGATGATATTCTACTGATCTAAATGCGCTTTGTCTTGGACAAATGTGGTAGCTTCTCTCTGCCCTTCAGTGTTTCCTCTGCCAACACACTGGCAAACATGTTGTCATGGCAACGAATGATATACAAGAAAGCAAAAAATACAAGGTCTCCGAGGCCCAGATTTGGAGCCAACACATAGCATCTTTCTCTTTGTCTTGTTGGCTAAACGAGGTACAAGGCTAAACCAGAGAGAGCACCAAAGGTCCACACAAGGTTACAGAGAAGGGCGTGGACACAGGGAAGGGAAGAAACGGGTCATGTCTTTCTTCCCCATCCCCCCTCCATCCCTCTCAACAGTGTCTGAGAACTCCAGCTCCTCTCTATCCCTGCCCACATGTACAATTTTCTGTTTGTTATTTTAGGTAAACATCCCAATTGATGTGAGGTAGTGACGCCTCATTGTGATGTCATTTGGAGTTTCCCCAGTGAGTACAGATGTTGAGTATCTTTCCGTGTATTTATACCTTTGCTTTCTGCATATCTTCCTTGGAGAATGCGTATATCATCAATTTTTGCTGAGCGAAGGATTGATTGAGTGATTGGTAGTGTATATGTGCATGTGTGAATCTGTGCACATATCACAATGTGCACGTAGAGGCCAGAGCACAATTTTGCTGGAGTTATTTATCTCCTTCTACCATGTAGATCCTACAGATTAAACTCAGGTCATCAAGCTTAGCAGAAAGCTCTTTTACTCAGTGAGCCATGTCACTGACCCTTTCATCTATTTTTCAGTTGACATGTTATGTGTATACTCTAGATGTCATTCCTGACCAGATATATAACTTGTAAACATATTTCCCATCCAAAGCATTGCCTTTTATTTTATAAAATAGAATAAAATTTATTTTATTTTACTTTTTCTTATAGCTTATTTAACGATAGGATATCTTCTTACAAAGTAGAGACAATATCAGAGTTTAGACCAGGATGACTGGATGGGAAATCAAAAAGGATGTGTTTGTTGTTCTGCTTCTCGTGAGAGCCTGGGCTTTGTTGGGTACTCTCCTGGGAAGCTCAGGCCCATCAAGCACAAAAACGGAAGTGCACCCTCTGGGTGGATAAGGGTGACTCTCTGAGGTCAAAGGAGCTCAGGGCTCCAAAACCAGAGCCAGGCAACCACAAGGGCCAGGACTGATTTGGGCAGGTGAGTGGCTACTTTGTGAACAGCCAGTAATGGGGGTTCACCTGGAGCGCCAAAGCCAAGAGAGGCAGAGGCAGGAGCCAGGTTTTGTTTGGGTGGACAGAATGGCTGCTTTGGGAACAGCCAGATGCTTGCTCCTGCAGATCGGCACTGCGGTGAGCAGAGCTGTGTGTGCTACAAAGATGGCAGCAGCGAACTGCGCTGACATGGTGAATGGCAGATGTTCGCAGTGACCAGCAGCATGTGGTTGGCTGACCAGAGGTCAAGCCCGGAAGGGTCCAACAATGAATTCTTTGGGGAGAAAGGGAGCCTTTTCCAGAATAAATGACAACGCTGGCCTGTTTATTTTGTGTGAAACAGGGACTTATAAACCTTGGTCAGTGGGAGGGGTTTTAAGAGTGAATGTGTTTGATTCACTGGGCTTGGGGCTACCAGGGATACTTCATCTATTTGTAACAGCACTATCGTAAGAAGGGGAACACAGTATTTAACTAACCTGTGGAAGGGGGAAGAACTCCAGGTACTGTTAAAGGTCATTGGTTGAAAGCCAAAATATCAAGACCTGTCATTAGCATAAGGTGGGTGTTTCCAGGAATATCCATCCTCATGTGCTTGCTTAAAGACTTTCTTATCAGGAAAGGGTTGGGCTTGTAATCTCCCTAAGGGCTATGTGAATGAAGCTCAGATCCTGCAGAGAGGGAACCCAGCTGAGAAATGGAGTCTGTCATCTTATAGTGAACCTAGAGGCTATCTGGAAATGCCAGACTTCGACCTTAACAGCCAGGTTCCCACATGTGTTGTCTCCTTCAGCCGTGGGAATGACATGGTACTTCATACTGTGTAAAACTGGGCATGTCAAATACCACTATCAGGGTCCCCTTCGCTTCCAGAGGCACCCTCTGGAAAAGGTAGGTCCTCCTCTGGGATCTTGCATTGGTGTGTCTATGATCATGTCAGTCAGCCATCAAGGGAAACATAAGGGAGCAAATAAAAGTGTCCAAAGGAAACGGCCAACACCCTGAACCAGCTCCTGTTTCAATACCAGTTTGTGAGGATCCAAAAGAGAACTTTGTAACCTCTGCAGTCAGCTAAGGCTTGAGTTGGAAAGAGGGTCTATAGGCAGCAAGAAGCCTGTGCCCAATTTTAGGTAATTCAGTGCTCATTTCTAAGCTTCAGTTTCCCCAAAGTAAACTGGAATGCCTTGATGGGACAGACATCTCTTCCAATCCTTGGGATCTGGGGAAAGCCAGCAGGCCACCAGCACAGGGTCTGCATAGATGGCTAAATGTGTGTCCTCATTACTGGGAAGAAAAGTGGTAGGCATGCAAAAAGTTGGAATGTCCACAAAAATAATAAGAATTCTCAGCCCAGGACAGCTAAAAGTTCTTAATGGGAGCAGAGGTGGGAATTTGTTAGCTCCGGACAGCAGGTCCCTAACCAACAGCCCTTGGTGAGGGGAGGTGGAGGTGCCTGGCATGTCCCTGAAATGGGAAGGACACCATGGGAGAGTATTTTGGAGACAGGGCCATGGAGAAGGGTGTTCAAAACTAGTTTTTGCCTTAGAACTCTCCAATGCCAGAACAAGAAATGTTGTGTTCACACATGCAGAAACAACCGCCTCCATTCCCAAATCCTGAATAAAAAGTTTGTGTGTATGAGAGAAGAGGACAGTGTTGTTTGAGGCAGGGTCTCACTTGCCATTCACCACCGCCAGCTAGATCATGAGCTTTGAAGGCTCTCGGTTTCCATTTCCCACCTCCTTGTAGGGGAACAGAAATTACAGACACACACATCATGGGAGTCCAGCTTTAATGAAGGTTATGGGGTTTCCGACTCAGGTCACAAGGCTTGAGCCATCTCCCCGTAGGTGGCACTTTGGGACTTGACATGTAGTAGATGACTGTGTTTGTTATTTTAATACAGAAGCTTATCACCCTCAAATTAATTAAACCTCAAACAAACATTCATCGACCAAGCATGAGCTGGTCACCCTCCGTGTGCCCATTGCAGGGAGGAGAGCTGGATCTTCCTGTCTTTGTTGAACAGATGACAAAATCCATGCCAGCACCTCTCTGCCACAGATAGACCTGGCTAGAGAGGTGGGACAGTGCTGTAGATTGGTCCTGTGCGGAAACATAACAGGATGAAGGATGGCCTCTCGTTTCCTATTCTGGGGTGCTGGCCAAACTCGGGAACAGAGAGGGAGGCCTTTCCAGGTGAACTTTAAAGGGTAGAGCTACTGGGGGTGTAAAGAAAGATCTTGGGAAAACTCCAATTGTGTTTGGGTGTTTCTGATTTCTTCTCTTACAGTCTAGAGATCTGGGACACACTAATTCACAACTTAAGAGTTCTGATTAGGCACTGATTTATGGGATGGCCAATCTGGGCCTAATCAGCTAATCAGAGAAGGATTTTGTTGTTGTTGTTCTAATATTGTTATATTTATGAGCCCATGAAATACTTCTTGGCTGCCTCCCTGCCTGAAGTCAACAGTAGCACAGTACATCTGAGATCTGGGAGAGGGAAGTTCAAGGTCCACTTTCTGCCTCCACATTGCTGCATGTTAGAAGCTCCTGGTGCCATCTCATATTTAAACTCTAAATTTGACTCCCACAAGCGCTCAGACAGGCTTGCCTATGGCCCCGTGAGCTGGTCAGGTTTGCTTCCCTCTTCTCTCTTTCCTTCTCCAACCATGGCAGTCGGTGGCCTGAAGTTTCAGCTGTGCTGGAAGCACACTGGGTACTTTCCAGCTTGCAGGGATTGGGGGTGGTGTTTATTCGCTCGGAGAAAGCCCAGTTAGGCTATTCAGAGTTCAGTGGGTTATCAGGCACTTCCGGATTGATTTGTGGCTATTCTGGTTCACTGACTTAAAAAGAAACGAGTGGCCTGGCTAGACAGGAACTAGTTGAGATGTTGCCATGGTAGGGAGGAAACAGGGGTAGCCAGATTGCAAGCATCTTTATATTTCTCTTTGACTGGAGAGACATTTTCCTTGCAATGCTGTCTGCTGATGTCTACTCTCAGCCCCCGACACAGGTCAACCACACCCATAGCAACATCTCAACTAGTTCCTGTCTAGCCAGGCCACTGCTAGGATGCCTTGGGCAGTAGAATCACCTCCTTAGACCTATAAGCTTCTAATTCACACTGCTCACCTTAAGGCATTTCCTGTAATTTGTCACAGAGAGAGAGAGAGAGAGAGAGAGAGAGAGAGAGAGGGAGAGAGGGAGAGAGAAAGAAAAACAGCAACAGCAAGAAATGTAAGAAAGACCAATGGTGTCTGAAGAATGATGGGGCAGAGCTGCAGGGTCAGATCTGGGCCCCAGGAAGGTGGCCTACCTGTCAGTGTGAGTTCTCCATAGGCTGGGAAGACTTAGAAACCAGGGCCCCGTGAACAACTGGAATGCCATCTAAGCCAGGCTTTGTCCAGCTCCTTCTAGAAAGAACCAGGGTATAGATATTTTTAACTGGGTGTCATGCATGATCTCTGTTCTGGAGTTTTAGTTTTTTTGTATGGCAATGTAAGTATTTCAAAGTCCTCCTTGGTCTGCAGGCTTAACAAAAAGCTGGTCACTTAAACACAGCCTCATGGTCCTTGGTTTTAGAAGAAATATAAACATGTAAGGTAGTTTCTGATCCATTACTCTGTCTGTCTGTCTCTCTCTCTCTGTGTGTGTCTACCTGTTAATCTGTCTGTTTGTCCAGTCCTTCCACATCTCATGGTCCTGGGTTGGAAGTCACCCTGAAAAGACTCACTCCAGGAGAACCAGAAGTCCCACAGTGGAGAGAGCACAGGCCTTAGGAGACGGTGGTTTCCTCTCAGCCAGCTCCAAGTTCACTCCCTGAGCAAGTCACTTGGCTTTGGTAACCTTCTCAGGCTTCATCTTCAGGATGAAGGAGATCTGAGGATACCCAAGCCTCCTTCCAAATTCAGTATTAGCCCCCTTTTGGAAACAGAGTACAGCATCAGGGGGAAAAAATGCTAGGGGAAAATCTGTTAGTTTCTTCACTCTACCTCAAAGCATAGCCAAGTTTGAGGTAACCACCCCACAAGAGAAAACTCCCCCTTGTGGAGTGGAGTGGCTGGCACAGCCCAACTCAGGGACACTCAAGAAGAACAAGCATGGGCCAAGGGCAGCAGTCATCACTGCCATACTCACCACGGAAACAAGCCATGAGGCCCACATGTTGCGCCAAGAATCCCGGTGGCTGAAGGAGCCACGCCATTGTGGGCAGACTTTGAGGCTCCCAGAAAACAAGCAAAGGCGAGGCCTGGAGGCTATGGTGGAGACAGGTCGTCATGACCTTCCCTCCCAGGCCAGGACAGAGAGACTGGCTCCTGGACAAGCCTTCATCTCTGTCCAGGCAGACAGCTGTCCCTCAGGAAGCTAGGGGTGGGCCTTGCCTTTGCCAGGATGGGCCTTGGTGCAGCTTCCTCTATCGACATCTATTGAGCACCATTTGGATGTCTGGATGGTGTGGGGCATTTTATGGATGGTGTAGATAGCACACAGAGCCCAAATGTAAGCATCCTCTCAAGGGAATGCAAGCACGGAAGTGGTACCTTGTAAACGTGGGAGGAAAATGCTGGACCCGAGAGCCTTGTAAGGTGTTCCTGGTGGCTACACAGAAGCTCTGCATTTTTGCTTATCTGTTTATGTGTGTGTGAATGAGCCGGCACACTTGTATGGGTTGGGCATGGGTATGAACATAATGCTTGTGGGCAGAAATTACAGGACAACCTCTCCTGTCTATCTTCAGATACTATTTACCTTGGTGGGTTTGTTTGTTTGTTTGTTTGTTTTTGAAGCCAGGGCTCTCACGGGCCTGGAACTCACCAAGTAGAGGCTGGCCTTGGGTCCACCTCTCTGTGCCTGCCCAATGCTATGACTGTGAGTGTGCGCCCTCACACCTGACTCTTTTACATGTGGGTTCTAGGGACCAAACTCCTAGTGTTGGCAAGGCACTGGCTTTAACTGACTGATGCATCTCCCTGGCCGGGTGCTCGTGCATGCAGTTGTGTATGTGTCTGCTTTTAAAGGGGAGGTGCCTCCATTACCATCTACATTGTTTCTTTGAAACAGGGTTTATCACTGGCCTGGAACTCACCAAGTAGCTCCTGGGACGGCTACTTGGGAGGTGTTCTCACTCCAGGATAGCCAGGGATTACCACAGTAGAGACATCCCACGCCTCTCTGGCTTCCTGGCTCCACAGCCAGCACTCTCCGTGAAAGCCAAGGACAGAGACAGCATGCCTGAGCAGAGAAATGGTGGGGTCCTTGCTTACCAATAATCTGGTAGCAATGAACCTGAGCCATGGGATTCTTTTATGATCACTTACAAGGATTTGCAGAGAGCCTGACATTTTCTGATCCCCTGGGCAGAGTTGGTTGTTTAAACCAGGTGTCCAGAGGGGGCGAGGGAGGGGGGAAATGAAATACAATAGCAGCAGGTGATGTTTGGGGGCAGTGCTGTGCTGAGAAAAATTCACCTCAGAGGACCCAGGGGGAAATGGGTACTTTTAGCCACCCACTTGGCACAACTGTCCCATCCTCTAGCACTTCCTTCCCACTTTCCCCAACCCCAGGATGTATGACTTCATAGACGGCTGTAGCCAGAAAGGGATGGAGAGAGAGGAGATGGTAAGGTGCCTTGTTTTCCTGTTTCCTGTTTGCTTCCTGGCATTTCTCATTTCTCAGGGTCCTCCTAGCTCCAGGGAGCCCATTTGCTGCCACCCAGGAGGAAGGCCAGTGGCCACAGACAGCTCAAATAACAGGGAAAGATGCAGCCAGGAACCTGGAGATGGACAAGATCCAGGCTGGGTTACTTCCCACCTCTGTGACCACACACACAGACAGGTCGCATGGCCTCTTTGTTGCCATGGTGAAATGGGAGTACAGATCCTAGCTCCTCACTTTGCTGTTTGGGGAGCATGCAGCACAGAAGCCTGATCACTGTGGGTGCAGATATCATTCAGATAAAGCAAGGTAGCCAAGGCTAGTCCCCAGAGGTATTTTGCTTTGACTGCAACACATTATGTCCCTCAAAATTTCCTGTTAAAACTTAAAACCCCAGTGGGATAGTAATGAAAGTTAGAGACTTTGAGGAAGTGATTAAGTTTTTGTGACTCGTTTTCTTTGGTGGGAGACAAAGTCTCACTATCTACACCAGGTTAGCCTGGAACTCACAGTTACCCAGTGATGGGATTAAGGTGTATATGCCTTCACATCTAGCTAGAATTCTACTTTCATTAATGGAATGGTGCCCTTCAAAGAGGGAAGAGATGACCTAGCAAGGTCTTTCTGCCTTTCCACTTCTGGATGACAGAGCAAAGAAGCTATATTTCTTATCTGTTTACTTTTTTTTTTTTTTTTTTTTTTGTTTATGACAGGGTATCGAGGATGAAAAATCAGCCTTGAATCCAACATAGCCAAACATGCCCATGAATTCCTCATCTTCCTGCCTCCACTTCCCCAGTGCTGGGATTATAGGCATTCTACCTCATACGAAAGGCAGCACCTCAGACGTGAGGACTAGACTCCCACCAGACACCACAGCTGTCAGCTCCAGGACCTTGAAATCCTCCCAGCTGCTCCTCAAGAAGACTCAGGAACCACCTGTTGGCTTACTGCCCCATACAACTCTCCACACAATCTCCATGTGGAGAGGGCTGACAGCTCTAGGGGTGGTTGGCACACAAATAGCTCACACTAAATGTTAAAATCGAAAGCCCTAGTGAAAATTTCACCAAATTTTCTGTTTAAAAAGAAAAGGATTCCATCAGTTTTGTTTTTTTTTTTCAGGAGTTCTTGTTGTTGTTTAGAGAGGAGCCATGTACTGTGGCCACAAGTCAGGGGAATTGTACCTACATAGGATTTGTAACATGCACAACATTTGCAAAGTCAATGCCAAAGCTAGGACTGAGTGAGCTCCTTATTAGCACACCATCTAACCGTAGCTCTGACCACAGGTCCAGCCATTGACTCTGTGCCTAGGAGTAGATACCAGCATCTTTGTTCTTGAGAGATTTCATTTTCTGTTTGGTTTTTATCTAATGCAAAGGAAGACAGTTAAAGCTGGAACTAAACAATGTTCAAAGGAACAAAAGAGGAAAGCCTGATGCTTCTGTGGATGCTGCAGAATGCTTTTCTTCACTTGAAGGGCAGACATACAAAAAGATTGCCCTTTGGGAGTACAGGATCTCTTCCTTAAAAATGAGGTGAAATAAAATGAAATAAACAATGGATGCACTGTGGTTCAGTTGGTAGAGTGCTTAATTAGCATACGGGAGTTCCTGGATTTGATGTCCTTCATTACATAAACTCAGTGTGCAAAGATAGGGTCAAGAGGGTCAGAAGTTCAAGGTCAACCATTGCTACATGGTGAGTTCAAAGAAAGCCTAGAATAGATGAGATTATCTCTCTCTCTCTCTCTCTCTCACTCTCTCTCTCTCTCTCTATATATATATATATATATACATAATAACAACAAAGGGAAGAAGCTGAGTACCTTAGAGATAGAGGCATAGTATCTGAGATTTGCGTAGAGGACTCCCTTCTCTAACATGGCCTCCTATTGTTATTGTATGGAGGCTTTAATCAGGTGTTTGGGTAGTACTTCTGGACTGCCACACCCCTTCACCTTTGAGTCTGATTCTTCAGAGCAGATGACAGCTTCACTTGACACAAACAAACAAATCAGAGGTCTTAAGTTAGCCAAAGTCAACCCACAAGAAGCCTGGCCTTCCTGTGAATACTTATCGTCCCCACACCCTGGAAATCTGATAATCCCTTCGTGTGGGAGCCCCTGAAGGATGGGACCTCAATTATGTTTGTGTTCCTGGAGACTCTGTAAATGTGCTGAAGTGGAATGAACTTCACTGAAAGCTCTTTAGAAGTAGATAGTTAGAACACACACAGTAGAAGAAAAGAGAAGAGAGAGAGAGAGAGATCCTTCAAACAGCTATCAGAAACTTTTAGCTAGATGTTAGACTCCAGGCAGCTGTTGAGGACAGACTCAAGTTCAAGCTCCTGGGGGAACAATGGCAACTGTAACTGGCTGGAATCCCAAAACAGACAACCCCTCATAATTCACTTGCAACTCCAAGTGTTTCTTGGACAAACTCTAACTGTCCTCCTTGGAGCTGATTAGAAGTACAAGTCAGTGACGCCACTCCAGAGCCGTAAAATCCGATCTGAGTTTTCACCAGGTCTCCACATGAGAAGTACTAGAAACTGGGGTAATTGAACAGGTCCAGCAGTTGTGAACCCTGAAAATGCTCGGTGGCAGTGTGATGTGGGTTCAGGCCCTTGGTTTCTTCTGGGGGAAAGGGAACTGGGTAATTGACTTCTGCCAAGTGGTCTGACAGTCTTTGTGTTCTAATTCAATAAGGGAGGTGGGGAAGAGTCCAGCCCCCATTTGGGAACATGGGTTCCCCTCAGGAGAACAGGGGCTTTTCCAAATTTATGACCCTCTGCCTAGGTCAGTGGACCTCAATCAGAGAACACTGGCAACATCTGGAGATAGTTTGGGTTGTCCCAGCTAGGGAAAGCAGCAGGCACCTAAAAAGCAGAGAGGTTGGGGGGGGAGATGCTGGCTTCCCCACTCCCTGGCTACTGTCTGTCATTAGGTTTCCACTACAGTTCAGAGGGGAAACAATGGATTTATTAGATTTCGGGAGAACTGAGAGTTTTAAGACTCATGAGAACCTTCAGCTGCTTTTTTTCATCCCAAGTATTGAAAACAGTCAACAATTTCAGGAGTAAAGGAGGGTGAGTGGCCATGATGACCTGAAAGAAGAGAGTGTAAAGAGGAGGTGAGGAATCCGAAAGGCAGAGCTCAGAGAGTATAAACACTCACTTTATTAACAGCACGAGATACTTTCTTATTCAGAAGAAAGACTTAAATAACGCCGGCAGTTTTTCTGCTACTTCCTTTCCACCCCTCCTCTATTTTCCAAACTCGTTGAATGAGAAAAATAAAAAAATTTTAAAGATACTGTAAAAAAAAAAAAGAGAAAGAGATAGAGATGTGTAAAGTCCTCTAGAGTCTGCTGGAGGCGAAGTAGCCATTAGCACCTCAAGAAAGAATGCCAGAAGTTACCCAGAGGGTGATTTTGAAGACAGAGTCTCCTCTTGCCTCCTTTCTCTGGGCTCAGAGGTCTTGGGGGTGAGGATGGGAGGGGGACCTTGCCTCTCTAATCACCTTGTCCCAGGACCTGCCACGACCCACCAGGAGTTTAAAAATAAGAGAAGGGCATTTGAAGGTGAAAGGGAGTACAGAGCGGCTCTAGCATATCAGCCTGAGGAGCCAGCATGAGAAACGCCATCCTTTGAGTGACAGGCCAAGGGCACCCATTCTATAAGCAAACCTAGCTGAATAACTGGCTCTTCCACGGGGTTTTGCTTGTCTCCAGCAGAGGTGGAGTCAGGGGAGTGGGTTGTGTGATACCCTCAGCATCCCTTAGTTTTGGGAGACCCAAGACTCCCTTAATTGGCATCTGGCGCTTCAGGCACAGGCTGGGACTGGGGTACCAAAGAAGAGGCCAGTTTAGTGAGGGCCTTTGCTATGATGTCCAGGTGGCCATTCATTGTCCGAAGCTCCACCAGAATGTCCCCAACATTGGCCTCCAAGGTGGTGGCAGTGGCTGGAGGGGCACAGGGGGGTGGGGAGGTTCTAGGATCCTCGGCATGATCATCCCTAGCAGAGCCTGGGTGCTGACTGTGACCCCTCTCTGAAGCTGGAGTTGGGGCCAACACAGGGTGCGGCTGCTCACGATCCTTGCCTTGGATACCAAGAGAGGTGGATGAGGGGCAGCTGGGCAGCCAGTCAACAAGGTGGGACACAGCCTCTGGGGAGGAGGTGACGATGGTGTAGAGCCCAGTACGCCGAGGGATGCAGGGGCCTGGGGCTGTAGAGGCCGTGGACAGAGGCGGCAGGAGAGAGGGCAGCATGGTGGGGCTCGGGGAGAAGGCCTGGGGCTCACAGGAGGAAGATGGAGATGGCGGCGCTGCCGTAGAGGGGCCCGGCTCCTCTGAGGACAGGAACAGAGTGGTAGAAGACTGGGAGTCCAAGGTGCTGGGTTCTGAATCTGTCAAATAAGCAGAGGGAAAAGGTCACTTGGGCATCCCTGTCATCTCTGTGACCCACTGCGCGTTAGGTGCTAAGGAAATGAGCAAAATATGTGGACCTGTATTTCCTACCACTCAGAGGAACATCCAGCAAGGAGGAATGGACTGTGAAGCAGGCAGTGTCTCGAGAAGGAAGTAGGCAGTGAGGGAGCCCAGCCCAGTGTCTCAGGACTGTATTAAATATAGGAACACACACACACACATACTTGCAAGCAACACTGGGGTCTCGATACAACACTGAAAGAGTTTATGATGATCCTTGCTGGGACAGAAGATGCTGTGGATCTCTAGGAAGCTCTGTCCTTCTTCCTTGGGGACTTGGCTTCATTTCACCATCGCTATAAGGACTTCCAATGTCCCCTGAGGACTAATATGCTATTCAGTCTGCAGCTCATGGCAGTGACGTGTGCCACAGCCATGCACATACCTCTCCCTGTGTTAGCCCTCTTCCCCGAGTCTTTGAACCCTCAGGTAGGAAGTGGGACAAGGGATGAAAGCAAGGCTAACAACCTCCCATCAAAGGGCCCACATCCAGGCAGATGGCGTGCCTCGGCTGCCTCAGGGAGCAGCCTCACCTGTGAGTGAATGTTGTGCTATCACTCTACAGTGGGTCCAGAGTGTCACTGAAGTCAGGTGTCTGAGGCCCCTCCTCCAATCCCTGCCAGTATTTTGCTCCTGGTTTCTATGCCCCCTGTGTCTTCAGCCCCATTGTTTAGTTATCCTGAGTTCTACAAAGGTAGAATGTGCTGGGGTCCCTCTGTGGTCACCCAAGGAGGGTATGTAGTGAGAGTGACCAAGAGAGCATGCTTCATCACTGCCAGGAAGGAAGCTCCCTGTTCTCCCCAGCAGACGGCTCTGTCCCACAGTTGGCTGGCCCTCAGTGCAGTCATGTTTAGACATATGGTGAAGGCCGTATCCCACATCTGACTTCAGCATCCAATAAGCTCCTTACATTGCTCGTGGGCCCCAGATGCTCAGCTACCCAGAGTTGGGAATCATTCCTGACCAGAGACAGATGAGAATTCATTCCTCAGCTAACAGCCTTTTAGCTCTCTTCAGAGACCAGAGGAAGTCCTGGGCACATTCTGCTTTGGTCTTGAACTGCCTCTCCTCAACCCCACCTCAATTTCCCTCCGACTTCTGGGGTCACCTTGTGCAAAACAAGAATCACGTGTGTGCCTAGCCCATAATTGCTGTTGGGTTGAAAATGATGAAAGAGGAGCTTTGCAAACTGTTTATACTGACTTTCTTGGGAGAGATATTAGCTTTGCATTTCCAATTCTTGGAGCAGACAAGAGACCTCTGTGATAATCAAAGTGAAATATACCATACAGAATGGCCTAGAGAAGCAGTTTCAAACTTGAATGTTGTCTGTGGCATTCCCCTGTTAAAGAGCCAATTAGAATTAACTTGGTCAAGGGTGGCACCTGGGCCCCTGAACTGTGGAAGGCAAAACAACTACTATCATCAAAGATGCTTTGGCTCTTGTAGGGATGGGACTTCTTGGCTGTCAGTGCTCTCACAGAGGAGGGGAGGGAAAAAGCCACTGGACCCTCACCTAAGATTGTGGCCGCTCCCTACTGTACCTCTCAGCCATTTGTATGTAATCCCACCATAATTGCATTTGGCCTCCTGTGCTTGTCAGGGTTTTGTTCGTTTGTTTGTTTCATCTTGAGACAAGCTGGAGTCACCTGGGAAGAGAGAGCCTCAACTGAGGAACAGCCTCTCTATCAGACTGGCCTGTAGGCAAGTCTGTGGGACATTTACTTGGTTAATATCCAACAGGAGGCAGCCCACCATGAGCGATGTTCCTTACACACCGTGGGCAGGTGGTCCTGGGTTCTTCAAGAAAGCAAACTGAGCAAGCCGGGCAAAGCAAGCCAGGAAGGAGCAATCCTCCATGGCTTCTGCATCAGCTCCTGCCTTCTGATTCCTGCCTTGGGTTCCTGCCCTGCCTTTCTTTCTTAATAAACTAAGAACTGAAAGATGAAATAAACCCTCTCCTCCCCAAATCGCTTCCAGCCATGGCGTTCATCACAGCAACAGAAAATAACCCAAGATGCCTCATGGGCTCCACATATGCCAGAATAGTTAGCCCATGGAATTACACTAATGGGAAGTTGCACGAAGGGGAAGGACTCCATCTGTGTGTCTGTGGGGAAGCCACCGTTCTGGCTGCGTGAGGCTTTCTCGAATGGCTCTTTGAGTGTCACCCACAAGCCTGTAAGTAACTTTTCACCCCGGCTCTCTTGTTGGGGATCCTCATAAGGAAAAAGTGGAATTTTTTTTCTCCCCAAGGAAGAAATCCTTAAATACCGCATTTTTTGGGTGCTGTGGATTCTGCCGATTGAGGGACCACACTTTGAACAGCAAGCCTATGGACCAAACAGATGCACATAAGGCATAGAATGTGTTGGTAGATGCCACACTATCAGAGGTAGAGAAGCAAGCCCGAAGGAGAAGACAGTCATGAAGGTAGTGTGGCTGACATCTCTGGGCTATTATTCCCAAACCCAGCAAAGCCTTGGATGCAGTAGCCCTGGCTCCTTGAGGCCTGGCAGTGGAGCTCAGTTCACAGAGTACCCGCCTGGCGTTCACGACGCCCCAGGTTCAATCCCCAGCACCACACAGAGCAGATGTAGTGGTGCCTGGCTATAATTCCACTTTCAGGAGGATCAGAAGCTCACACTCATCCTTGGCTACATAGCAAGTTAGAGAGAGGAAGCGCAAGGTGCCGTGTGGCTCAGGAGAGGGATGTGGCACACAGAATGAACTGCCAATTGCCATCAGTATACTCTCCTCCCTGCTCCATTTGAGCCTAACCATGATCACCATGATGGTTACTAGGTACTGTCAACTTGACCAGATTTGGAATCACTTAAGATTTGGCATACCGCTGGGCATGCCTGTGAGGGTGTTTCCTGTTAGGCTGAACTCAAGAGGGAAGAAGCCGCTTTGGATGTGGGTGGCATTGTGCTATCGGCTGGGGTCCTAGACTGAATGAAAGAGGAGAGAGTGATCTGAGCAGCACAATTCTGTTTCTCCCTGCACCCTGACTGTGGGTTGAATATGACCAGGGACCTCAGGCTCCTACAATCATGCCTCCTCCACCATGATACACTGTATCCCTGAAAACCAGGAATCAAAAGCAACCTTTCCTTCTTTAAGTTGCCCTTTCTCTGGTGTTTTGTCACAGCCATAAAAATACAGCCACTAACACAGCCACTCAGAATAAAGACTGCCTTTCCAGTTCTCTCTTACAGATAGCTGGTTGAAGCCCAGTTAGCCATGCACAAACAGACTAAAGTAGAGAAATATTGTATTCAGTTCCTCCTTCCTGGCATCATGGACCTGGCTCAATGGCTCAATTAGTTTGCTTTGACCATGAGGTGAAAATAATGATAAGGGTGATAGTGCCTTGAGGACTTTTAGAATGTGTTCTCACTCTCTGGTTCTCACTCACTCTCTGGTTCTCTCCTGTGAGTGTGTGTGAGAGAGAAAGAGAGAGAGAGAGAAAAAACTTGCTGATCCAATAGTGGCAGGCATTGGGTAAAATGGGGACAGGTGGGTTAGGTTACCTTGTAACCATTACAGCCATGGATGAGGAATCACAACACAGGAGAGGGTTTTGCTCCAGGGTGGCTCTGGGGAGACAGCTGGATTATGGAGAGGAGAGGTCTGATTGGGCTATGACAAGGCGAGTGAGGGGGAAAGGATCAGAGAAATGGCCGCAGTTCAAGGCTCCAGACTGGGAACTTTCCCTTTCTTGTTCTCTGGAGCCTGGGTGGCCTTTTCCCAGACACACCCAGGCCTCCAGCAAGGCTCAGTTCTGACACACCTCAGCAGAGGCAGCCCTTTGGAAACATTTTCCCAGGGGCCTGGAGGGCGGGGAAACTCTCTAGCCCGGGGCCTGCAGGAGAGCAGGTCTGTGGGAAGAGGGTGAGGTGTCTGAGGACGCAGAGACTCCCAGCGCTGCATCTGCGCCTCGGCCTTTGATGGCTCACTCGGCTGGATGGCTGCCCGCTCCCTTCAGAACAGCAGACACACTAAAGGGAGGGCGGAAGACCGTCTGATGAACTCAGCCCAATAATATTCACTTCTTTTCTTTTCCAGGAACGTCATGAGCCCCACAGGGCTATCTTCTGGTTTCAAGACCTGGTGAGTCAGGTCTATACAGACTTCTGACTCAGTTCCATCCTGAGTTCTCAGCAGACATCTCCCAGGAGCACGGCTCAGCAGGAGAGCAGGGCCTGGACACCTCATCAGGAGAGGACGGAAGGGTTCCGAAGCAGGCGTGAGACAGTCTACAGGTCCTAAGGTGACACGGGCCACACTCAGTAGCTTGCGTTCGCTGAGTTCTTACTAAGTACAGAATCGCACACTCACCCCGCTAATCTTCGTGCCCAACTTGGCATGGATTCTGACATAAATTTTGCACCACTGAGGAAACTCAGGCTCAGCGAAGTGAGTTACCCTGAAGTCTGACCCAGAGCAGCTAGTTGATGTCTAGAAAGGCTACTCCATGCAAAGGGCAGGCGCTTCGGAGGCATGATATAGAAACATCTGTAATGGGCACGTGCGTGCGTGCGTGCGTGCGTGCGTGCGTGCGTGCGTGTGTGTGTGCGCGGGCGCGCGCGTGCGTGCGTCTGAGTTTCAATGTGCATCTCTTTCCAGTTCAAATGCTGTTTAACTAACTGCCTCACCAAAGCAGCTGCAGATGAGGTGGGCTAGCTGAGGCTACTGAGGCAAAGGCTCTGTGGGACAACCCACAGAGCCAGGCCTTCACAGAGGTGGCCAGGGCCACAGGTAACACATCCTCTGCCTCTCCCATCAGCATTTGCCATGTTCTATACACTCAACCACGCTGCCGAAGGGCCCAAAGGCTGAGCATGTGGGAAATCTGTGGTCTCCGTTCCTGGCGATGTTGCCAAGGAGTCAACCTGAAAACATTGTGAGTGTGGATGGATGTCTGTGTAGGCTGCCCAGCTTTCCAATCTCATGGGCTAAGGAGTCAGGCTCCCGATCAGCCACTGAATTAATGAAGGCAGTCATACAGCTAGAGTGTGGCTGCAAAGGACTCTTGCTCAGGGTTCCTTCAAGGAAGGAAAGACACGGAAGTAACAGGAGTCTGTGCTTAAGGTACCAGCAACATTATTCCCAACACGCAAAGGAGCAACACACAGGTCCACTGTGGTATTCACAAACCAAAGACTACTATCGTGCTCTGAAAAGGAAGACAAGCAGATACCTTCTACAACATGGCCATGCCTGGAGAACATGGCACTAAGTCAAATAACGCAGTCACGGAAGTCATTGCACAAATACTGTCCGGCTCCCTTAGAGGGGGCTCCTGGAACAGACAAGTGTGCAGAGACAGAAAGGGCCGTGGCCATTGCCCAGTGCTGGGGAGGTGGAGAGACACTGTTTAAAAAGCACGGAGCTTCAGCTGGGGAAAGAAGAAAGTGGTGGTGGCTGCGCAGTGACATGAAGGTATTCAGCGTCGCTGAACTGGGCACTTAAGAGCGAGAACAATGGTGGGCTCACGTGGGACACACTGCAGTCATGGCCACAAAACGGGGGCGCTGGGGACAAGGCAGGGGGAACTTGAGACCTCGCTGTTTTGCCCCAGCGTCGGAGAACATAACTATGTGTGCATTTCTGTATTGGCCCATAGACGGATCAGAGGATAACCTGCTGCTGTGGTTGCTATGGATACAGTGTGGGAGAAGCTCCCCAGCAGGTCCCCAAGGATGGAACTGCTTACTTAACCCCGGCCCCTAACTGCTCCGAAGGCGTGCCTGAGCCAGCAGGATGGGGATAGGAGGGCGCTGTAAGCTTCTGCTGAGACTGTATGGATGCGGGTGGGAAGAAAATGGCGGTTTCCGAGCCCACCCCCATCCTCCATCCCCACCCCCACCCTCCATCCCCGGCTGCCCTCTTCCTAACCAAGACGGTTGCAATGCAAGCATTTCACAGCTGAGTTGATGCTTCCTTGGGCATCATTCCCACCAGCATGGGCCCCAAATGTGTACCAGACCAGACACCCACGGCTGTCAGCCAAGCTCCTAGCATGTTCCTGTCTCACGGCGTTGGCACTTGCTGCCCTCTCTGCCTAGGATGTTCCTCATTCGGGTGTCTACGCGGATCATACCTTCTTTACTCCCTGAGTCTTTGCTCCAGATCACCTGCAAAAACCTCTTCTGGCTGCCCTGCTGGCGAGGGCCATCTCTACTCCTGCCCTGTCTGTTTTCTGTCCTTATCTTATGCATCGTCTGGTCCCTGTAGTGTTCACATCCCAAGGTTACTCCAGATAGAAGAGGGCAGAGGGCAGAGGGCAGAGGGCAGAGGGCAGAGGGCAGAGGGCAGAGGGCAGGGAGTTCCCATAAACAGAAAGATGAGGAAGAAAGCTCAGTTGGTGAAGTTCTTGGTTAGCAAGCATGAGGGCCTGTGTTCAGATGCCTCAAACCCACATTAAAATCTGGGCATAGTGACATTCTTACAGTCCCAGCAACAGCGGGTAGGGAAACAGGCAGACCCCTGGGGCTTGTAGTCCAGTTAGTCTGTCCCAGTTCATAAAATCCGGGCTCAGAGAGAGGCCCTGTCTCAAAAACTAAAATGAAGAGCAATCAAGGAAGACACATGACATCAATCTCTGACCCTCACATGTACCCATATACAGAATAGAGATATTCATAAACATGTAAGGCACATGCTCGCACATGCTCTCTCTCTCTCACACACGTTAACAGAAACAGAAGGCCAAGAGAGTTGCATATTACACTAAGAGATGCCAACTTTAAGCAGGCAGGGGAAGCCACCATGGAGTTTAAGTAGGCACATGAGAGGTATAATTTGCTTCTTCAAGATTCCTCCTGGCTGCCAACTGGCGGCTGGAGGCAGAAAGATGAAATGCAAAGGAATTCCTGACCTTCCAGTGAGCACCAAAGATACTCTGACAGAAGACTGAAAGAGCAGACCTGGGCTTCCTCCCATATTTGAAGCAACTATTTTTCTAGAAATAGACTGAATTTGGGGGGGAGGGGGAATAGTACAGCCACCCTACAGAACAGTACTGTGAGTGTTGGCCTCTTCCCTGGTCCAGGTTAAGCCACCATGGTCTTTTCTACAACACCATGCAATAAAAGGCAGCTTGGTTTTTATGGCACTTTTTTTTTTTTTTTTAAGACTCAAGCCAAGCATTTCTACACATTTGGACAGGGCTACTCTGCCACCTCTTAACATAGCTGGTACATTCAGTGTGTGGAAGATATCTCCGTGTGTTTGTGAACACACCCATATGGACAGAGTCTCCACATGGCTAGACGGAATAGCTTTTGGTGGGGGACACAGATTTTACACAACCTTTATGTCACTTGCCATAAACTTTTCTTTCCTATGGAGAAAGAAAGGCCATAGAGCACAGGAGCTATTTCTATACCCACAACAGACCTTGGCTCAGGAAGAGAATGTTCAAAATAGATTATGTTTTTCAGCCCTGTTTCCAGGGTTGAAGAGCTCCCAAATCAGCCCAGTTAATCCTTCCTCCCAGAGTGCCTGTCACCTTTGAACTTCATTTTCTAAAATATGATAAAAAAAAAAAAAAAGAAAGAAAGAAAGAAACAATTCCAAAGCTAGGTCCTGAGGACCCTGCAGAAGCTCAGGCTCCCTGCCCACCAAGGCAAGAGATCATCCAAGGGGCCATCTGCCTTGTAAAAAGGCAGGCTGCCCAGTGAACTTGACGGAAAGAACAGGCTGTAAAAGACGGCATTTCGCTTTTAACAAGGCCAGGCAGGCCGGAGAGCAGCCAGCTGGGTAGTCTGAAGGAGCTCAAGAATATTAGAACCCGGGGTCACAAGGAGCCAGGACACCACTGGGAATGTTGGTAGGAGAGACAGTCTGGCGAGCCGCTGGGGAACAACCGGAAGCCCCCTGTGCCAGCCCTGGCCTGAGTCAACAGGCGAGGACGGCAGCCAGGACAGTTGGGTGGACTGGATAGCTCTGCGCCTGACCACACAGGGTTAGTGGCCTTCCCCGAAGCCCCGCCTTCACACGGCAAACCCCAAGGACCTCCAAGGATGCCAAGGGTGACAGGTGTCCATACACGTGGCCGTTGACCAGCACTGCCAAGACAAGCACCCGAATAAGCTCTGTGATGGCCCCTGCCAACCTCTTCCCCACATTTTGGGTGACGAACAGTGAGGCTCTCCATCTGGAGATGTGGGGAGGTGATGCTCTCTAAAGCCCAGAACTGCACAGTTTTGCATAAGGATTCTCAGAAAGTCGGGAGGCGGGGGTGGAGCAAAGGTAAGACTTGGGCAACAAGATGAGACGCTTGGCACATGAATGCCAATTGGATATGCCTTTTCCCCCATGCTGCAAACAGCCCCAGAGCAGAGCCTATTCCCAAGACCTGGCACAGTCCTGAGAGATGACACTGCCCACACTAGCTTCCTTAAGAACCCCAGGAAGGCATTTTTCTTAACCAGGGCTTTCTCCTACCAAAGCTCCTTCTAAAGCCATACTTCCGGGCCTCGCCTCCATGTCTCTTCTTCAGGTTGTCTTTTCTAATTTGGGTCTGGCCTCCCCCTTTCTTGTACTTCCATGCCATTCTTCTAATGATAACTTTCTGTGCCAGGCTCGATTATATACACAGCTCAAATGAGCAGCCCTGACTCTAAATTTGGCCTCGTCCATTGGAAGGAGAAGCCTTGGGCCATCTAGTGCTGCTCAAAAGGAAAGATGCTGGTCCTTGTGTGGAGTCAAAGCCAAGGAAAGGGGGAGGGAAACTTCTGCAAAAAAGGTACAAATGCAGAATGAAGAAACAGACGAGGCCTGGCTGCCCCCGGGTCACCAGGGCTGAGGCCGATTCTGTGACTTCAGCCAGGCCTGCCTCAGGCATGCAGCAGCAACAGCCACATGCACTTTGATTTTTTTTTTTCTTTTCTTTTTAGAAATGGCCTGCTGTCTGACCTACCTATGCTTTCTCCGCAGGGTTAGCAGAGGGTAAAATGAGACCATCTACTGGGAATTTCCTGACTTCTGCGAATTTTCCTCCAGATCTGGCCGTGAGTCAACGTGATGTTCTTGTGACACGTGGAAAGACTCAATGTGGTTCCCTGCTGCCCTCCATCCTGGGAGCACCAGCAAAAGCCTGCTGAGTAACCACACATGAAAAGCCAGAAGGCCGCCTCCCTCCTTGATTCTGCCTCTACACTGTCCCCAGATGCCACTGGGGTGTTAATATCCCACATACCTACAGGAAGATCACTGTGTATACTTCACCTCCTTTCAAATTTAAGCTCCTGTGTCTGATTTTATTGAAATTTCCATTGCATCTGTACAGTGGAGAAGGGGGTGACAGGAAGAGATCGTAGGAGGAAGAGGGTGCCTTCCTCAGACCCACACTGACTGAAAACTCACAGCATCATCCTCAAGTCTAGGGAAGCATGCAGACCAATGCGAGCCTGATGACCTCTAGGGCTGGTCAGCCCTTGCCAGCTGAGACCAGCCATGACCTGTTCATGTTCATGATGTTGGTAATTGCCCCCAGGAGTTTAGAGGGGGAGGATGTTCCTGGGTCCGTGGTATCCTCTGAAAGCAGCAGAAATTGTGGCTGAAGAGATGGCTCAGTGGGTAGAATGCTTACCTCACAAGCAGGATGACCTAAGTTCAATCCTCAGTAGCCACATGGAAAGCTAGGCTTGGAGACTTGGAATCTCTCTGCTGGGAAAGCAAAGATCCAGAGGCTGGATGGCCAGCTAGTCTAGCCTAATTGATGGGCTCTGGACTAATGAGAGATCCTATCTCAAAAGAGTTGGACTGTGTTCCTGAGGACGAGACTGGAGGCCATTCTTTGGACTCCACAAAAGGACAAATGCATGTGTACCCACACAGATACACACACACACACACACACACACACACATACACACCCCACTCTTTTCTGTGGGTATGGCATAGGACAGGATTTAATTATTGGAAACTTGTTAACTTCTTTAAGGTCCATAGATTAAAGACATCGCATGGGAGTAAGCACTGTCCTCACTATTTCGTGATTCCTGTGGCTCTTCCTGGTATCTTGGGTTATTTAGAAAAAGTACTGTGAGCTAGGTCTTCAGAAAGTCTTCAGATGCTTTCTTAGTCTGTTTTCACTTTATTTCTTTTTAATTTTAACACTCTACTGCTTTTTTCCTCTCCAGAAAAAAAAAAAAAACCTTGTATTTAAAAAATAAATGTATTTGATTATTATTTATTTGGTGTGGGAGGGGCATGTGCCACCACACACACGTAGCAGTCAGAAGATTAATTTTAGTTCCATTTTCCACCATGAGGATGCCAGGGGTGGATCTCAGATCCTCAGGCTTCCGTTTCACCATCATTACTGTTTCCTCCTTAATGCAGTGCAAGCGTGATGCCTGAGCCGAAACAGAGAACCAAGTTGTCTCCTAATGATCAGTCAGATACGCCGGGAGATGAAAGTCTGGGGATGCACCAGAGCCTTAGTTCTAGGAGCCCAGGATGCGGTAGGTAGCTCCCTCCTATGCGAGGCTCCTGGGTGTCAGCATCATTCAGGTCACACTGGGAACATGGGAAAGTGCCCAGGCAGCTGCTTGGGGTGGCCATGAGGCAGCAGCTAAGAATGCCCGCTGTCCTGGCTGCAGCTGTGTCCCTCAACAGGTGCTGCCTGCCCGCAAATGCCACATCATCCCCCAGGCTCACAGTGACACGTCCCAGATCAGGGACACACGCTGCTGCTCACATGTGGCACTGAAGGCTATCCCCTACTCTGCCTATTCATCCTGAGAACATGAAGACAAGGAGTAGAAGGAGGACAAGTCCCGATGACAAAGAGCAAAAGAGCAGCGTGTCCCCTCTGTACCCCACAACCTCTACCCTGGGGCAGATTAGGGCTAGGTCTCCTGATCCCAGCAGTCCTGGCATAACCTCAGGGGAGGAAGTGTCCCAAAGGAGGATGTGTCTGGTCCTTCCGGGGCTGTTAACTCAGGGGGCATCAAACAGCTGCTGCCGCCCACATCACCCTCACTGAGAATGCAGTCAAGCCCAGGGCTCTGCTCTCCCTGCCTGGGAAGAAGCACCAGTGAGGGATGAGCTAAGTGCTTTTGGGACTCTGTGTGTGTGTGTGTATGTGTGTGTGTGTGTGTGAGAGAGAGAGAGAGAGAGAGAGAGAGAGACTCCATACCTCTCTGCAGCCCACCCCCAGCCAGTAAGCTTCCTGGGGTTCCTGGGGTTCCTGGGGGATAGTGTTCCACTCGCTGGGATTCCAGATGACCTAGAAGACACATTTCTAGGGGTGTCTGTGAGGGCTTTCCCAGAGAAGCTTAGTGGGGAAGAGAAACCCCACTCTGAATGTGTACAGCACCGTCCCGAGGGCTAGGATCTCGGACTGAGCGTGAGAAGTGAGTTGAGCACATGTACTCTTCTCTCTCTGCTTGCTGATAGGGAGCCTGAGGTGACCAGCCTCCGCCCCCCCCCCCCACCGTCCCCACTCCTAATCCTACGGCCACACCTTCACAGGGTGACAAGCCAAAGCCCTTCTCTCCTGGAGTCCCTTTGGCTTAGGTATTTATTTGGTCACAGCCCCACAAAGATGTGGATCTGTGATCTCCTGGCCCTGGCATGTTCTGAGCCAAGCAGAGAAAGTCTTTGCTGCAAGAATTCTGGGAACCACAGCACGAGGAAGGACATGATGAATATGTGACTACACAGCCAACTCTTACCTACTAACCCAGATCCCCCGCCCCCACATTTTTTTTGAGGAATATTTTAGGAGACAATTATCCCCCTGACCAACGCTTTGTAGTCAGCCTGAATTGCTGATTTATGTGCTTAAACCAGGATTGGGCATTTAAGGAAGAGCATCTTGCAAGCCCAGGTGCCTCCACTTGAACTTGAGACTGACTGTCCCTTTGGTAAGTGGAGGATTTGATCAGGTCTTTACCCTAGGGTATGGGTGGGTTGAGTGTGGAGATAGTAAAGAGACACCAAAACTCCTGGACCCACTGCCCCTTGTGAAAAGCCAACTCTCCAGCTTTACCGCCAACATACCACACAACAGAAGCACTGCGCAGCCTGGAACCCTCCACGTCTGGCACCAGGCCCCATGGCTTAATTATAGACCCATCCCTCCTTCCTCCAACATCTTTAGACCTGCTCACGTTCTTCTTTCAACCCCCACCCCCATCCCATTCACCAACCCTGTCCTAAATCTCCAGGAAAGTGGCTTGACACCCATCCCCGAGCCCTTGTCTAAGAGTTTCTAAAGGAACTTGCGGCCTAGACACACTCTCACTGGACAACTTTGTTGTCTAAAAGTTACATTAAAAAAGAAAAAAGAAAGGGTGCCTTCTAGCTTCCTGGGAGCTGTAGCCATGCTGGGGGCACGAAGCCGACACTGTGGGAGGCCGGGGGATTCCCACATGCGCCATCAGAATGCAAGCTTTGAAAGACAGCTGGGGCTTTGCAAAGAGCCTACCATCTACCATTCTATAAACGCCATTGCTGCCGGAATTGAGTCGTGTCATCTCCCTCATTCCCTATGATTCCCTAGAGGGCTGGGAACTATGTCATCGTCAGGCAGGTGATAGTCTCTGAACGGTTACCAGGGTGCCCAGCTTTCCTCTTCTGCTCCCTGGGGATGAGTATCTGGGGTAGAAAAGAAACTCCGTCCAAGGAGCCCTAACACCCCCAAGCCCCCATAATGTGCCTTCCATTTCTGCTTGTCAGCATCTCCTTTCTGTGGAGATGTCATCCACACCCACGCGCTGACGCACAGTGGGACAGCAGCCCGAAGGCCCCGCCTTTCTAGATTGACTCAGACACACTGTGCCCCACATTATTCAAGTGGAACCCCAGAAGTGCAGAGCTCTTTCCTTAGACAGAGGATTTCCCCCTAAGGCCCAGGGTGGCCACGTGATGTACTGATTGCTGGCAGGAGACTCACCTCAACCTCCTCAGCCCCGTCTCAGACCTTGGTATCCTAGCTCAGTTCTGGGACACACCCTTCTATGCCTTGCCGAGGGACCTAACCGGAATTCTCATTCCCAAGCCTGGAACTGCTCGCTTCTCTTCCCATGCTCCCAGAAAAGCTTTCACAGCTCAGAGGTTGGAGCGGCTGCACATGGAGGAAGATTCTAGAAGCAGCTGCACAGTGACATGGGAGAGGGGTGGATGTATAGAAGGGGAGAAGAAGAGGCTTGATAAGAGAAGATGAGAAGAAAAACATTAGGCCAGAAAACCTTTAAAATTTGACCGTTCTCTTGCCCCAGAGTAAGGGTCTGAATGGGAGAATGCCACAAAAAGGAGTCAACACCAGCCCTGTTATTTTAGGGATCTGAGGAGAATGGCAGCTGGTGGTCTGCACCCTCCTCCTGGTGGGTGGGCATTGGTCCCGGAGAAGAAACTGGGCCACCAGCAGCCTACCCCTGTGGCCAGTGTGGCCATCAGAGCAGCACCGTGGGAGGCCACTCGGGCAGTGGTGGCCCTGGCCATACCTCCGGGCAGTCGGTCCATTTGGATATGAACAACACTTTGATAGCTGGCCATGAAAGGCCAAGTTCTGAAAGCCCCTATTCATGGACCCTGCACACAGAAGCGGTACACAAGGGGAAAAAATGGTTTCCCCAGTCAGTCCAGAGAGGTGAGTCTGTGTTTATTAATCGAAGGCCACATAAAGACCTCAGGGTTATAAACATTCCTTATGAGTCCCACAGTAGCTAGGGCTGGAAGCGGGGAGAAAAAAAATTCCGTCCGGTGATTGCCCGGGACGAAAGCGGCCAGTGTTGCTTCCATGGGAGGTTTAGAAGAAGATTCTACAAAATGGGGCGCCGAGGTTTGAGCAGGCCTCGTTTGAAGCAGAGCGGCTTTTCAGGGAGGCTGGGAAACGCAGCCCCCTGTTCCGAGCCCCATGACCCGAGGTCACTGGAGGCTGGTAAGTGCCACACTGACCCCAGCTTCCTGCTCATGTTCCTTCCCGTGTTCCTTCCCGGTTTTCCCTTCTGACTCTGTAGCGGTGAGGAATACCCAAGGGGATTCCTTTTTTAAAGGTCACTGGCAATTAACTCCCCTAGAAATCAGAGAACAAGGGGAAAGGGTTGTCTTGGAGAAAGTTCAGAGAAAGGCATTCTGGTAGGCAGGCTCCTGCCCTCAGGAGACCACAGGCGGCACTCCCCACCTACAGCAGAGACCATGGAGAAGGAACTAAGGAGCAAGCTGGAGATAAGGTGAAGGCCCAGCTCCCTTTTGAAGCTTAATTACAACAAACTGATCAGCCGTGTGCTGTGTGTACCACACAAAAGGTGGAGGTAATCTTCTCAGAGGGAGCCCTGTTATTCTGGGGGAGGGGAGTAGAGGTTGGCAAGGGAGCGAGTTCTGGTGTCTAGTGCAGTGCAGAAAATTCTAAGCTGTGGTAATTGAATACATATCACTACTAGAGTCAAAAGAACGAAATCCCTGCTCCCTCCACATGAGAGTTTCCAGGAGGGAAGATGGACTCAAACCCACCTACATTTTCAGTGATTTCTTTGGTGAATCTAAATTTATTTCAAGGCGGAGGGATCAAGTAGGCCTGCCACAAAATCACTAAGTCACGTCAAGGATGCTCAGGGTGTGCAGCCATGCTGCTCTTGGACCACCGGCATACGCCATGAATCCTTAACCCTACAAAGATTTGGCTGTGCTGAAATAGCCCAATAAAAAAAACAACCGGAGGCCCCATGTACAGTTTGGCGGGGCTGTCTAAGTGTTTGCTGGAGCCTGGCCCCAAAGGACCACATTCATCTCATTCTAACATCTCAGGGAAATGTCCTCTGCTGCCTGCCACCGTCTGCAAGTGGAGGGTCCCCTCATCCCCATGTGTGTGAGTTTCCTATTGACACAGCCTCCGTCGTTTCCCAAACATACTGTCCAAGACTCAGGCAGAATGACTCGCCCCTGGGTAACAGTGTCAGGTCTCACAGTGTGGCTGACTGCAGTGCCAGCCTTGACACTTTGCAGGCAAATACGTCAGGCCAGCCCTAGGGCAAAAGGCTATTTTCTGCTCCTGTGGCAGCCACAGTTGGCTGGTTGTCCTGAGACAGAAGAACAAAGCCCAAGGGCTTTCTATTCTGAGTATGGTTTCTACCTACCTCCTGAGGGATGAGGTTGGGCCATGTTCCACCTGGGAGACCACAGAGCGGGTTTAAAAAAAAAATCTAAAGCGTGTCTGAGACAGGCAGGAAGCCAAGGTTTGAAATGTTGCTGTGGAGATGTCATTCAGGTAGCTAACGAAAGAAAAAGAATGAATACAATATCCATAGGACACCAGGGATGAAGGCATCACAAACTATTTGGCCACCAAGTAAGAGCTCAGCCCACATTAGGGTATTCTGGCATTTCTGGGCATTTCGACTCTCTTTGTAGGAAGAATAAACTCCTAAGAAGGCAATTTGACTTCTCTCGTGGCTGGGTTGCTGCCACATCCATCAAAAGCCTGGCCCCAATCTAGTGACACCAGAGAGAAAAGGTTCTATCTTGAGGGCTCCACCTGAATTTGATGGTGTTGTCAGAATGTGATAGAAATCCAGAGGCAGAGCCTACCTGTAGGAAAATCATCTTCCACCATAATGGATCCATCTTCCCTCGTGCTTAAAAGCAATGGATACAGATAGCCATGAACTGAAGGCCTCCGATGCTGTAAACCCAAAGAAACCTTCCTTCCCTTAAGCTGTTATTCTCACGGCTTTTATCATAGACATGAAAAAAACCCAACAACAAGATCTACCCAAAGCCATCCCAACCTTGGGTAGAGAATTTAGTCTACCCCCTCCCTCACCCCCTTCAAAGAGGAGCAAACAGTGTTGCAGAGAGAAGGAAGTGACTCAGAGGAGGGCAGACAGGCTTCCTGAGGCTGGCCTGGGTTCTGCCAGCCAGAGTTGCCCAATAGTCTGAAAGGAGCAGCCTCGGGGACTCTTCGGGGAGGAATGATCACTTGGCTTGGTAAGTACCTGTCTCCAAGAGCCCCTTGGACTATCCTGACCTGTGAACTTCGTGGGCAATGGCGTCCACAAGCCCAAACTTCCAAAGCCTGACTGACAGCAGCAGGAAGGATGAGCTTAAGCGCCATGCCTTCCACACTCCGTCTGAGCCAGGCTCCACCACCTGAGCAACCTCTCCAAAAGATGAGCCACAGAAGATGAGGGTGAAAATGAGTCCTCACAGGGAGATTAGAGGCCCTTTGAAAGGCCTCAGTAAAACCTGGTATCAGGCTAAGGAAAAAATAAAAATAAAAACAGAACGAGGCAGTGTTTCTCCCCAAATACCCCATGCTACAAAATGATCCTCGACCTCCCTTCTTTGTAGCCAGTACCCTGGAGCGACTTCTCAACCCCCGCCTCTGTCCTCTGCTTCAGAGGTTGCTGTGGGACCAGCTCCTAGACTGCTTCACTGTACAGCATTCAGTGTGTGTGTGTGGGGGGTCATGTTCACCGAAGTAAGTCAGCCTAGTCCAGACCTTAGAAAGGGCTCCTCCCTCCGATACTCTGGAGATACTGCTGGTTTTTCTTGCTGAGGTAAGCTAATCCTAACTTCAGCTGACATGAGTATCTGTTGAAACCTGAACTGTGAGGGGAAGGCAGCTGAGATCAAGTCTTCCTCTGAGTGCAAAGGTCATTATAAATTCACTTTTACCAGCACAAAATCCACTTGGGTGAACAGCAACTGGCTTTCCAGAAAGAGTTCATGCATTGATAATACCCCCATCCCTCATCTTCTCCCTATGTCTTCAGTAGGCAGCACCTCCAATATACAGTCAGGGCTACCTCTGGGAGGAGGAAAGATGGACACACTAGCTTTGAAATGCAGTTGTCTTTTGGTCTTTTGTTTTTTAATTTCTGCATCAAATGTGGCTTTGTTGGTTTTTTAAAAATTTCAAAACACGCATTGCAAAAATATTTTAACTCTTGAAAATATGTAAGAAAAGACAGCAACTAACTGAAATCTTACTGGCCTATCAGCCACGGATTTTTCTTCCATCACATCACCTTTGTTTTATCTATCTATCCATCTATCCATCCATCCATCCATCCATCTATCTGTCTTTTCTCTATCCACAAGCTATCAAAGGAACATTTAGGAGGAAAAAGAGTACATATCCTTTACTTTTATAAAGTTTTTTTTTTTTTTTTTTTCTGTTTCATCTTCCTTTCTTGAACACTATAGGTCCAGGTGACCAATGACACTCGGCCAACCTCCTTCTAGCCTGGATTCCTTGCTTTCTCCCACACTTGTGTGGCCTAAAAGAACCCTCCCCACCTAAGGCTCTGAGAAGGACACAGTTGGAGATCCACACATGCAATTACAAGTCTTTAGACATCAGCAGAGGCTAAGTCATAGGTGCTGATGTGCACCTGTCATTTGGAAGTCCCTCTCTGAGACAAGTTGGATGGATTGAAGGGATCTGTGTGGATTCCTCATTGTGCCTTTCAGAACATACTTGTACTGGTTCAGTGGATGGGTGACGTGGGAGGGAGAGTACCAAAGCAGGTCATCTGCAGTCTTTTATTCCCCAGGCAGATTAAAGATTAGTTGAACCTGGGGCCTTAGGGATGCTAAGCAAGCTCCAGCCACAGAGTTCCTTCGGCAGCCTTGTTTCCCCTCTTTATTTCCAGACAAGGTTTTGCTAAGATACATAGAGTGTTCTTGAACTCACTGTATTCCAGGCAGCCCTTGCACTCTTGATTCTCTTGCCACAGCCTTCTTGATGACTCCATTCTCAGCACACATGCAGGCACACACACACATACTTCTTTCCAGCCTTGCTGAACAGAGCTTCCCTCAGCTCCTACAGATTGCTGCTTAGACTTTCCCACCCTCCATCTTTTTTTTTTTTAACTTCCAAGTACATGGCAATTTATTCAACAGCCACAAGGGATTCACCTGATTGTCTTAGAATGAGCTTCCTATAGAATCCAAGCTGTGCTTGGGTTGATAGTGTACTTTCTTTCTTCCTTTTTTATTTAATTATTTTTATTTTTATTAGTTACACTTTATTCACTTTGTATCCCCCTGTACCTCCCTCCCTCTCCCTCTCCCAATGCCACCCTCCCTCTTCCCCACCTGTGTCCCTCTCCCAGTCCACTGATAGGAGAGGTCTTCCTCCCCTTCCCACTGATCCTAGTCTATCAGGTCTCATCAGGAGTGGCTGCATTGTCTTCTTCTGTGGCCTGGTAAGGCTGTTCCCCCCTCAGGGGGAGGTGATCAAAGAGCAGGCCAATAAGTTCATGTCAGAGACAGTCCCTGTCCCCATTACTATGGAGGCCACTTGGATACTGAACTGCCATAGGCTACATCTGTGCAGGGGTTCCAGGCCATCTCCATGAGCGGTCCTTGGTTGGAGTATCAGTTTTAGAAATGACCCCTGTGCCCAGGCTTTTAGGATCTGTGGCTGTCCTTGTGGAGCTCCTATTCTCTCCAGGTCTTACTATCTTCTACTTCTTTCCTAAAATTCCCTGCACTCTGCCCAAAGTTTGGCTATGGTCTCAGCATCTGCCTCAATATCCTAGAGTCTTTCAGAGGCCCTCTCTGGTAGGCTCCTGTCCTGTTCCCTGTTTTCTCCCTCCTCCGATGTCCATCCTCTTTGCCTTTATGAATGGGGATTGAGCATCTTAGCCAGAGTCCTCGTTCCTGATTAGCTTCCTTACACACCCTTCATCTCAATGGCTTCCTTGTTCTCCATTAAATTCCTCACACCCATCCATGCTTGACCCTTGTTTCTTGTCATGGTGATATCTCCCAAAAATTGGCCCCAAAGGATACCCAGTTCATGATGTGTCTGCTCTAGCAGGGGTGTCCACCTTCTGACATTGTAATGTGACCTTATCTGCAAATGTGTTGGGCCATGTCCATAGCTACCCTGGGACAGATGTGTGCTACATGCTAAAAGTTGGAAAGCCCTCCCAGAACATAGGATAACAACAGAGACAGATCCTGCTCGAACCGAATCAGGCTATTTTGAAATTTTAAATTTATGCTAAAGACAAATTGGTAGGTTTTTGTTTATTAAGTAATTCTTTGCACAAGGAAAGACTATTTGATCTTGGATATTGGAGCTGTGAGAATAAGGGATCTGTACCCAACCTTACAGAGATCTATTTACTGCAGCAAAGAGAGAGCACACATCTGTGTTCCGGTCTGCGTCCTGGAGCCTGCACCCTGTTTTCTGGCCTTTTGAACCTGGAGCCATGCTGCCGCCACATATCTGTTCCTTGCCTGTCTCTCCAGAAGCAGTCCTGCAGGCCAGATCTCTGCTGGGCAGCAGGTGCTGTGGAGGTCACCCAAAGATTTTTTTTTTTTTTTTTTTTTTTGAGAAAAACAGAAAACAAAAATTTTCCACTTGGAGCAGGCAAGTTTCACAGAAGGGCTCATAAAGCCCTGAAACTTCTGGTAAATGGTGTCAGCTCCACACGTTCCACGGCTCAGGGTGCGTGACCCTGGTTTTTACTGGCGTACAGCAAAGAGGCAGGGCTGTATGCTGGTGGGTCTCTGGGCTCCCTGCCTGTCTTGACTGCAATAGGACAATCCCAAGACAGCAGGCCTCTCTCTTTGTTCAAACCAGCCCAGCTTTAAGCCACAGACAACTTTAGAGCCCAGTTTTAAAAGGGAGGAATTCAGTAGGGTGGATAACTCAACTCAAGGACCGAAGAATGGCCCGGATGCTGTTGACAGACCCTACATGGTGAGAGCTGTGAGACAGAGACTATAGTTGCACTTATAAGTAGCAGAATGCATGGGGGGGCACCCTCTGAGCACCACGAGATGCTGAGATGTTCAGTTTATTCCAGGTATTAAACACATCACCCTGAGTCAGAGTTAGAGAGAGTTGCTCAAAGGTTTTGTTTCTGTTTTTCAGAAATGAGGTTATATATTTCTCCATAAATGCCACTTTCCATGCCTCTGTTCACATCACGGCAAGTAAGGACTCTGTGGGCTCCACAGGCAGCCTCTGTGGTCAGCAGGCTTTCTACCTGGCTGGTCTGATTTGCCACTGTATGGCTCTGAACTCCAGAGACAGCTGTGGGGAAAAGCCAAAGAGACTAAGTTTCATCCTAGCAGAGCAAGCAATGGAGAGAGAGCTAAGGACCTACAGTAAAGAACAACTAATGATGTGCCATCAGGAGAGTCACTTCACCTAAGACACTGTTGTCCTTAAAGGACTGGTGGAAAGCCCGGAAGGGCTCATGCTCTTGGGTGCGGAGGATGAAATGGTCCACAGATATGCCACCAATCTTCACAACAAGCCAATGGATGAAGAGTCTGTGTGTTAAAGATGGCAGAGAGGAGGTAAAGAGAGGGCCCAGAAAAATGATGCTGTTACTGATTCAATGCTGGCAAAAATGCTTGCTTTTAGATTTCTTGACAGATATCACAGATGGCAGCGCCAACTGTGCAGGGTATCTGAAGAAACCTAAGAAAAATAGGAATAGGCGAAAGAGAAGATTCCTGGTTCAAAGGACCAGAAATCATAGAAGAAAATTTCCCCAATATTAAGAAAGAGGTGCCTATAAGCACACAAGAGGCCTACAAAATACCAAACAGATTAGGCCAGTAATGAAAATCTTCCTGCCACATAATAACCAAAACACTAAATGTATAGAACAAAGAAAAATATTAAAAGCTGCAAGGAAAAAAGGCCAAGTAACACATAATGGCAAACCTATCAGAATCGTACCTGACTTCTCAGCAGAGACCATAAATGCCAGAAGGGACTGGGAAGATGCCTTATAAACCCTAAGAGACTACAGATGCCAATCCAGACTATTATACCCAGCAAAGCTTTCAATCACCATAGATGGAGAAAACAAGATACTCCATGACAAAATCAAATTTAAACAATATCTATGCAAAAACCCAGCCCTACAGAAGATACTAGAAGGAAAATTTCCACCTGAAAATGTTAACCAAACTCCCCCACCCAACACACACACACACACACACACACACACACACACAAACAAAAACAAAAAAAAACCCCCACAGGATATAAATAACTTCACTACAGCAAAAGTAGACCAGCATCCAAACACACTACCACAACCAACATCAAAATTAAAGGAATTAACAGTCACTGGTAATTAATATCTCTCAACATCAATGGACTCAACTCTCCAATAAAAAGACACAGACTAACAGAGTGGATATGTCAACAGTACCCACCATTTGACTGCATACAAGAAACACACCTCAGCCACAAAAATAGACATTAACTGAGTGTAAAAGACTGGAAAAAGGTTTTCCAAGCAAATGGACTGAAAAAGCAAGCTGGACTTGCCATTATAATACCTAATAAAATATATTTGCAACCAAAACTAATCAAAAGATGAGGAAGAACACTTCATACTTGTCAAAGAAAAACTTCACTAAAAAAACACCTCAGTTCTGAACATCTATGCCCCAAATAAAAGGGCACCCACATTTGTAAAAGAAACATTAATAAAGCTTAAACCACACATAGATCCCTACACGTTAATAGTGGGAGACTTCAACACCCCACTTTCACAGAAAGACAAATCAACAAAACAGAAACTAAACAGAAAAACAATGACAGATGTCATAAATCAAATGGACCTAACAGACATCTACATCATACAAACACAAGAGAATATACCTTCTTCTCAGCACCTCATGGAACCTTCTCTAAAACTGACTATAGTTAGTCACAAAGGAAGCCTCAGCAGATACAAGAAGATTGAAATAATCCCTTGTATCCTATCAGACTACCATGGACTAAAGCTCGACTTCAACAACAACAGAAATAGAAAAAAAAAAAAAAGCCTACACACACATGGAAACTGAACAACTCTCTACTCATGGACACCTGGGTCAGGGGGGAAAAAAAAGAAAGAAATTAAAGACTTCCTAGAATTCAATGAAAATGAACTTATGAGACACTATGAAAACAGTGCTAAGAGGAAAGTTCATAGCACTAAATGCCTTCATAAAGAAATTAACGACATCTCATACAAGTAACTTAATGGCACACATTAAAGCCTTGGGTGGGGGAGGAAACAGAAGCAGACACATCCAAGAGAAGCAGATGGCTGTAAATAATCAAACTCAGGGCTAAAATCAATAAAATAGAAACAAAGAAAACAATTTAAAGAATCAACAAAACCAAAAACTAGTTCTTTGAGAAATAAGCAAGATAGATAAACCTTTAGCCAAACTAACCAAAAGGCAGAGAGACACTATCCAAATCAACAAACTCAGAAATGGAAAGGGGGACACAATGACAGACACTGAGAAACTCCAGAGATCCATTAGGTCTTACTTCAAAAGCCTATATGCCACAAAGTTTAAAAATCTAAAAGAAATGAAAAGTTGAATCAAGATCAGGTAAATAAATTAAATAGTCCTATATCCCCAAAAGAAAGCAGTCATCAAAAGTCTACCAGCCAACAAAAGCCTAAGGCCAGATGGTTTCAGCACAGAATTCTACCAGACCTTCAAAGAAGAGCTAATTTCAATACTCTTCAAACTATTCCACAAAATAGAAACAGAAGGAACATTACCAAATTTATTCTATGAGGCCACAGTCATGTTGGTACCTAAACCACACAAAGACCTAACAATGAAAGAGAATTTCAGACCAGTTTACCTTATGAACATTAACGCAAAAATGCTCAAAAAAATACTTGCAAACCAAATCCAAGAACACATCAAAGATATCATCCACCATGACCAAGTAGGCTTCATCCCAGGCATGAAGGGGTGGTTCAATATATGGAAATTCATCAATGTAATCAACTGGGGAGGGGGGGACCATGATCATCTCCTTAGATGCTGAAAACGCATTTGACAAAATCCAACACACTTTCATGTTTAAAGTCTTGGAGAGATCAGGGATACAAGGCACATACCTAAACATAGTAAAGGCAATATACAGCAAGCCTATAGCCAACATCAAACTAAACGGAGAGAAACTTAAATCAATCCCACTGAAATCAGGGACAAGGCAAGACTGCCCACTCTCTGTATTTCTTCAACATAGTGCTTGAAGTTCTAGGTAGAGCAATAAGACAACTAAAAGAGATCAAGAGGATACAAATCTGAAAGGAAGAAGCCAAAGCATTACAATTTTCAGATAATGTGATAGTACACTTGAGTGATCCAAAAAAATCTACCAGGAACTCCTAGAGCTGGTAAAAACCTTCAGCAAAGTTGCTGGATATAAAATTAAATTTAAAAAAATCAGTAGCCCTTCTGTATACAAAAGACAAATGGGCTGAGAAAGAAATTATTGAAACAACACCCTTCATAATAGCCACATAAAACATAAAATATCTTAGTGTAACTCTAACCAAGGAAAGTGAAAGACTTGTATGAAAAAAAAAACAACCTTCAAGTCTCTGAAGAAAAAAAATTGAAGAAGATATCAGAAGATGGAAATATCTCCCATGCTCATGGATCAGTAGGATTAGCATAGTAAAAATGGTCATCTTACCAAAAGCAGTCTACAGATTCAATGCAATTTCCACCACAATGCCAAACAATTCTTTACAAACCTTGAAAGAACAATTCTCAACTTCATATGGAAAACAAAAACAAAAACAAAAAACAGAATAGCTAAAACAATCCTGAACAATAAAGGATCTCCATCCCTGATCACAAGCTGTACTATAGAGTAACAGTAATAAAAACTGCATGGTACTGGCATAGAAACAAAATGGTGGATCAAAGACTGGAATTGAATCATAGATCCAGAAATAAACCCACACATCTAAGGACACCTGATTTTTTACAAAGAAGCCAAAACCATACAATGGAAAAAAAGATAGCATCTTCAACAAATGGTGCTGGTCTAACTGGATGTCCACATGCAGAAAAATGGAAATAGACACATATTTATCTCCCTGCACAAAATTAAAGTCCAGGTGGATGAAAAACCTCAACATAAAACCAGACACGCTAAATCTGTTAAAAGAAAAAGTAGGGAATAGCTTTGATCTCATTGGCACAGGAGACAACTTCCTGAAGAGAACACCAACAAGCCAGGCTCTGAAATCAACGATTAATAAATGGGACCCCATGAAATTGAAAACCTTCTGTAAAGCAAAGGACACTGTCAACAGAACAAAATGACAGCCTACAGACTGGGAAAAGATCTTCAGCAACCCTACATCTCATAGAGGGCCAATATCCAGAATATATAAAGAACTTAAGAAATTAAACACCAACAAACCAAATAATCAAATTTTAAAATGGGGTACAAAACTAAACAGAGAATTTTCAACAGAAGAACGTCGAATGGCAAAGAAACACTTAAAGAAATGCTCAGCATCCTTAGTTATCAGGGAAATGAAAACCAAAATGACTCTGAGATTCCATCTTACATCCATCAGAATGGCTAAGATCAAAAACTTAAGTGACAACAAATGCTGGAGAGGATGTGGAGAAAGGGGAACCCTCCTCCATTGCTGGTGGGAGTGCAAACTTGTACAATCCCTTTGAAAATCAATCTTACACTTTCTCAGAAAACTGGGAATAGTGATACCTCAAGGCCCAGCTATACCACATATTTTGGGCATATACCCAATAAATGCTCCACCGTACAACAAGGGCATTTGTTCAACCATGTTCATAGCAGCTTTATTCATAATAGCCAGAATCTTGAAAACAACCCAGATGTCCCTCGACTAAAGAATGGATACAGAAATTGAGGTACATTTACACAATGAAATACTACTCAGTTATTAAAAATGAGGAAATCATGAAATATGGAGGCAAATGTATGGAACTGAAAAAAAAATCATACTAAGTGGTAACCCAGGATCAGAAAGACACTCATATACTCACTTATAAGCGAATATTAGGCATATAATATAGGGAGATAAACATACTGAAATCTACAGACCTAAAGAACCTAAACAAGAGGGACTCTAGGGAAGATGCTTAATTCTCATTCAGAAGGAAAACAGGAGAGACACAGGAACAAATGGAAGAGACAGAACAGGACAGGAGCCTACCATAGATGTCCTCTGAAAGACTCCACCCGTCAGGGGATAGAAGCAGATCCAGAGACCCACAGACAAACTTTGGGCAGAGCACAGGGTGTCTTATAGAGCTCTTGTTGCCTGTGGCAACCTGTTTATTTAAGCTGTTGTTGCTTAAGCTTTCTGTGGCTTGTAGCTAGATGCACAGAAAGATATTTACTCTTTCTGTCTCATAGGACACTGTGTTTTTCTCTAAAGAGCATCTCATGGCCAGAATTAATAAGAACTCAATTTGTGAGGGTGATGATCTGTTCCTGTCGCCATCTTTGACTAGGCATTCAGTGCTGTGAGGCTGGAAACCATATCATCTGCCCCCACCCCCACTCAATGCCTAACTCCTAGTTCAGGGCCCAGCATGTAGCAGATGCTATTAATGTTGACTGAAGTCCTGTACCTACCACCAAGTACTCAGCACTCACTTTGTTTCCTATTCCCAGGAGGACTACTGTGGTCATGTCTCATAGAAGAGAGCTCTGCTAACATGGAAAACCACACACATACACACATACACACACATACACACAGCCACAGTCCCTCAACACCTCAGACTTCCCATGCCAAGCAAAGCTGCCTTTCACCACCAAAACAGTGCCCAACACAGACTCCTCAGGAAGTGCTAAGTAAAGGAGACTGGATAGACTTTGAAACCTACTGGAAGATGGATGTACTCTGCTCTCTGAGGGGCAGTTGATCCCTCCCAGTGCTGAGGGCCTGAGACTCCTGTGTGGGCAGCCTACCCCACAGAGGTAGTGGATTGTGCTTCGGGGAAAGGGTAATATCTGGTGTTTTTCTTTTCTTGTTCATGTTTGGCTGTGTGTGGGGGTACTTATGCCTGTTCCTGTGTGTGCAGGGACATATGTGTGTGTCGATGTGCATGCATGTGTGTCTGTACCTATGGAGGCCAGAAGACAACCCAGGTGTCATTCTTTCCTGGGCACCGTCTACTTTGTTTTGTCTTGTTTTCTCACTGGAACCTTGTATTGACTGGTTAGGTTAGGCTGACTGGCCAGGGAGCCTGTCTCCTCCTCCCCAAGGCTGGGGCGATTAGCCTGCACTGTCCTACATTTCACGTGGGTTCTGGGTATTGAACTTGGGTCCTTATGCTTGTAAGAGGATCACTTCACCTACCAAACTATCTCTGCAGCCACGGGAAGATAACTTTCTTATGTGTGTGGTGGTGTGTGTGTGTGTGTGTGTGTGTGTGTGTGTGTGTGTGTGTTTATAGATGCCTGGGAAGGCTGGAGACACCGGATCCTCCTGGAGCTGAAGTTTCAAACAGCTGTGAGCTACCCGATGTGAGTTCTGGGAACTGAATTCCTGTCCTCTGCAAGAGCAGTGTGGGTTCCTAACTGCTGAGCCATCTCTCCTGCAGGAAGAATACTTTCTTAGTAAAAAAATAAATAAAATAAAATAAATCTTCAACCTTTTCTTGCTGGATTGTGTGTTACCACTTCCAGCTTCGGCTGGAACTAGCAACTCAAAAGCAATCCCAGGAAAGAGAAGGGAAAAGAATCCAATCGCACCACCCACAAGGGAACCAGAGTTTACAAAACAGTTTCCCCAGAGTTGGCTGCAAAGCACAGTAGGGAGGGTGGTCTCCCCCTCCATCCCTGTCCCTGGTGCTCTTGTGCCAGAGAGTGTCTATTACCTTTTCCCCTTCTGTGAAATGTCAGCGTACAAACTCCTGGAGAGGGGCCATGGGCAATTTGGAGACAGGATCTCCCACGTAGGGCAGGAGGATCCGAAGTTTCAGCTTTCTGTCTCCATTCATACTGTGCCTCCCAAAAGGAGGGAGACTGGCTCCCGGGAAGCCGTAGAGAAGAATGGTCAGGAACCAGGATTCCAGACCTGGGAATTCTGCCACCTCTTAGTTATATAATCCAAACATCATCTCCAGCCTCCATTAAAAAAAAAAAAAAAAAAAATCAGCCAGAAGCCTGCTAGCCTATGAAACCATCCTCCAGGAGGTGAGTGACCCTGGAGGCTTATTTTCTTGATTGGTGGCTCCCATTACCCGTTACTAGATGTCCTGGTGTGTGTGCATGTCTGTGCGTGGAGGGGAGGTATATATGTGTGAGTGTGTGTGCATGCATGTGTGTGCACCTGTGTATATGTGTTTTCTCCCAGCTCCCCTCCCATGGAGAGCCAGTGCTAGGAGGCTGCTGAGCCTTGTGAGATCTTTTACCTCCTCAATCACCCCAAGCTTTGCTCTATAGCTCTCTGCCAAGCAACTCACCTCCTCATCTGCCTGTTTTCATCATCCGAACACTGGGGAAAACAAGTTCTACTTTGCAAGATCATTATAAGGTTTACAAATTCAATATTTGGAAAGTGCCGGGCACATACCAGGCACTCAAATCATACTTTATGTGGCTATTACTGTATTATCCTTCAAGATGCAAGTTAGCATATGCCCAAGTTAAGCAGAGAGGGCTGGAGGAGAAAAGGCAGAAGTAGCAGGGGCCTTCTCTCTCTCTCTCTCTCTCTCTCTCTCTCTCTCTCTCTCTCTCCTCTTTTCTTTAGGCTGAAGCGCAACTTGGCAATGGACTGGGGTCTGGAAAGAGAGCTGGCCAGCCACCCAGAGTGCTGCAGCGTCCAGTTACCAGCTTACTTTCCAGCCGAATCCTGCTGGGCAGAGGGCAGCGATGCCAGGCACATCACTGGCATTGCCACACAAACGAGGAAGAATGTGCTGCCGCTGCCACAAACACACACAGAAACTTGGATTCAAAATGAAGTCCCTGGATGGGACCCCTGAGCCTATATGATTTAGATGGTTGCCTTTCTCTGTGTGTCCCTGCCTGGGTGTCTGTGTCTCCCTGGCAGTGTCCAAGGCTCCTGAAAATAGAGGTTTATTATGGAAATGCTGACAGAGCCTTAAATAGAGCATGGTATTTGCAATGCTGTAATTATGCCCTCATTGAAAAGCTCCAAAGAAAACATGATTTTCTTGAGCAAATAAATCAGGCAGAGCTTTAAAGGCACAGATTTAAATCATGTGACTTATAAAGACCCATCATCTCCCACAGATAGATAGTTTGAGAATAATAACGGCTTTTTTTTTTTAAAGCCTAGGTCTATGCAAGGGAAATGTATACAGACTCCTATGGTGTTTTGTAAAACTGGACCTACATCTCATTACCATCCTACTGTGGGAAGAGGCATGGAATTAGCATGGTTATGGCATTGCTGGCTGCTGTAATTTGATGAGCTTAGAAATTGTCCTTGTATAAATAAATAAGAGATACATATCTGCTCCCACTTACTACCAGCACGAGATTTAAGAGATATTCACCCCACCTCTTTCTCTCTCTCTTTCTCTCTCTGCTGTATTGTTCTGTGTCCAAGGCATGATCTTAGAGTAGACCCTGCATATAACCACTTCAAGATGTCACAGTGTCTCAAGCTCGTTCAACAGCCACAGCCCTGCCCTCCCCCCACCCGCAGAAAATGCCACAGACACTGATGTCTGCCTTAGCAGTCTCTCATTAAAGACATGAAGCCACCAACCCTTTAAAACCCGATCTTGAGCTGCTCCATGTGGGGAACATGGGCCGTGCTTGGATCTGCAGCTTGGTGTAATGGACCCTTGTGGCCTGTCCTTCAACTCTGTCACAGCTCCCAAAGCAACCAGAGAGATAGACCATGTCTCTGGAGGTCGGGCTTATCCCCTGCCCCACCCTGCCCTGTACTTCATACATTCAAACATCTATTGATGCTTCCAAACAGCAGTCGCTAAATGACAGGCTCTATTTTGGGGATGATCGAAACCAAAACTGGTAGCGTGGAGCCTGTCGTTATCTTTCTGAACGGCGAACGGAAGTCTCCTCTGTGTAAAGCTACACTCAGCTCCACACTCACACGCTCATAAAGTATCAGCATTGGACAGCGTTAGATTTTTAACCAACAAAACTCTACCTAGACTTATACCTTTTAATTTACTTGTTTTTATTTTGTGCCGGGGGATCCACGCACAACACCTAGTCAGTCTCCCCTTTTATAGCGTGAGTCCCGGCACCTGAACTAAGTTCTTCAGGCTTGGTAACAACTGCTTTGCCTGATCAAGTTATCTTGCCTGTCTGATCTAGACCCTTCATGGAGTTCTCACTCGCATTTGAATCACAAGTCAGAGATTAAATGGCATTGCCTCCAGTCTTTCTCCTTCCACCATGCGTCTTTGAGAATCGGGTGAAAGTTCCCTAAATTTGTGTATAACTCATACAAACCCTGAGGCCCTCGGAGGCTTGGTACACTGTTGTTTTGAGAATAACTAACAGGAGCCTACCACAGAGGGCCTCTGAAAGACTGTACCCAGAAGGGTATCAAAGCAGATGCTGAGACTCATAGCCGAACTTTGGGCAGAGTGCAGGGAATCTTATGAAAGAAGGGAGAGATAGAAAGACCTGGAGGGGACAGGAGCTCCACAAGGAGAGCAACAGAACCAAGGAGTTCTTTTCTGAGACTGATACTCCAGCAAAAGACCATGCATGAAGATAACCTAGAACTCCTGCCCATGGCAGCTCAGAATCCAATTGTGTTCCCTGATAAGGGGAGCAGGGACTATCTCTGACATGAACTCAGTGGCTGGCTCTTTGATCACCTCCCCCTGAGGGAGCAGTAGCCTTACCAGGCCACAGAGGAAGACAATGCAGCCAGTCCTGATGAGAACTGATAGGCTAGGGTCAGATGGAAGGAGACGAGGACCTCCCCCGCCCCCCCATCAGTGGACTTGGAAAGGGGCAGGGAGGAGATGAGGAAGGGAGGGTTATACAGCTGGGATACAAAGTGAATAAACTGTAATTAGTATTTTAAAAAGGAGGAAAAAAGAATAACTAACCGGGCTGGGATGTGGCTCCATTGGTAACATGTTCGTATAACATGTATGAAGCACTGGTTGGATCTCTGACACAGCAAAAGTCAGATTATAGACATGGTGGCACATGCCTATAAAAGGCACCAGGACCCAAAGCTTAAGAGTCATCTCTCATACATAGCAAGTTTGAGGGCAGTCTGGGACACCCAAGGACTCCCCACACACCTGCAAAGAAACAACAACAAAAGGGGAGATTGTGCAACCAACTGGAAACAAATATATTTGAAAGCGATTTAAATCTTTTATGTTTCTTTGTAGAAAACACCCAGTTGGGCACAGACGGGATGGTTAAACTCACTGTAGCCTGAATTAAGTTTCCTTCTGAGCCAATATGCTAAGGCCTTAGTCCCTCCTGGGGCTGTGCCATGTGACTATTTGGAAGCAGGTCCTTTAAGAAGGAATTGGGGTTAAATGAGGTCATAAGGGTCATTGGGTTGAATCCTCATTAAGTATGACTGATGTCCTTGCAGGCCTGAGAGTCACTAGAAATGCCTACACAAAGGGGAAACAGCCACAGGAGCCTGGCCAGAGGCAGCCTTCCTCAGGCCAGAGGGAAAGGCCTCAGGAGAGATTAACCCTGCCAACAACTTCATCTTGGATCCCAGTCTCCAGATCTCCGAGAAAATAAATCTGTTGTAAAATCACCCTGTCTATATTTTGCTAGAACTCCCCTAACAGATAAATTCAACTCCCTGTCGGTGCCCTCAAAATCTACTTGCTCCTCTTGGTGGGCTTCAGACTCACCTAAATGTCCATTTTCATGCCTGCTTCCCTGTGTCTCTACCTAACAGCTCAGTTCTCAGCTATGTTGACTGGCAGAGCCTCTCTGGCTACTTGAAATATTTGTCTTCTCCAGTCTCCTTTTCATCTTAACATAGCCAGCCCTACACTGTGAGGGAAGGATGCAGGGAGAGATGGTATCTATTGGTATGCGCCCATCACAAACTCTTAACTTTGCTACTTCAAAAATATAACGCAGAACCAAGGAAGAGAAGCATGCAGACAGAGAAGTACAAATGGCAGTGTCACCAGAAGGACAGCACGGACCAATCATTTCTTGTCATTTAAGAAAGTAAACCAAAGGGCTTGGGAAATGGCTCAGTCCTTAACACAAACCATGAGGACCTGAGTTTGAACCTGTAAAAGACTCATAAAAATATCAGGCATGGTGGCACATACTTGTACTCCCAGACCTAGAAAGGCAGACACAAGCAGAGTCCCTAGAGCCAGCTTAGGTTTATCTGCAAGCCCCAGACCAATGAGAGACTCTGTGTCAGAAAACAAAATGGATGATGCCTGAGGAGCAACACCCAAGGCTGACTTCTGGTCCTTGTAGAACTTGATCTTTGATCCCAACATTCAGAACTCTGGTTACTCATCATGCACACACCACCAACTACCACCATCACCAACAACAACATTACCACTATCACCATCACCATCACCATCACCACCACCATCACTACCACCACCGTGAATCCAAATGATGAATTCATCACAATGACAAAAATGGCCAACATCTTTGCCATCCTGTCCACCTATTCAGAAATGGGTGTGGAGGTTGGGAAGGTGTGCTAAGCCCCCTGGCTTGGACTAAGGAAATTGTGTTTGTCTACCCCTAGCGGAAGAGAAAGGAGAACCGGAAATGGTCCTTGCAACAAGAACAATTTTACAAGCACCAATAGAGCATTTGCTTTTTCTTTTTCATTTTCCTCCTTTGGAATGAGCTTGTTTACAGTTGACAAGCAAAATATTTAGAAATGCAATGAGGAGAAAAGGTCGACGCCGAGTCCGAGTCCAACAAATTCTCCTATTAGTCAGCAGAGTGTCTGCCAGTCTGAACTCAGGCATCTGTGTGCAATTATGACAGTATTCACCATACAGGCTTCCCCTTTAAAGCCCTTTCCCAGCGTTAGCTGCTGAAGCAGCATGGTGCGAGGAGGTGTCCTGCAGAAAGGGCTGGGATAGACCAAAGAAGCTCCAACAGCCCAGAGCCTACAACTTCCTGCAAAGACAAAGCCTTAGCTCTCCGATGAGTGGGTACCCTCCCAGGTCTCCAAGGACTTTAGGAGTGCCTTACTCTGGGTGCAGGAGCCATCCAGAGAGAAGGCCACAAACTTCATTGTTGTCGCTATCCAAAAATGGAAAGACACTGCTGACTTCTATCAGGAAAGGATGAAGGCTCATTTCCGAATCCACACAGAACTCTCTCTCCCAACTGTCAGTCCATAAGGTCCTCTTGAAACATGTGCTGGCTTTGCCACATGTCGCTGTCGCTAGGCTAGAAATAGAGCTCCCAGAATTCCCTTTCCTGTCTGATTCAGGTGACAGAGGTCCACAGGGAACTCTGGGAGGCAGAGGGGTTATTGCTTCCCTTACTCCAGAGAGGAGGTGTGTGCTCTGGGAAGGACTGCCCTTGCTGCTACGGGCCCCCTCTCTCCTGCCCATCTTGCTGGAGAAGAGCAGAGTGGAACCCACAGCCCCTGCAGACACTGCAAGTTCCCTCCTTCAGCTTCTCTGAGTCCTCAACTCCATGGTGAAGATGACCTGCTGCAGAAAGTTGTTTCTATTTCCAGGTGGCAAATTTGATGATCTGAATGTTGGCACACACACACAGGTGTGTGTGTGACATCAAGTGATAGCATTAACAAGGCAATTAAGTTGTGAGAGCTGTGCCATCATAAAAAGGGTAGGTGCCCTTGTGAAAAGTGACCAAGGGGAGTTCCTTTGCTCCTCTCAGCACATGAGCACACAGCAAGGCACCATCTATGAAGCTGAAAACAAGTCTTCGCCAGATGCTAAACCAACCGGTGCCTTGATTTCTAACTACCCACTTTCCAGAACTTAGAGAAATTAAGTTTCAGTTGTTTGTAAATCACCCAGTTTAAGGAGTTTGCTATAGCAACAGAGAGGGAACAAGACAGTAACACCTGGGCCAAGCCTCACCTTCATGGACTCCTAGTCTGTCCTTGGCACTCCTCCCTACATCACATACAACCGACAGTGGCATTAAGACCCTACCATGGAGGCAATATCCTTCCACGGGTTCCCAAAGGTAGGAAGCATGTGCCCTCTACATCAAAAGCCTTATTTACTGTGTTACCAGTTAGCCGTGGTTCCACTTCCTGGCCTCAAACCCCGACTGACCCAGGGGAATTGTCTATTCATGTGACCACAGAACCCCCACAATGGGATGACAGCCTGGAATCGCATCTCCTGCAAGCACACAGGCCACCACAGTTCAGGTGAGCCTCAGTCTCCCCGTTTCCCTCATACATCTGCCTGGCCTCACTGCTTATGACTCAGTACTCAGAAGAGCTTGAATCTGACATCCAAGGCTCTTCTCCAAGAAGCTCCGTTTGCTCGCCTCCACCCCATCTGTGCCTCAGTCAGATGTTTATGACACGAAGAGTTCGCAACAGGTGTTCCTGCCAGGCAAATGTCAGTCTCAAGTGTGGGAGTTTAGTGTGTTTAGTGGGCAGCCTAATATTTTCTGGAAGAGTGCAAATATGGAAGAAAGGGGGAAATGACTCAGTACAAGCCTCCCATTCACAGAAGCCGGGTGTAGCCATGTTCTGTAAGCCTGTGGCGTAAAGCAGGGCAGGTAGGAGTGCTGGGAAAGGTGGTGGATCCACGGTTGCCGTTCTGGTCATTCACTGTCTTGTGCTTGGAGTCAGAGTCTACCATCCCCCACTCCTTTGTATCCAAAGAAATGACTCCACAAGCTACCAAGATTCTCCCTTGCTTCCTGTTCAGTTTGTCTTATGGGGAACACAAGCATGAGATGGGAAAGGAGGGTAGAAGGAAGAAGGGAGAAGCCAGGTTCAACGGCCACCTTCCTGTGGGGCTAAGTCTTCCCCATGCCCAGTGCCAGCTGGACTCATCCTAGAAACAGCTTCTCAGCGAGAGCTAAGTTTCTTGGACTACAGCGATATTGTTGGTCTCCCCAGGCCTCAGATAAATGGTGGCTTCAGCAGCTTGGGGCTGTGTGGTCATCCCTGGTTGCCCTCTCAACTCTTCTAAAACCCTTTGTAACTAATTTCCCATATTAAATTACCTCTGGCAAATTATTTCACACGGGTTTGGTTTTGTTTTGTTTTTTTTTCTGGAGACACACTTGCTGATTCAGATGTGTTCCACCCCAGGGATTCAAAATTGCCAGATATGACTTCCTTCCAACATTTTGAAGCTACTTGGACTAGCATCATTTTTTTTTTTATTGCTTGTAGACAATAATACACAGAGTGTTATAGAAGGGGAAAGTCAAAAGGCATCTCTGTACCCAGCCATTGTGTGTCTGGGTCACAGGGATGGTCACAGGGGAAATGGATTCAAGTTCCCCCACCAGCCACCAATAACAATAGACACACATTAGAACAGTTTCTCCAGACTTGGCCACGGGTCTCTACTCATCTCTGCTACAATAAATTACTCAAATTCTACGTCTTTCACACATTCACCAGAATGATAAACTTGGGGGAAATGAGCTAGTGGTTAGGCAGGACTCTCCACATTTATCTTTAATCAGCCTCTGTCACAATGACCTCACAAGAGGGCAGGGCATGTTCTCAGGAAGGATCACGCCGTCTTTCTTCCTTAAGTCCCTTCAGAATCAGACACTCTGATCACCCTTATCACTGCTGAGTGTGTGATGCAACCATGCACTGTCTGACCTACTTCATCAAAGTTTCATCCTACACCTTCAGGGATGTGGGTATCACGTCCTCTTTCTCCTCCTCCTCCTCCTCCTGCTGTAAGCCACACTGACTCTGATGCTCCTCAGGTCCCCCTTCAGATCTGTGTCCAGCTCATCTTTCTTGCCAGTTTTAGATCTTTTCCTCAGCACCTGATGGGATCTGCCAAGCAGAAAGCCATGCAAGTGTTCGTTGAATGACTGACGGCATGGTGTTGTGTTTAGAATGGAAGATAACCACCGGTGTGTTAACTGAGCATTGGCCACAAAGCACTGGCTGGAAAATCTTGCTGCAAGGGCATTACCACACTTCTGCTTGGTCATCACTGGAGTCACAGGCAAGAGGGGAGTGGAGAGGGGACAATGATGAAGCCCCACAGCTAAGGAGAGTTCATAACCAGAGTCTGCATGGACAAGCTTGCTGCCACTGGAAAACCAACAAAACCAGTTTTCTCTCAAGATTTGACCAGTTATTTTTAAAAAACTCAAGTTTTCTAAGGAAATGTTTGAGCATTTGTATCCCAGAGGCCCTGCCCCCAAGAACATAGCTCAGTATGACTCTGGCACTTTAAAATCTTCCACAGGCATTTCTAGTCACAGAAAAATATGGAACATCACAGACCAGATAGACAAGCAGTTTCTTGTCTTCCTAGGCCAAAATGCTCTACAAACCCAACACTCACAAAGAAAGGCCTCTGTCACACAGATTAGAAACTGACCACAGGAGAGTATGTTAGCAGTTGTCAGACACCTCCTTCTATCCAGACCCTAAAACTCATCTTTGGTTTATTAAAGAGAGAAGTATGCAGCCACAGACCCAGACCTGTGCCCAGCTTCCTAAAGGTAGCCATGAGCCCAAGGGTAACTGAGCACCCACTTAGAATCCACACTGATTTTTCTACCAAGCCTGGGCAATTGTTTCCAGGTGCTCAGCTCTACCAGCAGTTCATCTCTACCATTACAACTTCTTCACATGTCCTTTCTTTGCCCATCCACCCACTGGGTGTAAGCTTGGCTTGACCTTGGAGAAGACAGGCTCTTCTTTTAGCCTCTTCCTGCTCCATCCCTGCATGTTCGGTCCTGAGAAGAGCCACCCACACTCCAACCTGTGGGTAGCTCTCCCCAAGGAGAAAAACAAAACAAAGAAAGAAGCAATAAAAAGCACGGCTCAAGATTAGATAGCAGATTTTTAACAACCCGGGCACCATGTCAAACTGTCGCACAGAGACTTATGGCATATGATGACATGGTAACATTTAAAGGTCAATGAAGGATCGCTGCCCTTCAGAGTCCCCCTACCTTGTTGGGCATGATAGGGTGGCAAAGTGTTGCCCTTTCTCTGCCTTCTGGGCAGGAAGTCTTCTTTGGCTCTTGCATTCCATCCAAAAGACAAAAGAGGGGGTGGATTTCTCTGAACCCTTGCCAGGTCGTACTGAGGTGGGTGTTGGGTCTTTTGAAACTGTCAGAATGAGTATGCTTCTGATTATGGGGTTCCCAAGACCCAGAGCCAGTCTTTTTTTTTTTTTAAACACATACATTTTCTTTCTGGACCAGAGCCACATTACTCTGGCTATGTTAATCCCCCAGTAGTCACACTGCTTCCCAGGGCATCCAGGGAATTGCTTGTTTTAGGGAAATCCTGTCAGTTTGAACGCAGTTCAAGAATGTGCCCAGTGCACTTCAGCCCAGGAGCAAAGTAGATCCTGCCTGGAGAGTTGAAAGCACTTGATAGTTGGGGGTTGGCGGGGGGCAGAGATGATCTGGGAGCCAGGAAGCAGAGTATAGATTCAAGGAGTCCGTTAGCCCTATGGCCTTCTGACCTTTGACCTTGGAGATGGACTAGCTACTGGAAGATTCTCAGGATGACCGGTGAGTGAAGGAGTGGTATATCCTGGAGAGGCCACTGAGGAGTTGAATTGTCTTGGTCACACCACTCTCATTTCAGGAGCCTCCCCTTCTCTCATAGGTTGTCTGGGCCCCTGTGTGTATCTGAGAGACAGAGTTCCCAGAGCAGCCTATAGCTGGTAAGGAAAGACATGCTACATTCTAGGTTTTCGCTTCTTACTTTCCTGACTTAATGAGCCATTAAGTCTCATTAAGTCTTTCTGGTCCCACGTCTCTACAATGATAAGAGGAAATGACTATTGATCCTTGCTAATGTTGTTTCTGGGGAAAACACTTAAAAATAATCAGAATGGGGCTGGGAGGTGTCTCAGTGGATAAAGTGCCTGCCATGTAAGAGTGAGCAAAAGTTCAGATCCCTAAAACCCATTTAAAAACAAGGTGAGTACAGGGGTCACCTGTGATATCAAAACATGCTAGACAGACACGGGGGAGTAACCTCACTGCCAGACTAGCAAGCTGTGGGTTCAGCAAGAGACCTTGACTCCATATGTAAGGCCTTCATCTATACCTACATGGCATATGTTTTTCCTACACTTAGGAAATCCCATGAGCATCATCAACCTCAAACTTCCACATGTCACATGTATATGCACACACATGCACATGAACCCCCCTCACACAAATACATGTGGGCTCATGTACATAAGGACATGCGCGCGCGCACACACACACACACACACACACACACACATTCATATTGCATGCATACACATTCAAAAATAAATAAATAAAATAGGTCAATTCCCGCAGAATGAAAATGTCTCAAGTATGAGTTTTTCATCTCCATTATCCCTAGAATTCTACAGCTCTTCCTGAAGGCCACTTACAGGCTCAGGGACAGCATGATTTATTTGGCTCACAGTGTATGTTGTGTATTAAAAGCAAACTGAAGATGTAACATTACCCAGCAGATAAAACACGAGACTCGGGGAGCCTCTGCCCTCCTCCTGGCTCTCTGTTGGCTACTGTGATCCCAAGCAGTCACTGTACCTCTGTGATTGATCTATTCTTTGCAAGAGCTCAAGGATGCCCCTGGGAATGATTGACACTTTACTGGGTCTAAGAAGTTACACAGACTTGAAAAGTACCTATAGGAGGCCTTGTCTAAACATGTGATGAATATAGGCGTTCCTGCCAGCCACTCAGGCAGTGAACATGGCATGATTGCATTTACTTGTGTGTCCATCAAATTCTTTCCTGATATTGAACTTTCTTTCATTAAGGAAGAAAGAGAGGGAGAAGTAGAGGTAGGGAAGGAGAGAAGAAAGATAATGAAGTGGAATATAGAATATGTCTTCTACCAGAGGAAAAGAAAACAGAGAGGAAAATTCTAGTCAAGAGTGTAATGAGGACAGTCTCCCCAAGCATGGGAGCTAAAATGTTATGCTCAGGATGCGAGGCTAAGCACTGCACTCAGGGTCAGCCGCTTTCGACCCAGAGAAGAGCATGTCTGATTGCATGCGGGTTGATACCCCAGGTCCCGCCTCTGAGAAAAAGGTATCGGACAGGTCTGATGCTCTTTGGGTGAATGACACCTAAATGAACATCAGTACAAAGTCCCAATTTATTTCTAATATCAGAGATCAGACCTCTACTCTTGCCTGATGCGTCTAAAACAAGAAGGGGGAACTGTAGAGAGCTGCGTAATGCCACGCCTTAAAGATGGAGCTGGTTTCCGCCTTCCATCTTCCCGATGGTGAGTGCTCTCTGTCACAAACAACTCCATATTTGGCTAAGGCTGAGGATCTGGCTTGCTTCCGTGTATGTGGACCTATCTGCATTGCCCATGTGGCACGCTGGGGTTGGCTACCCAGAGGCTATTTAAGCTGTGGGCTGGCTTTCCCCAGGGTCAGAAGATTGTTCAAGGTTCCTGAATAAACTGCATCGAGAAAAAAAAAAGGCAAAAAAAAAAAAAAAGAGTGTAGTGAGACCATGTGCTTTTCAAACATGCTTGTTTAAAAAACAAGCCCTTCTCTTTCTTAAGACTCAGGGCCCCGTTATTAAAGCACATGACAGAAAGTGCTTTAAATTGAATCCAGACTACATTTAGAAAGATGTACCTTTTCTATAGCTGAATTTCTATTCTATGAAATTAGATGGCTGTTAACACCCAGCTCACAGAGTTATTTTTGAAGACTGAGAACAATAAAGTGGGCTAAACTCTGCCCATACAATGCATGTTTGAGCCACCTCCATTGAGATTTACTCTGTCAGGAGCTTGATTCCATGATTGCAATGGGGCACACATGACCCAGACTCCAGGTGGTATCTAGAGGAAGACACATTCTTAACATTGGAGGACAAAGATGATGGGGCTGCAAGTGGAGAGTCAGCTCCACTGAATGAGCTATCCAGGGGAAGGCCCAAGCCCTACCGTGGTGGGGGCCACTGGATGAGAATGGCCTCCATAGCTCAGATGTTTGAACACTTGGTCCCCAGTTGGTGGAACTCTTTTTTTTTTTTTTAATTTTATTTTTCTTATTAGTTACATTTTGTTAACTCTGTGTCCCAGCTGTATCCCGCTCCCTCATTCCCTCCCCAACCCCACACTCCCTCCCTGGTCTCCACCCTGCCCCTTTCCAAGTCCACTGATAGGGGAGGACCTCCTCCCCTTTCATTTGACCCTGTTTTATCAGGTATCTTCAAGGCTGGCTGCAAAGTCCTCCTCTGTGGCCTAACAGGACTGCTCCTCCCCTTGGGGGGGGGGGGCGGGAAGGTCAAAGAGCCTGCCCTTGAGATCCTGTTAGAAATAGTCCTTGTTCCTCTTACTTTGGAAAACTACTTGGTTACTGAGCTACCACGGGCCACATCCGAGCAGAAGTTCTAGGTTATATCCATAGATGGTCCTTGGTTGAGTGTCAGTCTCAGAAAAGACCCTGTGCCCGGATATATTTGGTCCTTGTAGAATTCCTATCCTTTCCATATCATACTAACTCCCCTTCTTTCATATGATTCCCTGCACTCTGCCGAGGGTTTGGTTATGAGTCTTAGTGTCTGCTTTGAAACACTGCTAGGTAGAGTCTTTCAGATGCCTTTTGCGGTAGACTCCTGTCATGCGTTCAATGCTGGTGGAACTCTTTGGGAAGGATTAAGAGGTGTGGTTTTGTTGGAGGTGTGTCACTGGGGGGTGGGCTTCAGAGTTTCAGAACACACACCACACACCCTTCCCGGTGTGTTCTTTGTCCCTGCTTGCAGATCCAGATGCGAGCCAGCAGCCGTTCCTGCCATCATGCCTTCACTCTGCCATCACGGACTCTAACCTTCTGAAACCGTAAGCCCCATTAAACACGTTCTGTTAGCAGTTGCTTTTAGTTACGGTGTTATACCACGGCAATAGAAAAACAACTAAGACACCTATTGACCCAAGATAGCCTTAGTTACCAGATTCATAGTGCTCTGAGCACACCCTCTGGTAAATGTCAAATCTGACTTCCCACAGCTCGGAGCCTCCCTGCCCATAGCGCGTTTTCTATGGCACACTCTGGAATTTGGTGGTTCTTAACAAATGAGCTATGATCCTCTAAGAATGAGCAGACAGTGCTACTTGCAAAGCTCTTTGAAAGTTAAATAGAACGCAACCAGCCAAAGCCTGGGGATGTGGCCATGGAGAGGAGAGAAGAGGATAGCTTGGGTGAGAGTGTTTGCTTCTCAAGCCACAGCTATGGATTTGTATCGCCAGTGACGATAATACGGGTGAGCGGAGGGTCAAACAAAAACAGCCTAATATTTGCTTGTAAGCTACTCCATAGGATTCTTCCCCAAAGAGCGAAGTAGGTAAACTTCAGAGTCCTCCCAGTGGTTGCAATGGGGTTTGACAATTTCTGTGATCTATCTCCTGCCATGACTTTATCCCCTGCTCCTCATCCACCACTTGGTTTTTGCATTAAAAAAAAAAAAACAAAAAAAAAACCCTTCTCCCTGCATATCTCCATGGCATATGTTTTTCCTTCATTTAGGCCTCTGCCCACATGGTCTTTGATCTGAGAACTTCATTCTCCCCCCCCCCCCCACGTTCACCATAATCTTTACAGACACTCAGTCACTGTGTCTCCATTAATTTATGAATGAACTTGAGTAGATGAATGGCTGGCTGGATGTGCTGGTTTCAATGAGAGTGGCCCCCATAGGCTCATGTGTCTGAATACTCCATCTCCAGTTGGGGGACCAGCTGTCAGAAATGATTAGAAGGTGTGGCCTTGCTGGAGGGGTGTCACTGGAACCAGGCTTTGAGGTTTCAAAAGATTCTCACCATCCCTGTTAGCTTACTCTGCCTCGTGCTTGTGGCTCAAGACGCAAGCTCCCCACTATTGCTCCAGCGCCATGCCTGCCTGCCTGTTTCTATGCTCCCCACACTGATAGTTATGGACTCTATCCTGCTGGGACCTTGAGCTCCCAATTAAACTTTCTTCTATAAATTGCCTTGGTCATAGTGTCTTATTACAGCAACGGAAAAGTAGCTAAGACAGTGGGTGAAGATGTAGTGAGCGGCAGAGCCACAAAGCCAGTGGTGGTGAGTAATGACTCTCTTAGAGAAAACTTTCTGGTAATCCTATATGGTTTTTTTTCTATGAAAGAGAACATAAAACAGAAGGTTCAACCATGACTGTAATGCATTTTATACTCAGTCCTAAAACCATGAGCACCTCTATCAACTCAACACTGTGTGGAAAGAGCCCTGGATCAGGATGAGTGGGTTGGATTCTATCCTGGATTCAGTCCTTCCTCAGTACAAGATCTTAGACAAGGCCCATGACTAGCATAAGCCTGAATTAGCTCACTGGCAGACTAAAGCAAACATCTTTTTCTGAGATGCTAAATATTAAATGAGGTGCTGTAATCAAAAGCATGTGAAACTATAAAATGTGATGTCTTGGAGATGGGTGCCAGTTCTACAAAACAAAGAAGGCCTCCTTTTGAAACTTCGGAGTTTGATGGGTTAAGAAAGGGTATGTAGTTGGTATGGTTTCTAAAGCAATGTTTTATGACACTGTGGGCGATGGCTATGAGTGGGTCATGGAATCAATCTTCTTAAGTAAAATCAACTTTTCTGCAACAAATGAGAATAGAAAATATCGGGGTATAACCCAAAGCCTTTGTTTTCATTTTATAGATAATGTTATATTTTAGAAAATCATTTTTCATTGTATGTCATGCTCAGAAGGTTTGAAAACTGCTTCTTTCAAAAAACTTACTATGACTGATCTTGGTAATAAAGCCCTGAGTTCAAATACAAGATAATGATAACTATTATCATGACCATCCCATGTCACCTTTTCAGGAACTCTATGGGATGAGTTCTGTTACTTCAAGTTTTAGAAGAAACAACAGGCTCCAGACCATGAAAAAGAGGAGGAGCTTGATGCCAACCCAGTTTTCATTCTTGGTTTCCCATCTAATGCAAATTAAACAGACAGACCACTGAACTGCCTGCCCCAGCTCCAAGCACTCTGCAGTAGGAACTTAAGGAAAAGGAGGATTGTATGTTAATACCAAGGATCTAGTCTTGAGTCGTTGAAAGAAAACTAGTGCCCAGATGTCCAAAATGGACACATTTTCAGGGTGAACTGATTTGGGCAGAGCTCAAAAACCCTGGGTTTGAAATGATGGAGAAATGTCTGAGTGTCTACTTTTCCAGTCAAAAGAGTTCAAGATCCAAGCAGTATTCAAAGGGATTTTTTTCCCCAAGACATAAAAAACCCCTTAAGGATTGTACATCTCAGAAAGAGTCAAAGCCAGCACGATCACCTCCCTGTGTAAGGGAGCCCTTCCTATGTCTCAGAGAGCCCAGTAGTTGCTTTTTCCATCCTCCTAAAGGCCACAGCTTCCTGAGACACTTGGATTGTAAGGCTTTTCAATTTGTATACCCTTCTGACCCCTCCAAACTGTAATCATCTGTGCAGAGATTAAGAATAAGCTATAAGGTCATAATGTGTTCTGCAGTTCCAGTCTCAGGGTGCACCTCAGATCAACTTTAATCCATATCTCATCAGCTTGAAAAGACTATTTAATCCCTCACTCAGTTTTCTAATAGTTTTTTTTCCACACCACACACTTTTTTTTTTTTAGCTTCTTTGTTTCTGTGATGGAGAGTCTATGGAGGAAGTTTCTCATGGCTCATCATTCCAGAGGAAGAGCTCATAACTGTGAGAAGGCATGGCAGCAGATGACCAGGGCAAGGAGTGGAGGGAGCCCACCTCAACCACAACATGAAGCAGAGTGCAAGCTACAAGTGGGGTGATGTGATAGCTTCTCAAACCCCATCCCTAGGAAGATACTGTCTACAAGACTGCACCTCCTCACCACCCCCAAACAGTGCCATGAACCGAGGACCACGTGTTTCAGTATCCGGGCCTATGGGGGACATTTCTCATTCAAACATTCAGGGGCACCAATAGTCCCTAATACGAGGAGTGCTATACTTTGGTCTGCAATGTTCCCCAAAGGTCTATGTTAACACATGGTTTTAGTCTTCAACCAATGATACTATCAGGAGGCCAGGGAAACTCTAAGAATAATAATCCTTGGGAGCATGCCACTGAGTGATATTGGAGATGCAGTTTCTTCCTCTGTCTCTTCACTTTCTGCCACTACAAGGTTGATGTGAGCAAACCACTCAGATATGAACTACAACCTCCAACCCTGTGAGCCCAAATCGACCTTTTTAAAAATGTGATTGACATCAATTTGACACACATTCACACAGGCACAGACATGCACATGTGCACATCCATGCACACACACATATACACACATATTTGTGTGCACACACAGAGACACATGCACACAGGCACACACCCTGCATATGGAGAAGATCCAGTCTGTGACACAGAAAAAAAGAGCATGAGCTGGGGGTGGAGGGGCACAAGCCAATGTCCCATTAGGCCCTGTAGCCTCTTCTTTCCTGTCTGTAAAATGGGGGCTATGACACCTACTTTGCAGGGGTTCCTGTGAAAATCAAAGAAGGAGAAGTGAGTACTGCCACATTCCTGTTTGTCCTGCCAGTTCAACTTCCCATCTTCAGAGAAAACAAAGAGTGAGTGATAATGATTTTAATTTCAAGGAATAATTAAAGTTTCAAGAGTGCTGGTGGTTAAAACTGAGCTGTTTCTCCAGGCATTTGCCCCCCAGGAGCACATGATGAAGTCTATGGATCAGCTGCTGTCCCTTCTGTCCCTATGTTTCACGGGTTTGGGCTCTGTGCGCTGAATCTACATGAGCCCAGCATGCAGAAGCCTGGCTTGTATAAAGGAATGATTTCCAAAGTCAAGACACCCTATTTACCTGGTGTCCAACAGCATAAATAAATACTGAGGGAGAATCGCCAGTGTGATACCACACACGGCAACCGTGGCATGTGTGGTATGTGCTACCCAGCCAGCTTCGGCCCATAGGCCAGAATCACCAGTGTGGAACCTCAGCCATGTGTGCTGCACAGCCGGCTCCAGGACACTGTGCTACTACAGAAGCAGATGCCCATTGTCCTGCCACATGGGGATGCCCAGGATTTGCCCAAGCCATTCCTTCCTCTCTCTACCACATCAGCTCTGGTGGAACTCCACGGGTGCCCAGGTTCTTGGCTTGCTGGCCTTCCAGTAACACTGTATTTGTGGATAGTTGCTCTGCTTGTACGTCATAATCATTGGAAAATGTCCATGGGATAAAATACCTTGAAGGGACAGGAGTCTTCAAACTGGGGCCAGTGTAGAAAGCACCAAGATTCATGAGATTTACTGAATGCCCAAGTGTCTCTTCATGCCTTGGCTATGTCCTCAGAGGGAGACAGACCTCAGCCTTCTCTTAATGTCTTTTCTAGGTTCAAAATAAAGTCTATAAGCTATGAAAGAGCTAAATCATAAACAAACTCATCCATATCGACCAGTTTTTTTTTTTTTTAAGTTAGAAACACTATTTTTAATTTGAGTGCTGGGGAGGGGTAAGTGAGGTCAGAGGACAATTTCCACAAGTCATCTCTCTCCTCCCACCAGGGGGGTCCCAGGCATCAGACTCAGATCATCAAGCATGGAAACGAGTGCCTTTACCCAAGTAACCATCTCTGCAACCCATCAACTCATTCTCAGGGGGGTTATCGAACACAGGAAAGCCCCGTGAGAGTCACCACATAGCAAAAACCTAGTCATGCCACTGAAAAGAGCAATTCTCAAATTCACCATGCCCTCCTTAACGTGGAAGTTTCTAGAAGGAAGCAAGGGAATGCTTCCCCAGCGACTTTAAATATCTTCCTGAATTTAATTTCACTGAAAACCACACTTCTGGCTCTACCACGCCGGCAGCCTTCTCATTACCTCCAGCAATTTACATGGCAGCTTTTTTGAACTCTGGATTCCCGGACAGGGTTGAGTGTGGTGGGGCAAATTAGTGAATCATAAAAATTAGAGCTGGAAAAGGCCTCCGGGGTCACGGGGTCATCCTCTGCCAACTCCCCGGGATGGTTGCCTGTGGTTTCTTCCTGAACGCTTTGTTCAAACTGGTTCTAAATCAACAATATTGTTCCCAGGGAGGGGAGTGGATAATCAGAAGAGCACCGAAGAATTCTTTGACCCTGCCATCCATTTTACTAGCCAGCCCAGACCTGAAAGATGGAAGCCGGGAGCTTCAGGCACAGGGAGATGGATCATGGGAGATGTGGTGGGTGAAAGATTTTGGAGGGCACCGAGTCCAACATTACATTCTTAAAATTGGGAAAATACGGTTTAGAGACATTATAATACAATCCTATGAGGCTCATAAGTAACTCAGGGCCTGGACCTGACACCGACAAATGTTTCTATTTCCTTTTCCTTGTGGACTCATTTTCTACCTAAGGGTTTGTTGTAGCATTTGTCGCTTATGAGTTCTGTGGCAGTGGATCCTCTGTTATATTTACTTATGTTATTTTTTTTTTTTTTGAATCAGAGTAGCATGTAGCCTAGGCTGTCTTCGAGCACACCGCGATGACTTTCTGATCCTCCTGTCTCCACCTCCTCAATGCTGGCATTATAACTATGGTCCATCACACCCGGTTTATATGATGCCGGGGATTAAACCCAGGGTTTCATGAATGCTAAGCAAGCACTCTGCCAACTAAGCAAAATTTCCAGCCCCCTGTCGTATTCATTTTTCTACTTCCCAACCCGCCTAGATCAGGACCCATATATGGCAATGGATCAGTGATAGTCATGTTGATCTAAATTATTATCCCAAAGGTCTTTTTTCCCTATCTCCACTTTCCAAAACTAGGGACATCACAAGAAGTAGGGTTGAGGATCAAAGTAGCCAAAGCTTTCTAGGGGTTCCCCCTGAAATAGATCAAGCTTCTTCAAGAGACATGCCAGGCAGAGTGGGACAGTGGCCTGAGGCACACAGGAAGGCCATGGGCGTCTGAATTAGGTTTACTGTACTGACCTCGGAGATCTCTCCCACCTTTAAGTTTTAGCCTCTGTGATATAAAAGAGCTTTCTTTCCAAAGACACATAAGGTTTCAACTAGTCGAATCCCTTAAAAGTCAAAGGCCTCTTAAGACAGATCCTCATGGTCTCTTGCCCAAATAAATCAAACACATCAAAACGTGGCTCCAACCGTGGGCACGAGGAAAGAGTGGTCTCCAATGTCTTCTCCCAAATGCACCTCTTGATCTATCTTAGCGACTTCAAAAGTTGGACTCTAATACACTTTTTAAAACCTCATTTAGCATCGTCTAAAGTCGAATGAGTTCTGTGAGCTAGTTTGGCAAAGAGATGAAATCACACCAAATCCATATTCATTACAGACATCTCATATGTCATCTCCAAGGATGGATGGCAGCTTTCGTGTGGGAGGAAGGGTGGCTCAGCACAAAAGCTCCGGGGTTTGCAGAGACCTGTCGGCTGCCTTCCTGTTGCACCTCCTTTTAATTGATTCATCCCCAAACGCTGGGCAGCCCCCAAGACTCATCCGGTTCAGCTGAAGCCCTTTCAAGCTAAATATCTCTCTCCCCGTCCCTTAGCACCAGCTGCTTATACCTCAACAGGACCTCAGAGATACCTGAAGATACTTAAGTCTTGCTTTAAATTTTAAGGTACTAGAACACCGTTGTAAAAAAAATATTTTTTCCAATCTATATATATATATATATATTTTTTTTTGGAAAGTATAGATTAAAAATAAATCACTAGTTCCTTCTGAGGGAATCCTATGAATATTTGGCATGTAAGTTTTGAAGCCTTTCCTATCTTCCCTGCACCCCAGACCTTTAGAACAGTGAAAAAAAAAAGATTAGAGTGAAAATTTTTACAAGTGAAAGTAAATAATTTTACAAGTGAAAGTCTGCTATGATCTTGGGTTGATACCACTTTTGAACTTTGAACATGGAAAAGCCTATAATAGAGAAAAAATAGAAATGATACTTACTGGCTGCTTCAAACTAAACAAACATCCTCTCCCTCCTGGGACTGTAGAGGAAGAAAAGGGCTGAGGATTGATGGCCTTGCGATCTAGTCCCCGGACTCCACTCACTGCACCATGCTAGGGTTCGCTCTGACTTGATAGCCTGGCATCCCTCATCTCACTGAGTTGGCACCATCTGGAGTCTCCTAGGGGCTGCCAGCCTCGGTTGACAGCAGGCACATCTTGGAAGAAGGTCCAGACTGGTTACCACTTGTTTTCTGTGGTGTAAACTCTTACACCAGGTTCAGGCTAGGACAAGTAGTCGGGAAAAGTTGTTCTCATTTTTGGGCTCAAGAGTTTGAAAAGGCCTCAAGATCATGCATACTAGGGAAACACAGTCAGGAGGGGGTGGGCTCTGTGCATTTGCTGCCTATGGTTTTTATTCTAAATTGAACCCAATACAAATCTGATAGAAAGCTTATGTGACTGGACTTTCATTAACAGCTACACCTTACAACCAGATGTCAAGAGTGCACCATCCCTGGCTGACTCTCCTTCCCCTTTTCTTCACAACCAATCTGCCCTCGAGCTTTGCTTCATTTAGGCTTCGAGTCCCTATCTTCTGCTTCTGAGGGACTTGCTGCTCTTCACCACCTTTGGTCATGACTTTCAATAACAGGAGAGGTTGAAAGAAAGGAAAAGAAAAAGGAGGGGATCTAGTTTACAGAGTTAAGGATTCTTCTACCAAATATAAAAAGGGGGGGTGCATAGAGGAAAAAATGCAAGAGAAGCAAACAAAAACTGTCCAAAATGGAAACCACAAGCCATGCTTGGCTACTAAGCCCTTGAAATGTGAGTAGTTTGAGATATGCAGTAACTATAGAATACACGTCAGTAAAAAAGAAAGTTCCAAAATACGCCAAATGTCCCATGAACATAAATTGAGGTTGTAGTGTTTTGTTTATCTTGAGTTAAAATCTTTTATTTAATAAAAATTAACATTAAGGCCAGAAAATGGCTCAGTGGGAGAAGAGCCTTTGCAAGCCCGAAAGCCTGCCTTCCCATCTCCAGCATCCACAGAAAAAGCCAGGCATACATAGCCTCTCAGGCCTGACACTTCAATGCTGGAGGGCAGAGACAGGAGGATGTAGTCGGGGCCAGACAGACTAGCCAAAACAACGAGACTCAGGTTCATCGAGACCCTGACTAGAAGAAATAAGACAGAGAGGTATCGGGGAAGACAGCTAGCATGCTGTCCTGGCGTTGCTCACACACTCAGATGTTACACACACGTGAACACGCACACACTCATGCACACCCGCATTATCACTAGTTATCATTAGTTATTTATTTTGTTTGACTTTTGAAAGTACATCTCCTAAAGTTTGGCCCTGAGTCTCAGCATCCGCTTTGATCCCCTGTTGGGTGAATCCTTTCTGAGGACCCTCTAGAGTAGACTCCCATCCTGTTCCCTCTCTTCCACCACTTCTGGTGTCTGACCTGTTCGATATTCTGAATGACATGTAAGCATCCTCCCTAGGTCCTCCTTAGTGTTTAGCTTCTTTAGGTCTGTAGATGGCTGTCCTATTTTATACAGCTAATATCCACTTATAAGTGAGTATATACCCTGCCTGTCTTTCTGCTTCTGGATTACCTCACTCAGCATGATCTCTTCTAGTTCCATCCATTTGCCTGCAAATTTCATGATTTCCTTGTTTTTAATAGCTGAATAGTATTCCATTCCATTGATACAATTTCTGTATCCATTCCCGCAGGGAGTCTTATGGAGGAACATGGAGGGGACAGAAGCCCCGCAAGGAGACCAACAAAGCTAAAAGATCTGAGCCCAGGGGGTCCTGTGGAGATTGATGCACCAACGGAGGACCATGCATGGAGAGGACTTAGACCCCCTGCTCAGATGTGGCTGATGGGCAGCTCAGTCTCCATGTGGATCTCTGAGTGAGGGAAGAAGGGGGCTGCCTCTATCATGAACTCAGTTGACTGCTCTCTGATCACTCACCCCTGATGATGCAGCCTGGCCAGGCCGAGAAGGAAGAGGATCCAGACAGTCCTGATGAGACTTGATAAGCTATAGGCGTATGGCAATGGTGAGAACTCCTCCTTTCAGTGGGCTAGGGGAAAGGGATGGGGGGAAGAGGGAAGAAGGGTGGGACTGGGAGGAGTTGAATGAGGGGGCTTCAATCAGGATATATAATGAATAAACTGTGAAAAATAAATAAAAATTATAAAAAAAATTTTAAAGGTACATCTCCTAGAACATTATACAAGTGTGTGTGTCTGGCTGTTTCTTTCTTTAGGGCATTGCTGCTCAGGATGGCTAACAGGTATGAAGAAGAACAATCTTACCTAAAGCCAACTTAGGTTAAGTTTTGTAGTCCTGGGTTTCCCAAGCTAGAGCCATAGTGTCTTAAGTGTGCCGGCTTCGTGAGAAGCTTGATTCTCTTACTAGTCTCTCAGGAACGCTATCTGCCCCTGATTTATTCAGTGTTGACTGCGAGGTACACTGTGAACAGGAGTCAGCCTATGTGAGGGAAACCTGCAGAGCTCAGCTGCCCCTCAGGCCGTCTGACATCCTTACTCTCTCGCTGTCCCCCGACAGAAGCATCAAACTGAACCTGCCGAAGAGCCCGTGAGAACACTGCAGTGGAGCTAAATCCAGAGCAGGAACCAAGCCCTCTCTGCCCTGTGCTAGCCCCCAGAGCCGGGACTGCCGCAGAGTGAGGTCCAGGCTAACAAAAGAGAGAGCCCCACAGATACACGGCTAATTGACTGCTGACACAGGCACAAAGCCGTTTCAGGAGGAAAAGAAAATTATTTTCAAATGTTGCTGCAGCCATTACGTATTCCTATGTGCAAGTGAACTTCCATCCAGGCTTTGAACTACATGGAATTTAACTCAAAATGAGTCAGAGGCCTGAGAGTTTCGGAGGACACATGTGAGATGTTTGAAATGTTAGGGTAGGCAAGAATTTCTCAGTCCTGATGTCAAAACCGGTCTATATGTGAGGAGAAAAAAAGAAAAAAGGACAAATTGGATTTCATCGAAATTATTAGCTTCTGCTCTTGAACAGGTGGTATTAAGAAAGTGTCAGAGGGCTGGTGAGATGGCTCAGCAGGTGAAAGGGGTTCACTTCTAAGCCCACTGACCCAGGTCCGATCCCAGACCCCAGGCGGTAAAAGAAGAGAACAAATCCCTGCAAGCTGTCCTCTGACCTCCTCCACATGTACTCTGTGGAACACACGCATTTCCACTCACCCACTCACGTGCACATCCATGAATAAACAGGTAATGTAAGAAAAAAAATCAAAGAGAGTGAAAGAAACAAATTACAGCCAGAAAAAAACAATCCTAAGTATCACTGTGTCTGTGTGTGTGTGTAATATATAAACAAGTAACTAATCAATAAGCAAATGTAAGGAGCTACAAGAAAGAATTCCCAGTATTTTCACCACAAAACTGGTCTGTAGAGCAGCATCTCTCAGCCATCCTCGTGCGGCAAGCCTTTAATGCAGGTAGGTCCTCACGCTGTGGCAACCTCCAACCATAAAATTATTTTCGTTGGTACCTCACAACTGTAATTTTGTGCTGCTGTTATGAATCACAATATAAATATCTGTGTTTTCTTATGGTCTTAGGAAGCCTCTGTTAGAGGGTCATCGGACACTCCCAGAGGGGTCATGACCCACAGGTTGAGAACCACTCTCTTATTGAGTCAACCAAAACTAAATCTGTAAAAATATGCTGCCATATTCTGTCAGCTAACTGAAAAATAAATAAATAAATAAATAAACGTTTAGAGAAGTAAGGTTTGAAGAGGTAAATACTCTGATTTGAACATTATACCATGTACAGATGTGTTAAAGCACCATCCTATAAATAAACAGAATTTTATGCGCCAGTTGAATTAAAGGGAAAATACAAGTTTATGTCCAGAGACGCATGCACAAGGGTTCATTGCATCTTTCTATAACAGCCCCAAACTGAAAGCAACCTAAACATCCATCAACAGGTGCATGAGTAAACAAACATATAGCACCAACGATGGAAAGTTATTCCAAAATGAAATAAAATAAAAGACTGAGCTAAAGGCTTCGGTATAACTAGGTTGCCTAGCAAACATCAGATCTTGGGTTTGATCCCGACGCCACATACCCAGCCGTGACAGGGCACAGCTGGTGCTTGGGAGGCAGAGGCAAGAGGAGCAGAAACTCAGCTGAGTGTGGGACAGCCTGAGTTAAGTGAAACCCTACCTCAAACAAGTAAAAAACACGACCCATTTTCGTGTGAAAACGTAGTTGAATCTTTAAATAATTACACTGAGCTGAGATAATTCAGGCATGCATACACCCCCACTCCCCAAGGCATATATTGTTTGATTTATTTATATAAAATGCAAAGAACTCTTTAGTGACAGAAAACAGAGCCATGATTGGTTGGCTGTGGGGGAAGCTAGGGAGGGCAGGAGTGAGGGGCTAGTTCATGGACGTCTATTGGAGGCCACAGATACATTCATTAGCTCGACTGTGGTAATGGCTTCATGGGTATCTACATACGTCAAAGCCTCTCAAACCGTACGCATTCAAATGTTTAGCTTATTACTGGATGTACCTTTTAAGAATGTGTAAGGCTCGGCCTCGCGGTTGGCGAATGTGCAGTAGACTGTGTAATCAGGGCTCGCCACGGTTTTCCCTGCAGATGAGGAGACTTAGTAGGCATTCGTGGTGACGTATCTTGAAGGGAGTTTGCTTTTGCTTGTGTCTCTGGGTGGTTCGTGACTGCTTTGGGAAATTACGGGATGGTGGCTGAACGCCTCTTGTAGCTTTCCAAACCTAACTCTGATAGCTGCACTAAATACACTGCCGAGGGCCCATCTAGTGTCTGGGGTCACATGATCCAATATGAAGCCTTCCTTCTTTTTGCTAGCACCTTCTTGAGCCCCACCCCTGCCACAAACATGCTCCCTCCTGTACCCCCGTGCACTTACTCAGGCATGTGCTCGCGCGCACACACACACACACACACACACACACACACACACACTCATGTTGCCTCATAGTCCTTTTAGGGCAACAGCACATCTGGGACACACACAGATGCTACACACACCACACACACAGGCACACACATACACACACACACACACACGAACTTGTTCCCTCGTATCACTTGCCCAAGTGCACAATGAAGAAAGAACTTTCTCTTAGCTGCTCTCCTATTAGGAACCGGTGCCTGGGGAAGCCACGTGCTACTTCAGTAGGACCTGCAGTTTTCACAGACCCCCTGAAGGGACCTTTAGGGACTGTTGGGGACCAACACCACGGGGATCAGAGGTTCTCCTAGTTGCAAGCAGGAGCTCATTCCCGGCAATGACGGGGGGGGGGGGGGAGTCATCAGTTGACTAGGAAAAGCTGATCTAGCTTCCTGTTCAGCACTCAGAGGAGAGCAGAAGGTAGGACCTCAGAGTCTTCACTGCTACTGAAAGCCCAGGCCTGCTGGCCACCCCTGAAGTCAAGCCAGCAATAGTGAATTCCTAACTGAAGTGTGAGGAGCAGATCTGCTGTCCCAAGAAGATGGGTCCTAGGGAGACTGCCCACCAAAACCCGCCTCTTGATCTCCATGCAACAGCCATTCCCCCCTCCCATTAGCTCTAGATGGAGCCAGCCAATGAACTTCGCTCTTGTGTAGTACTGAGAATTTTTTTGTTTTTGTTCTTTTAAACATTGAAAATTTCTGCAAATAACTTTCTGTTTCAATCTCAGGTGTGGGACATGGGGCTGCTTCAAGCTGGCCACAGCAGCTGCCTATAGGTTGTCTCGGGCTCTGGCAAGGGTATGGTTTTGCCAGCTGAGGATAGTTTACATTTGGAATTCCGGGGACTCTTCAGAGGATACAGAATGGCAGAGCCCCACGAAGAGCTGCTGCTGTTTGCTCCTGCTGCTGTTGTTGTTTGGGGATAATCCTGGCCACAAAAATCAAATTCGCCCTGAGGAACTTGGCACCTGTAATCAGCAGGAAGTGGTCTAATCATATTGAAGCCCCCTTTTCCCTCTAACCTTTTATTCTTTTCTACCTAGTATTGGGGGGTCGGAAAGGATAGGGGTGGTGTATGGAGGTAGAAAAGAGAACCCCATAAATTAGTCAATAGTTTGGCTGGACCACCTTACAAGATGGTGCAGGCTAGCCCTGCAAGTGGCCTTTCTAAAATCCAGCTGTCCCAGCCTTAGCTTGGCCTCAGGTCAGAGCACAGATAAATAAAGCGACAGCGGAGCTCCTGACTCCATTTTAATTGTTCTTTGGCAATGTAAGGCAAGATCAGGGACTCTGGTTGTATCCTAGCCAACTACCTCCCTGCCACATAAATCTCAGTCCCGTCTTCCCCAAGAAGCCACTGTCTGGTCCGTGCCTGAATGCCTTCAGTCAGGGCTGTGTTTTCAAACAGGCTGTAATTGTTTAAAAGTTCTTCCTTATATGTGCAGCTGTGAGAAGGCACGAGGAAGCTCGCTTTGTCCTGGCACGTAAAAAAAAATCTCCAAGAGACACTATCACGTTAAAAAAATAAAATAAAATACAGAAATGAACAATGAGTATTGTGTGCTCAGCTCAGGACTTTTAAAGATGAGAAAGGACCTGATAGTCACGTTTGCTGATGTGTGCGTTACGAAACTCAGAACACACAAGAGACTGTAGGAAAGGACTGTTCCCAGGGGACCCGCAGGGAAAACGCCAGCAGAGAAATGAAAGTGAGCATGCAGTCCACAACACATGGAGGACTCACGTGGGTCACAACCCCCCCCCAAAAAAAAGAGAGGTGCTGTCTCTCAGATTATGAACCAGGGGATCAGAGGGCTTAAGCAACTGAGTATAGGATTCACTGCTGGGAAGAGCAAGGTCAGGCTGCAACTCGGCAGCCTGGCTTCACACACTAGATAACTGCGGGGTTGTTCTAGACAATTCTTGCTGGAGTGTGGGGATCTGGGGGAGTGGGGGAACCTATGCTCATTTTATGCTGTGTGTATGTGTGTGTTTGGTTGGTGGGCTGTTCTTTTTTGAGCTATGTAAGGCTGTGATAATCTAAACAAGGACTCCTCTATGACTACTGTGAGGAAAGACTGTTAGGAAGTGGGGATCAGTTTGAGAAAGAAAAAAAAATAGGAGAAGAGAGAGGAGGGAGGGAGATGGAGGAGGTGAGGAGGGGAGAAAAGAAAGGAGGAATAAGAGGGAAGATAAAGGTTCTTCTCTTTAAATGAAACCCTGCTTCCTCCCACTTTGTTTGTTTGGTTGGTTTGGTTCTTGTTGGTCGGTTCTGTCCCAGATAATTCTCTAGGAAGCAACCATCCCATTACAAAGGCCATTTCCCAGGACTGAAAAAAGCCATCTTTGGTTCCTCCTGCTGCACCCTGGATACTCCAGGCTTCCACCCTTTTATGGTGGTTCCTCTTCCCCTGAAGCACTCCAGCCTATCAGATAGATGCCCTGGGGGGGGGGGGAGTCAGGACAGAACCCAGCTTTCATGCATTGCTTTGACTCATATGATTCCCCCTATCATTCTCCAGAGCTGTAGTTCTAACCATTCAGTCTATTTTCCAGTTGCTTTTTCCGAAAGAGATCTTGGTCTCTCTTGCAATTAACTAAAATATCCCATGCCTGTTCCCATGTGCCCCTGGGTATTCAACCCTCCATGCTCTTGACTGGTACAGCTGGTTCCTAAGCCCAAGCCTGAGACTTTAAATCTCTCTCCTCCATTTAACTTTATCTCATTAATCTCTTTGTTCCATCCCATTGTTCCAGCCTGGCTCCTTTGGATACTGGTTCAATTTCTCAGAATAGACTGAGCCCTCCTGGCCTGCTGGAAGCTGCTTGGACAGATAAGAACACTCAGCCCGGAGGAATTCTGTACACTCTCATGGGTCGCTGGTGCTAAAGTAAGAAGGGGCCAAACACCTGACCTCTGCTCATAGCCTGCGTCCCATTGGGCTGGTAGCCTAGTATCTGCTGGAGGAATTCCATCCTCAGGCATTAATTAGGCCCCAGGCTCAGTGCTGCCTCCCCCAGCATCCGGCAGGAGTGCCTTCTGTAAGAACTGGGAGTGAAAACAAGAACACGGTCCCACATCCCACTTCAGAGTGTTACACTTGGGGAGAGAGGGCCGTCATGTGCAGGGCATATGTTCAAAGTTGGCTGGTGATTACAGCGCCTCAAAAACGTTGTGTTCTAGATTAGCTGCTTGGGGTTTGCTGAAGCCTGTGCTGAAATCAGAGATGCCGTGGAGATGACATCTTCCTTATCTGTGAAGTGATGTGATGTGGAGCTACTCAGCAAGTAACCCCCAGAGACCACAGTGCAAGGAGCCGGTCCAGGAATTCCACTCCCGGCCGCTAGCCAGATGTGCAGGTTGACATACATCTCGAGGCTCCACTCGTCTTCTCTCTGAGAGATGAGATCAGGCAGCTATTTCAAAGCTGAATTTTTAAACAGGGAGGGCTGACTACCAAATCATTATGATGGCTGCATGTCTGATTTTTTTTTGGGGGGGGTATAAAAACAAGGCGAGGGAGATTCCTAAAAGCACAATAGGGGAGATAGAGAGTTACAGCGGGACCAATCCAAGTTTCCCAAGTTCCCCAAGATCATTGTCCCCAGGAAAAAGTCAAGAAAGCACAAGCAGCAAGAATGACTAGGTTGAGAACTAGAAATACCTGGGAGATGAGGTGATACGGGGCTGACGAACAGGGAACCAATCAAGCTCCCAGAAGGCCAGTCCTCTGCAAAGGTCACGGCAGGACACACCTCAATACTAATTAAGTCTCGGATGGCACCGTCAGGCACTTGGACTTGGATAGGGGTGGAATTCACAATGAGAGCTTACTAACCTCGACACCCACGTATGCTCTTCCCGCTCTGCCCGTGCCTTGCTGAAGGGTCTTTGGAATATTATATGACCAATGTGCACCCCAGGAGCCATGATTGTGAAACGACTATCAGGGAGGCAAGAGGTGGAAAAAAAAAAAAGCAGATTGGCAACCTGCACCCCTCCAGCCTAAGGGATGTTCTGTGATAAGAGTAGGAAGTTCTAACATCAGAACTACGTAAAGAACAGCAGCAAATAAAGAATTCTTCACTGCTGCTACTGTGGGTCTGTACGTAATAGTGCCTAAAGGACTATGCTTTGAGAAATCCTGAAGGAGCCTCTTTCTCAACCTCAAGGGAAATTAGAAAGCTTTTCAAAATGCTCTTCTGACCCCAAACCAGTACAGGAAGAAGACGTTGAGTAGGCTCAGCTGTGAGCCAGGTGCAGCTGGCACCCCTTAATGGATCAAACTGGTTCTAAGAATGACTCACCTTGATTATACCCTTGGGACATCATTCATGGATATCATCTGTCCCCTGGGACTTCCAAAAACACAGGAGTCCTGGCAAAGCACACACACGCGCACACACCACACACACAAGCAAGGTCTCTGACAATCGAGCCATTGTTCACAGCAGAAAAACCAGGCACACCCTTTATCTAAGATAAAAAAGAAAATGTAGAGAGCAATCAAATGAAATCTACCTCGCCTAACCTGAAAAACAGCGGTTGGATTAAAAACGCTCTCGGAGATCTGTTTGCGGCCAGACGCCCCCTGGAAGCAATTCAGCGAGCAGGAGGGTCGTTCAGCAAACGCCTCTGTAAATGATAAGGTGTTCCTGCCACCTGTCCCCTCGTCCCCTGTTTGTGGCACTCTTTCCAGTCAGGGTCCTCTTCTTTCAAGGGGCCCCAGCACCTGGCTAGTTAAGCTTCTCTTTCTTATAAGACGTGTTCTCAGGATATAGTTCTCTTTTTCACCAGGGAATAAAACCTTAGACATAGACTCTTAGACAGGTGACATGCACAATGTCCAGTTTTCACCGGCAGAGCTAGAAGTTCAGCAGCTTGGGAGCTTTGCCACCATCTTGCCCTTCATTCCTGCACAAGACACAGGCATTCTGTCTCTACGGGACAAGCATCACACACACACTGGCTAGTGTGGCTTCACTGTGGCATCTTATCCCAAACACACCCACCCCAAGATGCCTTTCTAAAGCTGGGGAACTCGCTCACATAGTGAAATTATTGCGTGAGGACCTGAGCTCAGGTCTGCAGCTCACACATCAAAAAGTTGGTCATGTCAGCATCAAAAGGGAGGGGGACTCTGGAAGATCCCAGAGGCTTGCTGGCCAGTCAGTATACCCAACCGATGAACTTCAGGTACGGGAGAGACCCTGTCTCAAAAAACAAAAGGGAGAGTGACTGAGAGGGTCATTCAACTTTGGCTTCTGGCTTCCACAGGAATACCCACAGCATCAGGGGCTGGGTGGGTGTGGGGGGAGGGTCTTTCTACAGAAAGCTACTGATCTCAGAGGACTTAGCCTGACACATGGTCTAAGGCCAAGTTTAGAATACATACAACTTCGCTGAGCCAGTAGCAGAGACACGGAGCTTGAGAGTTTCTAGATTCTGTCCCCAACCTATTCGTGCCCTTGGTAGTGTTGAGGCCTGGCCTGATGAACACCATACCTAGCGGTAAACAGCAAAATATCCTGTCTCCAACATAGTTGTTCTGTGACCTCCACTTTGTGGTATATGGCATGTGCACACACACACACACACACACACACACACACACACACACATACACACACACACACACAAGCAGATCTAACCAAAGCTATGATTCCCAAAAGAGCACTGATTCTCCCAGGTCCTTCCTGTAGAAGCTTTAGACAACTTCGTACCAGCCGCACATCTAGTGTGATCTACTGTGATCTACTGTGCCCACACAGAGGTTGTCATCCCCAGGGGAAGGTATTCTAGCATTGATTTTACATATTTAAGTTACTCAAGCAAAATATGTATGAGTGTGTGAGTGTGTATGTGTGTGTGTCTGTGTGTGTGTCTGTATGTATGTGTGGAGAGACAGAGAGACAGAAACAAAGACAAAGAAACAAAGAGAGGAACAGAGAGGCTGGTAGAGAGAGAAAGAGAAGTTTTCACAGACTACCCAGTCTAAACACCTTCTTTTAATTTTTTTCAATAATTGTATGTTTGTCTGGGTATTTCTGTGTATTTGAGCCAGGTCTGGTAATGATGTTAATGGAAAATTGTTCACCTGAAATCTCAAATGTGTAGCTTGAGGCTATTTAAAATATTTTTAAGTTTGTGTCTCTAATTCTGTCTCCTTTGTTGTAATTTGTCTGTACTTAATTTTTCCATATTGAATCCTGGTTTCTGATTCATGGATCTCTGCTCAAACCATGCCTCTGCCTCCCTTTTCCTCTCATTCTTTATCTTTATTTTAGAATTTCTGCCAGTTCCCTAAATGGGACACTTAGGCCTTACAATGTCGACCTTTTTCTTTTGTAATTCAGTGTGCACTTTGAAGCAGCCAGTTGTATGCCCAATCCGAACCCTGGAGCCTCAGTCACAGCCATGTCAGACAGGAACACAGAGCAGGCTCCTCAGGGTCCAAGGACTGCTCTCTGGTGTCTTCACAGCTTACAGAGAGAAGTAGTTGGATGGAGATCAACAGCAAGCTGAGGCAGTTTCCCAGCCCTAGGCCTAGACCCTGTCTCTCTTCTAGGATGTTTTAACTGGAAAGGCAAGTGACAAGTTTAACCATTCTCTCTCCTTTCCCAGTCTTACACTACCTTTGACTCTTATCAGTTTCTTCATTTGTTAGCTGGAAATATGACCTTCCTTTTGACCACATAAATCAGTCTTTGAAAGGAAACAGAGCAGCACTCAGAAGGCAAAGGCAGGCAAATCTCTGTGAGTTCAAGGGCAGCCTGGTCTACAGGGTGAGTTCTAGGACAACCATGGCTACACAGAGAAACCCTGTCTCGGGGGGAAAAAAGGAGAAAAGAAAACAGAGATTTTGTTTGCTTAGTTGGTTTTAAAGTGTGTGTGTTTGTGTGTGTTTCTGCATGCATGCATGTATGTATGTATGTAGGTGAATGTAGTATGTGAATGTATATGTTTGTGTATGTGTGCATATGTATGCTCTATCTGTGTGTATGTATGTGGTATATGCATGCATCTGTATGTTTGTGTGCATGTGGATATGTGTATATGTTTGTGTTTGCTTGTGTGTGGCACTTTATTGATCCTTAAAGACTGGCCCTGTGTATGAAAGAGACTGTGGAACCTGACTGAGGTTTAAATGTCTCAGTTTACCCCATTCATTTTGTCATCAATTATTACCTGAAATGAGCCACAAATATAGTTCCCCAGTAAGGAACTTCTGGCTCCCTGGTCCTATCCGTGTGCAGAGCCGATGGTTACAGAAACCAACACAGGACAACAATTCCCTTAAGGGGCTTGAAACCTTATTTTCTGAAGTGGCTAAAACAAATAGGTACACTTTTAAGGCAGGGAGAAATGGCAGTCACTTCCCACACTGCATGTGCCTAGGGGAGGATTTCTCACTACCAGTTCAGTGTATCTGCCTCGCAAAACTCTCTTCAGACTTTCTCTTCCTCCTTGAGTCTATTTTTGTCTAGTTTCTTTTGCAGAGTTCAACCATTTCATCCAGATTTCTTACTCTATGGCATGAAGTCAGTCACGGCGTCCTTCATCCTTCTGTTTTCTGTAGGACCACTGCTGACTTTTCTCGGAGTGTTTCCTCTTCTTCCGTAGTCATGCTGGCTCTTGGTGAAGAAATCAATTTTGGCCTTTCTACATTTCTCAATTTCTTTTTCTTTCGCTAGTCTCTTCTTTTACCAGCGTATTTTATTCCCTGTGATTGATTTTTTAAATTTATTATATATCTATATGTATATATATATGAATATTAGTTTCTTAAAATGTAAGTTAAAGTTATATTATTTGAGATCTCCCCTATTTTCAAAGATAGATACTGTAATTTCCATTAGCAATACTCAGTAAGCGGTGTGAGAAGGATCTCCGAAAGCCAACTCACCACGTGAGTTCTGGGGATCAAGCTCTGATCCTCATGTTTGTGCAGCAAGCGCTTGACTGACTGAGCCCCCGCCCCCCCCCCCATAAGACTTGGTTTATCACCTTCCTGTCCAGGTCAGTCCTAATAAAATGCCAAACAACGCTGAAAGTTCACTCCAGCATAGTTCTACCCTCTCCCCTGTTCTTTGCCCCATTACCTAAACATAGTGAACATTTTATATGCTTCATATATATTCCATTTTTTGTTTTATATGCAGCTTTACATGTCTTATATACACAGATATAAAATCCTCATGTAAACCCAGCAATTCAGCTTTATAAATATTGTTTTATGCAGTTATTGTTTAAATCTGTTGTATGAGAATTTTTAAAAAGGAAACGCACAATGCAGTTTCTATATTTATCTATGTAGTTACCTTTTCCAGTGTTTATTTATTTATTTATTTTTAAAATTTTCTTCTTATGGGTTCAGGTCTCACTCCCGTGTCCTTTTTTTTCCCCGGCCTAAAGGCCTTCCTTCGACATTCATGTAAAGTAGATCTACTAGCAATGAACTCTCTCATTATTTGTTTATTCAGGAAAGTATTCAATTCACCTTCATATTTGAAAGAGAGTTCATCCATTGAATGTTTTTCATCCATTGAATTGTTTTTTATTTTCCTAGTACTTTTGCTCTGTCATAAGTTGTTGTCTGATTTCCGGTGTTTGTGATGGAAATTCATCTGCAATTGCATTGTTCGTGCATACAGGAGATGCTGTTCTACTCTGGCTGTTTCTCAATCCTCTGACTTTCACAGTCGGATATGTCTGGAAGTAAGTCTCTCTTTTCTTACGTGCCTTGCTTGAGGAGTTGCTGGGATTTGCTGCTCTTGTCTTAAGAGTCTAATTTTAATTCTTAGTTGCAGGGTTGATATGGTTTGCACCAGCTCAGGCCAGAGGTGTGGGAACTCCTCAGCTGGAGTTACAGGCAGTGGTCACCCAACATGGATGCTGGGAGCCAAACATGGCTCCTCTGCAAGAACAGTGCATATTCTTAAGCGCTCAGTCCACTCTGCAACTGCTATTGTTGTTTGTTTGTTCGTTTTTTTGCTTTTGTTTTTATGTTTTGGTTTTGGAGACAGGATTTCTCTGTGTAGCCTTGGCTGTCCTGTACTTTGCAGACCAGGCTGGCCTCTAACTCACCGAGATCTGCTTGCCTCTGCCTCCCTGGGTTCTGGGTTCACAGGCATGTGCCACTGAGCCCAGCTTGTTGTTTATTTTCATTTTATTTCAAGGCAGGGTCTCATGTAACCCAGGCTTGAACTTGCTATGGTCTGATAATGACCTTAAGCTCCTGACTCTCTTATCTCTATCTCCATTGGATTTGTATATGTGCCACAATGACCAGCTTTCTTGGATACTTAATCTTGAAATTTGGGGATCTTACAAGCATCATTTCTTTAAATATTTTGTCGATGTCTTCTCCCTTGCCTCTGCTCCTGAGACCCACACTGTGCGTTAGAACACCTACCGATGACCTACAACCCTCTGAGGCTGTGTTGGATTTTTTGTTTGTTTTTTTTATTGTTGTTGTTTGTTTGTTTTTTGCCATTGTGTCTTCTTCTCTCTCATCTTGAGTAAAGTCCTGTTACTCTCATTTCACACTCCATGTTTGCAGGGTCCCTCTGCGGCTGCTTCAAATCTGCCATTGAGGCACTCCGGCAAATTTTTCATCTCCCTTATTGTGCTTTTCAACTCCGCAGCTTCAGTCTGTTTTGTGGACGCTCTCCATTTGATGTGTCATCACCACGCTGGCCTCTGATTCTTTAAACATGGATTCCCTTAGTTCTTCGAACATGTTTATTATATCTGCTTTGAAGTCCTTGTCGGCTAAGTCCCAAATCTGGATTTCCTCAAAGACAGCTTGTTTGGGCTGCTTTCTTTTTTTCTTTTTCTTTTTCTTTTTTTTTTTTTTTTTTTTTTTCTGCGTATGAATCATGCTTTTCTGTTTCTTTGCATGTCATTTAATTTTTGTTGTTGTTGAAAACCGAACATATCAGTTAATATGTTAGAGCGAAGCTGAAGTCTGGCCGCCTCTCCCCACCCCCAAAGGCTGCTGTCACTTTGGTCCATAGTTGGATACCAAGTCACTTTCCTTGGCTAACCCTGCAGCCAGAGTCCATCTCCCTGGAGTGTTCCATTGCTGAGATAGCTGCTCTTTTGTTTTTCGTTTTTGTTAATTATTTTTAACTACCTGCATAGGAGTGCGTTTTGTGTGTGCACACATGAGCGTAGGTGCCTGAGGAGGTCAGAAGAGAACACTGGATCCCCTCACATGGTCACTGTGAGCCACTCAACTCCCGGTCACTGGAAAGCAGACCCAGGTCCTCTGCAAGAGCAGGAAGTGTCCTTAAGTCCTCAACCATCTCTCCAGCCCACTTAGCTTTAAGCTTCCTACACCTTGAATTTGGCACTCCTGAGGGTGTGCATCCCCTTCTGGAGCCTTAGGTTGCTCAAAGCGGCCACTGATGCTATTTCACTTCCTGTTTGTTGCTGGCAAGTCTCGTTTTTGCTACTTTCTGGGCTGGTTGATTTTGTTTGTTTGCTTTTGTCCACTGGACACTAACTAGGCTCTCCTGGGAAGAGGAATGAACATCAAGTAATTGCCTCCATCATGTTGACCTGTAGGCAACTCTGTGGGGCATTTTCCAATCCATGGTTGCTGCGGGAGGGCCCAGCTCTCCACATTATGGGTGGAGCCACCTCTGGACAGGTGGTCCTGAGCTAGATCAGAAAGCAAGCTGAGCAAGCCATGGGGAAGAAGCCGGGAAGCAATGTTCTTCCATGGTTTCTGCTTCAGTTCCTTCCTGAGTTTCTTCCCACACTTCCCCCAGTGACAGACATGAAAATGTAAGCGGAATAAACCCTTTCCTCCCCAAGTCCCTTTTTGTCATGGTGTTTCTCACAGCAACAGAGAAGCACACCAGGACACTTGCTTAAACAAGACACCAACTTTAGAATGGCTGCAGCATGGGTCATTCCTATTCACTTCCTCCCAAGATCATTCTGCCTGTTGGGTGGGGGATGGGGTCAGGGCTGTACTTCACTCCCTCCAGCAGAAAGCCTGCTGGCTGCCATGGCTTGCTCTGCTCTGCCTGCCATGGAGGACTGTGTGGACTGTATGTTTTTAGTGCTTTTTCAGTCCTGAAATTGTGCATACTAACATAGCCAGCTTGAGCACCCTATTTGGGGGAATGATTGACAGGCTTCCCAATCTCCCATTCCAGATGGTCCATCAGTTCTACTCCGTATCTAATGTAACGTTCAGAATACTAGAAGGTGGTATCGTGGCCAGCGTGATGGTAAGAGAACAGATTTCGGAGAACTGAAGAGCCTGCCTCGCTGAAATCATGACTCATGTTTCTCAGAGCAAAGCAAGCGCTGTGGGGCCACTAACCCACATCTGAAGATTTCAATGCCTTGGGGCCCTAGAGATGTCAACCTGAAGTGTCTGTATATACTAACAAGTGAAGGTAGGGATAAACGCTATTGCCTAGATAGTTCCGACAGCTCTCTATTTCTCTTGACCAGACGTGGTATAGATTTAGTTGTTACTGTATATAAACGATGCTCCAGGACCAAGCAATGTGCTTCTCTATGTATATGTGCATAGCTATGTACAAGCGGCGTGTGTGTATGTGTGTATGCATGTATGTGTATGTGTAGAACAGAAATCAACTGTGGGTTTTCCTCTATCACTCTCCACTTTGCTCTTTGAAAAAGGGTCTCTCATTGAAACTTGAGTGCGTAACAGTGAGCCCTGGGACTCTGGTTGTCTCTACCCTTCTAGTGCCGGAATCATGGCTTTTGTGTTGGTGTGGGGAAATTAGGTTTTACGCTGTGGGACAAGTACTTTAACCCATGAACCATTCTCCATTCCCTCCACTTCCAACTTAATCTTCTTAGAAATACTGGAAAAGAAAAAGGGGACCTAGTCATATTCCCTCCAAGACTGTAGAAGCTAGACACATAGGCCCCTCAGTTTTAAACAGTAGAGGCAGGATTCAAAGACAGACTTTCAGACTCAAAAAGCTCACATCAAACCCAGTTCAATGCTCTCCTTCAGTTCAAATGACACCCAGATAAAAACAAAGTAGGAATACAGAAAGAGCCCTGGGGGTGGGGGTGGGGGGACATGATAAAGGATTTAGATGAAAAGCAATGGAGAAAAACTAAGAAGGGAAATGTCTTAGTTTAGAAAACAGATGGCTGCTTTACATAGATAACATGATATCAACATTTGATAAGTACTAAATCCCCCTCCCCACATACACACCAGGGAGAAAACGGCCAAACAAGACAATAGTGAATACGTATTCACTTAGTGAGGTTTGCCCTTTCAAAGATGGTGGCGGTAGTACCGTTTTCTAAGAACGCTTCAATGAGCCATTTTTAAGTTTCCCTACAGGTTGGCTTACACAAGGCCAGAAGGGACTCCTAAGAGTGACCCACAGGGACCCCACCCAAGCCCACTTGTATCTGAACCTCTCAGGCTGCTCAGTTTGCCTTTTGGGTCAAGTGACCAGTTAAAGCAAGGTTCTTGCCTGTGTTTAGAAGTTCGCAAGTGCAGTGTGGGCTCCGAGTCAAAGCTATGTGAAAACCCCCTAATGGTTCAAGATGTCTCCCTGACAAACCGCTGCAAAAATCTCCCCCTTGGTTCAACACTTTGAGGTGAGGCACACCTTCCAGTGAGTGAAAAGACCCTTGGCCTTGGCCACATCTCCTTAAACAGCTGCGCTCATCCCTCGGAGGGACTTCCCAAGAGAGGAAGCTACCGTAGGAAGTACAAACCCAGCTCAAGGAAAGTTAATTCACCGGATCAGAGTAAAATCATGGCTTTGATGGTGGGAAGGTTTGATGGTTCCAGAGAGAGAGAGAAAGCTGGTCAGATGGAAGCTAGTTCACACCCAGAGAAGATAGACCAACAGCCTGAAACATCTATCAGTCAGTCCTTAGCCAGCCTTCTTTCAGGTCACCCATAATTTATCCGCCGGGTCAAGAGCTCTATGTGGTAACCTAAATTCCATACCATGATTCCCCCAGCCAGCTGGAACCAGAAGCAGATGTTTCTGCATTCATTTTTTTTTTTAATATTAACTTCATTTCACTCAAGATTTCATTAAAAGCCACTTCCAGCACTGATACGTGCAATGTGAAATCCTGCAGATGAATTGGTCTGTGGATGGTGACAACACTCTTGCCACACTCCATGCATCAAATTGCTCTTTATCCACCAGCCTTGGCCACAACAGAAAGGCAAATGCTAGACAAAATGCTGAGAGCAATAGCTAGAGAGCGTTGGTTTGCTTTTTTTTTTTTCCTACATAAAATTCCAAAAAGGACTGACACAAAGATTAGACAAATCACTTTTCATAATCCTAAGGACTGATGCATGATGAATCCAGAGTATTAATCAAAGGCTGAGGCAGAGTAAAATGTGAATTGAATTTCTTAATGGAGAGAGACGTAAACTTTCTGTCCTTAGATCTCTGGCTGTGGATGTCTCTAAGGCAATGAAAAACTTAGCTACCCAGTTTATAATATTCTGAGAGATATATCACCAAAGTGACAAAACTTATCATGGCTTCAGTTTCTGTTTAGAGAACTCGGTTTCCGATGTGGTTAAAGGAAAGTCAGGGGCTGCTGGCAGAGAATTTAAGGGTTGTCCATAAAACCCAAAGTCCTATATGTTTGGGATCATTTAAAGATCCCGTGATCCTTTTCACCAGTGCCTGGGGACCTGTCTGAGTTTCAACTGAACACTAAGGGCTTGGTATTTTTTATTTAGTCCGTAGGATTGCAGTGAAGTGAAATATTTTGCTTTCTATATGAGCACTACTAAGATGAACTCAAAAGAAACTAGACTAAAAGTGAATGCGATTTAGTACAAAAATTTGAAATCAACCCAGATGCCAGGGACACTTTTCCCGCCTGGAGGCCCTCTGACTCCTTGAGGGCTGGTGGGCTCTCAGTCTCCCTGGAAAGGCTGTAGGACACAGCGGTAGCTCTTTTTGTTACTATGAGCCCCTTTGTTCTAATGGGGCTAATGGCTTTTTACCATTATTATCTGGCTTGTCCACAACCTGCTGGTAATGCGGAGGTGTGAAGGAGGGCCAGGCGTTCAGAGGAGAACACCAGGCAGTCAGGTGGGAAGCCCATGTTTGAGAGATCGGGGAAGGCCTGAAAGGAAGGAGGCCGATGGGAAAAGATTAGAGATGTCCAGCTTTCCCACGAATTCATGCATCTTCCCACACACTCCCACAGGCACGGGCGCGTACATACACAGTGTAAATATAGAGATGTAATAACAATCGAAATATGGGTTCCAGCAAATAACTAATGGGATTTTTGTTTGTTTGGTTTGGGGTTTTGGTTTTTCTATGTAACCTTGGCTGTCCTGAACTGGCTTTGTAGACCAGGCTGATCTTGAACTCACAGAGCTCTGCCTGCCTGTGCCTCCCCAAATGCTGGGATTTAAGGTGTGCGCAACCTTGCTTGGCTACTACTTATAAGATTTTTTTAAACGTGTATTTAGGTGTGTGTGTGTGTGTGTGTGTGTGCGTGCGCGCGCGCGCGCGCGCGCGCGCGCATGTATCACGTATATAGGGGTGAACATGAGTATTCGTGGACGTGCCTGTGATGCTTGTGGAGGTTGGAGAAAAACTTCAGGTCCTGCAGTTCATCGATTTCTCTTGCTCTTGACTGGCTTGGCCAGCGAAACCCAGGAATTCTCTGCCTCCTTAGCGGTGTGTGGTATTACTGACTCATGATACCACACCCAGCATCTATGAAGTGAACTCAGGTCCTTGTGCTGGCAAAGCAGGTACTCCCCGCACTGAGCCATTACTCTGGCCCCAAGGATTTTGAGGACTAATTAGCAGGGATTATGTCATGAAAATAGCCCCTCTTAACAAAACGTGGTCCCCTCCAGATTCCTTGCCTTACTCTAAATTGTCTTCCTCACTTCCACAGACAACCTGAAAGTGGTCTAGCCCCTTCCGGGGAGGGGGAAGGCAGGCTGCAACCAGCAGTTTGGGGGGTAACAGCAGCATCTTAACGGTCACTCAAAGGAAAATAGACCAAGTGTGCCGTATAACGCTAGACTCCAGGCTGTCCAGATGAAAGCCACATGCCAAGGAGACTTGAATTTTGTCAGGCTTGCACTGACTCGAGAAACGGAACTGCAGCTCCTCCTGCCATGCCCGTCAGCTTCTCTGCCTTGGATGGAAATCCTGGTAGTTGGGAGAAGGCAGATTTTCCCTCCAGTTTGGAGATTCCCCCTGAGATTATCAGCAATTATGCAGTAAATCTTGAAGCTCTATCTCTCCTCAGACACAGTGTGCCATAGCACACTAGGTTACAAGATGCGTAATTAGAGCTCATTCGGCTGACAGATTAATGGGGGTGCAGCAAAGGCCGGATAGCAGTAAATTAGGCAGCATCCCTGGGCATTACACGGGCCCTAAATTGTGGATCCTTTGCCGTTTGTTGGCTGCTCCTCCACGTGTCTGAAACGTCTCTGTTTTATGAAGTGTTTAGGGAACCCCAGGCCAGATGTTTTAGTGCCAGCGTGCAGCATTCACTGCCCAACCCCAAAACCACCTGTCTGACACACAGATGATACCCTCACAGACTATTGTGAGACAACTTTGTTAAATGAATGGCTAAGGTCAAGGATTTTGTGGGCAAGTTGGAAACATCTTTTTGCAACTAGATTAAAAAGGGGAGAGGGGTGGAGAGATGGTTCGGTTTTTAAGAGTGCTTGCTGCACAATCATGAGGACCAGAGTTCAGATCCCAGCACCCAGCTAGCAAGCTAGGCACCCTGCAAATGCATCTAAGTCCTGCTTCGTGGGAGTTGGTGCCCTCTTCTAGCCTCTACACATATGTGCATATAAACACAAATGAACTAGTTAACTAGTGCCTGAGTTTTATAAAATCTTACTGCCATATACATTCTCTCTCTTTCTCTCTCTCTCTCTCTCTCTCTGAAACAAGGTCTCATTCTGTAACCCAGGCTGGCCTGGAACTCACTATACCATGTAATCCAACATGGCTCACCAAGACATACGTAACGTCAAGCAAACCCACACAGATGCAGATGACGTCACAGGCATTGACTGACAGAGCCTCAGCTTCAACACACACTGTTCCTGAGCTCACCAGCCACAGAGCACACTTCCGGCATTCTTTTCCCACCTTCCCTTACAAGTGCCCTTCTTTAACTTTACTATACCTTTAAAAAAAAAAAGAAATTAAAATTTATTTTAAATACATATTTTAAAAAATATATACTTAATTATATATAATTAAATGCATATTTAAATGTGGGTATGTGTGGGTATGTGCATATGAATGCAGGTGCCCGTGGGATCCAGAAGAGGGTTTCAGGTTCCAGGGTCCAAGAGACACATGCAGCTGTGGGCAGCCTGCCATGGTTCCTGGAACCCAAACTCCAGACCCCAGCAAGAGCAGTGCGTGCTCTTCACTGCTGCGCCATCTTTCCAGACCCAGCTTCCTGCAACTTCGAGGAAATATCTTCCAACCCCAAATCTTCTTTAGCCATGAGCTCTCTCCTTGCCTTTGTCTCCAGCCTTTCCCCAAATCTCTCAGCGATTTGTTTGCGGATGCGCTAAAAGAATATTTGTAAAGTGCAGCTTTAAGATGACATCTCGGTTTCCTCCCGGTGGGTTTCAGTGTTCCAGAGGCCATGCTGTCAGTGTCAGTCAGTCTGCATGCTCTGTCTGTGACAGATTACATTGTTCATGTCTGCTGACTGACTAACCTAAACAGCATCTCGGTGACGCTGTCAATCCAGTTGGCCAAGTCAGGCTCCCTTTCCTCAGAGAAATTCTAGCCTCATCTTTCGACTCAAACACATGTGCGTGCCCAGGGTGACTTCCTTGTTTCTGAATTGTTCTCAAGGGCAGATGGATGGGTGGTTTCATCCACAAATACAGATGCACACTCACGCATGCATTGGGGATTTCTGTGTCAAGGCAAAAAAAAAAAAAAAAAAAAAAGGTCACTCTGTTCCCTTCCAGGATTGTCTCTCCCTGGAGCTCATTGCTTTGTCCTCCTGAAACTCTCCCTTGAGAGAAACACTTTTTAAAAGATAGCACAGGTGAGAGGCTCAGGAGACATGCAGGTCCCCGGGCAACACCCTCCAGTGAGTCTGAGATAAATTGGAGGCTGTCTTTAACCACCCCAGAGTAGAGTCTGAGAAGGGCAACCGGGGAGGGAAGGCAGGATAGGTGCTCCAGCGGTGTCTTTTCAGGCTGCTGAGTTCAGGGAAGGGTGTGCCTGGAAGCCAAAGATCTGGCAGTCAAGACCAGTGACGTCCCCTTCGGAAGCTTACAGGTGCCTCGGGAGGATGGACAGTTTGGGCTGAGCGATGGCTCTTTGGATAAAGAGCCTGCTGCATGCTCATGAGGACCTGAATTCTGATCCCCCAAGACCCATGTAAAAGCCAAGCATGGGGACACATCAGCAACCTCAGAACTGGGAGTGCAGAGACAAGCAGGGCTCTATGGAGCTCGTTGGTCACTCAACCTAACCAAATAAGTTCCCAGTTTCACTGAGAGAGCCTATCTGAAAAATAAAAATAAGGCACAGAGCAATTGAGAATGGCTCCCAAAGTCAACCTCTAGCCTACAACACACACACACACACACACACACACACACACACACACAGGTGCAGAGAGAGAAGGGAGAGGGGGGAGAGAAAGAGAGAAGAGAGAGAGAGAAGATGTATACCTCATAAGGAAGCTTAACACAGACAGTACTCATTCTGGGGCTAATCCAGAGAAGGCACCTGCTGTGCGCCACAGGATTTCGGGTCCCGTTGGTGCTGTATCACGGGGACCATCTTGCAGGCTCACGGCCATCAAATGATGCAAAGGCTCCTATCAGCCTTCCCATCCAATACCTTTGTGTCACAGCCAAGCCAGATTTGTGCAGAAAGCAACCAGAAACATGGTTAGAAAAACCTGCCCACACTATTTCCAGACACTTAAGCCATCTGAATTCCAGGACCAAAGTACAATAAAACAGAAGGGGTAGGAGGCGTGCCTGTGGGAAGAGATCATATCCTAAACTCATCATTAAATTGCCGGGAAGCGTGAGTGATGAAAAAGACCAGAAAATACGATGCTTTGGTGAATTGGGGTCTCATTAATGTTTAATTGGGTCTCCTGTGAGACATTTAAATCTATGGGCAGCCATGGTGGGTGAGAAATCTCCTCTAGTGGCCCCCAAATGACTTCACCCTCACTTTCATTTCAGTAGTGGAGGGAAGCCAGGACATTTGCTAAAATATTTGAATGGTGGGTGTGTGTTTTAAAGCCTGTATGTGTGAGGCAAGTCACCACAGAGAAAAGAACCGTTGGAGGGTGGCTCTTAGCACATTGGTTACCAAGCACAAGGGCGGCCACACCGGAGGTCCAGGCACCTTGCTCGCTCCCTCAGGCCCTGCACTTCTCACTTTCCCTGAGCAGAGCTCTGCTTCTTGCTAGTTCCCAAAGGCTGAAAGGCAGTGGTTTTCCAAACATGGAGAAGGAAGTGTTCTGTAGCCTCCATACCCAAGCCCCTTCAAACTAGAGCTGGCGTTGTGATTCTGTCTCTCTCTTTTTTGTTGTTCTGTTTTGGTTTGGTTTTTGGTCTTTTGAGACCGGATCTCTCTGTTTAACCTGTCTCCCTCATGACAAGCGTGCAGTCCAGGTAGGTAGCGGTCCTGTGGGGTCAGAGGCTAGGAGACCCAGGACTCAGTCTCAGCTGTGGGGAGCGACCGTGGAGCTCACCTCCAGACTGCCTTGCTTTGCGGTCTTCGAAAAGTGATGGAGTCACCCCACCAGTCCTCTGTTTCTGTCTTCAGAGTGAGGTGCCTGCCCGGTAGCCGAGCACAGTCTCCTGTTTGCAGCTCGATTAGCGTCTCTGTAACCATGTCGGGGAACGAGGACAAGCCTTGGTTCTTCAGCGCAGGTCTCTTTCTCTCCCCTGGCCATGTACGAGGGGCAACTTTTGCTTTTTTGTGTGATCTTAAAGAGTCACTTTCTCAAATATCAAATGAATGAAAGCCCAGTGTCTTCCTCTATCAAACTGAAATTGTCTTGAGGCCCAGGGCCAGAGTTCTGTTGTTCATTCCAGCCCCTGACTCCACTCCTCTTGCCCAACAGTATTTTATCCATGGTAGTCATATAAATGTTTATTGAGTTAAATTACCTCAAAGTTTAGCTGTATGATAAGGGAGTAAATGAGTGGGGTAGTTTTTTTTGGGGGGGGATGCAGGGGGTGTCAGAGCAGGCCTGCAGGAGTCTGTTCCAGTGAGAATAGGTATGTTTATTTGTGGTTTAGTGAGAGGCAGGGGGATGACTGCTCACGGGTATAAATAAATATTCCCGTAATTACTGAGACTGCCCTAACTGATTGTGACACTCCACTGAAACATAAATCTCCATTTAGCAGACCAAAGGAGGGAGAGATTTTAATTCTCAAAATGAATCAAATTTTGAAATTGATCTTCCGCAGATAAGTTTTCATGAAGAGAAAATGAGTTACAGTTACATGCTTCCCGTGTCCGCCCTTTCTGGCCTTGGTTTATCATCTTCATCAAAAATGTCAACCTACAACACAGCTTTTTGGTTTTTGGGTTGTTTTTTTTTTTCACTTTAAGAAATAACCAAAAAGTCAACACCTGCTTGTCTGAAGAACATCATCCTTCTCCATTATGACTAACGTTGGAGTGTAGATAAAGGTCTTTGAGGAGACCCTGGGTATCCCATATTGTACTTCAGAAACCTGGAAATAAAAATCTAAAAAAAAAAAAATGCATGTTCTGATAGTTATTTACTTGTTTGTTTAAATAATCAAAGAGTAGGGGAAAAGCACCAAGTGTTTCACCTGGCGTGTGTTTGTGGTGACTCATTCTGAGAATATTCTGAGGGGAAAACCCACCTTCCTTCTATCTCCAGGAAATTCCCTTTTCGTGGGAGCGCACACCCCGGATCCCACGCTCATAGGTCTGGGGACCCAGTGACTGGGGAAGTTGTGTGTCTGTCTCCCCGTTTTAGAAGCCCTAAGGCAAGCCAGGGCTTTCTCTCTAATCAGGGCGTATTTTTCAATCAGAGCAATTTTATGGAGGGGTTTAAGTGACTTCCTCCATTCCTGTTGCTGCCTTAATTTCGTTGCTCGAACAGAAACCCCTACAGGGGAGCTGTAAAGAAAACAGAATAAATAAAGGAGGAAGAAACTGCTTCTCTTCTCTTTCCTCCCTAAACCCCCTCATAAACATCCCACCCTGTGTCACACAGCGCATGGCCAGCGCTAAGCCTTGGCAGTATTTTGACACGATGCACAGGCCTTTTCTCCTCTTCTATTCCTTTGAGGTCCATCGTGCAGCCCAGGACTCTGTTCCCCTGCCAACTTGGTGGGAGTGTTTAGTGACTGGAAGGCTGTGGCCCGCTCTCCCCAGAACTTCACACTTCATTTTTCCATATCCCTGGGAGCAGCAGCAAATATTTCACCAGCCTGGTTTGCTGGCTACCGCCATAAATCAGACTTAGGCCTCAAAAAAATATCCAGGCCTGTCAAGGCCTTAAGCTTTATTTTCTGACTCGATCCAGTGGTAAATGAGAGCTTGTATTCTCCTTTAAAACTGTAAAGGGATTTTTTAAGGATTGTCGCTGGAAGCCTGCCAGCTGTGGGAGATACAAGGCAGAGCACGGAGCTGGTTAGGAGAGATTGGGAAAAGTCTCAAGTATGAAAAATGTCTTTCTCTTAAAGGGTTTTCAATGAAATGAGAAACAGGGCTTAAATTTCATGAAGGCTTGAAAGAAAAGAGAAAGAAAAAAAAAGATGGAGAGAGGGAGAATGGGGGAGACCTGAACTCTGCATGTGAGAAACCTGAGTAGACGGATGGGGATGTTCCTGCAAAGGCGTGAGCTACATTTGTTGTATCACCCACCTCACCTCCTCTCTGCGTGTACACAGATCCTCAGGCCGTTCATTAGTCAGTTCCTGCCATCATTACTGACTATATGACAGCAAGAACAAACAGACTGGACAGTTTTATGTGCTGTATATTAATTGCTTCATAATTTAAGCTGACAAACCAGGACAGTGAGGCAAGTCAGTTTGGAAAATCCCCTGCTTAAAATGCTAAGCAAGTTTGCAAGGTGCTGCTCAGTGCCCCGGTTGAGTAATCAAGTCTTCAACTGCTAAGGCTGAAAAGCTCCCGGAAGCTGGGAGACGGATGGGGTTGGAGGAGGTAGGTATCGCACCAAAACACCATGTCCCAGGAATTGTGGTAAGCGGCACGAGGGAGGCAGGCTAAGATCAAGTACAGTGCATTGAAAACAGACCACTGGGGTTTGGGACTGAGTCTGGGTTCGTTGAGGCTCCTATGTGATTTCAGCAAGGTGTAAGTAACAGAAGGCAAACGCAATCCGTCCTCCGCCTGCACCAACTCATTGTGGGCTGGGGTCTCAGGGTGGGGTGCGCACTTAGGCGAGAAAGAAACAAGTAAGCCAATGAGGAGCCTTTACGGTTTCAAGGAGGATGTAAACGAAGGTGGGGGGGTGGACAGGGACGGTAACAGGTTCCAGATCGTGTGATCTGACTGTAGAGAGGTGGGCATGAGGTGGGCATGAGGCGGGAGAGACTGGTGACATCACCCAGCAGTTAAAGCTGCGGTGTAGAAAAGAAAAGAAATCCTCAGCCAGCCTGTCGGAAGGAATCTGTAGAAGATGCTTCCCGGCCTGGCTTGGCTTCGACCCCACAGGTGTCTGTCTCCTAGTGAAGTAATTTCTGTGCATCTCTCCCCTCCGCCTGGAGCTGGTCAGCTGCATTCAACCTTGCATGTTGGCCCAGTGGGTGGACCACTGTCCTCCTGCATCATCTTCCTGAGGGGGAACTCAGAAGAACCTACCACTCGATGTCCTGGCCTGACATAGTTTGAGTAATGGTTCCAGTTCCTGGAACGTGCCCCGGTTGGGTCTGTTTCTAAAGCTCATTGCAGCTGACCTTTCTCTCTGACACCGAACCCTCTAAAGGGACAGAAAGTGAGGTCAGCAGCCACCTCCCTCATCTCACTCCCACCTCCCACCTCCCACTCAGTCATTGAAAAGAGCCTCCTATTGGGCCTCCAAACTTGAGGTTTCTCTTACCTTTGATCTATTTCCTCTGCCTAAAAAACATCATCTCTGTATGTCTGCAAACTTGGTCCACCTGTTTGAGTATGGTCCAATTGTTAGGTCTCAAACCCAGGGTAACAGCTGTGGTCCCTATTTAACATATCAAAATGGACCCTGGCACCAGGTTCTCCCAGCATCCCTCAAACCCTACCTATTACAGGGTTATGACTGGCTTACCCCGCCCCCTACCCTAATCTTTTCTAGCCTGGGAGCCAGACTGCCTTTCCCTCAGCTGCCCTTTTCTATATAATCCAGCCATTTTGGTTACCTGGCCACTTTGATCTATCCTTTATCCTCTTGACCAGTGTCTTAGCCCAGGATGAACCTCTTGATTGGCTACTCTTCTCCTCTGTTTCCCCTCTCCCATCCCCTTATCTCTCCCCCCACTTCCCTGCTCTCCTCTTCCCTCTTTCCTCCTTCCCTCTCCTCACATGGCTCAGGGTCATGTTCACTCTGAACTCTCTCAGATTTTCTCCTTCACCATACCTAGGGGTGGTCATACCCTTCTTTTTTATTTCTTTTTTAAAAATTCAAGAAGAATGCTAAGATTCATTTTTCATGTGTTTTTTTTTTTAATTAGAAAAATAATATTTCCTAATATGTAAAAAATCAATGAAATTCGAGCTTCGGTGCCAATAAAACTGTACCGAGACACCGCCATGTCGTCATCAGTGTGTGTGTAAGGATGCTCTCCCAGGAGACGACCCAGGTGAGTGGGTGCCACAGAGATTGCATCGCTTATGAATATTCATTATCTGCCTCTAGATGGAGAGGTGCGCCCCCGTTGGAATCCCCCTGGTCAGCCACCTTCCCTCATCCTGAGCTGACCTCCACTCTCTCTCCTTCAGATACCCAGGTGGCTCCGGACAGCTCTCCTGCCTCATCCACACTGCACTTCCTCTTATAAGGTGACTGTTTTGCATATTAAGTTCATTCTTTGTGGGGTTTTTTTTTTCATTCAGACAACAAAACTGTTAAACGAAAAACTGAGAAAGTCAGCCTTCTGTCATACATGTGCCCTAACTGAAAACTAGAGTAACATACCCAAAAATGTTTGCACTGGTCATCCACAAGTACTGATATAACGAATGGCATTAGGACACTACCTATCGTACTTTGTAAACTCCTATAACATATATTTGTAGATGTTCATTATGATGTGTGTGGTCTGAATTTCCTACAGTACATAGTCTGTAATGTATAAATATGATTTTAATGGTGTTCTTACATTAAAAAAGAAAGACAAATTGAACACCTTTTTCATACAAGGCCATAGCTAAATACCTTAGAAAATAAACAGATTTTGCACAGGTTAGTTGAGTACTTGGGGGAGCAACTCTGCTATGACTGTTCACGGAGGAACTTCGTCGGGATTCTAGGATAATGTATGTAAGTCTGTGGTGGGAGTAAGGAGTTGGCTCGACGGGAAAAGTACTTGCCACGTAAGCATGAGCCCTTGAGTTCTGGTGAATAGAACTCGTGTAAAGCCACATGGCAAGGACATGCCTGTCATCTGGTGCTCCTGTGGAGAGTTGGGAGGCCAGCTGGCCTGGCACACACAAGTGAGGAACAATAAAAGGCCCTGTCTCAAACAGGTGCAAGGTGAGGGCCAACGTCCAGCACTGTCCATACATTCCTGGCACATCTGCTTTGGCCATTGAGTTGCTGGTGGTGGCATGGCTGCTTCACACCCACCAGGTCAATAACATCTGGTTCATTCTGGAACGACCTGACCTCAGAGGGCTTAGGTGTAGGCTGATCTCTCTCACCGTTACAAAAAAAAAAACACCCGAGCCAAAGGATCTCAGGAGCGTAACAACTTCCTATCCCCATCCCCACCCCCCAGATATTTGTTACATGTGTCATTTGCGCAGTGGCAAATGAACAGGACGACATATGCCCTTCCCCCACATCTATGCCATGTTGACAGTATAAGCACTTGAGAAGTTGGCCAAACCACCCTTGTCAGACACAAAAGCAAGGACAAGTGACTGCGCCTCTCACCGTGGCCAGGCCCAACCCTGCCCCAGCAACTTGCCTTCTGAGTACTTCAATAACTAGACCAGTGGCCCTCGGTCATCTGGGAGCTTTTCACACACACACCAGTTCCTAGAACCCACTCACAGGAACTGAATCAGAATCCTCCCCTCTCTGCTACCCCAGGCTTGGCATTCTCTGGTCAGAGAATAAGTAGGACATCTCTGGGGTGGAGGAGCTGGGTCGAGAGCTTGTCCCCAGACCGCACCTCCCTAACCACATCTAAGTTAAAACCACAAACCAAGTAAACAGGTAAGGGAGGGTTTGACACTGTGATTAGAAGGAAGCGGGGAAGGAGGGAGCACGACAGAACCACATTACATGGTGGCCGTAGTCTGTGAGGGGTGGGGTTGTGTTGCTGATGTTTCTGTGGGAAGGACCATGCCTGCCCTCCCAGGTTTCAGGCTGCGGAGGCTGGTCCTCAGCTAATGTCAAATATTGCCTCTCTCCCTCCCTTCCCCCTCCAGGCCACCCTCATATTTCTCCCAGCTGCCCCACCCCCAAGGCTCACACCCACACCATCACCTTACCTGTGTTTCACGGGGGTCCAGCACCTGTGGCAGCTACCCCCGTGTGAGGGACTTTCCCTCCTGCGATCACTAGCTCATTTTAGGAGTGGGCAGCAGGGTGGGCCTCATGAGGAGGCTGGGTTTGGTGGGAGAGTTTGCACACTAGGGTGTTTCTGAGAAAGGAGGAAATGGGTACGCAGAGATCTCGTCTTACACATTGACCGAAGTTGCAAAGAAACTGAAAGAACCCAGCTTCCATCCCCATTTTCCCCTTTCAACACCTGCTCTTCCCCAGCCAGGGCCTCTCTGCTTTCTCTTCTTAGCAAAAAATCTATTTTATTTCATGCTAACCACCAAGTGTGGGACAGAGGCTACTTTCCCACGGGATCTCTCCAGAATATTCTGTCTGTAGATGAAATAAAATTGGGGGCAGGGAGATCAGACAGTTTGCCTCGCACCTCCTGATCAGTATTGATAAAGAAGGGTTCTGATTCAGGCCTTTCTGAGAACAAAGCTAGAGCCCATGACCTCCAGCAGGTGCTTCAGGCATTGAGGGTGGTCTGTCAGTAAAGTTAGAATTAGTTTCCAAAGGATCTAACCCTTGTCGATCAAATTCGCAAATAATCAAGAGCTATGTACTCAACTGTGATGGGGAGCCATGCGAGCCAGTGTTTGGAGGTATCCGGAAGCTTTGGATTTCCAGCCTCCACCTGCCAAGTACCTGGCTCCGTAGAGTCTCTGAATAGATGAGCACAGGGCAAAGAGCCCACGGAGAAGATAAAAGCAGGGTGACGCAGCCACTATATTATTAATAGTGCTATTGGAAATGTAACTGCTGAACCCTCATCGGTCACACTGTGGGAAGTGAGGGGCCCAGCGCTGACCACTGAGAGATCTCAGCGATCCACTGAGTACCACCATCAACTGCTGGGCTCCTTTGCTTCTCAGCTGGAGAGCTCACTGAGGAAATCCAGTGCCGCCACACGGTACCCTGGGTTGTGGTATAACTGTCGCCTCTTCTCCTGCTTGATTACTAGAATCAGGGCTTAGCACAATCGAGCCAATGAGTGAGAGCGTTTGAAGGAGAAGAAACCAAACCTTCCCGAACATATCCGTGAAGATTATCTGCAACTCTTGCTGTGGGGACTGCTTTTAGGAAGCACAGAGGATGCTCTCAGAGCCTGTGATCCTGTCCTGAAAAACCCCATTGCTATCACGCTGCTTTGGTTCCTATTATGTCTACACCAACTAACTATGCTGCAAGCAGCCTTTTTTTTTTTTTTTTTTTTCCTCTCAGCGTTAACATCCTTATTAAGGTTGATACTGATACTCAACTTCAGAGGACCCAGAACCATCTCAAAGGCAAATCTCTGGGCATATTTCTTGGAAGGAGTTTCTAGATTGTGTTAATTGAGGTAGGAAAAACCCCATCCTATCTGTGGGAAGTGCCATTCTAAGACAAATAAAAAAGAGAAAGTGCGCAAAGCGTTAGCTGTCCCAAACCTCACGCCATTCAGCCCCGCCCTGCAGGTGCCACTAGATCAGCTATCTCTGGCTCCTGTCACCACGCTTTCTAAACCATGATGCACTTACCCTCAAACAATGAGCCAAAGTTAAACCTCTCATTTGCTTAGGTTGCCTTTGTTGGGTCTTCTGTTACAACACAGGGAGAGTAACTAATAGAGTCCTCAACTTTACAAGGAGCTCAGCAAAGTTTGCCTGCCATGATCATCCTCTGCCAGGTGGGGTCTGTTAGCGAATCCAGCACTTGCTGATCTCCCCATCTACTGGAGGGAGAGCAACCCTCAGGAGCTTTCAGTTCCTGGTGTAGTGTGTCCTGGGGATGTGGTACATGGGTTGGAATTACTTCTTCTTAGGAACATAGCAACAAGTTGTCTGTAGGTGTGGCCCAACTTTGCACACAGGGAGCCTTGCTCAGAGGGTATTGGATCCAACTATTTGGCAATCATGTCGCCTTGCTATAGCCCCTCATTTCCATCCACGCTTCTAAGATGGATGAATATCTATCTCATCAAGCCAGAGTACCAACACCTCATGAAGAGCTGTTTTTACTGTGGCTCCAGCTACGTTTCTCACTTTCAGAATGGCAAATCTGAGTGGACTCCGTCAGACTTATCTTTCCCACCACTGTAGTTACGGCTCTTAGAAGTTAGTAAACTGTGTAGCCTAGGAGATGTGGATGAAAATAAAAGAGCACACAATTTAAATGCAGTTCTCTGAAGTTCCACGGTACTGTTATCCTGCAATACAAATGAGAAAAATGGCCAAGCGTGGTGGTGCACGCCTATAATCCCAGCACTCAGGGAGGGAGAGGCAGGCGGATCTCTGTGAGTTCGAGGCCAGCCTGGTTTACAAAGAGAGTCCAGGACAGTCAAGGCTACACAGAGAAACCCTATCCTGGTGGGGAAAATGAGGAAAATTTGGGCTATAGGGGCTTTTTCAACCTACCCCCAAATCACATGGATCACAGCCAAAACCCTGCCATGATCCCGTCTGGGCCTCTGAACGTAGTGTGACCCAAGACCTCATTAAAAATTCTTGCCCAGTCTCCTTTCTTCAATGGATAATTTAAAATAGAAATAATAAATATAACACCTCATTGTGTATACGTAGCACCTTACTTCCAATAAATGGTGTTCTTTCAGCTTGGCCACACATGCTGCCCAGAGCGGAAGTCTTTCCACTATGGCCTCTGACGTGGGTTATCGACTGGAGCCTTGCTTCTAGCCCACACACATACCAGTATCGAAAGCAGAGCTCAAAGAATCACTAACAATGACTCAGGCCTGCGAGGCTCATATCTGTTCTATTGCCATTTCAGAGTGGTGGGGTTTATTTTGTCTAAAAAAAAAACAACCCTCCCCACATAATATATGTGATCTGTGTGTATGTGAAATTAATTTTCATGTGGTAGTGCCTCTCTCCAGTAACAAGAGCTGTGATCAAATATACAAAAACAAACAAACAAACAAACAAAAACCAAATGCTGGTGAAGACTTGGAAAAAAGAGGGCCCTGGCACAGTGTGGGTGGAAATGTAAGTACAATCATTATGGAAAAGAAGATGCAAGTTCACGTTAAAACTACAAATTTACTTGCCATGTGATCCAGCAACCCCTTCGCTCCAGAAGCAATAAAAAAAGCAGTGTGTCAAAAATTGGCAATAGCCAAGAGATGAAAGCATCCCAAGGTTCCATCAACTAGTGAGTGGATAAGGAAAGTGGGACATGGTGGAATACTGTTCAGTCACAGAAACAGTGAAGCCCTGTCAGTGCTGATGAAAATCACTCTGTTAAGTGAAACAAACCAGGCGTGGAAAGACAAGTACTACATGTCCGTACTCATACTAGGAATCTAAAGAGCTGATCCCACAGACACTGAGAACTACGTGGGAATGCAGATTCTTCTGTGCCTGAGTGATCGCTGTTGTTGTGTTGACAACAGTGGTAGCAGAATAATAAATAGCCTTAGCAGAGTAACTACTATCCAATGGTTTCTACAAAGGAACCATTTTACATCCAATATCGTGTTTTTCACAGTAATCTCAATGGTATAGAAGTTATGTTATCTGTGTTGATGATAGTAGCTACAGGCTAAACACATAACTCACCCAATATTAAAATGCAAAAACAAAAAAAATCTTTCCTTTTGAACAATAGGATTTTAAAAGAGACCATCAGATTAGATAAAGCAAAAAAAATTATTTTAAAAATATAATACTTGGGCTGGAGAGATGGCTCAGTGGTTAAGAGCACTTGCTGCTATTGAAAAGGACCCTGGTTCAATTCCCAGCATCTCACAAGCAGTTCTCCAGTCCCAGGGGATATGATGCCCTTTTCTGGCCTCAGGAAGCATCACACACACACAGTATACATACATACATGCAGACAAAACACTCATGCAAATAAAAATAAATACATATTCATTAAAAATTTAAGGCAGTGTTTAAAACATTCTTATATGAGTGTGATTGATCTGACTAAAAAATAAAAACAGCATAATTCTGGTCTCAAAATGACCAGAAATCCCAAATCTAGAATCACCACACAGTGCTAGAGCTATCATTTCCCACACAGACATATGAAGCCTGAGGTCCACAATTGTGAAAGGCAAAACAGACACCGACAAACACTCCAAGATGGGTGAAGGGTATCACTTGCAAGTGAATGAACTTGGAAAACACCTACCCTATAGAACAAGAAAACGGAAATGCATGCCTAGGTTGGCCCTACCTCTGAGTAGAGAAGAAAAAGATAATAAAAAAAAAATCCCCCTTCTTTTTTCTAATTACAGATCTTCACTTTTATGAGTTTGGGGCCTTAATATACACAAACCAGTGTGGCTGGAGGAAAACCCTGAAAATTTAAATTGGTTCCAAGTTTGTGATACCCTCAGGCTTCTGGCAGAAGCAAATTCCAATCTTCCCTGGAAGAAAATACTTTTAAGTTAGGGTCTCAAAGAATTCCTACATATTAAGTTGCAAAGAAAATGAGTTCAACTGAAAAAAAGAAAAATCACTAAACACGCAAGTAAATTAACCACCCTGAGAGACAGACAACAGAAGCAAACACTAAAATCAGAGCTTCAGAAACCACAGTGCTCCGGTTAGTCAAAGAGAACACGAGCGTAGTATGCTTCATATGTTCCAAAGATGGAAGAAAAGATTTGAATGAACAACAGAGGAAATAGGGGACTTTCATAACTGGGCCATGTTTGCAAAGGGACCAAATGAAATTCTGGGTGTTAAAAAAAAGTTGGTAAATTATATTAAAAGTTTAATTATTAGACTAAAGATAAACAGATGAAATGAAATACTAAAGAAATTATATAGATTATGACGGTAGGAAAAAGGAGGCAATGAGATCTATGAACATGATTACAAAGCCTAGAAAATAGAATGGTAATTCTCTATAGGAAACAGTAAGAAAGATGGACAGAAACATTATTTAAAAAGACAATAACAGAGAAATCTCCAGAGTTAATTCAAGGCACCAGCGCACAGAATGAGAAAGACTGGAAAATACAAAGTGAAAAAAAGATGAAAGAAATTTACTCTTAGATAAAGCATAGTAAAACCACAGAGCCAGGGAGAGAAAAATAAAGAGTATCAGAGAGAATACGGAGGTTACTGAAGGAGACAGGCCAACAGGTGAATTCCTAAAGATAGCAGGGGAAGTTAAAAATAAATAAGAACCTATAATAATATGAAAAAGTACGTTTCTAAACAAGAGAAAGAATTGAAGACTGAATTTGTGCATTTTAGAAAGAAGGAAATGATCAATGAAGGTAGATCTTCATCTCATTACCCAAGTGAAGCAAAGATGGAAGTAATACACAGGTGAAGCCAAACAATAAGAATGTCTAACCAACTGAGGAATTAAACACACACACACACACACACACACACACACACACACACACACGGGTTGTGTGTTCATCTCTGTGGGAGTATGGGCACGTGCATGCAGATGCCTGAAATGCCAGAAGTCACTGAACCCCCAAGGGCTGGAGTGCCATGCTGTGAGGAGCTACCCAATGGGGTGGCTAGAAACTGGAGTCCAGGTCTCTGTAAGACCACCAAACAGCAGCTTATGGATTTAAAAAATCCAGAGAAAATCCAAGTTACCAGAAAAACTCACATAAACCTTAAAGGCGGCCAATCACAATCACGAAGTCCATGTTTCTTGTATCGGTCAAGAAAATCTTCAAACTTTACATTTAATTATTTTAAACATAAAAGATTAAAATTGTAGGTGACCAGTAAAAGAAACTAGAATTCATGAAGCAGAGGGAATTTAAAAAAATGCAGAACAAGAATAAAGAAAAAGAAAACAGGAAAGGGATAATTATCGCTTAAAAATACAAAATGCTAAAAATGTATCCAAACAGTTTGGTTATTACAAATAATGTAAGTGGACCTCCAATTAAACAACAAAGACATTGAGACTTTATCTTATCTTGGAAAGAATAGTCGGTCCAAGCCTGAGAAGTAGAAACAAGTCTTCCAGGGTAATCCAAGCATTACCAAGTCACAAGGGGCTTGGAAAATTTGGCGAAGGGTTGGTGAGGTGGCTCAGCTGGGAGAGGCTCCTTCAGCCAAACCTGACAGCCTGAGTTTAGTCCCCAGGCCCCATGTGGCTAAGGGAGAGAACCCATTTCAGAAGGCAGTTCTCTGACCTCCACATATGTGTTATGGCATGTGTATGCCCCCCCCCACTAAATTAATTAATTTTTTTTCTACAAAATGTCTTGCTAAAGTCTTTGGTTTTTAATTTAATAGTTTGTACTGTTGAAGCATGGGATAAGAACATGTCAGTTTTCACTCTAAAACTTGTATTATTATTAGTTGAATGATTTTTTTTAATATAAATAACAGAATGTTTAAAGTTGGCCAGCATGGTGGCACATGCCTTTACTCTCAGCACCCAGGAAGCAGAGGCCTCGGATCTCTGTGAGTCCCAGGCCAGCTCGTCTACATAGCAAGTTGCAGGCCAGCCAGGGCTACGGGGTGAGACAGACCCACTCTCAAAAATGTCTAGTTTTGAAGTTAACAACAATAACAGACCGAACTCTTCGTTGTTGATTTGAATGTGTGAGTGCATATGTTTAAGTGTTACGTTCATATCTATGAGTTAAATGTTGACGGAATTGTTTCCCTGTACATATGCGTACTGTTTGAATTTGGGGTAGTGAGTTTGGTTTTACGAGTGATAAGTAAACAGTGAGGTTAACATAGATTTTTAAAGGGAGACCCTAGAATGCTGTTTGGGAAAGTGTTATGTGGATTGTCAAGTCGGGAGACAAAGGCTGCTTCCAGCCCGCTCCTGTGATTGGTTCATTCTGCACATCCTGGGGCATTCATACAACACCTTCCTGATCTCTTTCCTTGAAGCTTTTCGTAAAAATTAGCTCAAGGTAGAGCTTTTTTTGTAAATCCCTCTTACGTCTCTGAAAGGTTCCTAAATATATGTCAGTGTACATTGGTTCAGTTAGAGACCCACAATGGCAGAGGGCCTGCTGTAACATTGTGCTTTCCTATCCATCTTTGGGAAAGGAAAGGGAGCCTCAGCCATGCTCTGGGCTCTCCAGTGGGGCTGGCAAGGCGTGCCTCCCCTGCCCAGGAGTTAGATGATATGAGCTGGTAAGCAACAAATAGCCAAGGAACCAGAAAGCATGCTTGTTGTCTTGTTCACTGTCTCCATCATGGCATCTGAGCTTCCCTTACCCTAGAACTCCCTGTGTGACAAGAATGTATGTGTGGAGACGTGTCTGCATGCACGTGGCCGTATGTCTGCATGCCTGGGTGTGGAGGTTCAAGGTTGATGCCGTTCTCCATGCTCCGTCTCAGTCACGGAGGCAGGGTCTCCCAGTCAAATCCAGAGCTCACTGAATGACTAGTCTCACCAACCAGCTTGCTCTGGGGATAACCGCCCCCCCCCCCGACTTCCCAGGCTGAAATTGCAGGTGAGCCACTCCTGGCATTTGTGTGAGTTCTCGTGAACCACACTCAGGCCCCCCGACTTGCGTGGAGTTGCTGTAATCTCTGCGCTATCCCACAGCCCCTGGAATCCTCTCTGATTAGCCCCCTGTACCTGGGCTCTGTTCCTTGGTTCCTTATAAAACGTTTACAGGTGTAAGCCCTGTGAAATGAGCAGGCTATGGGAGCATGCAGGGAAGGTGGCCTTCACCGGCTGTGCTCCTTGAGGTGGTGCTGGGACCCCCCCCACCCCACCCCTGAAACTCCAGTGTCTGCCCTGCCCTACAGTTAGATATCTCCAGGGGTGGAGCTGGTCCACCCTCGCCCACACCACTTTCCTATCCAGTGACATTCAAGAACCTTGTGTATAGATTCAGGCAAGGAGCAGTTGCTTATATTCCGGAAGACAGTTTGTCCTCTTGATAAACTGCTTTTATTTTTATTAAAGCCAATAGTTATTTGTGTTTTCTCATGGTTAAGTTTCTCCTCTGGCCCTTTCAGACGTAGGCTATAAATAGGAGTCTCTTTGTTCTGTATCCTCTGGGTAATAATTGCAGACATAAACTAGGAGAAGACACCCTCGTGTCTTCCTTGTCTCTTGGTCGGCTCTCCACAAGTAGGCAGTCGTGCAAACAAACAGACCGATTTGTTTGTATTGCCTCTGAAGTCACAATTTCTTCCATCGAATGTTTACACATTCCACCATCTCAAGCACCCCAGGACCCAGATTGATGGTATTTTTATATCTGTTTGAACATGTGCACATAATGTGCTTGGTTAATTGGAGTAATTAGTAGTCTTTTCATTCCAAGGCCGTTGCTGAAATTAAAACAGGGCTGTTGTTTTTGTTAATGCACTAACTGAAGAATTCTTGTTTGGAAAGTGATTCAGGACTGGTGGACACGAAGTGCTGTCCCCACAGAGTGAGAAAGACTGTGCTGAGGTCCCAAGAATCCAGACATCTTTGAGGTAAGTTTCCAGCCTCATGGAGTACCCCCTACATTTTAGCCTGTCAACGGTCGCTAAATCCAAAGAGATATGCGTCATTCAAGTTAGGATCCTTTGAGAATTAAATGAAAAGTCTATTGCCGACTTCATCTGGATGATAACCCTGAACAAAGTCTCTTCCTGTGCAAATCAAGAGTAAGATCACCCTAGCAATGCAATGTTTCAATGATATAGAGCTTTTCTTTTCCAGCATGCTCTTGGGGAAAGTGGGGTGCCCCCTCCACAGCGGGGTGGAGCCCTGTACCTGAGTTAATAAGGTGACTAAAGCCAAAGAGCTCATAAACACGTGTCCAAGGGTCCTAGGCGGTACATGGAGCCATGCTTGACCCAGATTTTCTTCAGAGCCTGGATCAGCATGCCTATCACATAAGCAGATATCCTTCTGGCCAGCCACTGGGTGGGTTAGTAGTATGTGAGCATGGGTAGCAGACATGGGGAAGGGCTCCGAACTGAAGCAGCAGAGAAAGAGCTACACTAGGGTGTGTTCAGGTATCCTGACCTGGAAGGCTGAGCATCTCTAACAAGCCCAAAGGGTCACTGCCTCAATGCTACATCTCAGTCCCTGCACCTCAGGTATGGGAGTGCCACCAAGGAGTTCCGGGGTGTTTGGCCAATGGACCATGGTCATAAAGGCAGGAGCTATTGGGACAGAATTTTTCAGAAGATGTTTTCCTAGCTCCTGAGCTGAAAGGCTGGCTGCTGTGGTCTGGGGTCTGTTGTGATGGCTCATGTCTAACCCCCACCTGTCACCCCACAGACACAAGCGGGTCTCTCATCTGTACCTGGTGCTTCCTCCACCTCCCCCTTCTGCTGCCCTCATCATCATCATCTCTGCTTAGTGATGGCAAATGTTCTCTGTAGTTCTATCTTTCTTTGTCCCTGTTCCTGTTCCCATTACTCAGCAATCAGCAAGCACTTGACAGCAGTTATGCTTTTCACACAGCAAGAACTGGGTTTTTTATGGAGAGCTGGTGTCTCCATGAGCTCTCATGCCCACCTGGAGCTACAGTAACCTTTTTTAAGATGAGGTTCCTTGAAGTGTGGATTGAGATGCACTCTGGGTATCAGGTCTCATGTGCAGAAGGAGGAGGAGGAGTTTTCCCAAGTCTTACCAATCAAAAGGCAGAGTAGGAGCTGGGGAAATGGACCAGTGGAGAAATGAAGCAAAGAACTGAGTTCAGATCCCCAGCACAGACATAGTGCTAGGCTGCAGCCACCAGCCTGTAACCCGGTCACTCAGAAGGTAGAGGACAGGGGTCCCTCTAAACAAGCTGGCCAACTAGACTAGCCACATCAGCGGGATTATGGTTTAGTGAGAGACCTTGCCTCACTGTATTAGACAGTGAGCCATCAAGAAAACTGATCTCACCCTACACACATGCTACGTGGACATACCTGCACACCTACATATGCACATACATGTGTTCATGCTTATACTCAATCACACTGTGCACATGTGCAAAGAAGAAGAAATCGAAGGAAAAGGAGAATTGTGAGTGGCTACATTTCAGATCAGGAGTCTCATGAGGTGAGATCTTTCTCCAAGTCCTTTATCCCAGTCCAGATATAAGAAGGCAGCCACTATGTTCAGGTGACCTGCAACACCTTGCTCAGGAAACTTCCTGACTCCTTACCCAGGCGCAGTGAGAGCCGGGGGTTATTTTATCAACATGCACCAATGGCACATAGTATGGTCATCAAAATGTGGGTGCCATGAACTGGCTGGCTCCAACTGTACTAGAAGCAATTTGTATAGAAGGCACAACCTTCCTCCACTGTATCTAGCAAGGCAATGAAAACACGGTGGTGGAAGGTTGAGCCAAGAGACTACTTTAGACCTAGCTTACCCTTGACAACCTTAGCAGATGCCTTGCTTTATTAAAAGAGAGAGAAAGAGAGAGAGAGGACTAAACAAATTCTTGAAAACTGTCTAATGGCCATAGCACCACCATTCTCTTGCTTTGGAAGCCAAAGTCTCAAGGCTGAAAAAGTTGCTGCAGTAGCTCTCTTATTTAGGACAGAGTCTGGCTTGGACCCTGTGAACTGTTTATAGAAGGTCACCCAGCCTCTCGAGTTGAATCAAAAGGCTTCCTAACTTCCTAGAGCATCCCTTCTTCACCCTTAGCCCGCTCACTTATTAGAGCGGTTGGTACACAGGGCCGGCCTGGTCTCCCAGCGTTAGGAAGAAGGGGGGTGTCTATGCATCTGTCTTCTGCAGGCCCCCATGCTCACTGCTGTTGAACAGTGCTAATGGGTGTCTATCCCATGCATCAGAGAAAGCTTCCAACCTCAGACAAAGCTCACTGGCCAACAGCAGGAAGACGGGTATGAGCCTAACCCTGCCTGGCTTGTGTTTCAAGAGCTGCTGTCCTACCTATCTTTTTTTTTGCTTTCTCTACTTCTTCATTTGTTCTTCATGTTTATGATCGGCTTGTGAAATGTCATCTTCCATACTAACCCACTAGGCAGTCAAAGTACGCTGAACGGGGGGCCTAGCCCAGGATCGGCATCTATAGACTCTAAGACCACGGGAAATTCTCCCCAGCAGATCTCCAGCTGTCCTCAGGCAACACACAAACTCCTGATTCATATTTTATTTTGCCAACAAAACTCCCAGCAGGAACTTTCTCCTTCATCCTTACGTTCCCTAAGAAATCGACCATCGAATGTTATCGCCTGTCCCCATTTATGTTTCTACTGCCTGCTCAAAATTCCTATAAAGTCTCAACTCTCTCTCCCACCACCCTCCCTCCAAAGCGCTCCGATCTTCAGCACTTTGTGGAATCAGAAAGCAGAACTGGGCTACAGCCAGCTCGCAGCAGCCCCGTTCAACTGGCAACAGGGATTAGTGGTGTGAACTTGGTGCTAATTAGGAGCCATGGTAGGGGCATTTGCTTTACTAAAATGGATAGACACTACACACGACAGATTCTCTTTTCTTCCTCTGTTTTTAGAGATGGCTGTTTGTGAAACCTATGTCAACATTTGTAGGTGTGATGGAAATGGCAGAACATCATGTTTGCCTGATGGGCTCTCACAAAACCTACCTGTTGAACATGCATTTGTCATTTTGCTCTCTCTGGGTTGTTTATCAAGCTAGACATCAGAGTCAAGTGCTTGCTGGAACTCTCTGCCCCCCCCCCCGTCTCTGTCTCTTTCTGTCTCAGTGTCTCTGCTTGTTTCTGTCTCTCTGTCTCCATCCCTGTCTCTGTCTGTCACTCTTTCTCTGTGTGTGTCTCTGCCTCTCTCTCTCTCTCTCTGAAAGTCCATATTGTCACCATTACCCACGACACTGAAAGGACTTGTCTACCCTTATTCCCTAGACCTCAGAAACAGCCACCAGAACTTTACTCAGAGGAGCATGACACTTGTGAGCACTAGTGCAGCTCACCAGGACACGAAAGAATCACACTTCACGCTGAAGAGGGGTGTGGCAAGGTCTGAAGCCTTCTAATGTTCTGGATTCCTGTTGGGACAAAGCAGCCTGCAGACACTACTGGAAAAGTTGAAAGGAATTTTGGAGTCAGAAAGCTGGGTCAAATGCAGGTGTTGAGGGCTGGAGAGATAGTTCTGTGGGAAAAGTGCACTCAGAAGTATGGGCATTGGATTTTGAATCCCAAGAAACTGTATGAAAGCCAGCTAGGCATCACAGCTACCTGCCATCTTAGCACATGTCAGGCTGAGAGGGGATTTCCGGGGCAAGCAGGCTAGCTAGAATAAAAGAAATTGGCTCTGGGTTCAACCAGAGGTCCTGTCCCAATAAATAAAGTGGAGAACAATCAAGAAAGACAGGCTATCCTCTTTGGACCTCCACAGGCATATGCACACACATGTACCCATGCATATGCAAACACACACACACATACATGCATGCACACTACATGCATGTACAAACTGTTAACTTCCCACAATCAATGGCTTGCCTGTTTTCCTCCCAAATTTTTATGGAGGTCTTTTCTTCTTACCAGATTCCTGCTTTCCTCTCATTGACTTTCCGAGTTTTAGATGGAGGTGCAAAGGAGAGAGGCACACAAAAAGGTCAGAAAGAAGGAAGGCAAAGGCAGAGGGATGGAGGACAGGTGAACCCAGCCAGTCACAGAGTAGAGACATAGGAAAGGGCCAGAATAAGGACAAGAGTAAGAACGGGGTTGAGGAAGCTAGAACACAGAGGCTGGTGAAGCTAGAACACAGAGGCTGCACAGTTCAGAGGTTCACAGTTCAGAGCAAACACAGAGGTTTGCTCAGTTCAGCCCCCTCCTAAACCAGGCAGTTAGATGTGCCACCCTAAAAAAACTAAATCCTGCAGGCTATCTATGACCCAGCCACTAGCTTTGCACCTAAGGTCCTCTTAGTCATCCTCAACCTCCTTTCTCAAAACCATCTCCTCCTTTCTCCTCTTAGATGATTCTACAGCGCATTTCTGTCTTCTCAGACATCCAAGCTTTTGCCTTCATAGAGCTGTGTCCAGAGAACTACATGGAATTAAAAGAGGGAAATGGCTGGGCAGATGGCTCGGTGATCAAGAGCACTGGCTCCTCTTCTAGACGTCCTTGGTTAAATTCCCAACACAACACGCACGTGGGGGCTCACGGCCATCTGGAATGCTAGTTCCTGGAGATCTGACACTCCACAGAGCCAGGTGCTCACAAGGTACACACACATACATTCGGGCAAGACACATATAAAATAAAAGTAAACGTTTCTCTATTTTTAAAAACTAAGATCGCAATGGAGGAAGACATTCAGTGTCTCTGCTTTCTTCTTCTGGCACATACTCCTTGATTTAACCTTAGAAATGTTGTTAAATGATGTTCCAATTTAACTCTCTATTACCGTGATAGAACCAAAAGCAACCTCAGGAAGAAAGGAGTTCATTTCATGTTACACTTTCAGTTAACAATCCATTATGGAAGAAAATTGGAACAGAAACTCAACACAGGAACAGAGAGTAGAAGCCACGGGGGAAGGCTACTTACTAGCTCACTCTCTGGATTGCTCAGCTAACTGTTAATAACAATGGCACCTGCCTAGGAACGGTGCCGCCCACAGTGGGCTGTGCCTCTCATGTCTATCATCAATCTAGAAGATCTTTTATACTCATGGCCACAGGCTAATCTAGACAATTCTTTAGCTGAGGTTCCTTTTTCCCAGGTGACCTCTGTTGTGCCAAGTTAACAATAAAGCTAACCTAGGCAAATAGCTATAAAGAATATTCTTGAATAATAAAGAAATTTAACCAATTATATGAAATTTATGTTTAATTTCTACTGTTACTCATTATATTTACTCAGTATGCTTTGCTGCTTATCAGTTACTGTAGCAATATGTACTTGTAGCTGTTAAAAATAGTAAATTAACATTTTAATATTATTTTATATTATTTTATTTTATATTATTTTATAATATTATTTATATTTTAACGAACAACTAATAGTAGGTAAGATTTTTGCATCAACGTTTCTTGGGAAGCACATATTGAATATTTAGGTGAGTATCTGGTGGAGAATGCACATGCATCCGTTGTCAAAATTCATCTCATTTTCCTGAATCTATGAAATGTTTAAGATGAAAGGTTGGCTTACAAGCAGTCTTCCAAGCAAAACTCAGGTAGCTCATGCCCTCTGACCTCCACACCTTGGGCTTCCCAGGACACCTCAGAGTAGAACCCAAAGTCCTCACAGTCTAGCCAGCCTCCGTGGTCTGCCCCTTGCTGCCTCCCCACTGTCCTCCCTGCCATCCCTCCTTGCTCACTGCATTCTAGGCACACAGGCCTCCCTAGGGCTTCTAGAGCGAAGCACAGGCATTGTGCTAGAGAAATGATGTATAATCCAGTAAGGACTACACATTTGCTTTTCGTTAGTACTGAGAAAAACAGTAACAAACAAACAAGGTCTGTGCTTGCCCTGGGTTCTTCCTGTGTTTGGCTTCTGTTGTCTAAAACAGTTCTCCCTCAAGCTACAGCTCATTCTCTCGCCCTTTTCAGGTTTCTGCTAAAGGATATCCTCTTCATGAAGCACATTCTGGGCCGAGCCCTTAACTCAATGGGAGAGGACCTAGGACCTATTGCATTCATAAAGTATGACCCCAGCACCACAGTTTCACAATCTACCTCCCTTACCCTTACAGTCCTATTTAAAACACTATCTCTGTCCATTCTTTTTTTTTTTTTTTTTTTTTTTTGCTTTTCTTGTTTATACAAAGTCCTTATTACAGTTTGATGCTACAGTGTCTGTTTTGCTGTTTATCTGCCTTGCTGACTCCCAGGACCTACCATCCCACATCTTAGGTGGAAGGCACACACGAGCGAAGACGTGAATTACTCTTCATATATTCAGTTGGCTTTCATCACACCCAAAGAGGCATCATCATCAGTTACCTCTCTATGTATCTATATCCTCAATCGCACTTAGTTATGGTAAATTACTTTTGATTTACTAATTTGGCCTGAGGATAATTCCAGGCACTACAGACACCCGTTCCCTCTTTGGAAAGTGCCGTGAGAGAGGCTGTGTCGTAATCCTGGCTCTTCCACTCACTGTTTATAGGACTGTGGCCAAGTGGCTCAGCCTCTTGGAACTTTTATTACCTTACTGGCTCCATCATTGCCTAGCCTACCTTGCAAGGTGATCACATTAAATAGGATCAACGGTGTGAATGCTTTATAATTCATAAACTGTCACACGCTGTGAAAATGTAGCCCTACTATGTTACCTCTGAGGAAGATCTGGAGAAAGTCAAATACTTCCAGTGCCACTAAAAACACAAATTGAACTCACGATGGTGCGAGTTATAAAATATGGCTCTCTCTATACTTCCTACCATGGCCACCACCATGAAGTAGAATGTAGGAGAATGATGGAAACGCTTCTTACCACAGCCAAGGGGCAGCTTGGACTCAGCTCATGTGATTCGTGGCCTGCATTTTAAACGTCATGGAGTTTTACTCCATTTCATTAGGAGCTGAACAGTTGCAAGGGGCCAGAGAAGGTACCTCCTTTCACACACAGCTTACAGGAAACTTCCTCCTGCTCTGGCTGTGGAGGCAATTCAAGGTTGCAAAGGGCAGGGAGTCTAATGGTAGAAGTCCTACGGCTTTTAGAGCCAAAGAAATGTGTGGACCGTTGGAAGAGGAGGGGAGCAGAGGGCGGCTTTCTTGTCTCAAGGCCAGGCTCATTTGGAATCTGCACTTTTGACCTTGAGACTTGATAGTTAACCCCTTTGAGCCTAGGTCTTTGAACTCCAGGCTAGGAGTTCTGAAAGGCTTGTTCTGAGGATTCAAGGAAGCAGACTAAATGATGTGGTGTGTCTCACAGGGTGCCTAGCCTTCAGCTCCTCACCTCTCCACATCCTCCTGTTACTCAGAGGTACAAGGCCCACTGATTCGTGTTTCTGGCTGCAGACCATGGTGCTGCTGGGACTACCTGGCCATCACGCACGGGTCATCGTTCCAGCTGCTAGAGACCTAGAGTGCCTGGCTGACCCACACACAGCCTTCCTCCCGCCATTCAGCCTCCTGAAGGCCCCTATCTCACCCGACACTCCTCCAAAGATCTCTGAAGGCTGCATGGCTTCCACTCTAGATTCAGTACAAACATTGTTCCTTCTGGGTATGTACAGAGGCTGGAGGTGGGGGCCCAGCCTCTTCCTCAACACTGGCCACTTGTCTCAGTTCTTCAGGAGATGTCCCTGTACCACCATCATCTCTGCTGTCGCTAGAAGAAAATCGCAACATCCGGCTCAAGCCCTTAAGAAAGGGATCTCTTCGTGTCCACCGAGGAAGTCCCACTGTAGTTAAAAAGCAGGTCCCAGGTGTGGAAAACAGAAAGCCCAAGCAAAACGAGAGAACCAACGAGTCCATGTCTAAATCCCATCTCCTAGACAGCCCCTTCCCCTGGAAGCAGCATCAGAGCCTTCACTGGACATGGCCTCTCCGTTCACAGTGACTGACAGTTCAATAGTACGGTAGAAATTCTTTGACACTTTCCCTTTCAGAGGGAAGCTGCCTCTTCCAGACTGTGGGCACACATGTGACCGCTTTGAACAATCTACTACTGAGGAAGTGAGCCGAGGTGACTGCGGAGGTGTTGTCACAGGGCTAGCTGGGACATTCTTCGCTAGAGGATCCACCACGGAAGCAGTCTGATGACTGAGGGAGGGCTCTATGTGACCATGTGACCTTCCTTCACTCATCTCAGCCCATGTGCAGGTGTGCTGTGCACAGATGTGCAGGTGTGCTTGGGTATGTATGAAAGTCTGATGACAACTTCAGGTGTCATCCTCAGGAATGTCATCCACCTCCTTTGAGACAGTCTCTCACTAGCCTGAAGCTCAGCCTTAGGCTAGACCTGGCTGGGGGTCTGAATTCACTTCTCTGCCTCTCCATTGGTGCTAGGATAACAAGCACCAATGTGCATAGCTAAAAAACAAACAACCTAAGTGTGCTGCAGAGAGAGCTCAGGTCTTCATACAGAGGAATACTTACATTCCTATGACGCTAGTTCAAGCCCATGGCCCTCAGAACCTATGAGCTTGATATAATGCTGTTGTCTTGAGTGGCTGGTTGCATAGTAAAAGAAAGCAAAGACTTGGTACAATATCTCATAGAATCCAGGCTCCATGGCCCACTGCTCAGCAGAAAAACTGAATTTCATAGAACAAAATGCCCTTGTCCCTTGTCACTAAGTTTATTCCCAGTATTATCTGAAAAGAAGGAGGCAAAGTTGGCCACCCATGAAATTATCTGCAGTAGACTTGGCCATAAAGGAAGAGTATTACAGGAAAGACAGACTTTCTATATTCTTTTTAACTTTGTTTTTCAGAACTTTGCCCTTTAAAATAATGTTTTACCCAAAATACAAAGTGCTACAAAGAGAGAAGAGTCTTACACAACTTGGGAGATTTTCGTGTTGATATTTATTATATTTTAATTGGCAATGCTTATTTGTTTAATGTTTTTCTTTTGTTTCTTAACCTAACATGTCCCCTTCTGGTCATCTCACATTCCCTAGGGTCATATGGAGTATATTACATCCAAGGTCACTTGACATGAGACGGTCATATACATCCTTTAGGGGCTTAGATATCTCTGAAGCAGTCAGAAGAGCCTGGAATGGAGAAGGGATTGCCAAGATGTCGTTTAAACTTGTTCAATTAATCTTAGCATCACTGAGGCTTAGTGTGGTCATGTATAAATTGGGTTTAGTGATGTCTAAGGTTTCCTTTTGTAACATTTCAGAAAGAAGCCAGCATTTATTCTGTTTGTCTGACAGCAAGTACCTCACATATCCCTTTGAGATCATTTCATGTATTCCTTAAGGGAAAAAAATCTTGAGAACTGGCATCCCCGTGCCCTTATGAGGAAAGTGAGGTCCAGTGAGATGAGTTCTAACAGTTCTAACCCCACCTCCGCCCTAACTATGGGATTAACGTGCCCCCCACAGGGGATGCCCACTCTCCTCTCTACAGTGTTTCCCACACCTCGTGTCACAAAGCTTTCAGAATCTCATTCTTTGGTCTGTAATCTTCCACGGTCATAAGGGACGGTCCAAACTACATTCCTTTGTGCTATCATCAGCTGCTTGGAGTGGCAAGAAACAATAGACTCTTTCTCTGGAGAGTTCCTCTGCTTCCCTGAAAAGGTGGCTCTTTGGACCCTGCTGGGCCTCTGAGTGACAGCAGGCCAGCCCTGCCAACCCTCCTGCCTCTGGGTGCCCTAGGCATTTCTAGAGGAATCCTGCCACCCAGCTCTTCCCTGTGGAACTTGAAACTGTTAAGGGGTATGCACTGCTATTTTCCCCTTAATAAGGTCCCTCAACTATTTGACACATACTTATTAGTTCACCATAGGACTCAGAGAAGCATATAATGAGTCCTTTTCCACATGGTGTACACCTCTTACATTGCAGAGGTACCTCTTGCCCTTGTGTGTTGATGAAGGGATACTGGCTGTGCAGGGATGCTTCCTGCTTCGGCGCTCTTTTCCTTGCACATCTGTTACTGACCCTAGAGGGGTAAACATTAAATGTCCACTAAGTCCCGTGAAGCTCTGAGGTGGATCCTTGAGCTGACTTTCACAGCAGCAGTTGTCTCTGTGCCATCACTCTAGGCTGGCTCCTGGGACTTCCCACAACCAACAGAGCACAGCAGAAAGTGGCCTTCTTTCAAGATGAGACCTTAAACACCTCTGTGCTCCTTGGAAACTTCTCCCAGAAAGGAACTCTGACAGCCCTGAGGAAGTCTAAGCCAGCCAGGTGTGAGGAACAGAAGAAGAGGAGAGAGGAGGAGGAGGAGGAATAGGAGGAGGAGGAAGCGGACGGGGCAGGGGGGAGAAAGACTACTAAGAACTAGACCCCTCCCATAAAAGAAGGCTTCTCGGACTTTTTGGTCCTATCTCTGCCGAATGCATCCAAATGAAGGGCAGCACCTTGGTCCCCTGTGGCGCAGAACCATCCTGTTGAGCCCTGCCAACATTCCTGACCCACAGAACTGAATTGTTAAGAATCCATGGCTACTGTTGGAGACCGCTAAGCCATGATGTAATTTCATGGTTAGCACTAGATAACGAAAGAAAACAATCTAAGAGGAACGAGGACAGCTTCCGTTCACCACTCAGGGCAACCAGGGTCAAGATAATAGTTAGGATGTCTTGACAGAGGAGGGCCTAGCAGCCTGAGGGAGGAGTTGGATGAATGAAAGGATGAGAGGGAGGGAGGAAATTCGCTAAGATGTAGCTTACCCATAGGCGGCGGCTTCTTCTTCTTCTTCTTCTTCTTCTTCTTCTTCTTCTTCTTCTTCTTCTTCTTCTTCTTCTTCTTCTTTTTCTTTGTTGCAGTCACCTTGCTGCTTGCTGGAGTTTGGCACCAAGTGATCTGCTATGGGAGTATTTCTATTCCTTCTATATATAAGCCCCATTTTGCCTTTACAAATACTACTAATTTCATAACTTGTTCTCTAATTTATCTATATTTAAGCATGGAAATGGTTGAAGTCGCTTACCTATTAAATGATTAAACTTTACCCATCCCCCTCAGGACAGGACTCAGCCTCCCCCCTCACCTCCCCTAAGGCCAAACACTTGGGATTTTAACTTTAAAGGTGTAGGCATACACCTTCAGCAGCCTTAGCTGGCTTCTGGGTTCTCCATTCCTGATTCAGTCTCATCCTAAAGCCACCCTTAGATTCATAAGGAGCCCAATGAGAGTGACCTCCTACCCATGCAGATGGGGACTAATGGCAATCCGCTTTTGTCTCACAGTCCTGATCCCACAGACTCAGAGGGTTTGGGAAGCAATCTAAGGCAGTTATTCATCTTTTGGGAACACACTTAAAGGCTCCACCAGCTTTTTTTTTTTTTTTTTTTTTTTTGTCCTAAGCGGAAAATTCACATTCCTACCTGTGTAGACATGCTGAGGCTTGGAAGTGAAATAGAGGGAAACTTGTATTGTTTGCCATTCGAAAATGATTATCCCACGGGACGATATGGATTGAAGTATGGATAGAAGAAAAGAGCTTACAGTTAGCATCTCGGGGAGGGCTCTTTCTATACCTGGGTCAGTCTGCCCTCCCCACTCTGCAGGTAGGGACTGCCTGATGCCAGATTTGGATGTCTCCCAACGCAAATCAAAAGAGTAAGATGCCTCCCGAGGCAGGGGGAGGGGTGCTGGAGAGTGAGGACGCTGAGGCTGTTAAAGGGCTCATCACCTCAGCAAGAGATCAAGAATCTCCCCCCCTCACCCCCCCCCAGAAAAAGTAGCTTCCTCAGTGGATAGTTCCCACCCCACCCCCACCCAAGGGCCACAAAGGCTGATGCTATGTTACTCTGATGTCCACACCGTGGCTCTCCCATGGCCCACACTTAGCCCCAGCTAAGGGTCTCCACTGCTCTGTGTAATAAATACTCACTTCCCAATCCTTGGTCCTACCTAAACATAGAGCCATGTTTTATTTAAAATCAGAGCCCTAACAAGACTCTATGTGTAAACTAAGCTAAATAGACTGATATGTATCAAAAGCTGAATCCAGGGGCTAGAGAGATGGCTGATTCAGTTAGGAAAAAAAAAGCTTCTTTGCAATCATGGAGCCTTGTGTTTGATCCCCAAAAGCAACATTTTGAAAGCTGGGTATGGTGGGACATGCCTGTAATCTCAGAGCTGGGAATGCATAGATCAGTGGATCCCTAGGGACCCAGTGGTCAGCCAACCTAACCTACTCGGCAAATTCCATATCTGTAAAGCATAAAGATGGACAATGGACAGTGCCTGAGGAATGACAGCCTTCTGGCCCCCATAGGCATATCCGTAGACACAGACACGCAAATGGATCTCCAGTGAAAATAGGAAGGAGGGGCTTCCTGTGTGCCTGGATTTGCTTTAAGGTGATGTTTTGGAGTTAAAGGGGACAGTATACGACACAGGGAGTAGAGCCCACGAAGGGGAAGGGAGCCTAAAAAGACAGCACGATGCTTGAGAGGAACTGGGTTTGGTTCCCAGCACTCACATGGTAGCTCACAAACATCTGTAACTCTGCCCACCAAGTATCCATTGCCCTCTTCTGACCCCCTTGGGCACATAGCAGACATACATGGAGGCAAACTGTCCACACATATTAAATAAATACATAAATAATAAATAAATGAGAAAGTGGTGCTCATACATCACTCATTTTAAAATATTTTGATCTATTTTATGCAAATTTCACCTCAACTGAAAGAAAAATCATCTCCTAGGAAAGAGTCAAGCCACCGAGGATCCTATCCCAGTTGAGATTCAGGTGCTCTCAGGTGCTTCCCTTGCTAGTGGGATGTTCAAGAAAAGCCATAGCTCTTCCCTTCTAGGCCTGTTTCAATTCCTCACAAGAGAAGGTCTTCAGATGACCCCAGGACAGAAAGAAAGATCACCAAACCGCCTGGAGGGCTGGAATTGGTAAGTGCGTAAACTTCTCTTGGGCCCTTCCTCAGTGTGCTCCAACACGTGACAAGACTCCAAGACAAAAGTGACTACAACCTTCAGTCCAAACCAAGAAGACACCTTCTATTGGAAACCAACAGCCTCACTTCTTTCTCGGCCACCAGCTAGCTAGCGGGCTGTAAGATGTCCCTCCGTCAGGCAATGAGGAACCTTGCTCAGTATATGATTTCTATCTCAGATTGACCTTTCCAGTTCACAATAAGTAGAAGAGAAATGTGGTGTATGAGTGCCCTGCAAATCTTAAGAGAACAGGAAAGGGACTCCTTTGCTTCACCGAGTTGATTTGATACTTACAAAATGATCTGCTGGGCCAAGAATATTTTTACTCTGTGTCTATATAAATATTCTTCTTTTTTTTTTTTTTTATAGAAAGCACATCACTGGTCTCTAAAAGCAAATGTGGTTTTGATTGAACCAGACTCGAATTTCTATCTGAACCTCATTTGCTAACAATAGAACTGGCTTTCCCATTTGCCAAGATCAATGCTGACCTGTTTTCACCTAAATTTTATAGATGTCAGAAAAAGAAGCTGTTCGCTGTTCTGTGGCATACCCTGGCCTTTTTCAGCTGCACTTTGCTTGCATTTTTTCTTTTTTTGCAGCTCCTTTAAATTCTCCTTGTCACAAAAACTAACAATAAGGTCAAGTATTTCAGTAAGAAATATTGAATTATTATCCAACATTGTCAACCAGCCAAGAACCTACGAAAGCGAACCACAAAATGCAGAAGAGCGAGGCTTAACCTCAAGCCTCTGAGTCCAGCCTCCATTGCGAAGGGAGCATTTCTTGCACTGGGGGTGGGGCTACAAAGGAAAGCAGGCTGGCAGATGGGTGGAAAGGAAACTGGACAGCTCGCAATCACGTCCAGGCTCCTGTCCCTCAGGGGTGTCTTGTTGCACTCTCTTGCTGCAGCAAAAAGCCAACTTTGATTTTTCTTGGAGAGGACTCCGGGCACCCTACCATCTAAGCCATGCCAGCAGCATGAGTCTGCTGAGCTCTCCTGATCCCCTGGTCATATCCCTGTCCATCAAGGCTAATTTCTGTGACAACATAAACTTTGCTGCATAGCCAATAAACTCAAACCCGATGGAACTTGATGTGGCCAGGAAGAATGACAAACTGGCAAGATGTCAGGGCTGGAACTAGTAGGAGTTTCACCAGCCAGTGGTTCGGGAGGGGTCCTGATGAGTTTATTGATGTGTGTGTGTGTGTTATTTGTTCTGAGAACCCTAATAACAATCCCTTTAATAAATTAACTGGCTGCCATAGGAGCAGAAATAAAGGTAAGTCTCCAAATGAGTCTCAGGTCAGGTCAACACAGCCACCCCACTCCTGTCTCCCCCCCACGACCCACAGTGACGAAGAACACAAGTTCTCTCTTATTTCAAGGGCTCTGTACAGGGTTCCTGGGCAAGAAAGAATGAAGGCTGGCTTTGGGGGACACACCCTGCAAGAATGTGGCAGTTCCGGGATGAGACATGAAAGGTGGTAGGAAAAAATCCCGAAGAAAGTTTTTAAGGGGGCATTGGAGGGGGAGCTTGAATGTCTCCAGAAAACATTCCTTGAAGTGCAAATACTCTCATTCGTCAAGAGTGAGAGTCAGGGCTAGTTAATTTTTACCAAAGGGAAGATCCACAGCACCATCATAGCAGGAATGGTCTTGGGGGAGTCTATATGAATGAAGTGCTGGAGGGTGTGCTGGGCCTCCAGAGGAGAAGTTGGAAGTCTGGGGAGAGCAGGAGTCAAAAGGCGGGCTGCCTCTCAGGATTGGGTGGCTCAGTGTATATGCCCAACCATTTAGAGCAAAAACTTCTCTCAATTATTTACGTCCTTCACCCTTTCCTACTGAATGCCAAAGCTACCCCCCCCACACACACACACATTGTCCCATAAAGACTTCAGTTCACCTGGCAATGAGTGTTGGGTACATAACAGGATGAAACACATCCAGTGTATGTACTGAAATTGGTTGCTTTCTGCTGCCCGTACCCACTTTGTTAAACACTAAAATCTCACATTTCTTTTTAAGTCAAGTACTTTGGTTTTAAATTATTACATTCTATTCCGTTACCTCCAAAACTCCATGGCCTATTCAAAGGGCTGTTTTGGTATCTCACTGGGTGGCTGCTACATCTCTACAGAATATTCTTCCCTCCCTGCCTGAAAGCCAGATCTCTCCTTGTATAGGAATCCCCAAAGCATGGCATCTACTTCCCAGAGTCCCTGGCTGTGCTAACAGCTCACCTCTCCACTCCAAACCCTTTGAGAACTCGTCCTGCTCATCTTATGGGTGGAGTATGGTATCTCCTGTCACTCTGCCTCTCCTCCTCCTCCTTTTTCTTGGAGCCATGGTGCTCCAAGGTAGCACATCTGTACTCCTGGGTACCATGCTAGAGGGAGGGTGCATAGTGGGCACTAGCTTTCAATCCAAGAAGGCATAAAATGACTCCTCCAGATGAGGCTCAAATGTGATGCCTTTTGTGGGAGAGCTGGAGGCTCTGGGGTCTCCCTAGGCCGTAGAGGATCATATCTCCCGTGCCTCTGCCATGCAAGGAGGACAGTCTCTATCTTCGTGAGGCTGACGGTGTGTCTCATTCATTTTCATAGCTATCATGTCTAGTAAGCGTTGAGTAAATATTTGAACCTACCGAGATAAAAATGTAACTCTCCACTAGGTCAGACTAGGTCAGGAAATCGAGATGCAAAGCAACAGCCACTCTTTCCTCACGCGAGGGGTAGGGTAGATCTGGACTCTCCTCTTTGCATCTCACCTCCTCCTTCCCTGGGACACAGAAGCACTTGAGCAGGATCGCATTAGGCATAACCACGGTTAATTACACTGTGACTTCTGTCCATGACAGCATTGGACTCTTGTGAGCTCTCACTGCCTATCAACTCCCCTGCTTCTTAAACTGGAGAGGCACATAGCTCATGCAAACAGAAAAGTAAAGGGAAAAAAAAAAGAGGTGCAAGTGAGGTGGTCGTCATTATCACAAGTGACAGTGTGGTCCCTCCCTACCGACCATCATGTGACATAATAGAAGAGTCTTCACTGGAAGGCCAGCAAAACTGCCCTGAGCGTGGAAGACAAGGGGCCTGGATTGCAAAAGCTATGGGAAAATCGTCTCAAAAGGCATCGCCAATGGATGTGACAGGTGAGCAGTGAAAGGCTTCAACCCTCTCAACTGAATTTCTGACCCACTATGTCAGTCCTGGCAGGCTCGCTTCACCTTGCTTTTGATAAGGCAATGAACCATCTTTAATATGGTTATCTGAAGCGTGATATGGAATCAATGTGTTGGGAATGACGTAAGAATGTTTCAGTCTGCCTCAGTTTGTAACAAATGGAAATTAAGTTCATGAAAACTAGGAAAGCAGCAACTGCTCAGTGAAAACATGATGCGAAGGCTGCTTCTCTCATATAGGTGAGAGAGTAGAGTAGCTGCTTGGAGAGAGACACCCTAACCCCTGGTTTCCAGCCATGCACCCACAGGGTGATCTTGCAAAAATGATTTCACCTCTTCAAGATTTCATTTCCTCTTCCTCTACAAAATGACCAGTTTTCCAAAGTGCCATGAGAAACAATGGGCCCCATTCTCTCTGACATTAGCCAAGCTCTAGCTGGCTCTTAAAACGCCCCATAATTTCTCCATTTTAAAAGCCAATTCAAGTCTATAGGTAAACATTGTAGAGGCCCTCAACAAGACCATCTGACAGGCAATTTATTATTGTCCAGGCTTAAGGAGGGGGTCAAGAGATGTGAAGTGGCTTGTTCGAGGTCATGCATCAAGTTAGTAGGGGTTAAAGACCTGGAACCCACGTCTTTTTGCCACCTCCTGCTGCCACCCCCTCTTTCATGCACCCTTGACTCCCCAATGCAGAGTCAGCTGTGACGCTTCTGTGACAGAAAGGAGAAAATGGACAAGCCTTCTCCTGTTTGAAACACCAGATCACACATACATGCTGTGGGAATGGAAGTCTCCTGTGACTAAATATAAGTCCACGTACAAAAACTCAGTGTTGTGGCAAATGGGAAATAGGAAATGAAATGAGCCATAGACAGAAATCAAAACTACCTGAATTCTCTCTACAAAAGTTGAACGTTTTTACCCCCCTCTCTCTGTTTTTTTTTTTTTTTTTTGTGTGTGTGTGTGTGTGTGTGTGTGTTCGCCTGTTTGCATGTATGTGGGTGCACACACGTGTAATGTCTTATAGGTATGCACTAGTACTTGTCTGCACGTGTAGATGGAGGTCAGAGGTTCATGTTAATGTCTTCTTCTGCTGCGCTCCGTTTCTTTACTGGCAGCTTTTACTGAAACCCAGAGTACATCAACTTGGCTAGTCTGTCCAGCCAGTTAATTATCTTGTCTGTCTCCTGAGCAGCGGGATTACAGGTGGCTGCCACGCCGGCTTTTACATGGGCTCTGGTAAATCTGAACTCTGGTCTTGATGTTTACACAGCAAGCACTTTATCCATTGAGCATTTTCTCCAGCCCCTATCTCTAACTTTTTAATCTTGAGTTTTGGTCATCCCAATTGTCTGAGAAGAGCTAGAAGAGTGACAAAATGATCTGAGAAGGACCAAGGTGAGTAGAAATGCTCCTCAGCTGCTTTCTCACGGTGAGAGTCATCTCACACACTAGTCTACCTGGAGCCAAAAGATGAATAAAGATTTGCTGAAACCTAGAGACAGACAGATAGACAGACAGAGACAGAGACAGACTGGGAGAGAGAAGAGTCATTTTGATGATCGTGGCTTCTCATAAGCAGGCTCTTAAGCCCATGTAAGATAGGTGTTAGACGGTTGTTGGGAAACTGTTCCAAGGCTCTCCGGGAGAGGGCCACCGCCGTGTTCAAAGGGAGCATTCATGTCTCAACCCTGAGCTCCCCCAGACCCCCAGACTCTGGCACAAAACCTAGTGCACCCCAGGGGTTCCGTTACTAGCTGCAACAGCTTTCCCCAGCCCCAGATCTTCTAGATCAGCTACTCTCTCCTCCGCTGCCTCAGTGTCTTAGAGAAGAGCACCAGGTGCTATCCCTTCAGCAGTGCGGGGGTGTGGGGGTGGGGTGGGCGAGTCATTCATAGGAAAAAGAGTTGGAACTGATTGACAGGGATTTCTTGGCTGTGCTCTTTTCCTTTCCTGTTAAATGGGTCCAACAACTGCCAAATTAAGTTCAATAAGACTTTTTTTTCCCAGTAGCAGTGTTTATATGATACTAAACTGAAAATCTTGGAAAAGATCATAGGTGGCTGGGGTCAAGTTAGGGCCAACATCTCTGTTCTGAACATGTGGATGTGCATTGTACTTATGGCCGATATGATGTGAGAGCTCTGTGTTCCTTAGAGCAGGTGCCTATAGAAAGAAGCCTGTGGCCAAAGCAGTTCTCATGTTTGATAGAAAAACAAAACAAAACACAGTAAAAAAAAAAAAAAAATGCAGGGGATTTGAATCAGAAATTTAGCTCAGTGGTGGAGTGCTCTCTAGCAAGTACAAGGCTTTAGGGTCAGGCCCTAGCACCACACATAAATACTTTTTTTTTAAAAAAAGAAAAAAGGAAAAATGTTGAAATTTTATAGAAAACTATCACTTTCAGATGTTTTAAATGTTAAAATTGTATATAAAAAAAATCATCCCTCTTGTGGCTCTGGCTTTATTGTGATTCAAACTAATTGAAAGTTTTTCGTATGCTTTTAAAAAATAATCATCTTAATTATCATGAGTAATAACAGGTACCATCTATTTTACACCTATTACGTGCCAGACACCTTGCAAGGCATTTTCCTATCTCATTAATTCATTTACTTAGCGTAGCCTCCATTACACAGATGAGAAAGGAGATTGTGTGCTAATCCGGGACTGAGAGCGCTGTCTCTGCAATCAGGCAGATCTAGGCTTGAGACTTAATAGCTCTGTACCCTGGGACAAGTCTGAACCCTAGCTTTTGTATCAGTGAAGTGGGAACAGAAGCACTGTTAACCTCTTCGAGGGCTGCTGGGAAAACTGAGATAAGACAAGAGAAACATTGCAAAAAGTACCAGGTGCACGGAGCATTCTGTGACTGTTACCAGACCTGACTCACCCCAGAGAGAAATAGGCGTTCTATGCCACTAACTGAGGGGCACCTTGGCTACATTTCTTTCTCCCCCTGATGCCATCTGGAGCACCTGGATATCAAGGACAGCAAGGGAGGAAGACAAGAGAAAAGGGCTGGAGTCCTTTCTGCACTAAAGGGAAGGAATGGTAGTTGGAAAGAGGACATTTAAGGTGCTGAGGACGAAGCAAACAAGAACAACAACAAAGGGCCTCTTTAAAAGTGGACGAGGCTTAACATGGATGAGCCTCCCATACGAGAGACTTGGAGCCAAGTCCCAAGAAGACTAAAAAGCTCTACGTAGCCCCCTACCACAGGGCACCCCTGTCTCCCAGAGGAAAACATCAGGCAGCCCATCTCCTCACAGAAGCTCCATACCATCTTCAATAGGTCATTGGGAAAGAAGAAAGCCTGTTGCAAATGGGTCATATTCTAAAACAAAATAGTATCAGACAGATTGATGGGCTCTGACAGGGGGAAGGAGTCAAAAAGATGGAACAAAGATGCCATTTTAAAAGATTGGCTCGTGGTCAAGATTTTACTATTTTTGATGGCAAAGGAGCCGGTGAAAAGTTCCTCCTACTGATGAATATTTTTCTACAGTCATTCAAAGTCCAAGAGTCCACCCCTGGAGGAACCTGGAGCCTGTCCCCTCGATAATTCAGAACAGGGCCGCATGGCAAAGGCTAGAGGCTTCAGGGTCCCAGCAAGCAGCGGGACGGGAACGGGTGCAGGGGGACACGCTGTGTTTTCAGCTCGACTTCTGTGATCTTTCTGCCAAACAGGGGTTTACAAAGCAAAAGCTTCCAGAGAATTCTCCTACTTTCTGGCTTATTCTCTTAACAGGAATCAGCTGTTTGCCTCCTCACTCATCCAGCCTGTCGCTGGGGAGCAGTTAGCATCTGGTCCGGCTATTATTAAAAACAAGAACATCCCGCTCTGCTCTGTCGGGAGAACAGTACCCCTGTAATAAAAGGAACGAGATCATTTGCATTCGGGACCAGAGATGTGGCCCATTCGGTGTCTGCCTTGCCTATGCCTTCTTCCTAAAGCCCCCACCATGGGTCTCCCTCTCCTGAAACAGAGGGAGACTGGGCTTATGGTTTCCTTTCCTGGGGAGGCAAGAATCTGTGGTCCTGTGTGATAAATCTGAAGTAGTAAGAAGGCTAGAAGGCTTTTTTTTTTTTTTTTACAACTGCGGAAATGAAAAAGTAAACAAGACTGGAGCTACATTGGTATTTAAGCTCCAGCTTTTTGTTGTTGTTTTTGTCTTTTTCTGGTTTTGAGCACTGGGCTAGGAGCCTGAAGGGACCATATAATATTAAAAAAAAAAAAAAAAAAAAAAAAAAAAAAAACTTGAGAGATTTTATTAGCCAATAAAAAGCCTTAGTTCCTATTAACCACTTAACTCCTTGCTCAGATTCAGCACCCGCTTCCTTCTTAGAAACTTCTCTGCCTCTCATGTGGCTCGGAACTGCACATCGTCGGCCCACCGACCTCTCTCTACAGCACTCCGTTCTGGAAGGTTTCCGCAAGAATTCTCTTCCACGGTAATCTCGGGATTTCTCCTCTGCACCAACGACAAGTTGTTCATACGCAGACATTGTTTTCCCTCTGCCCACAGATTTTCCCCCAAAAGTTCCTCAGCGCTTGCCAAAGGGGCAAAGCCATCATGACTTTCATGATACCAAATATTAAATGCCAGAGGAAAACGTAGGCTAAAGGCCTGACCAGGAAAGGCCAGAAGCCTCTCCTCTGGAGGCAGAAGAAAGAAGAGAGATGGGAGCTAGAAAGTGAAAGTCAGTTGCTTGAGTCCATGGCTTGATTTAGGAAAGGAGATGTCAGAGGCACATAGCCCTAAACCATTTCATGAGTACTCCCACCCCACCCCTCTAAGTCCTGTGGTGGGTGTAAGCTTTTTTTTTTTTTTTTTTTTTGCTGGCTTTAAATAATACATCTATACACTTAAATCAACCTAACGTGCCATTCAACCTCGACCCCCTACCTAACACAGCTTCTCTAAGTGCGCGACGCCTCCTGTGTCCTGCTCTCCCTTAGCCTCCCTCACATTCGCGCTAACTGTAGTAGCACTTCTGTTACTCTAGAGGTTTCCTAAAACCTGTAAAGCACAAAGCCACATGAAGACATGTGGCTTGTTGTATTTTTGTTCTGGTCCTCTCCTCACTCAAGCTGCATTCCTTCGTCACTTTGTCTTCCGGTCGAATTTTCTGAAGAAAAAAAAGGGGGTGGGGTGAGGGTGTGGAGGGGGAATCTCTTTGTTGTATGTTGTGTGTGCTTGCTTGCTTTTGTTTTATGAGGATGGCAGGTGGAATGCTTCACTTCCTAGTGGCTCAGGAGTGGGACCAAACGAGCTTTGGAAGAACACACAGCCCTTAAAAAAAAAAAGTGTGTTGTGAAGATGGCTGCCTGAATAAAGCCCGTGACGCAGAATCGTGAAGACTGACTTGAGTTTGCATGCCCAGAACCCATGGGAAAGCAGGATGAGTGTGGCGGACTGCCCTTCGTTCCAGAGCTTTTTGAAGGTGGAGGTAGGGAAGGCCTCGGGGAGATCCCTGAGACAACCCAGGGAGCTCTGGGTTCAGACGAGGGACCCTGCCCTCAATGACTCAAGTGGACAATGATTGAAGATGAGTCCCTGTGTCAGCCTTGGGCTCCCACATGCATGCGGAGCCTCCCCACACGTTTGTAAGTACACACACTCAGACACACACATGCACACCACGTGCCCATACATGGAGGTTAAGGGGAAAAAAAAAGCAAGAAACACTTGCAATGCTATTTTAAAAAAGACAAACCATAAAATACATTTTTCGAAAGAACTGCGCTAAGCGGCCAGACATCACTGTGACAAGATAAGAAAATGTAGTGGGTCTTAGGAAAGGTTGAGCAAGTTTCCAGACCTGCATCTTTCTGCTTTCTGACTGGCTGAGCAATTTCGAACAACAGGGCTGGGTTGAGTCACAAGAAGCTTCTGAATAAGAGCTCTACAAAAGTTAGAAATGACCTCCTCTTAAATGTCAAGCTCAGCATGCCTCTTCAACTCCAGGAGCATCCGCTGTCGCTGTCCCTTGCCCACGTGATTAGTAACTGTGGCAGAGTGGTGCTTTCCCCCAGCCTCTCAAGACATCACAGTGGTTACAAATCCACGCCATCCCCGGGAGCGATGCGCTTCAGTTTCCTTTAATGCCTCACCGTCCTGTTTCCTTTAATGCCTCACCGTCCTCTCCCTATCGCCCTTCAGGTATGCTTGCATGGGCGCATACCACCATCACCAGCATGGTCTTCTATCCTCCATATGTTCACCTAATCTAAGTTTGGAGAAGCAGCTTTTAAAACTCCCATTCCCGATGCCTCCGCCATGAGAAGCCCCTAGGAAGTCCCAGAGGGGCTTTTCAGGCTGCACGGGAAGGACGATGACTAGAGAAGAGTCTACCGCCTTTGCTCAGAGCCCAGAGTTTAAATGCCAGTTTTTACCTGGCCTCTCTTGAACAACTCCAAGGCCAAGGAGAAAGGCCAGAATGGAAGAGGAGAACAGTGGGCGGGGAGCACCTGCAGTGAGCATAGGCGAACAGTCCCTTGGGCAGGACACACTCATGTCTCGGGACGAATTCTAGGAGCAAATGCCTGAGGACCCATGGCCTTTCCTGGGTGAACTGGTGATATTGCTGAAACCACAGGAGTCAGAAGAGCAGCCTTCCACCTCCCCTGAGAAAACTCAAGCTGCCGTGTTGTTGTCCTAAGCTTCTCATTCTTTTAGGGCCCTTAATGCACTGTTTTCTAGAAAAGATGTCTAAACTGATTTTTCAGAGCTGGGACAGAGGCCATGAATGGATCTGTGGATGGATCGGGCATGGGTCGAGGTGGTGGCTTAAATCAAAGGAGCTAGTCCCTGCCTCACTGTGGCTCTTGGCTGTGTCCTTATTGCTGATCACCCATTTTCAAAGGGAATGGGAGTGGGTGAGGGTGAGCCTCCATTTCTGTGAGATCTGTGTTCACTGTGACCAAGGGCTCCCCGACATTCTCCCTTGCTTTCCAGACTGTTTTCAAGCCTCATAAATACAAACATGCAGCTCTTCAACCACATCTGTAGATAATAGCTTCAGGAGGCTTCCTGTTTACACGGTAAGACCCATTTCCCAGCCAAATAAACTCTGTAACAGAGAGCTAAGGTGTTTATTGGGCCAGTCTCGGCTGGGATTGAGTTAACAGGAAACTCCCACTCTCACGGAAATGTCTCATGATTAAATATTTGGGACACCAGGGGTCAGAAGCACTGGAGAACTGGCTTTTCTTCTTCCGCCTTCTTTTGCAGCGAGAAAACAGAACAGCCGGGAGAAAGGCTAGCCTCGTGGCAGACCTCAGACCCGGCTGTGCTGCCCAGAGCAGACAGAGAAGGGAAAGAAAGATGTGCAGCTAAATCAGGAGCACTCTTTTGCGCCATCCAGTCCTTGAGGTCTGTCACATGAAGGGATGAAAAGGGGGCCACACATGTGCATTACTGGGGAGCTCACTCAGTCTTCTGCTGACGGCTTTGGCTAGTGGGCAGCACCCCTCCTACCAGCTCACTCACCCCCTCATCCCAGTTCCACATAAGACTTCAGGCAATGCTTCCAAGCCGTGGATATGTTGCCCATTTGGTAATGCCTAGAGGTACTTTTGGTGGTCAGGACTAAGAGGTTCTCTTGGCATTTATTGTTATATATTATAGATATTGTGTATGTGAAAGAATTATATACTATTCTTTCAAATACCATGGGTGTAATTACTTCTTGGGGCTACTGATAAATATGCCACAAGGATCTAGACACAACAGAGACCTGTCTGGCCTAAAATATCAAAGTCAAGGTCTTGATAGTAACCGAGAAACTCAAGCTCAAAGGAGTGAAGTGATGTGTCTAGGAACAAAACAAGAGAGGCAGCTTCTGTGCCCCCTCCCCTGTGCCTTTAAAAAGCTATGGAAATGTTTAACTTAAATAAATAAATATTCATCTTGAAAGAGCTACAAACAAATTCTCTGGCCAAAGCTCAGCCAGGTTCTTCTAGGATGGCTCCTTGCCTTAGAAATCAGCTGCTTCCAAGGTTTCTTGGGAAACAACCCTCTCAGGGGAGGCATCTACCCATTGGGATAAAGGAGCTGGTGTGGCTGGTGACCCAGCATCTCTACACCAGGCTCTCTGGACCCCTACATTAGAATTGTGGGAAGTCAGAGAGACTAAAGCAAGTGACAAGTCTGCCTCGCCAGGAGAGGGAAGACTTACCAAAAATAAGCACTGGTCCCAAAACAAAACAAAAGTCCTCAAAGTTCAGTTATGTCCCCTAGCAGAAAGCTTCTGAGGCTGAACTCCTCAGGGCCGGGGTCCACAGTACTCCCCACAGGGCTTTCCTTTTTATTGCTGAAAACCCAAAACGAGATACGGGAAGGAAAATAGACAGCTCCCCATATCTGGGCTACCTGGGATCTGAGGACAGCCGGGAGGAGGGGAGTCAACTGTTGGATCCAATTCCTGTGGTCAGATGTCGATACAGCCTGACTCATCCCAGAGGGATGGCCCTGGACACCCTCTCCTTCAGACATGAGCACTGAGGACACAGGTCGATGGCTAGAGTCTCTGCCTGCTCCTCCACATTCAGGGTGAGTAAGAACACAGGGCTCACCAAGGTGTCCCCTTCTCCAAGAGATACAGGACCTCTGCTCTTATCCAGCTCTGGTATATGCTAGGAGGTGTGGGCAGGAGTGGGTGTCAGACGTGGATGAGAAAAGAGCCAGGATACACACATAACAAAACCAACAACAAAAAAAGCCATTTTATTGAAAATTAAATTCAAACTTCAAATTAATATTACAATCATGGGGGAGGAGAAAAATGCCAAATAATTCCATTTACAGTTGCAACATACAATACAAATAGTCCCTTTGAAGATCAGAGTAAACTCATCCACAATCATGACCTGTGGCACAAAGCAGAATTTGTACAATGCGTGCATGGAAAGCAAATCTCGGGCAACAGCGATCAGGGAAAATTAAAAATAAAAACAAAAGCTGTATTTACACAAAATGCTACAATTTGTTGTTCCACAGAAATCTAAGGATGGTAGGCATATCGAAAGACATGGACTTTTATTCAGATACCTAAGAAATTACTGTAAGTTATGTTATTTTTTTGGCTGATATATTTTTAAAGTACTGCATTAAAAAGCAATTACTTGTAAACATGAAGTAAACAGACAACTAAGAAAGTTCCCACATAGAAAAAAAAAAACCTTTGTTTTAGATGCACATCTCTTTTTTTTTTAAGAACAACAAATTCAAAGTTTGGAAGAACCTTTTATTGTTTATTATTCTTTCAAATACTGTGGGCGTGGTTACTTCTGCTACTGCCCTCAACCCTAGGTCGGTCAGTCCCTTTCCTTGGAACAGAGGAAAGCCCCAACACATGGCTCCTCCCTTCTGAAACTACAACGGACAGTCTAACGGTGTAGAGATGTTTCTCTGCTCATTTGCCAAGGGTCTCGGGGTAAAGGATGAGATAGTGTGGAGAGAAAACCAGTTAAATCTATAAGGACTCTGGTTCATGCTGGGCATCATTCCCTAACCTAAAACCAAAGCCATAGCACCTATTCTGAACTCTGGCCTAGGCTAACGTCTCTGAGACAACTGAAAAATATTTATTAATATTATTTAATATGGCTGTGTCCGTCACACTGTAAATCCCAGCCATGTTTGTGTTCCTTCGATAACCCTGGGGAAAGGGGAGGGTTGGTTAGTACGCATAAATGGTTCCATGAGAGTAATAAGACATTGCTTTGGTCTTAAAACCACAAATCATACATGTGACACAGTGCAAATGAAGAGTTTAAGAGATAAGGGAAGAGGGAGGGGGATTTTAAACCCTAGTCCAAAAAAAAAAAAAAGCAGAAGAGTGTTCTGAGTAATGGGAGTGACCCAGTGAGGTGGCCGAAAGGTGGAGAGAAGTACTTGAATTCTTCCCAAAGGGAGGACAGAGGGAAACAACCTGTTTGCAAAGGTGTTTCTGGATTGCTGCCTGCAGCCACTATGACAACGTTTGGACACTAAGGCATTCCCCTCTAGTCCCTTAAATGTGTGTATTGTAAACTTTAAGAAGCCCTTTAACGCTAAAAAATAATGTACAAATATAGTACCTTTTTCAAAAAGAAACAATTAAATAGGGTGCAGCTGGCACCGACGGTAACATCTTCATGTCGATTAATGAAAACTGAAAAGTGTAACCAGACACTGGCTTTTGTAAGTGCTGCTGAAAAGGGGATCAAACACATGGACAGTGGTGTGCTTCAAGCTACCACACACAAACAATAAATAGCCTCGGTCTTCTTACTAAGACCTTCCATCTTAAGAAATACAAAAGTGGCGTGTCTGTCAGAGAGTACACTTGGTATGCAGCCTTTAGAAGGCAAAGTGTTTTGGCTTGCTGGAGGGAGGGGTTCTTTGCCCCCTCAATTTGTGCCAGGAGGAGTCAGGGTAAACTCTAAGGAAAACAGGCACAACACAGGCCCACCTGCCCCTGGGACTGTTGTCAACCTGGGAAGGATCAGCGAGCATGGGGCTGAAAGCAAATGCCGAAGAGCCTTGCTTAGGATGATTCGGGGTTCCAGTGAAGGTGGCCCAGTAACCCCATACACACACCAGCAGGAGGAATGCTGGCATCTGCCTGGTGGTGCCACTGAACAGTCCCTGACTCGGATTAGGGGTTCACACTCAGCGATTGGCCTCAAGGTGCCAGGAGTGATCAAAGCGCACCGTCTGAGGAGGGCTGGCTCTCAGATTCCACACAGAGTGGCAGACACCAATCAGCACAAGGCCTGCCCTGCTCCTGGCCCTTCCTAGAGACAGCCTCTAACATCAAAGGCTTCTCGAAGGTCCCCACAGGCTCTGTGTCTACTGATACCAGCTCCCTTAGAACCGTGAGGGCATCCTGCTCCTGGGGGCCCTCCCTGGGTAAGGCACTTTTGGGTTTCCCTGAATGACTGCGTGCTAAGGCTGGAAGGTGCAGACTCCCGCTGTGTCTGTGTTCCTATGCCCTGCGTGTCGTGACCGAGGCATTGCCGCACATGTGGCTTTCGGCGCTCCAGGCCCTCAACCACGAAGCCTGCCACTTAGAGTTTTGCTTAACTCTGACCACAGACACGTTTCTGCAGTTCAACCCATCACTTGTGCTTGGCTTTTTAATATGACAACAGTCATAATGACCGCCCCCCACCCCCCAAAGGAGAGAAATTAGGAAACCACATGTCTCCAGCATTTCATGCTAGTAAAGGGGCCACACTAAGTGTTAAAGGGCCACAGGGCTATAGGTGAGGTTTTTTTTTTTTTTTTGGTTTTGAGTTTTTAATCCCTAATTATTGCTTTAAAAGGCAAAGCTGTGTCAGAGAGGCAATCAAAGACCAGAAAGAATGAAACATAGCATTTCCTTCATACAATACGAAAACAAACTACATCTAAAATATTTGGAGATGGAAATTATTTTCAAAAATCACATTGTGCCTGAAGGAATTGAAATTGCTTAGCAATATTTCTGATATGGCTCTAGCCCACTGAAGAAATTTGTTATTTAAGAAAAAAAAGCACTTTTTAGAGACCGAAGTCAACATATCATTACACTAAGAAAATGTTCCAAATGTCCAAATGTCATTAAATAATTATAAATATATCTTTAAAGTTATATGACCATCCACGTTAGCAAGTTACTTCAGATTTTACACATATTCATAATTTAAAAAAGAAGAAAAATAACACACAGCCAACTCAAACACTATATCATCGTGGCTATAACAGATACTGCCATTTTCAGTTTTGCATAAAGGGGAGAGAAGGAGGAGGAAGAGGGAGGGGAGGGGATGGGGTGGGATTTATTTCTGGTTAAATGGGGGAAGTAGGGGAGTATAAAAAAAGTAAAATAATCTATCCTGATCAGTATTTTTTGAAGTCACTTTCTTAGAGAAGGAAAAAAATCAAAATAAAAAAATAAGTGAACTCAAAAGTTCAAGTGGGTACCTGCAGCAAGTCTGAAGGAAAACTTTGGAACAGGTATTCCAAATGGGCGGCACTGGAAGCAGCCACGCTACCCTCGTCCCTTTCCACGTGTGCACCACAGCTGGCTTTGCAAGCTGGTCTGCAGAGTGCCCTGGCCCCCACACAGCCAGGCGCGTGGTTTCAAAGTACAGAGAGGAAGTGGCGTGGCTCATCTTCCTCCCCAGCCCAGAGTCCACCTCTCTCTCTCTCTCTGAATTGGCGTAGGAACAGGTTACTGACAAAAACAGGCTAGCCAACACCACCTTTGAAGGTTTGTTCCTTGGTAGAGGGGACGTCTTAAATAGTAAACAATATGAAACCCAGTTATGGCTGTCTCTGCCCTCTTAAGGTTACAAGATCGTGACTAGGGGGTGAGTGAGAAATCTTCTAGATAGCTAATCAATATACATATATACGCACTCTCTTTATATATGTATATATTAACACATGTGGGGTGTGGCCCCTGGATGCCACTGGGCCACGGCTGAGGAATTTCAATATGGCCGCCAAACAGACTCATCCATTCTGCCACTAGAATTCAAAACAGTTGGAGAACTGCTGTGGCTTCCATCAGCGTCAACACCATCATTCTGGTTAGGCAAATTTGGATTTAATAGCGAGCTGCCATTCGAGGTGGTGGTGCATGGTGGAAGCATCCTGGAAGGAGACCGGTCTCCCCCGGGTACCATGGGGAACTGATAGGATGCTGAAGAGCTGCCATAGTAGAGATATGGAGTGCTGCTGGTCTGGAAGGGTCCACTCTGGCTTTGGGAGGAGCCGGGGTAGGGTGGAGGCAGGTAGGTGTGGTAGTGGGTGGTGGCGGACATGCCGAGGGACATGCCTGACGTGACGGGCGGGGTGTAAGTAAAGGTGGCTGGGTAGTGCATTCGTGGGTTGGAGAAGCGGCTCTCAGTGAGGGCTGAGATGCTTGGGAACTGCCTGGGGTCTGAAAAGGGACCCAGTTCTGAAGCACCTAAAAATTATAACAGAAGATGGGGAGGGGGAGACATCTGTAAATATCAATTAAAATGATAGGATTGTTACAAGATTAAAAAAAAAAAAGAAGAAGAAGAAAACTTCAGCTTTCTTCCCAAGGAGCAGCAAGTCACAAACAGATCTCCGAACGGCTCTTCTCTTTCTTTCCACCTTACAGTCTCAGTGGCATTTATCCTGAAATCCTGCACCCCCAGAGAATCCCAAAGGGCTTTTAGACCCCAAATATGCGCTAGATCCTGTGCAGAAGCCAAACCAACTCCAGTCACAGATTCACGCACAAGACTTTAAGGCATTGATTTTCTTCCCCCTCTCTTTTTGTTTCTTATTGCACCTCAGGTATCTGAAGTGATTTTCCCTAACTCAGTGTAAACAAATCTACATCGGACTTATTACCGTTCCCCTTTGGCGGGGCTTCTCTACGAAGAAGAAAAGCTCGTGGAACACATTTCTCTAACGTATTTCTGCTATTTCTTTTAACCATTAAGAGAATTTAAGATCATGTTCGAATCCTCATCTTAGTCACAGTGAAATCAAAGCAGACTTCTATGTAATCTAACACTATCTTGTTTTTCTGAGGGTGTTGGGGAGAGTCTAGCCCTCAGAAATTCTCCCTTGAGTCACAAACTAGATAAGAAGGTATCGAGAGGGAGGGTGGAGATGGGCAGGGGAGTATGGTGGCGGGGTGTGTGGGAACCTTGACTGTCACTGCATTTCAGAGTCTTGATGAGTGACATAGGACCTGATTCAGGCCAGCTGCCCACAGCTGCTTCTGGAAGGCCCAGGATAGATCGGACTGAGAGCTGCCTACTACCTGTCCCCTGTCTTCAAAACTTAGGGGCAGAGATGGCTTCCCTCCAGAGCTTTCTCCTCTGAACCTATCAATGTGTCTCCGTGGCAGACACCTCTACTTTCTAACTCCTGAAAGTATGGCTAAAGACTTGGCACATGGAAACTACTTTTCTGGAATGGATAAAACTCACAGCTGTGGTCTTGGGGCTCCCTTACAGTTTTCTAGACCTGAGGAACTTATGGCAAGGCCTTTTGTAACATTAGTGTTTCTAAGCTTGTGACATCTTCTAAAGCCCCCTTACCACTTCACCTAGATTTCCTCTACCTGCCTTTGCTACAGGTGTTAGCTATCAGGGAAAGTGCTGAGCGATTCTTGAAGATCTTAATTGTCCCTCAGCCCAATTTGTATTCAGCCTTTCTTCTCAGATAGTCTGGTGTTTACTGGAGGGGGAATTCAAACTTGTGTTATGAAAGGGCCTGTCAGAGGGTGGATACATTTGCCACAATGCACTTCACCACGCACTGGGATTCATGGTGTAAAATGCATCTCTGTCATACAAAGTGGCTGCTTGAAAGCAACATAAAAGTTAACAAAATCCTTTTTCTCACAAACCAGAAGACAGTAGCCATCAGACAGCCCAGGCTAGCCCAGCCCAGCCCAGCCCCGCCCAGCCCCGCCCAGCCCAGCCCAGCCCCACCCAGCCCTACCCCACCCAGCCCAGCCCAGCCCTGCCCAGCCCAGCCCAGCAATTGTGAAAAGTCTCACCTGCCTGGCTCTTCTTACTGAGAGAGGAAGGCCAGAGGCAGAAGTCAGAGGTGGCAGTGTCATCATCTGGAAAATGAGGGGATGAACTCTAAGTTCCCTTCCAGCTGTAGGATTGACATCTCGTCTATGACATCAGTTCCAAGGCAGGAGGGGAAACAAGGGCCTTGGAGCATGGGGGGTCCCATCCCTCTCCCTGGGACCCCCTGGCCCGGCTGCCTCCACTTCCAGAAGCAAACACTTTCAAGATGACAGGCTAGAACGCATGCAGCCGGGCACTTTGCGGTCTGCATCTGATAAACCCTTCCTCCCTGGACTGGCCTCCCCCCTCCCCCCCCCCCCCCCCCCGCATAAACGAAATCCTGACAAGCTCAAGTTTTAGAAGGTAGAAATGGTGAGGGTCAGAGAAGCAGCACTGGGAGCAGAGGAGAGCAGATGCCTCCCTAGCCTGTGATACACAGGCAGCCTCAAACAATACAGACCCCCAAAGCAGAGGCCACAGGTGGTCCTCGGCGGGCTTCTCACCCCCCACAGCTTCTAGGTGAAGTCTAATAGATGTAGGCAGGCCACTTCCGTGAATACCCAGAGCACAAGAGAGAAGCCAGAATAAGCCAAGTTATTTAAAACGGAAAGAAGTCACACTTAAAAAACATCAACATTCACCCCTCAAGGAAGCACAGACTTCGCACACAAATAGGCATGTTAACTTTTTTTTTTAAGGCTTCTAACGTGTATTTATTTTGCCTTAAAACTATGTTTTAGGAATAATTAAAATTCCATATGGTTTCGCTTATTTTGATGCAGAAATCTCATTAAAACCCTTTATGAGGGACCCTGCTAGTAAACCCTGATATGCGTCGTATTTGTGCCTACCACACACACCTCTCTTTTAGCCGCTATACTCTGCTGATGTTTTTATTACTCGGCAGCAGATGCCAAGATCGTTGGAGCTTTGGGGTTTGGAAACATTAACTAACACAAAGTGACAGTCATCTTTTAATGAGTGAGTGCTGGTTGGGGTTCCATTTCTCTTCACGGAAAACAGGACAAGTGTCTGCTGGGGTTAAAGTGCTCAAGCCAGTGAGTTCTCATCATTTGGTGCTGTGAAGTCTTGAGGATCAACTCCTTCTGGAATGAGTGAGCCAAAGTGGACTTGAAAGGGTTTAGAAGACAGTCTTGGTACAATAGTCTTCTGGAATCGGCCCAGTCATTTTATGGCAGCAAGCCTTATTTCTGAAGCAGGCTGATGGTACTGAGTGTGAAGAACTAACAACTTTTCACGCATGGTGGGCAGGAGGGAGGGATCCTAGTAGGAACCTGTTTATTTGTAACCGATGTTTCAAAAGGACGAAAGGCAGCTACATCTTTTCCCCCCAAAATGAGTCTTCATCTGAATCTGCAACCTGTCTTGTACAAGTGCTGTGGTTTCCTTTCTGGCAGATTTTGACAGTGACACTGCTCCTTTGTGTTACAGCTACAAACATTAAAACAACAACAACAAAAAAGCTAAAAACAGATACTGAATCGACTATGAGAAATGTCAATGTGACTTGTTAAAAAAAAAAAAAAAGCCTGGGGCATTCTAGAAGTACTTATACCTCCACCTAATTCTATACATGCAAATCCACTCTCCCTTCAATGACAGGCCTGTAGCCTCAGGACAACCCAAAGCCATCTTAAAGCTCCCAGCTAGTCTACTGAATAAATAAAGCTAAGGTTATCCTTTCAGCTTTCAGCTATCACCCATGGGTGACCTGGTCCATGTACAAGGTGCATTAAACTGTGCTGAAAAATTGAAACTGCCAGGAAACTGTGGGCTCTACTATCCACATGAGATCTTCTGGTCCTAATCGTTTCAAAATTAACCTGTTATGGGGGTCAGGTTAAGCCTGTAGTCCTAGGACTAAAGAGGCGAAGGGTAGAACCAAGGCATCTTTGAGGCCAACCCGAGGTACTTGGTGAGTTTCGGGATAGCTTGGGCTACAGGGCTGGGATCCCTATCTCAAAACAAAATCAACATTTCAAAATGGGACTTCACGGTGCCTGGTGGCCGCCAGGAGTTAGCGGAGACTCCAGGATGAGGCAGCTTCCTGACAGGCTAGTTTGACTCAGCGTGGGGATGGAGTGCACTGCACAGTAAGCTTGACCGCTGTGATAGGGAGGCGACTGCAACACTTTGGTGAGCGCTCGGATAAATAACATTGACTTCCACAAAGTTTGTGCCTATGACGCTCTCTGCTACATTCCCCCATCTCCCAAGTTAGCCATGGAACAGAGCACCGCTGGTCAGAGCACCCTGCTGGGGAAGTCTAAACTTCTACTCCATCTGATCTACTCATCTGATCTACGCTTGACAACTAGGGAGGCTGATGACCACAGGAGAGCCTTTCACTCAGTGGGCATCCCCACACAGTGAAGGAGACAGAGCTGGGGGACAGAAGGGAGAATGAGCCGATCCCACCTCCTTCCTTATTTCTCTCACTGTTTTGTTTTGTTTTTTTTCCTAAATGGAAACAAATTAAGTAATTTGGTATCTCAGTGTCACCCCAATGATAATTACTATTTTGGGGAACCCTCCTAATGTCCCGCTTTGGCCACACTGTTGCTCTAATCTGATAAACAGCAACCAGTTTCAGTTGCTCAAGGTACAAGAAGGATGGGGTCAAGGTCAAGGGCCCCCATCCCTCTGGATCATCTGGCTTCCTACAGATGTGCTTCCTTCCAAAGCTGCAGTCTCCACTCCCAGCTTACAAACAAACGCAGCTGCCATAAGGAAGAGTTGAAAGAGTCTGGCCTGCGAAAGCAGCAGCAGCAGCAGCAGCAGCGGCCCTTCACGGACTGATACATACTGGGAAGAACACAATATGCATGAGCCCCCCCCCAAAAAAAAACAAAACCAATGTTAAAAGTAAAATTGCCCTGCCTCTACCTGCAAGCTCTGTAAGAGGAAAGATGCCAGGATTTCTTTACCTAGTCAGGTTTCTGGGAGTCTTCAGAGAAGGAGAAAGGGTGTGAGCCCAGACAAGGGGAACACAAGAGAACTTTGGAACTCTTACCTGTGCCTACTAACAGGAATACTCTGTCTTTCTTTCTTTTTTTACTTTTTTACTCCTTATTGTGTGTGCCTGTGTGTCTATGTGTGTGATTGTGTGAGCTACACATGTGTGGGTACCCCTAATGGCTGAAAGAGGCCCTTGGCACCGGACCACCTTGCTGGTGCCCCCTTCCCTTTTGTGAAGTACAGGGGATCAAACCAACAGGCACGCTAGACAAACGCTCCACCACTGAGCTACAGCCCAATAGTTACTACTCTCCATTTCTAAGCCCTATCTTTAAGGGCTTTAAGATACAGTTATCACTATGATACCTTCACTAAATAGCTGCTGGTTGAAAACAGGCAAGGAGGTCTTTATAATAAAGGGAAATTGGAGTTTGAGGATAATGCAGGAAGTACTTGTCACTAAGGGGCGTCAGCTGGGAAATTGGGCACTTTAAGTTCCCCACAATGTATTAAGTAGAAGCCACATGACCCAGCTGAAGAAAGAAACAGGGGTGGAAGAAATACAAAGAGCCTTGAACCTAACCGACTGGCACATTCAGAGCCCACTCTTGCCTGTGAGGACATCACTGTAACGGCATGAAAAGGCAGCAGGCCTGGCAGCTAGGTGTCAGCTTCAGAAATGCACTTGGACCAGCTACACGGCAGGAGCTGCTGCTTTCACAAATCTCAGATAACGCTCATGACCTTTTATTAACGTGAGACATCCTTCCTGGGGACACAGACTACACAAGGCCAACCCACGGCTGCTGTCTTCTGGTCCTGCACTGGCTTCTTCCGCTTCAACCCTTTGGCTGCCTCATCCCAACTGCCTGCTTACATAACAACTTCCTATTTCGCTTCTCTTCCAACAGCATTCATTTTCTACACCACTCTCCTGAGCCCTTAATCGAGGCTCCACTGACTTATTTAGCTGATTCTTAGTCTGTTCTCTCCAACTAGGGTCAGCTTTGGATGGCAGATTTCTTTTCCTTCACATCCCTTCCAGAACCTAGGACACTGTAAGAGCTTCAAATGAAAAAACAAAAACAAACAAACAAAAAAAAAACCCAAACAAACATGTGAGTACTTAGATAGAAAAACAAGTAAGCAAATGGACCTAAGTTTCAGCATCCCTGAGACACACCCAGCACAGTCACGACATAGTAAAAATCAGGCATCAGAAGCACTAGCAAGGGCTCGGGAAATGGCTCAGGGGCCCTGGCCTCAAGGGCACCTGCACACACAGGCTCATGTGGCCATACAATTTACACACAAATTAAGGCAACAAAGAAATCTCTTTGTAACAAGCTTTGGGTGGCTCCTGTCTGTAATCTCAGGGAGGCTGAGACATACAGAAGATCATCTTGAGATTGAGTCCAGAATAGACAACATAGTGAGTTCGAGGCCAGCGGTAGGCTGGCTACATAGGGAGATGCTGTCTTAACAAAATATAATATATATATATTTTTAAAGAAGCATTAAGCAATGTTGACATTAAACCTCAAATGTAATCTAAGTACATTTCATGCCTAAAACCTTGTTAAATGCTCTTTTAAGTGGACAAAGATATTCTCAGCCCTCATCGCATCTCTTGTCCTCATACTTCAGAGGACCAGCCCAGCAACCTTTGCCACTAAGAAACAGATATCTCTGTCTTACTAACATTCTGTTCCTTCCTTCCTGACACCCGCTGTACCTCAGAGTCAGTATGTTTGTAGCTCCCTACTGGGAAGACCCCAGGGGAAGAGATGGATCAGGGAAATGGGGGGTGGGGGAATCAGATCATAAATGCACACTTGTTGCTGCCCAGCAGCTTGGCCCCATCACTTGGGTCCATAAATACCATGAAAGTCATGGTATTTATTTGGAGTCAGTAAGGTCATGGGGGTAAAACTTGCATCTTTCTGGATGTTTGCACTTGTGTAAACAGCCCTCATTTCAGAGTCACTAGTCATCATTGATGGGCTTGAGGTGTAGTAGCTCAATCGTACCAGCACTTGCCTAGCTTGCAAAGACCCTAGGTTCCATAACTAGAATTGGAGGGCAAAGGAAAGAAAAAAAAAAATAAGAGAGAACGAATCATAGGTGATTCTGACAGATAAGACATGAGAGTCTGTAAGTCTGTGAGGGTCAGGGACAAATCAGACTCCAAATCATCCTCCTGTCCCAGACCCAATATTCTCCCTCTCCTCTGCTGCCTGGTAAGACAGAAAGTGACTTGGGAAAAGGCACAGGATCTTCCTTGGGCTTCCTCAGATCTGCAACGGAAAGGGGAACTATTTCACTTCCATCTCTCCCTTTGCAAGCCAAGGTAGCAGGCATTATTAAAGCAGAGGTGAGCATCCCTTAGCCAGGTACAGCCAGGCTCACCTCCTCTAATGAGGCATGGCCAAGTTACCAGGCAAAGAACAGGTGAAAATGAGGAGCTTTTTTGTGCATGCAAGTTACTTTTCCCACATCTGGTCCTTCTGTTTCCCGGGATGCTCATGCTTCCCACTGACGTGACACAAACGCAGCGTTTGCAGGTGAGTTTTGCTGTTAGTACCACTCAGGGTTCCCCAATCAAGGCGGGCAAGCCACCAACTACAGAACTCACGGCCACAAGAACAACCGCCTCCCATGGTTTATGAATTTGTACTACTTTCTTATTACGCATACTGGGCTATGTGTGTCTATAAATATTACCAGGCCATTTGAATTAAAGCATGGCCATTGGCATTAACATTGTTTTTTAGGTAGATATTTTTACTTTGTAATTTAAAAAAAAAAAGAACAAATTAACATAGTCATTGTGAAAATCAGCTTGGAGATTTCTCAAAAACCTAAAAAACAGAACGACAGTCTGACCCAGCTACTTCTCTCCTGGGAACCATAGCAAAAAACTGGAATCAACCTAGTTGTCCATCAAAAGATGGATAATGAAATATATGTATATTATATATTATATATAACATATTATATATTAATATATATGCATATTAAATGCGATGTATATACCACATATATAAGGGAATACTACTTAACTCTAAAAAATAAAATTTAAAAATCTGCAAGAAAGTGGATGGAATGTATAGTATTAAGTAAGGTCTCAAAAAGAAACTGCGTTTACACTCTCATATGTAGAATGTAGACGATCATATATGTATATAGACAGAAGCAAATGTACATATGGCTACAGGAAACATGAAGGAATAGAACAAGCCAAATAAGAAGGGGATGAGGATGGATGAGGTGCAGGTGATGAGAAGGAGCTATGAAAGAGCTTATGAAGCTAACTGTTTTCCTAGATCTGATGCTAACAGGATTTTTTGTTGTTGTTGTTTTTGACAGTGGATAAGTGCATAAAATATATTCAATACTAAAAGTATAAAATTTAATGTAACAGATTTCATTCTGAATGCTAATTCTAACATATAAAGGCTCATTAAGCTGTACAGATCTGGGGTCTGGGTTAATTTTGGTGTGTGATGGGTTTACTTGTTTGCAAAGTTTTTTTTTTTATAATGTTTATTTTTAAAAGTCATTTTGTTAACTTGGAAAAATAAAGCGTATTAAGGAAATGAACTCTGTGTGTGTGTGTCTGTGCCCATGTGTGTGTGCAGGTGAGTATGTGGGCCTGCAAGCGGAGGCCAGGGATTGACTTTGAGTATCTCCATCAATCACTGTCCACTTTATATTTCTGAGCTCTAAATGTGAAGCTCATCAAGTTTGAGGGATCCACCTGTTTTTACCCTCCCTTCCCCCCCTCACCAGCTGACTTTTACATAGGTGCACAGGATCTGAACCCACATCCTCATGCTTCAAAGGCAGGATTTCACCAAATCAACCTCTCCGTCCCCTCTTTCCTTTAGACCCTCTGTAATACATAATGAAAAGGCAAATGCTTCAAAAAAAAAATGCCGCTGAACAACTGAATATTAATTTGGCCTTCAGAAGACATGACCCAAGAGTCAAATTTAGATTATACATACAATATTACCCTGCATTTTCACACTGAGCTTTTAACACGATTTTACATCACTTGTCCCTAAACTGATCCCTCCATACCAAACATGACTAAAGTGGCATACCCCTGGACGGAACTTCACTACCTGCAATTAGAAAAACACACCTTCTGGGGAAAAGCAAAGGACCACGCTGAAGAAAACAGCACAAGGAGAAATGGAACCAATTTTTAAGACAATAAAATGACTAGGAAGCTCCATAGTTTTACACACACACACACACACACACACACACACACACACACACTCACACACACTCTCGTGCCTGTAGACTCCAGTATAAATATTTGTTTTCAGTGTTGAAATAAAGTGTGCTTTCTACAGCAGACTCACAAATTCAGACAACCCAGCTGATCCTAAGGCTAAGAAAGTCTGTTATGCTGGCAAGAGCTGGGACCCTGGCAATCTCGAGAAACAGCAACTATTCCTTAAACCCACCCCGGTATTAAGGATATTGCTGGAATAATATACTTCCGCTCTGTGAAAGGGAAAGGGGCAGACGGTATAAAAGATGTGTGAGCTTTTGTGTACGTATCCAGGGACCCGGGGCAAAGGAGAAGGAAGGAGCCAAAGGCTGTGAGCGTGGAAGAGCGGGAAGGGGAGGAGGGGGAAAGATCTTGCTAGGCCTTGATTAGGAACATTTTAGAGGAAGGGTGGATAGTCTTTGAAACCAGATCCACTGCAGGAAGGAGGCCAGCACCCAGGACACCCTGTCTTTCAGAAGGGGCCACCCACGGTGCCGCGAGTCATATGACTGCTCTGTCACATCCTGAAGCCATTTCCAGCCCATGCGCACGTCTGTGCTCCCATTTAGAGAGGATGGGGATATATTGGGAACACACATATGGAAACACTTTCAGAGAATCAGTTTCCATGAAATTCATAATGAGCCAAGTGGCTTCAGATGTGGCTGCGTTCCTCCGATTAGCAAGGAGGAGAGAGAGAGAGAGAGAGAGAGAGAGAGAGAGAGAGCGGCGGAGGAAAAAGAAGGAAAAGGGGGGCAAATCCACCATTTCAGACCTTATTTCAGTTTCACAAAAAGTTTAAAACCACTAATGAGTTATGGCTACGAAAACATGGAGGCAGGATTAAGGCGAGAGGGACTAGGAAAACGCGGCAAAGAGACTGGAAAGCAATAGTCTTCCCCCCCCTAAAAAATAACAGCTTCTATATCGGTAATCTTATCTTGAATCTGGGACGGCTTTCCTGTGATGGTATCTACCCGGAGCAGAGTAATTAATTCTCTGACATCCTGGCGGAAAGCAGGGCAGTGCGCATGCCCACATGAGGGAGAGCCAGGAGGGGCAGGAGAAGGGGCAGGAGGCAGAAACTACAAGACCAACCCTTACTTTGTGACATGAAACCCAACTACAAGACAGCATATGTGGTCAATTAAAATTATTTTTTAAATTGCAAATAAATGATAAATTGTTCGTAAGAAAATTTCTTTCTTCTTTCTTTCTTCCTTTCTTTTCCTTTCTTTCCTTTTTTTTATTTTTTATTTTTTATTTTTGCTAGAATTTAGCGAGGGCAGCCTGGCACTTTCCCTGTGGCTTGAGCTAGTAGTAACTTGAACTATATTAAAAGTAGAAATTTATGAACTGGTTGGCATTTTACATATTAGACACCAATGCTTAGCTGATAGGAAGGCATGGAACAGAAGTAATCAAGTGGGGAAGGCTTCGTACAGGAGAGCTAAGTGACATTAGTAAGTTAGAGTATCTTATAGTAAAACGAAGACTTCGCATGAGTTTTTAGATAAAGTGTGAGATTTGAAAATCCTCTCCTTGGGTCTGTGGGAAGCATGGGGAAAGATTCCTGCGTTTTCATTTGCCCTTTGGGGCGCTGTGGTGGAAAACTCTGAGCAGCATTTCTCTCAAGCCTGGTGGCAAGACTGAACCATGGGGTAGGAATGCTCTGACCTGTCCTTTCGTGGCGATGGGCGGGAAACCAGATCTGGTGATTGCTTAACCAACCAGGCTCTGCTTTTCCCCAGCCACACGAACTGAGATTTGTTTAAAGGAAGAGCAGCCAGCCCAGCAGCTGAGATACCGCTGCCACAGCTCTGTTCTAGACCATGTCACCTTTACCACCTGCGTTACGCCATTAAACCTCCCACGGAGATAGCGTCGCCAACCCCATTTTCTGAATGACAAACCTAAGCTCAAGGAAGTGATTTCCTGAAGGTTACAGAGGAGTACACAGTGGCCCACGACCTCACCCCAGAACTATGTGGCCCTAACTGGCACAGCCTTTGAGGGATTCAGAAACATTCAAGTCAACTCTGACAGACTGGCTATGGCTGATGATAAAGGAGGCCCTCAGCAACTCTCAGGGGCAACTGTGGGGATGGAGCTGGGTTGTGGCATGGGGAGCTGATGTCTGCCACCCCTTGCCATCCTTCACCCTGCTCTTGAACTTGAATATTGTCGGCATCACTGGCGTCCTGTGTGAGCTGAAGTCAGACATGTTTTATATTCCCTATGCTCCCTGGCTCTTGCCATTGGAAAACAGTGAAAGCACATGGCCAACAGCAAGCTTCTCTCCTTCTCACCTTCTACCTGTTACCAATTATCAGATGCAAGCTAGAAAAACTCATGAACTGAGACTCTGAATACTGAAGTTTCTGACTGACAGCGCATACTCAGCCCAAGGATCTGACCAAATCTTCTATGAAGAGTCTGCCTGGGAAGAGAGATGTTGGCCCCTAATGGCAAGGCTGTATTTTTTGGATAGAGTTTGACATCTTTGTCTTATAAAGTGGCCCCTGTACATCAAAGCCCGACCCAGACTCAGACTTGCCCTCTGGGTTGGTTTAAATGAGATGTTCCCCCATAATACTCATGCATTTGAATACTTGATCCCCAGTTGCTGGTGTTGTTTGGGGAGGCTTACGAGGTGTGGCCTTGTGGGAGTTAAGTGTGTCATTGGGGACAGACTTTGAGGTTTCAAAAGCCACATGCCATTCCCAGTTAGCTCTGTTTCCTGTTTGTGGTTTGAGATGTGAGCTCTCAGCTTCCAACTCTAGCTGCCATGTCTGCGGCCTGCTGTCCCCACCAGTATGGACCATCACCATGAGCCCTAAAGAAACCCTTTCTTCTATAAGTTGTCTTGGTCATGGTGTTTTACCACAGCAATAGAAAAGTAACTGAGACACTTCTGAACCAGTCTCACACTGATCCACAACAAGAGCCAGGGAAAGGAGGAGTTGGTTCCAGATGGCAGGCGACTCCAAGGCAGAATCACTCAAAACCTAGCATATAGTTCTCCAAGATAGATGAAGAGGGCCTAAGACAGTGATGGGCCAATCTAGACCATGCTGTATAGCCCAAATTGCCCAAAGCCTCAAACCCAAATCCTGAACCAGGTGACCACCTGACTGTCTTGCTCATTCTCCTTATTTGTGGATTGGATGTCCCAGGGCATATAGTCAAACTTGACCCCTTTTCATTTTCTCTAGTACCTACCAATAAACCTTCTGAAATGAGCTAATGCAAGACAAGTTAAAGTATATAAATGCAGGTTTATTGGAAGCAGGTCTAGGCCACCATGCAGGGGAGAGAGAGAAAAAGCAGGCACAGATAGAAAAGAGAGAGAAAGCAGAAAAGAGAGATGCAGAAAGAGAGAGGAGAACAAGAGAGAGAGAAGAGAGAGGGAGGAACCAAAATGTCTGGATTATACAGTGAAAGGAAGGAAACCCCCTGCCCCTGGGCTGGAAAGTTCAGGGTAGAGGGTGGGGCATGCTAGCCATGCCCTGCAATCAGGCAAGCACCAAGGGAAAGATTCTGGGAGAAGCTGGGAGGCCAGGTCCACTTTGGTATGGTCTGAAACCCAGCACCCACACTTTCCCAGCTCCTTTGCCTTGATCTCTCTCCCGCCCCCATTCCTCCCTTCGTAGGTACTAAGGATGGAACTTGGAGCCATCTACATGCTAGGTAAGGACTCTACCTCTGTGCTGTCTCTAGGCCCTCTATTACTCTATATTTTGAGAAAGGATCTCTGTCATTCACCCTGCAACTCACTCTGAAGCCTCCTGGGAGAACTGAACTTCATTCTCCCAAAGGACCCCTCGGAGCCTCCACTTGCCGGGTAGTTAGGATTACAGGCCTGCTCCAACTGGCCTGGGTTTTCATTTTCACTTCTGCCCTTGAGCCCTCCTGTCCTCTTGAAATTGCAAACAGCCTTTAAAATCTGCCTCATCTGCCTCACGGTGCCTTCCTACTAGGAGTTCCCTCCTACACTTCCTGGGCCCTAGCAACCTCACCTCCCTCCATGCTTCCTGGAGTCTCCTCCTCTTATACTCTGTATATGTATGTGGAGGGACAAAAACCACCTTGCTGGCCTAAGTTGTTTTGGAATCGGAATGCTGTCCCACCTTCTTTGAACACCTCGAAGCCCTTCTGGGAGACAGAGATGAAAGATACCACATACACCAGGGTAAAGAGCATGGCTTTATAAATCCTTGTCCTTGTGGTAATATGTGAGCGCCTTCAGACTTCTGCCTCTGTAACCAGCTGCCATCCCTGTGACCCTCTAGCTATAGGGACCTGAAGCCCACGGAACTCACTTGAGTTACCCCCATACCCACAGATCTCCTGCACCCTGAGTTCCACGGTGCATCTCTTGCTATAACTCCTGCCCTGCCTTGCTCCCGTAACCTATGGATAACACGTTCTTTGACTTCAGCCCCAGGAAACAATCAGGTCTCACACTGGTACTGGCTCTCAAAAGTTATCGTTAAATTTAAATATGGACTTTCACATTCACCCATTTTTAAAACTTTCCCTGTTTTTACGTCTGTCTGGCTTAATCTTCACAAAATGTCTGTGACGTAGGTGTGGCAGACCTTGTCCAGAGAGGAAGCTTCCTCCTCCCCCTCCACGACCCAGCTAGTTACTGAGTGGGGCAGCAGCGAAATTGTGTCCCCTTTCCACTTGCCTTATTGCCACTTAACTACTTCAGTGCCAGTGGAACTCCTGAGAGGAGACCACTCAGAATTCCTCTCAAAACAAGTGTCCCCATTTGCTTTCTATTGCTGTGGCAGAACACCATGACCAAAAGCCACTTGGAGAGGAAATGGTGTATTTCACCTTACAGGTTACACTCCATCATCAGGGGAATGCAAAGCAAAAACCTGGAAGCGGGAAGTGGAGCAGAGGCCAATGGAGGAATCTTGCTTGCTCTCCTTAGCTGGATAGCCTGCTTTCTTCACAGTTCAGGACCACCTGCTCCGGGATGGCACCAGCCGCCGCGAGCTGGGACCTTCAAAATATTTCCACAGACTTGCCTTCCAGGCCTATCCGATGGCGGCATATTCTCAGACTGAGGTTTCCTTTCCCAGATGACTCTAGCTTGTATCAAATTGAGGAGAAACCCCCCAGGACAACAGGGACCTATTTGACTAGGCATGGTAATAAATGCCTGTAGCCCTAGCACTCAGACAGCTGAGGCAGGAGGACAGCAAACTGGAGGATAACAGCCTGGGCTAGATGACCCCGCCCTCTCTCAAACAATGAAACAAAACAAAATCCAGCTAATTTTTCTTCCCCCCAGGAGAGCTGGCATGCCTTCTCAGGTGGCTATTTGGACCCAGTGACATCAGAAACCAAAGTCTCGCCTTCTATTTAACTGAAACTTGGACGGAGTCTGAAATGATTCTTTCCTCTTCGTCACTAAGATTTAGCTTAAAACCAGGGACAAGAGGCTCTGGACTACTGCAAGACAAAGCTCCTTATGTAAGTTCGGAAGCTAAGCGTGGCATCCCTGCAACTCCTCTGACAGTCTCAAAGTTTTTCCACTCAAGCCCTGCACACAGAATTAACTCAAAACTTCTGCAAGAAAAACGTCCCTTTTAGAGTTTGATTTGGCATCCATTTCAAAGAACTGTTTGTATATTTTAGAATATGGAGACTTTTCCTTTGATTGAAACCTCTCTTTTAACAATGGACAAGAGAAGATTTCCCCCTCTGAATGACTTAAACAAAAACAAACACATCTTAGCTACATAGACCCTTGTTCTCAGAGTGGTATTTTTTTTTTTTTAATGAGAAACCAAGTCCTTCAGATTGTTACACATTTGGCAAAATGCTTCAAACAGCAGAAGTCAAATAGTGAAATTCTCCTTTTTGTAGGAGATAAATAAATACTAGCCCAAAATGGGGCTCCTTTCACTTTCGCCTTACTTGATAATATTCCACAGCCAGCTCGTGCGCGCGCACACACACACACACACACACACACACACACACTCACACACCCCTCCAGAGGGCTTCATTCAGTGTTTATTCATGGTGCTACGGCAATAAACTCACCACCAATGGACCGTTTTCAACATCTGTTTGTGGCTGTTCCTGACTCCTTGCATGTCTTTGAGACATGAAGCTCTCTGTCTCCCAAGGATAAACAGACACACCTAACTGTGTATTAAGGTGCTACATGTTTCAACGAGGGGGAAAGGAGGGCCTTGCTGTATTCCTGTGGGATTTCAGGACAAGAGACAAGTGCAGAGCAGTCTAGTGTGGCTCTTCAAATAGTGAGCAATCTCGGTCTAAGATCAAAAGCTGGGTTTTATTTCTCTAAGAGTCATTCTAATAGCCACTGAGCCCACACTAGAGATGGCCCCAGATGGCTCCAGAGAAGGGGTGCTGTCAAGCCACAGGGGGAAAAAAATCTTGCTAGTTCCTGGGACCAGCAAGACGGTTCAGTGGTAAGAGCACTTGTTTCATATGTGTGAGGAGCTGAGTTCATCTCCAGAACCTATGTAAATGCACAGCTATGACCACGAACATGCCTATAATTCCAGTGTGGTGGGGCCGAGATGAGAGGATTCCTGATGTTTGCTGGCTGCCAGCCACCTTAGCTCCCATTTCAGTGATAGATTCTGTCTCAGAGGCGTAAGGCAGAGAGAGAGAGAGAGAGAGAGAGAGAGCAGGGTGCCTAATGTTCTCTTTTGGCTTCTGCAAGTGCACAGATTCATGTGTGTGTGTGTGTGTGTGTGTGTGTATAGACTACATACACATCTCACATCTTCACAAGCCTTCACATCGGGTTGAAAAGGGCACAGAGCCTCAAGAAGGATGAGAAAATACCATGGCTGTGTTGAGTGATGGAAAGAATGCCCACAGCCTGCGAGGAGAACCCAGAACAGGATGTGGGTCCTGATCCTAGCCCTGCCTAAGTAATGGATGAGAATGAAGAAGTCATTGACCCTGAGGGCTGCACAGACTCCTCAAAAGGAAAAGATGGGAAGTCCACTATGCTACACGTTAGACAACCATGAGACTCTCCAATGGACCATTATGCTTGTCAAAAGAGATCCTCATTTGCTAAAAATCAGTATTACCATTTCAGATGAGGTAATCAATTAACAACAGATTTGCTGTGCAAAAAAACGCCCAGGTTTTCTTGTTACAAAATATAACCATCTAATTATTAGCCGAGTGTGTAACAGAGGCCAAAAGAAAATGGAAACAGGTTGTCAAGATGGTTCTGTGGGTAGAGGTGATTGCCTCCAACCAGCCTAATGATCTGAGTTCCATCCCTGGGCCCCACATGCTGGGAAGAGAGAACACACTCCCAGAAGTTGTCCAACCCACCATTCCTTTTCTAAGAAAACCCTTCACTGTTAAATATAGCATGGAGGCCAAGTTCTCCAGGCTCAATGGTATAAGCCTTTCCTTCTCATTGTCCTATGTTCTTAAGCAAACCCTTTTGATTAGAACTCTTTCAAACTAAACAATTTATGTCAATGGTTTCTACTCTTACAGATATATTCATATATACATATGCATACTTGAAACAGCTTTAAGTCTCTAGATCCCACACACGAAAACACAGACTTTACAGTTTCAGATTTCATTCTTATGTATACCTTAAATCTTTGCAACCAAATTTCATGTTTGCAAAACTGAAAGGTAGCTTATTTCCAGCACAGTTTCTGGTTAAAGACTGAGTGGGTTTGTCCTGTTTAGGGGTCCTTGAACCGAGTTCCGGCAGGACCACAGCTACTTTCCAAGCACTGCTGGTGTGACCCCGATGCAGCCTGGAAAGAAGAGCGGGGTGCAAAGGCCTCCTACAATGATGCCTACAGAACTTCAGTCAACAGTGTGGCCCCGTGGCCGGGAGAGGTCTCTCCTAGAAGCTCCCATTTGAAGCTCTCGCCTCACAAGCACAAGGACCTGAGTCTAAGCACAAGGGCGTGATTTTGAGCACCCGTGTAAAAACCCAAGTGCAATGGCGTGTGCTTGTAATCCTAGCAATGGCAAGATGGTAGATAGAAGCCTGAGGATCCTGGACGCTCACTGGCCAACTGTCACAGAGCTTGCGCGGTAAAGTTCCAGGCCAATGAGAGACCCTATATCAACCCAAAAGGTAGTAGGGGACACCTAAGGAATAACACTTGAGCATGCATGTACATGCAATACCACACAACACATACACACACACACACACACACACACACACACACACACACACATACATTTAAGTCTGAAATGGAAATTCATATAAAAAAAGGATAATAGGGAAAACTAAGACTTGTTACACTTTTATTCTTCTCTGTCATGGTGTGGCTCTAGTTAAGTCTCTTTGAGGTCTCTGAGTCCCAACTCCCTAGTAGCACAACACAGACTGTAAGAAGAGCAGCACCCCAGGGAATAGCTATGCTGATTAAATAGAGCCACATCTACAGAAGTGTTCTCTATAGATCTGGGGCACCACATACACAGAAGCACATTTGATCCTTTCCACCCATAGGTGTGCATCCATGTAATAAAAAAAAAATGCTATTTTCATATCTGACTTTTATTTAGTTGTGTGTGTGCCTGCTCATCAGAATGCACATCTGTGTGTGTGTGTGTGTGTGTGTGTGTGTGTGTGTATGTATGTGTGAGCTTTAAGAAGTTATAATAAGACATTAGATCCCTCTTGGAGCTGAAGTTACAGGTGTATGTGAGCTCCCTGATGTGGACACTAGGAACCAAACCAAGGTTCTTGCAAGAGCAGCAAATACTCAACTCCTGAGCCATCTGCCTGGCCTCGCAGTTTTTACACTGTGTACTCAGACTTTTTTTTTCTTGCCACCATTTTCTCTAAACATAGCAAAACAATCATTTGCATAGCATTTACATTGTACAACATAGTACTAGCTATCTGGAAGTCGCTTGCACAGGAACATTTGAACAGGTCACATGCAAACAGCATGCCACTTTATGTAAAGGAAGAAGCAGCTGTGGTCTTCACAGAAGGTTCTAAAACAAATTTCTCATGGCTACCAGGGGTCAAACGTGCTAAGCTTTTCTATGTGCTGTGTTATTTTACTTAGTTGTTATGATGCTTCTTCCTAATTTTAATTCCTACATTTAATTTGTCTTGGATGCTGTTGTGTTTATCTCTAAGGTTGACATGTCTAGAAAAACCATCATTTATGACAGTCTGAGTGTCTTGGGTCTTTTGCATTTTCTAACTCTATAGAGTTCCTGAATCATATCAGAAAACACCTCCTCCTTCCTGGCAGAATCCTCAGGTTTTTGTTTTCAGATTCTGTTGGACCTGCCCCCAATCTCGTTTTTCCTAACTGGACCAGCCATGGGGAGCATCCTCAGAAGACAGCATCTTGAAAAGCTGCTAGAAAGTGATCGCCAGTGAACTTGAAGGGTCTTTGGCCTTCTCAAGAGCAGGGTGACGGAAAAAGTACAACCATCTGAGCATTCAAGTGGGATCTGTACCATCAATATCTCCATCCTTACCCTGTTTTCCTCAATGCTAATCTGAGTATGTGTTGCGTTTATTAGAGCCTACTACATTTGCCTGCCTCACTTCTAGGTGACTGTTTTCAGTACGAATGGCTCCATATTGGGTTCTCAGGGTACAGTTTTATCCGACTTGTTACAAATCCTTTAGGGAGATGTTTTTCTTAAAGCTTTAGCTCTAAGTTCTGTACCTTGCAGTTTGAACTTTAACCTTGTGAAAAATGTTAGTAGGAAGACTTTCAGGCTGGGTTCACTTTGAAGAATCCAAGACGGAGCAAAGAGGAGCAGAAAGATACAATGGATCCTCTTGGGGATAGGCAGAGACTACACAACAATACTCTGCCTGTGGTTAGTCATAGTTTTGCACGCCCAAAGCCTACATTTCAAACAGCAGCTTGTAGATACGCAAAGGGCTTCAGAGATGGCTCACCAGTAAAGGGCCTGCCACACAAAGATCTGAGTTTGGGTCCCTGGAACCCACGTGCAAAGCCAGGTGGTATGCCTGTAGCCACAGTGCTAAAGACAGGTGGAGGAAGAGATAAGATCTCTGACGCTCACTGGCCAACCAGCCCAGGCAAACCTGACAGCCATTCCATCACAAAAAAATAAAGGTGTGTGGGGGGGGGCATCGAGAGGGGAGGGGTGAAAATGAGTGAAGTTTATTATATTAATATATAAAATACAAGCAATAAAAAAAACTAAAGAAAAGTAAAGGTGAAGAGTGATTGTAAAAACACCTGATGGCCTCCATGCACACCCCGATGCACGTTCACACGAATGTCTATACACCACAAACACGCATAGACCTTAAAAGACAAGCATGAAATAATAAAGTCTACAAAGAGTGAAACATAACACCATCTCCAGTTTCCTACCTTGAGGCTCCTTAGATCTGTTCTTTACTTATTCCTTCTGCAGTGACGGAATGAGGAGAGGTCAGTACCACAGCCTGATGGTCAGGAGGGGCTGAATAGGCAAGTTCTCCATGTAGGAGAAGGGGAGTTAGTATTCATATTTGTGCTCATAGCATTTATACGTCTTGGCTCATGGGGGAGAAAATACTTCTGTTTCTCACAGATCACCCAGGCTTTGCATTTTGCTCTGTTTTCTTTGGGCAACTCTATCTGCTATTTGTCATTCCGGTTTTGCCTTTTCCTTTCATTGATTTTTCTTTTTTTAACTGATGCGCTCTGTCACTGTCTTGGAGGGGCTAGCTCTAACTGTCAACTTGACAGGCTCGGTAGTCACTGAAGTACAAACTTGTGGGGACATCGGTGAGAGGGTTTCTGGGATGGGTTGACACGAAGAGACCTGCTCTGAGTCCGAGGCCTTCCTACTGAGGATATGCCTCCAAGTTTTGAGTCCTGTGTCCTCCACTCAGATGGTGGTGCTGACCCCACTGTGACTTTCCCAAATGGAGGACACCAGCTTATGAGGCTGAAGTCACTAGTAGGTGCTCTCCCAGGGTTCTTTTCACTTAATGGGCATTGCTGTACACTCCCAGCATGGCTTCTAGTGGGCGTTTGCAGAGGAACCTGTATGTGAATCTATGAAAGCTCTGAAAACAACTGACCTGCATTTTAATAGGAAGAGAAAATACATTTCAGTCCCAGAATGCACCTTGTCTAGTACCTTTCAATGCACTGAAATCTGGCTTTGCCTCTGCTCTGGCCTAAAAGAGCTAAGTGTCTTCATTATCTATGGGATCCAGACTTTTCCCGGAGGTCTTGCTCCCAGGACTGAGTGTTTAGTTGCTATGCTATCTGGCAATACAAAAGCTCCCTGAGTTTTTCTAACTTGCTCATCAGTCTCCCTCCTATGAGTAGAACAGGTTAGTAACTTAAGTGAAGAAACATTTTTATAGGACTGGAAAGTTGACTCAGCAGTTAAGAGAGCACGATGCTCTTCCAGAGGACCCAAGTTCCACTCCCAATTATAGGTACAGAAAGATCTGGAGTCTCTGGTCTCTGTGTGCACCTGCACACTCACACACACATATACACACACACACTAAATAAAAAGTTTTCAAAGAACTACTTTACCATAGGACTCTAAGATGCTGCCATAGCAACGGCTCAGCAAGAGGAGCCCTCTTAGGATTCAAATCACATTTTCTTTAACTATATCTAATTTATTCAGCATAAGCTTGTCTTCTGGTCTCATTTACTCTTTGTAAGAGGAATTTGCTCTTCCTTTCGTTTGTCTTCTTGTTGCTATTATTATAATTTTTGAGATCAGGGTCTTTGTTACTCAAGCTGGCCTCATGTTTGTGGACTCAAATGATCCTCCTGCCTCACTCCAGGGCAGCTGGGGTTATAGAGAGGCGCTGCTGTTGATGGAGAATTAGCTGTTTGTGCATTTTAGTCACACTTATTCTTAGGAGAATGGGACATGGGTCAACTACATAAAGTCATGCAAAACAACAATAAAGTTAAATCCCTTAATTAAAACAGTGGTTCAGCTGGGATCAGTACACAGGATCTGAATGCTCAACAGTTTCGGTATTAATTAACCATCATAATCAATTGATGCACCAAAACAACCAGAGCTTTCTTTGACATCTATTGGAACTTGTTAACGTTAATTGAGTTTTTAGATGAATTATGTTCTAGATTCACCTACCCCTCACCTTCATAGATTATTGACAGTGTATTTGGTTTGCTGGTGTGATGATCACTACGTCTTTCCTATATGAAAACCTATCCTTTCAGGCTTTAATTTATACTCAACAATACCCAAAGCTCTAGGATCTACCTTAGAACATACCCATCCCCCAAAATTTTGCTTATGCATGAGAAAAACTAAGACCCATAGAAATTCAGCAGTCATCTCAAGAACCCAAAGTCACATCCAAAAGAGAGGTTCTCAAATCCCAGCTGAGCCCCTGTTCAGAACACTCTCAATGATGCTAAGGTTGGTTGGTACCTGTGTCTTGTGTCTGGGCCATGGAAGAAATGCTTTCCTGATAAATCAAGTTAACACTATTTGATTGAGCAACAGGTAGTTACTCAGTGCTTGGTCCAACGTGCCTTTGAGAGACATTGCCCTATTTAAAGGCTTCAGATACTTGTTAAATGAAAGAAGCCATGGGAAGTCTTATTAACTCTTCAACGGATTTTTTGACACCTGCCAATTTTTAGAGTCAAGGAACTTTAGCTTTCTCTGTTTAATTTCCTAGAGGACCAAGCTCTTTCATTTTCATAATCACATAGTCAGTTCTCCATATGCCTGCAAACCATGATGATTAGATAGTGTTTTCCTAAAGTACAGACTTGGGGCTTACAGGTTGATTTCTTAAATGATACGCTATTATTAATTTTTTCTTAAGTATGTTTTTATTTCCTCCCTGTTATTTATTTCAAACAAGTTCCTCTTAATTATGCACGGGTTCACTGTAGCCCCATCAACGTGTTGATTGCTCACTTATCAGATTCCATGCTCTCCTTGGCACAGGGTAGGGTGTGTTTATCATCATCACTTTAGTTGTCATTATTCCATTAGCTACAGCATTGTTACTAATGACACGGACAGCAGGAACCATGACCATTTTGGCTAGAGAGAGCACTGAAGTAATGTAGGTCAACCTACCTCTACCAGCAGTGAGCAACCATTGTCTCCTCAGAAATCAATGCTCGTGAATCGGCAAGTAACACCAAGATCAAGTGATTTCAACCTCCCTGCTCTTCCTAGAATGCATGACCCTGATTTATATTTACTAACATGATAAACGATAGCCTCCTGTTCTAGGTAACTCTTGTCAACGGACCATAGGCTAGAATCAGCTGGGGAGGAGGATCTTTAATTGAGGGACCGCCTCCATCAGACTGCCCCATGTGAAAGTCTGTGCATCGTTGTCTTGATGAATGATTGATGTGGGAGGACCAGCCCACTGGGAGCGGTATCACCCTTGGGCTGATGCTCCTGAGATGTATAAGAAAGCAGGCTGAGCAAGTCATGAGAAGCAAGCCAATCAGCAGCCTTCTTCCATGGCTTCTGCTTCAGCCCATGCCCTGGTTTCCCTCAGTGATAAACTGTAACCTGGAAGTGTAAGATGAAATAAACCTTCTCCTTACCAAGTTGTTTTTGGTCATGGTGCTTACCACAGCAACAGAAAGCAAACTCAGATACATGTCGTGAATATTCATTTGCATGTCTGTCTAATCCAACTGCAGTGAGTTACAGATGTATGGGCTCAAGCAGGGCATGTTATAGCATAGTGCGAACCAAGTTGTTTCACTTTATCAAAGACGGCAGCTGATTCTGCTCTGTATCTCATACTGGAACATGTATGCGCTTACAGAACATGAAATTCAGGTAAATGGCAACAGTTGTTCAATACCCACCAAAGCCCCAGCCTTTGGAGGCATTGGCTAGACTCCAATAACCCTCAGCATATTGAGCCCCTAGGCTTCCAGCACTGGCTACTGAGGCAAGCTCAGCCTGGAAGTAGGAAATACACAGAGATAGAAAAGGATTAGGGAGACAGGCTTGAGGCCTAGGGGAGCTTTCAATCTAGCTGGAGTTACAAAGAGATAGCAAAGAATTAGATGCCTAGACCCTGGGCCTACAAGAGCTTTCAGTCTAGTTAAGGAAAAACAAGATCTCATACATTCCTGTTAGATATTTTTAAAAATCATTATAAAATATTATTATGAAGCCAAATGTAATATAGGCAATTTTTAAAGTTGAAAATATAGTCATTGAAGCAATTCAGAATAAAAGAATAATCAATTTTTTTAATCTAATTTTTTAAAAAATTTCTAAAGGCATTAACTTTAAGTTGGCTACAAGTATAAGTTAGTAGAGAAGAAGAGATTTCTGTTCACTAATAAGTCCTGCATCTGTGGCTTATACTGGCCTCACCTGGGCTGCATCACAACATGACTGTGATGTATCCCCTAGCTGTTAGCTGGTGATGTCACATCTCCAGATGTTGGACCTCTCCAACATAGAGACTCTGCTTTTCTGCTTTCAATGTCTGATATGCCTAACCTGCACATGTCAAGTACATGAGAACCGCTTTTTTTTTTTAATTTACATTAGTGTTCTGCCTCCATGTATGTCTGTGTGAGGGTGTCAAGTCCCCTGGAAATGGAGTTACAGACAGTTGTGAGCTACCATGTGGGGAGCTGGGATTTGAACTTGGATCCTTTGGAAAAGAGCAGCCAGAGCTCTTAACCACTGAGCCATCTCTCCAGCCGTGAGAACCACTTGCTGAGTTGACTTGAAGTAACTGAAGGAAGACGTGTCTTACGGGAAGAAATGTAAAAGTCCAACAACACACAAGGTGTCAATTTAAATTTTATGCATTCTTAGCAAGCAGAAACCACCTGAATTAAACCGATGGCCATTGCAGCCCGCAAGCCCAGAGGCTGAGAATAAAGATGGAGTTTGAACCCTGAGCACCAGGCACAAAGAAGGACAACTGTAGTACACCCAGGGGTCACTAACCGGGACAACAGGGTGACATGAAACCTTATCACACAGGAAGGGGTAACAAGCCAAGGAGACATATCAGGAAAACTCAGCACCAGGAGGAGTGAGGTTTCCTGAGAAAGGACAGTTGTCAAGAATAGATCATTTGCTCTGTTCTGGAAGAACAGCTTCTCGTTCCATTTTCAACCAAGCTCATGTAACTCCCATCATTCTCTCAGAAAAGCTTCTGACACTTTACTGCCTGATGGCTATAATTAATGTCAGACCCAAAATTAGAAATCAAAAATTCTATTTGATCCTTCAGTTTCAAGTTGGACCTAGAGTATGTTTTGGCATGATTACTAACTGTTAGCAGAAAGTTCTGGAAACAGATGTAGTCTTGATATGTGCTCTAAATATGAAACACATTGCAGAAAGAGTTGGAGATAAAAATATATACTGCTTATGCACACTCTGGCCGTGTCATTTCCTGTCCTTATCAAGAATAAAAGTCTCTGAGTTTTGCCCTTCTTTTGTTGTTCCAGGTGAGCACTCTTTAAAAAAATAAGTACATTAATTTACTTGTGTGTGTGTGTGTGTGTGTGTGTGTGTGTGTGTCTGTCTGCCTGTCTGAATGAGTCTCTCCATCCCCATGCGCGCGCGCACGCACACACACACACACACACACACACACACACACACAATAGCACAACTGTGGAAGCCAAAGGTTAACTTTCAGGAGTCAGTTCTCCGGTTCCATCATATAAGTTCTGAGGGTTGTTAGGTTTGGTGCCAAATGCCTTTACCCTCTGAGCTCTCACACTAGTCCTGCTTTCCCATCTTTATAACCATCTTGTTTGTTTCTTCTGTCTTCTTTTCCCCCAGTAGCTCTTTCCTTGTACTATAATAAGCACTAACTACATGCCAGAAATTGTGGTAGGCTACAACAATGATCCAGAATATGTGAGACACGGCTACTATCCTTGAGAAGCTTCCCTTTGAGTGAACAGAAAACTGTATGTAATGGAACTCCAGAGGGAACTGGAATCAACCGTGCAGCCTCCCTGTTATCTTTCTAGAACCTCAGTGATGGACCACTGTTTCCTCAGAAGCTGGAAAGCATGCGGTATACATCTTCTCGGAAATATATGGGCACTGGAGAGGTTGGGCAGAGTACGAAGATGGTACGAGGTGCAGTGCAGATAAGATAATAGTTTGCTAAGAAGGAAATGCTGGGTGGAGCTATGATGCCTGAGAGGAGGCCACTGGGTCCTGCATACCAGCTCTGAGAGCCCTGGCTTAGAGGGGGAAGCAGCATTGGGGTTCTTCAGGAGTGCCAGGTGTCTGAGAGAAAATGGGAACACCTTTATCTAGGAACAGCAAATACAGCCAAGCAAGCACATGAACGAATTGTGATTTTTATCCAAGTCTGTTCTGTATTTGCATCCATATGAACTATCACCTAAACGAGGTTGCCATGGACCAAACTAAGAAAAAGGCCTGTGGGGTGTGTGTGTGTGCTCAAGTGCAAGCTTCTATGGGCAGGGGCATCTGTGGTTGGGGAGTGTGCATGATGATGTCTGCATGCCTGTGGAGGACAGAGGACAACTGCAGGTGTCACTCTTCCTGAGCCATCCACTTGTTTTTGAGACACGCTCTCCTTTCCAGTCTAGAACTTGCCCATGAGGCTAGGATGGCAGGCCAGAGAGCTCCAGGAATCCACCCACTGCCTCCCCACTGGTGTGACTGTAGGCACACATCATAATGCTCGGGTTTTACGTGAGTTCTGGGGATCAAACTCAGGTCCCCCGTTCTTGCAAGCAGACGTTTTACCAACTAAGCTATCTCCCCAACCCTAGAAAAAGAAATGAAGACTTATTTATAGTTTAAAATATATGCTTATGAGTGTTTTGCCTTCAAGAATTAATGTACATAGTGTGCATGCAGGAATTCACAGAAATCAAATATCAGCATTGCAGCCTCTGAAATGGGAGCACTAGGGACAGAGCTATCACGTGGGTGCTGGGGACCAAACCTGGGTCTTTTGCAAGAGCAGTAAGTGATATTAACCACTAAGCTATCTCTCCAGCCCTAGTGAAAATATTTTAATTAAAAACAGAAACAAATACAAGCCAGACTGAGTATGTGGAAAACCATTTGGTCACCACCCTTCATTCTTAGGACAGATACACTTCCCTAGGAAGATACATATAAAGTTTTTCTAATAAAAGTGTCATGGGTAGAGTCCATGGCAAAAGAAAATCAGGAGGTACAGAGAGAGTATTTGGGTTTTTAAAAATATAATAGCATTCTTCCACCACATTTTTAAAATCCCAATTATTTCAAAAAGTTTAAAAAACCATGGAGACAGTGAAGATATGTATGTATGTTTTCTAAAGAATTGGAAGAAGAAAGGAGTGCTATTAGGTGGTGGTCTGAGGGAGGCTTAGGACAAAGAACCTATTCTATATTATTTCACAGCAGTGGCTACATGATATTATAGGGTTGGCAAGGCCCACGGAATTGTGCAGCCCCAAATGTAAACCCTAAGGTAGACTGTGGGCTCAATCTCATACTAGTGGATCAATATTCAATTGTAACAATGCAAGACAGAAATGACAGGAGCCACTGGGTTGTGGCTGGAGAATATGCAAGCTATATAGTCTCAGTTTTCCTGTAGTAAAGGTAAAACTGCATAAATAATATTAACTTAAATCGTATTTATATGTATATACACACACAACACAGCGTCTTCTCTTCTTTCAAAAGTAATAATGCGGGGCTGGAGAAATGGCTCAGTGGTTAAGAGCACTGACTATTCTTCCTTAAAGGACCCGGGTTCAATTCCCAGGACCCACATGGCAGCTCACAATTGTCTCCATTTCCAAGAGATCTGACACCTTCATACTGATGCACATAAAATAAAAATTAAATTATTGAAAAAAATAATGCAACTTGGTTTTTCTCACTGATATTTATCTGGTACGTCCCATTGTCACCTTAGTCCTTGTAAAATTCTGAGACACAGGGATAAGCAATTTTGAGTCACTTTATTCCATGCAAACACTAAGGCACAATAAGCCAAGTGATGTGTCTAGGAACAGTAGAAAGAACCTTCAGTGACACAAACTAAAATCCAGTTTTCCTCAGCTAAACTGTCCCATGCTCTTCTTCAATGGCAGCGGCCACTGTGTCCTGAGAAAACCAGTACATCCGGTGAAAAGATCACACATTCCCAAGTGGATGTCTGTGAGAGCAGATTGCATCAAATCTTACAGGGAGATCTGTAGCCACATGCTTGTCACCTCTGTATAAGCATGACCCCTTTCTTTAACAGATCTTTTCCCTACGTGTGAGTGATTGCATACGTGTCAAAGGTTAACCCCCTCTCCAAACCCCCACTGCAACAATTGACAATAGCCTTGTATTTTTAAAAACAGAGTCAAACCACATATGTAGCTTAGACTCTGAGCTGGGCTACCTAAGGCTAACTACAAATAACTGCAATTAGTCATGCAAACAGCCTTCGTCACCCTTCTGGCCTGGGCCAACATTCTCCAACTGGCAGGGTAGGATTAGAAACCGTGTCCTTATTCCCAGCACCAGAGTAAACTGAGGCTCAAACAGGAGTAAGACAGCATGTGCTCTTGTCAGAAGACCGACTATTTTCAGGGAAAGCAAGATGAACTCTGACCTACAAATTTGAAAACGCCTAGATCAATCGCCAGCGATGTGGTGAGAGGAACACGGAGCATGCCATTGTTAACACATGGGACTTGCCTTTGTTCAGGGTCTATTAAATTTAATAACTTCCCCCTTTATGGCTTTACACAGAGACCCTCTTCTAAATAAGAGTGGCTCCCATAGAATTTAATTACTTGGCCGTGGTTGCGGCAACAAGGGCGTGTTCACCCAGCAGGTGGCTCTTAACATAGGCTTCAGGGGAGAAACAAAGGAGAGGGTCTCCGGGGTTTGACCAGGGGGGGTTTACCAGCGTTGTTTTAACTTTGTGCTTTATTAGTAATCATTGCTGGAGCTTTCCTTTTAAACTTCCCGAAGGCCTTGCTCACTCCTGCGTGCAGAGGTGGAGCAGCGTTCTGTAGAAATGACTTCGAGCATGGATGTGGCGAACTACTGGAGCTATTGATTTCAAAACCTGAACTCCAGGAGGCACGGCAGGGATGTTCAAGGGACACCTTTTCTTAAATGAGTTCCATCCAACAACACCTCTGGGTTTTAAATTACGTGGGCTGATCCCCCTAACAGATCTCAAGTGATCAAGTGGTCCCCCAAACTCCACACTGGCAATTCCTCTACTTTGTGGTAGCGATAAAATCATTTTCAGTGACTTTATTTGTTGGGCTAATGCCTACTCTGCTGAGTTCTGGAAATATCAGTTCAGGAACTGAGAGCCATTAAGATAGAAACCTCCTCAACAGCCTTGTGAAGCTGAGTGAAATTGCTTCTGATATTAAGATATTTTTTTAAAAAGAGAGTCAAGACTGCTTGCTTAAACAGAGAAAACAAAAACGAAGAAGAAACTTTCAGGGGAAAATAAATTTATGGAAAAGGTGTAAATGCCATGAAACAGTTCTTGATGTAACTCCTAGTGGCCTCTCCCAAAGTAGGGCAGACAACAGCTATGGTTCTTCGCCTGTGTGTGTGTGTGTGTGTGTGTGTGTGTGTGTGTGTGTGTGTCGTTAACATGGTCTCCAGAGATCACAGGAGGCCCACTGTGAGAAAGAACACAGGAAAGTGCCTGTGCCAGCCCCTGCACCTCAAAGTCACAGAAGAGGTGGTCAGATAGGAGGGAGGGAAGGAGGGAGAAAAGCCAACTGAAATAGAGAGAGCCTGTGGGTTCCTGGGTGGTCGACAAGGAGTCTTCTTTCAGTGGTAGGATTAGTGTGTGCAATACCGTTCGAAGGTCAATATATCTACAAAGTATTCTACAATGACCTTCAGGAAAATTATTATGGTTGTTACGTGATGCCACACAGAAGTGCTCTGCACACACACAGCGGCATGGGTGACGGCATCCTTACAGTGGCAAAGCCCTGCTGTGGTCTGGGCTACATACAGCTTTCTGGTCTCTGCGTTGTCACAACTTTAAGAATTTCATGCACCCTCCCTTGGCTCCTCTATGTTACTTATCTTCTCTGTGTCTGTGCCTCGTAGTATGCTTGTCCTGTACTATACGGCTAAAATCCACTTATAAGTGAGGAACCTTGTAGAAAAGTGGGAGGAAAGAGAAAAGGACCTGGAGGTGACAGGAGCTCCACAAAAAGACCAGCAGAGCCAACTAAGCAGAGGGGCTTGTTGAGACTTGAAGTATCAACCAAGGACCATGCATGAACTGGCCCTAGACCCCCTACACAGATGTAGCAGATGGGCAGCTTAGGCTTCATGTGGGTTCCCTAGTAAAGTGGGGACTACATCTGACAGGATCTCACTGACAGCTTTTTGATCACTTCCCCTGGCAGGACTGCCTTGCCAGGCCACAGAGGAAAGGGACACTCTCAGTCCTGAAGAAACTTGATAAGCTGGGGTGGATGGGAAAGGGAGATCCCTTTTCTGAAGAAAAGTGGAGAGGGAGAGAGGAAGGGAGGCACTGAAAGACTGACACAAGCTAATGTGAGGTCACCTATAAAGCCACCTCGGGTTGGGATGCTCCTTAAACTTATTATATAAGGTCATACTTATTGTAATGCCTGTGATAGGGGGAGAAGCCCAGAACAGTCAGGGCTGTCCCTGCATTATAATGTCATGAGGCTGGTATCTGATACATTGAACTTGACTTTTATAACTTAAGTGAGTATGGTCCAAACCCGTTACTATCAAGAAGGACCCATCTGTCAGCTAGATGACAATAGCATAGTGTTTAGTTATGAGCCTACAAACTACTCTTGTTCTCATGGGAGTATTTAAGGCTGCCTGGAATTAAGGGAAAACATTCAGATCTTTTTATATATTGTGCTATGAACTTCAAGACATCCAGTAGTGCAGCTTTCTCTGTAATGAGCGGCAGGTAATATGCCTTCATTATTTTATATTCAACTCCATATTCATTTTATACCTTAATAACAATAATGTAGATACTTTAGTAATTATATATGCTATATATTTTATGAAGTAGTTTTTTTTTTCATTCCACAGCATAGAAGTGTTAACTCATTTAAAAAAGACTGAAATATTCCAAAGAATTTTTTGTTTTAAATATGTTCTGTGAGGATGGCAAATAATCTACCTTAAAAAGTTTAGGTTCCTATTTATTTTCTTAATTTAAGCCAAGCCTTGCCTGCAAATGACACACAGATATGCAATTTTAAAAACAACTTAGCTTCAATATATCAGCTATAATCTGTCTCATGCTGTGTGTCACGTCTGTCCTGAATAATTTATACTCCCCCAGTGATTCTAATGGATCATTATTATACCCCTATTAATAAAGTTTTATAAACCTAGGTTTTAGTCAGTTAAGGAGCTTGCCTGGTGCTTCTGTGAGATTCAAACATGGGTCTGAAGCTACTATTCCTCGCCCAGCATCATCTGCAGGTATTTTGTGCATCCCTCTGGAAGGGGAGATGTTACCTGAAAGCATCTCAGAGGTGACCGTGGGGCTTTGGGGGGATGGTGATGGTGGTTAGTGTTTGAGCTGTCTATGTTACAGCAAACGGTAGGCAGACAAGAGGGTCGGGGGCACATAGATTCCATCCAATGGGTTTATTTTCTAGAGGAAAAAAACCTTCAAGGTCCATCTCATCTACCTTGAGGATGGTTTTATATATTGAAGAGAATAATAACAACGTAGAAATTGTGAGTTCAGCCCCCAGTGCTCTACAGAACAACCATCTCTCTGACATAATCTCTGGGATGAGCCCTGGGGAGTGGAACAGCACTGGGTCCTGGTGGTGTGATCCGAGCCTGTCAGGTAGTGCTCGGGGTGAAGGCACAGCCCCACAGCCAAGAGTGAGGTCAGGAGGTACAAGGTTCTCCCAGCTCCTGACAGTCTGCAGCTGCCTGGTCCTTCCTGTTTCTCCACATGCTGACAGGAGGGATTTTCTGTTCTCTTTTGTGTTTATACAGAACCTCCACCTTGGCTCCCTGTTACTCCTTTACCAGTCACAACTCACAGAGATGCTCGGAGAGGAGGAAAAAACTGGACTGGACTGAATTTTAAACCAGTATAAAGCGGGAGCTCATTCCTGTCTTTGGCTTAAGATCAATCACAGCTACAGAACCAGCCAGCTTCGGCTCCTGCCTCCTTCTCTGTAGAATGGAAAGAACTATACTGTCTCTTCATGGAAATGCTTGAAGTGACAAGATCAAAATAACCGGGCTGTTCCACATCACAGGTGTGAAAGGCAAACACTGATGACTAGCCCATTGGGCAGTCATCTGTTCAAGGTTGCTTACAGCTGTTTTCATGGTGAATCCATATATGAACACACCTTGCTTAAGAAAATGCTGCAGGTTTGTTTCTCTGTAGCTACAATTATCCTCTGGGGCTCTTTCTTTCTTTTTAAAGATTTATTTGCCTTTATTTCCTGTGTATGTGGGATTGCCTGAGGGTATGTATGAGCACCAAGTGTATGCTCGGCTTGTCACTGGTAGAGATCAGAAGAGGGTATCAAATCCCCTAGAACTGGAGTCGTAGGTGGTTTTGAGTTCTGGGAAACAAACTCACACCCTTGCAAGAGCAGCAAGTGCTCTTAATGGCTGAGCCATCTCTCCAGCCCCACTGGGGCTTTTCCAAGGAGCAAAAATCTGCTTCAACTACAAAGGGTTGGTCATATAGAAGCCCAAAGGGACCCTCAATGCGAACAAGTCTGCATACGTCAAAGGTGCCTTTGGCCCTGCGCAAAACCAATTCTTTGTCTGGAATACAGATGAAATGATCAAAATTCAGTGCTTGATCTTCATCTAAGCACTGAGGCCTCAGCCCTGAGCAAACTTTCTAGCCCCCTGTGTATCTTCCTCTTCCTCTCCCGTGTCCTTGATTGATGTGTTGCCTAAAGGAGATGGTGATTTCCCTCAAGAGAGATGGAAACTGAACGTCTATACTATATTTGGCCCAGCTCCCGACAGATGTCATGCGACTCATAAGCAAAGGCAGCAGTGGTCAATAAAATGTGGTGACATGGTTATCCAAAGAAACTTCCAGCTCTCCCTCCACCCCTCTCCCATCCCTACTCACCCCAGGGGGGGTCCATCTGCAGCAGAAAGTGTGAAGGCACTAGGACCAGAGAGCCCTTTCCTGCTACTCGCTTGAGAAAAGAAGCCTTCCCTCCTCCCAAGTTGAAAGAAATAAAGGAGAGTAGCCTAATGGAAGCCTGCTGGTGGAGCTCCGGCTTGTCAGTGATGCGACTCAGCAGGGAAAGTAACGGCTCCGAGCTTTGCAGAACATTGACAGAGGGAGAGAAACGGAAACAGAGACAAAGAGAGAGAAAGAAAGGCATTAACCTGGCCAGGAGTCAAACAGGTGCTTGGGGCCCAAACACTGACACAAGATGACACGAGATACAGTGGCTTGTGTGGTCCTGTGGAGTTATGGCTGATTATGAATGTGATCAAGGGGGTGGGGGTGTACATCAGAGTGAGCAGAGAGGTTGTTTCCCTTATTTATGGGCCTCATATGGCCGGGCGAGGCCCTCAGCTTCTCTCTGCATGTCTATCTGAAGCCTTTACTGAAACTTTCTGGCTCCCTCTTGCTAAATTCTGCAGGATGGAGAAGAGGATGGCCAGGTCTTTTCAGGCACCCACACGCCTTCACCATGATCCACAAGCTTTGGGCGTCTTTGGTGTCATGGATTTGTGAGCACGGGGGCTGTCATGCAGGGTGACAGTGTGCCTCCATCTTGAGCTTCCTCGTGTTGCCTTTTAAGGTTCCTCTGGGCCTCACTGTGCTGTGAAAGACTAGGTCTCTCTTATAGGTACCCTAAGCTTGAAGGTGATCTCCCTTGGAACTGGTGGAGCTCGGGCATTAGGAATGAAGTTGTGGTGCCATCAGTCTGTACTTTGTCTTACAAGCAGAGGAAGGCCTGGCATTTTTTTCCCTAGGGGGAGAAGGCCCCAGAAAGACAGCACCCCTCAAATGGGATGCAATTCGAGCAGGACACTAACTGGGCACCACTAAAGATTGTCTTAAGTAAAACGTGCCATCTCTGATGGATTTTCATCTCTTGAATTAAAAATGTTCGAGTGTTTGAAAGCCCCATAAATTCAGAAGACTGGTTGCCTAATGCCACCTGTCTCTGATAGACAGTGACTGTGAGCATAGATAAGCCAGGCTTGTTCCATCCCCACCCCGCACCCCCAGCCCCCGTGCAGGGGTGGGCTTCTAGTTAAAGCTTGGTCTTTACCTGAAATACGCCTGGGCACGTCGGTGATGGCAGGTAGCCCAGTGCCCCGCGTGGAAGACAGCGGCGTGGTGGAGTGGATGGATGGGGATGTCATCTGGCTCAGGTAAGAAGGATAAGACTGGTCATAGGACCATGGTGGGGAAGATTGTGCCTGCCTGGGATCTGGGGGTGGGGGAAGGGAAAGATGAAAAACAAAAACAGTTCAGTATTTTAGCTCCCAGCCTTAGAAACATGCAGCCCAGAACTTAGACACAGCACAGACGAAAAAAAAAAAAATGAGACTATAAAATAAATAATAATAATGAATATCTCCCATGACCTTTCCCTTTTAGGCCTCAAATAGCTGAGAGCTCTGTAGACTTGATGTCTCAATGAACTCAACAAAATGGGTGAGCATGAGGCCCATTTGTCTCTCTTATACATAAATATTTCTACTTGGAAAGTCTAGTGGCCATTTAGAAAACAATCCACTTTGCTTATTTTTACAAAGTAGAATTTATTTTATTTATTCTCTGTATTTTCAAAATTCCTTCCCTGAACACTCTAAATTATACATATATTTTTTTTCTGTCAATTAACTTGTATAACTTTACAAAAAGATATAGACCGCACTTTTCACTGTTGCTTCTGTGTTTCAGGGGTACTTCTTTGGTCTGAAAATGCCTGATTCTGTGCTTCCCTTATGGTGGGCTTTCTTTCTGGGAGGGTCAATGAAATGGCATTTTCGAATGGGGGAGTCAAAGGATAAAGATGGGGATGAAAACGGAGGAGGCAGCACGTATACAGATGAGAAAGGAAGGAAGCAGGATACATTATCTAATGTAGAAAGCTAAAACAGAAAACAACCTTTGAGAAAGGACAGAAGTCAATTTTAAAACCAACTATGATTGAATGCTGAAAAGCTACACTGCCATCCAGGTTCAAAGTTAAACATGTGAGTTCCTGACAGCAAGAAGATGACCCCAAACAGAATAGGGAAATGCTTTAATCCCACTGAAATCTCGTCTTTAAAAAGTGTCATGTGCTAGGGCTGTGGCTTCACGTTCCTCACAGGCACTGATAATAAAAGTAGGGGGCAGAAAACTGATCAAGGTTAACTGCAGAGAGCTGACAATGTCTTTGACATTTCTCCACTGGAGTTCTGAAAGGTGGATATTCAAAGCCAAGAAGTTTATTAAAAGGCCATCACCATTTGCATAAGAAAAGAGAGGGCAATTTTGCATTGTTTCCTTTTTCCCTCTTTGATCCTATGCTACCTGGTATTTCCTAGGGGGTCACCTGTTCAAGTACTAACTAGGCCCAGATGTACAGAGCCTCCTGGATCAGGTAAAACTGAGTGTGTTCAGGGTGCTTTGGGCAGAGATAAGTAGGTAAATTTGTTACTATTCCCAATATAAAGACTGTGTGCTGTTTTAATCTTACTCAGAAGCTAAGTAACAGGATCATAAACAAATTTCACATAATTGTTTTTATTTCATAACTTAAAATTTTTGTGCTTATTTTAAAACTTAACTAACTTGGCTTTTTTTTTTTTTTCAGGGCAGTTGGTATATTTGAATGTAGACAGGCTTTGGAATGTTTAGAACTGGGTCAGAACTAGCTCTGAGAGAGAATTTCCACTCTCTCCTTGGCCTTGACCACACAGAGCCTGGGTGTGCTCATCCATAAAGAGACTATTATAAAGACCTGATCACGGGAATGTGAGATCACATGAAAAAACTATTGAGGAGAACACTACACAGAAGACTTTCAGAACATATCCACCCATTATTTTAAGATTAATTCTTAAATGGTGTGTGTGTGTGTGTGTGTGTGTTCACATGAGAGCAGGTGTCTGCATGGTCCAGAAGAGGGCATTGGATCTCCTAGAGCTGAGATTTCAGGAGGACGGAAGCCATCCAGTGTGAGTGCTGGGAGCTAAACCCCCACACCTCTAAAATGCAGTACATACCCATACATACCCTAGTCTGTGAGCCATATCTCCACCCCTCATTCTTAACATTCTTTTCTTAAAACAACAACAAAAACCACTCATGGTTGTTCCCTACGTAAAGCACATCAGAAGTAGAGTGCATTAGGGGCAGGTATAAACTTCTCCCATTGACTCTCAGTCTTTGAAAATGAACAGTGAAATTAAAAGAAAATCTGAACAGTCAATTTCAGGTTTATTTCTCAAAATAAAAAGGAGTATATAATAAGACATGGATCTTTCCTAGGCTATTTCCTCTTTTAAAGCCTCTTAGTTTTTTGTTTTTTTTTTTTTTTCCTATGCAGTGAAGCTGTTGAGTTTCAGCTCTTCCTTGTTTATTTGTTCAGTTTGGAAACAATTTATTTAAAGATTATCTAAATAGGACATACTTCCTTGAGTGGAAATAATTAAATACATCTGGATATTTATCTGATGTTTACTGACATTAATAGATACGGAGAGGGGGGACACCCAATTCAAGTTTAAGGACCATTTACCTGAGTTTGCAATTCAAGAAGGGAGTAGTACTGTTCTAACATAAACTTTCCATCAGAAAGCTAAAAGATATTTGATGATTAAAAATAATGAATCTCTATGCTTTAAAACTCCCAAGGTTGAGATTATGCAGATTGGCAGCCATTCAACTCCGAGTGACTGGTCCTTGTTATCCACAGATACTGATACACTTCCTCGCCTCCCACCACAAATGCGAGTTACTATTTAGAGAGATGGAAATCATCTTCAGATGGAGAGGGGCTGGTTCCTTACAGAGCAGGAGAACTGTCTCAGAAAGGCCGGGACAGGACTCAGGCACGCTCTCGACAGATGAAAGGGACAGCCACTACATGGCTACAAGAGGGGGTTCTGCAGGAACAGAAGCTGGATTTACAGAGTCTAGATTTAACTGCACCGGACCGCTTCCTCAGCAAGTGGTCTGACCTGTGTAGCCAGTCCTCAAGGGCAACAGTGAGTTAGCGTAACAGTCCTCCTCACCTAAACTGGGAGGGGGAAGGGGATCACAACAAAATGCAGGGGATGACTGTAATAGTTAAACCTATCACAAAGGGAGTAAGGGTCCCTGGTTGTGACATGCAGCCTTAGTCATTCTCCTTGTGCTGAGAGACAGCCCAGTACAGTGGGAAATGAACTGGCCTTCTAATGAGACAATGTGGGCGGGAGGGACAGTCTACTATTTATAAGTTATATGACATCAGCTAGATGAGCAGACTTCAGTTTCCTCGTCTGGAAGTAGCATGCTGAGGCAAATGAAGACAGAGGGAGTCAAGGTTTACAGCTCCCCACTGTGATGAGTAGGTCCTGTAAATTCTTAGCCCCAGTGGTTTATCTGTAAAATGGGAGTAATGATGCTGATTGGGTTTCATGAGCATAGCAGGAACTATGCCAGATCTGATACTTTATCTGCCTCTCCGGGTACCTATTAAGCAGATAAGAGGTGCTAGCTATAAAATGAATACAATCATAACTACTGTTGTGTTTGGAAAACCAGATAAAAATAAAGCATTTTGATAAATTTAAGATCGATGTGAAAACCATTATTTTGCTATCACAGCTCATGAGGGCAGGTTCTACCCAGTGACCTGGGATGTCTTTCTTAGGGCTTCTCACCTTAAATAAAAATGGCAATATCATCTCTGCGTTAAAGCCCTCACAGCCAAAGTCAAATAATACACAGTGAAGGGCAAATCGGCATCATTATCAAAGGAATAAAAATCTGACTCTACCACTCTCTGGACTATCTGAGTTGGCGTGCAGCTATTAAATATTTCTGAGATCAGATGGTATAATTAAATGTACGCCTTGAGCATACAAGCCACTCAACAGTGAACTTCCAGGTGGCTTGAATAAATACCAGAATGATAAAATGTTGTAATCAATCATTCTAAAACTCTCTTTAGCTATGAAAGAGTTATTATACTGAGGAAGTTTCACATAAAATTTCAGCCTGCCAGATCTCAACTAGGATGGTTCATTAAAGAACAACATTGTTTTCAGTGGAGGCCTTTCCCAAAAATGTTCTCACTAACACCAAACAAGGGAAGGGTGCTTTGTCCTTTGTCACTGAGATGATTGGCTGTCGCCCAGCCAATCTCTCTCAAGGTCAGTCCTCATCCTAAAATTGTATGACAATGGCAGCGGAGACAGGAGAAAGAGTAAAGAAGAATAAATTGTAAGAAGCACTATGGTGTTCCCACTAGACTGAGTATGAGGAACAATGACCTTAAATTGAAAGGGAGTGTGCTGAGCAGCCCCCACCCCCACCCCAGGCCTTCCCTAACTCTAGGTGAATGAGCAAACAGATCATTGATCTCACAGATGCCAATCCTAGGTCACTGGCTGGACAAAGGACATGCCTGTCTAAGCTTCAATTTCATCAGCAACTTAGGGAGAAACAAAACATCTCCTTTTCAAACTTGTGAAGATTGAGAGAGTATGTGTGTGTAACAGAGCCCAGCATGTGGTCAGACTGCATCTGTGCTCATTTCGCAGATGTCCTAAATCAACCATCTTTAACACTGACCCTGCTTCCTTCTTGAACTTGGTTTCATCTCAGAAAGAGAAAATCCCATGCTTTCAAATAGGATAGCCTCCAGTTTTCCAGTCTTGTGGTGGGAGGAAAATGGCTAAAATATTTGTTTCCTAAGAATGCGTAAACTTAAATATATTGTTACAATGTATGTGTGTATGTATATGTGTGTATGTGCATATGTATGGGTGTATGTGGTATGTGTGTATGTATGTGTGTATATATGTGTATGTGTGCTTGTGTATGTGTGTATATATGTGTACATGTGTGTATATGTGTGTTTGTATATGTATATGTATGTACATGTGTGTATGTGTTTTTGTATGTTTCTGTATGTGTGTATGTGTGTGTACAGTTGTTAATGCAGTGGAGATAAGTCACTTAACCAGATCTCATAAAAGCTTCCTGAACTGCACTTCCTGAAGAAACCTGAGCCTTCTGAGAAACTCTGACCTCAGGTGAGTCAGAGCAGGTACGGCTAGAGCCACAATACAGGACAATACAGAACCTAACTGTGCAACAGACCTTAGGATTCACCATGAATCAGCTCAGCCCTGGGTTCCTTTGCTTAAACCCACTGCAGCCACATGGCATGGCTTATTTTCTGGGTCTTCAAAACAGGAAGAAAGCATCAGGAGCTGTGACTCCAAACTAAGAACAGTCTTGATTTTTGAGGCTCCAAAGCATGAAATGTATCAAGCATGGCCTAGAGATTGCATCCAGGGTACCAGCAACTACAGATGAGATGCATCTGCAATTTATCAAATAAATAAAATAATATATCAAAATAAATAAAACCTGGTGTGTTTTTTTAAAGATTTATTCATTGTTTATTTTAGTTTTTATGTGTATGTGTGTTTCTGCCTGCATGTGTGCATGTACGCTAAATGTATGCAGTCCCCGAGGAGGCCAGAAGATGGCAGGAGTTGCAGAAGGTTGTGCAGCACCTCATGAGCGCTGGGAACTTAGCCTGAGTCCCCTGGAAGAGTGGCAGCGCTCTTAACCACTGAGCCATCTTTCCAGTCGCTCTTGTTAAGCTTTTAATATTCTCATGATGTTTTCAAACTACCATTCACTTCTTTTATGTATCAACATTCAAAACCAGGGCCTAAAGTTGCTCCCGGCATTATAGAAGTGTGAATGTTTTTATGCAAATATTAATGTTTAGAAAGAAAATCTTTAGTGTTGCATTTATGTGCATATGCTCTTTAGTGCTTGGGAAATCTGAAATATTCAATTATCCCAAATATGTTTCAGTATCATTCCATCTCTATTTCTGCACAAACTCCTGCCACCTCTCCCCCAAAAAAAGGGGAGTTTAGCAGGAACTGAAAATCCAATTTGACCTGTAACATAAATTTGAGAGAGAAAAATCAAGTCTTTCCAATAATGGACCTACTGTCTGTATAGGCACAGTGTGATGGAGCGTAGTGATTAAATAGGACAGAGCAGCAGAGATGTGGGTGGTTCCCAGAGACGGGAACCAGATGGAACCAGAGAGAAGAGCCTCTAGCAGAATGGAAGCGAGTTCTGCATCTTGAGGTAGCACTATCCCTAATTGTCTGAGAAAACGCCAGATTGATTTCCAAAGTGGTTGTATAAGTTTACATTCCCATCAGCAATGGAGGAGGATTCCCCTTTCTCCACAACCTCTCCAGCATGTGTTGTCACATGAGTTTTTGATCTTAGCCATTCTGATGGGTGTAAGGTGAAATCTCAGGGTCATTTTGATTTGCACCTCCCTGATGGCTAAGGATGTTGAGCATCTCTTTAAGTGTTTCTCTGAAATTCTATATTCCTCTACAGAGATTTTTTTAATTGGATTACTTGATTTGATGCTATCTAACTCCTTTAGTTCTTTATATGGTCTAGATATTAGCCCTCTGTCAGATATAGGGTTGGTGAAGATCCTTTCCCAATGTGTAGGCTGTCATTTTGTTCTTATGACAATGGCCTTTCCTTTACAGAAGCTTTTCAGGCACCACTCCTAGGCATATATCCAAAGTATGCTCAACTATACAACAAGGACATTTGCTCAACCATGTTCATAGCAGCTCTATTCATAATAGCCAGAATCTGGAAACAACTTAAACATCCCTCAAAGGAGGAATGGGTACAGAAATCGTGGTACATTTACACAATGGAATATTACTCAACTATTAAAAATAAGGAAATCATAAAATTTGCAGGCAAATGGTGGGAATTAGGAAAGATCATCTTGAGTGAGGTAACCCAGAAGCAGAAAGACACACATGGTATATACTCACTCATAAGTGGATATTAGCCATATATTATAGGATAAACATTCTAAAATCTATACTCCTAAAGAAGCTAAAAAAACAAGGAAGATCTTAGGGAAGATGCTCAAACCTCATTCAAAAGGATAGACATTGGAGGCAGGAGAAGACAGGGACCAGGACTGGAGCCTACCACAGAGGGCCACTGAAAGATTCTACTGATTGAAGTATGGAAGTAGAGGCTGAGACTAATAGCCAAACTTTGTCCAGAGTGCATGGAATTTTATGAAAGAAGGGGGAGATAGGAAGACCTGGAGGGGACAGGAGCTCCAAAAGGAGACCAACAGAGCCAAAAACAAAACAAAATAAAAAACAAAACTGAGCCCTGGGAGCCCTGCAGAGACTGATACCCCAACCAAGGACAATGCATGAAGAGGACCTAAAACCATTGCTCAGATGAAGCCCATGGCAGCTCAGTCACCAAGTGGGCTCACTAGTAAGGGGAGCAGGGGCTGTCTCTGACATGAATTCAGTGACAGGCTCTCTGATCACCTCCCACTGGGGGGATGCAGCCTTGCCAGGACACATAAAGACAATGCAACCAGTCCTGATGAGACCTGATAGGCTAGGGTCAAATAGAAGGGGAGGATGAACTCCCCTATCAGTGGACTAGGGGAGGAGTAGAGGGGGAGAAGAAAGATTGGGAAGGGCTGAGTGAGGGGGCCAAATTGAAAAATTGTAATAAATGATAATAAAAAATTATTCTAAAAGAAAAAATGACAGGATAAAAAAGAAAGAAAGTGAGTTCTGAGTTGCCACCAGGAATGCCCAGCAGACATTTACCCAACGCTCATGTGTCCTAAGAAATCGTGCCTTCCTTTGTGAGAGCAGCTACTAACAGCTTGGGTTAAACTCTCATTGAAAACTAGGCAGGAAGGGAGAAGAACCAAGCATCGGACATAATAGGGCAGTCTATCCCCAGCATGTATTTGTGTTCTCAAGAATACTTCAAGGTTAGAAACGAGCCATGGAGCACCAAAGCCAGCGTGTTATTTCTAAGATCTCCACTGTCACTGGTATCCCTTTATCTCATCCCTGAGTTCCTAAGGAGTGTGTACTCTGCCTTCCTCTCTAAACCCCAAACACAGCAGCACAGAAGACGCCAGACCCAGGAGCTATACAGCACCTGGAAAGGGGTGACTCAGGTGTTTGACTTCCACCCACAGAACTGCAAGCAGTCATCCATGCAAAGGAAGGACCACAGGGAAGCAGGCTGTACTCGTGAAGCTAGACTGGAGGACAGCTGCGCACTCCCACAAATGATATGCGAGGGGCTCTCTGCCTTTGTCATACTCACAAATAACCAAAGGACGAAGACAAAAATATCATGTCCGTATGATTGAAGAGTAGACACTAAGAATAAGACACACGAGGGAGAGCCCATGTGGAACTTTTGAACTCCATTAGGGGAAGGAGTGGGACAGGCAGAGAGGGCTTTTTTTTTTTTTTTTTTCAAATCCCAGTAGAAGGGAGATGAGGAGCGAGGCTGGGGTTAGCAGTCCCCATGGATAAATACTTTGGTCATACAGGAATGTGTAAAGGGTTGGATTTCCTAAGAATCAAACAGAGACACACCCTGGACATGGTACGAGGCTTTACGCAGAGAACAGGGGAAACAGGGAACCACAGGCAAAGCCTGGACTAGCACACAACGCTGCTTCCTGTTGGCAGCACCAACAGAATTGTATAACTGTCCTGTTTAAAACATGACAAGGGCAGAGATTTCCATTCAGTGTGTGTGCAGTGGCCATAGCCACAGATGGAGAGTACAACTATGGGCTCTGCCATGCTGCCACCTCTTATTTGTCCATTCTTCCCTACTCGGTATTCAGGTAGGGCTGTGCGAGGCCCAGGTATTTACTGAGAAAAATGGACTATTTAAATTGAAGTGTAAACAGAGTCTACTTTAGAGCCACACCTCTTGGCCACTAACTACTAGCATCAAATATGGCCAATTACATTAACAGCCAATCACTGCCCTCTTCCCAACACATTTCTGTCACAATGAACGTATTTTCTCACTCACCCGTACTCTCATACATTGAAATTCCTAGTTCCAAACAAATGTACACGGGCTATTCAAGGTTACACGCTATGTTTTAGCCTGGGTTTTCAGAAAGCGCTAGCCTTACTCTATTCAGATCTTCTTGTCAAACAAGCACGGCCAAACACGAATAGCTTCCTCCATGTGAGTGTGCCACCACAGACCAGTAACGTAATTCATCAGATTCTTGCTGTTTTCTCAAAGCAAGAGTGGAGATGTGTTGCATTGGGAAAGCTTTTCCCGCCTATAAAATCCTGTGGTTCCTGCTCAGGAAAGTGAGCTCCCAACACTGTTCTTCCTGAGGCTAGCAAGTGCAACAGAAATGACAGAAGCCATGCAGCGCTGACTTGAGATGACCATAAAGGACAGCTAATAGGAAAGGACAAGGACAGGTGCCTTCCGTCAAAATGTGGCTCATGCTAGAGAGAGCCTGAGAATAGGACTTCTCATCAGGTCCCCAAACCAAGCAAGGTAGAAAACAGAATCAGTTGGCAGGACACCAACACAACAGATTCACAGAGACATGAAAGGAAATCTGAGGCAAGAGCAGCAAGCTACTTGGATAAAACTGAGTCCTATGTAGGCATGGCAATGAGTTATTAAACAGTAAGAACAGGGGACTTAGTAAATCTCCAGAGACAATAGCAAGGAAGGGGATAAGGAGTGGTAAGAGCAGCTCAAGGGATCATCTCCTAGAACATGATGTGAAAAAGGAAACCAGAAACGTGCTGTGTGCCTAAGCAGGGAGATGCCAGGAGCATCGATATTGACACCAACACTGGGCTGCGTGAGACTCGCAACTGTCATACAGAAAAAGAGGGGCTGCTCCTATTAAAACAACCCAAAATAAGACTCAGGAGCTTCTGCCACATGTCACACCTAAGTGGCCTTGGCCTTCTCACACCCCAGACCTCGGTGGTAATGTTAACAGAAGAAAAGGGGTAAGATACAAAGGGGTGTGTTCACAATTGTAACTGGGATGTGCGACTGGCAAAGGAGTGTGACAAGAAATTCTGATCCACGTGGTTGTAGTAAATATGGGTTTAAACTGGTCAGATAAAGGACCGGGAGTGTCATAACGCAGGCATGATAACATTTATTATCAGATAGATGATGATTACCCATGGTTCTAAAAAATTGCCTCCCAGGCACTTGGTCATTCACTGAACACTATTTATTGTCTACTCTGGGCACTAGGAATATTAGTGACAGATAAAAATAGAGCTAGCAATTCCTATCTTATGGGGATGAGAGCCGGGAAGGAGAGACTGGCATCAATCAAATCATCATGTAACTGTGGTAAGTTGTGAGACAGAGATATCCAGGACACCACAGGAGCGAATGATTGGGAGAAACTGGGCACAGCTTCCCTAAAGTCATGATGAGTAAGCCAAGACCTGGTCAGGAGGCAGAAGCCCAGAAGAACAATTGTGTGGGGTTAGCAGGGGTTGGGCAAAGAGTCAGCAGGTATCTAGTTCCTGGGAAAGAGACAGCATCGTGTTTTTGAGGACCTGACAGTATGTTTATGGGGACTGACAAAAGCTTGAAAGGCAGCCCGAGAGGAGAACGCAGAAGTGGCAGGGAGGGGCCAGGTGATGCGGAAGCTGCTGGCCTGCGCTAGAATCACACTAGGTGCCAAGGAAGGTCATCCCAGGTTGTTTTTTTGTTCTGCTTTGTTTGTTTAATGGGGTGGCACAGTCAGTGGTGCATTTGAAAATCTCTCTCTGACAGCATCATAACAGAAAAAGGGCAGAAATCCAGCTGAGGGGCCAGACACAGGGAAGAGCATGCAGGGAAAACAGCAGCTCAATGAACACCACGGTGGAGTCCAGGGGCTGCCCTTGGGAAACCCAGAGACAAGCAGAAGACACTTAAATGGCTCAACACATGATCTGCCTGTAAGAATGAGGCTCTTTGAGGCTTCCTGGGCTGGGTTAGGATCAACTCTAGATGGGCAAGGTGACCCTGGAATGTTAGACCAGGGAATTGTTGTTGGCCTCACCTCCTACATATATTCTGATTTAAAGTTGAAAAATGCTTATAACAGTCTCCCCCAGGTAATACTAAAATACAGCAAAGGTGAGAACAATTGGCATATGTTTTTTCACTCACGACAGTTAGAAGGTAAAATTAGGCTGTCTCATTTTGATTTAATCTTTCCTATCAAGAAGAATATTTTTTAGATAAAAGAGCAACACAAACATGCTGAAGAGGAAATGAAAGCCCAAGAGAGGCAACACGATAAGGAAGATCAGTCTGTTGCTTTAGGTAAACTCAAAGCTCTACTCCAAAATGAGTTATGTTTTGTGATATTGCAAGAATTTATGGCAACCACAGGCAAGAGGTTGTTTGCTTCACAGAGCATCTGGAAAGTTCCTCCTTGCATGGGTCAAATATGCCTACCACCGATTCTACTTACTGGTGATCTTCACTTTACTCTCTGACTCTAAGATTCCATTGACATAGCTAAATTATTTTTCCTGCAGAGTTTACTACGCAACGCATCATGGGATTTTTAGCCCTTTATTTCATCTTCCTCTTTCCCAACATTTCCTTGCTGTTGGTAAAACTCTCAGTTCTGATTAATATTCGGAAACCGTGGTTAGTGTTAGCATGCTCCTGGTCCACTGAAAATGGTTAAGTCCTGCTCAAAGGCCTCTGCACAAAGCGCTTTTCACACTTGATCAGCACGTAACTCAGAACGCATGACGGGCTCACGTAAAACTTGCCCCTAGGACTCCTAGGGCAACCAAGTAGAAAAAGCTCACCTGCCTAATGTGTACCTGAATCACAAAGGTAGATGCTCTCTTTCTAGTGTGATGTGTAAAGAGATTTACCAGGAGGTCCTCGTGAATACAGACCATAGCCAGCTTTGAAGAAGGCATCTGTCTAATAGCATTCTAGGCCTAACTCTGTCCATTATCGTGACCACAGCCTAGAAGGGCTAGAAGCAATCTTCCCAAGCTCCACTGGGTGAAAGTGAAGGGGTGAGGAATAACCACTGGAGGAAGGGTTTGAACCAGGGAACAGTCCCACAAACATGGAAGAGGGAAATGAGAAAGCACAAAGCTTGCTCTGGTCAACTGTCAGACAGAGTTGGGGGTCACCCAGCTGCAGCGTTCCCCACAGACTGCAAGCCATGGGGTGACGTCACCACAATCAGTAATTAAAACTCAAATAATTTCTTAAGTCTTTTTCCTTTCTCCCTCCTTTCACTCTGGTAACATCTCACACATAAGTTAACATCCCTCCCCAAACCTTCCAACCCCTCCCCACTTAAAACAACCCCGTCAAATTTCCCTTCCAGACACACAGATTTCCAACTTCAGCTCTGTGGATTTTGAAAAATCTCCTCAAGGCTCCAATTTTCTTAGTCACTAAACAAGGCGACATTGACAAGCTCTGCCAAGGCTGTTGTTTTAAATTCTAAAGCACATTGTTTATAAACTATTACAAAGCAAATCCCGTTTGAACAAAGCCGTTGAAAGTTAACGAGATGTTAAAAAATGAGTAGACTTGTGCAACTTTATCCCCGGAGTATGCTTTTATATATTAAATGATAATATATTACATACGAATTAGTGTTAACTATTATATATAATATGCTCATGTATTTTATATGTTCAATATATTAAGTATGGCTTAGATATGTTTCTAGTATGAAAATACATAAATAAATTATTAAATTATTGCTGTTATTCATCCGACATGGGCAATGCACAGCAGGTCTCTGGGAGGAGCCCCAAAAACTTAAGGATGGTCAAAACATACTCCAGGGTACCCAGGGCAGACGTGCCCGGCAGCCTCTCTCCTGGATCTGTCCTTTAGTTGTAGATTTCCTTCCAAAAGAGTCTCCTGAGCCTTTGGCCTGAAGCCCATCAACTGAAATTAAACTGTGGTGAGCAAGGTCGCTAGGCAACTAGTAGAGAGGGGTAGCATTCATACATGTGTATAGGCATATATTACATATATGTACATGAAACCAACATGAAACTACCAGAGAACAAGGTGATGCCTTGGAAAAGAATGGAGAGGTTAAACCAATGCTTTCTCTGGAAAGAAACATGAAGACAGATTCGAACAGGATGAAGGAAGATGTAGCAAGCAGAGTCCCTCTTGTCACAACCAAATGCCAGCTGTGGGTCTTCTGGTCCAGAAACAAGAATATACAAAGACAAAGTCTTTGGGACAAGAAATTGATTGTTCTTAGATAATCGTTCCTCTCTGATTCTAGAAGAATCTTCAGAGAATAAGGGAATCCCACCAGACACAAATCTGAGCAATTTCTAGAAGCCTCTTTGTGGACATCACTGGCAGGCTAAGCAACAGCATAAGCCTGTAACTGCCGCTCCCCTTGGAGGAGCCTTGCTCTTTAAAGATCGGAGCACAAAGGCTGCCTCCCAAAGCTAACAGACCTGAGACAGTGTTTACACACAGGATTTGTGTTCTTTTTTAAAAAATAAGAATTGGGATCAGCAACTTCCTCCAGTGAGATTTCCAGTGTACATATGGACAAGACAAGCAAGCCTATTTACCTGGATACTATTGCCCAAAGGCTCCCAAAGGAAGAAGCCAGAGCAGGACTCTGTGGTGAACTCAGAAACTCAAACACAGTACCACCAATGGAAAACAAAACTACTTCCAATGGCGTGTCTTTGAGTTGGTGGCCCCAGGTCTTTAAGGCTCCATGGTGCCTCTGGGTCACAGGGAAACACTGGCTTACTTCCCTCTCCATGTCCACACTGGTAGAACCCTGCAGCCACTTTTGCTGAGCCTCTCTCGGGTTCCTTCTCAGTCACATGCATAGCCACTGCCACCACCCATGCCCATGTCACCTCCAGGCTCAATTTCCATTACAGAACCATGTAATGTGGTCACTCGGCACTTGAAGAGAATGGTAATTTGAGACACAAACTACTCAGCTATCCTTTCCCATTTCTGAGAGGATTGTACCGGTAAATAGTTGAGGACATAGTGGACTGGGCCTAGCTCAGGCAACCATTCACAGGCTAATCCCACTGGCATAGTTGGCTGGAGAGTCTCTTCATTTCTAAAGGAGCTTTATTCCCCCGAGGGACTAGAAGGACTGCAGAATCACACTGCAGTGGGGGAAGATGATCAAGGAAACTGCTCATACAATGTAGACGGCCTTAGACTGTCTCGAAAACTGCTCCCCCCCCCCAGTTATTATTTTAAAAGTATCACTATGAACACATGACTTATATAACTGTACTTTAATCATTAAACATCATTGTGTTGCATATTAAAGAGTAAGTCAGATGTTCCTAATGTATCTCTTTTAGGGGGATCCTAAATAATATCCAGTGGAAAGAAGAGAAGGGAAGCATTTACTCATGACACGTGTCACTTAGATAGTTCATGACATGTCCAATTTGATGGAGGTGCAGGTAACTGCCCACCGAAAATTGGAAACTCAGAAACAGCTAATGTAACAATGAAACAGGACGCCAGCCATCTACAAAGGATGTTAGTTTCAGAATCACCTTAAGGCATCAATAAGCATTTTACAGTATGGTCGGGACACTCCAGACCATACTGTAATGTGTACCATAAGTAATGTGTCTTCTCTAGCACCCAAGACAATATTCAACTTGACTGAAGAATGTCATGGCTGAGTGGCAATTAAGAAGGCAAGGCCCTGGAACTATGTGGTTCTTTCTGAAATCTTATAGTTAATAGTCAATACTTGTAAGTAGGATCCTGGGTGAATTATTTTTTTTCTCTGGCCCTTGGTTGCTACAGTAATGCCACCTACCTAAAAGACCCATTGTGAAGGTTGTGTGACTTAACCTCCTTGGAACAATGCCTAGCTCCTGACATGCAACAATAAATGATAGCTAATATGAACCCAGTCAAATAGGAAATGTAAAAATATTGAGTCCAGGATAATATTCAATCATATTTCCTGAAGAAACCAAGGACCTATTTATTCATTTATCACCAAACCAAAAGTCATCAAGCCGCAGGCATTACTGAAGACAATAGGAGCACAAAGATGAATAAAACTTGGCCTCAGACTTCGAAAAGTGGAAAGTCTGATGCAAGAAACAATGTGTATTAAAGTGATTGTCCCCACATGGAATGTGACGTAATGGAGAGTTACACAAGGTGGCAAGAGAGTCTGACTTGGTGAGTGGGTCAGAAGAGGCCTGGCAGAGGTGGCAACTGTTGATCCAAGTGTGGATGAAAGAATGTCTTTGGGAAAACAATAAACAGAAAGAAAGAATATGCCAGAGAAAGAGGGAAGTAGGAATACAGTCACATATTACTAAAGAAACTACAAGTGAAATCTCAAATGACATGTACATTCCACAAGGGGAAAAACACTGTAAATAATATGATGGCCCATCCAGTAGATGTTCAAGAAACTACTCCTGGCTGAAGAAGCACTGAAAATGGAAGTCAGAAGCAAAACAAAACACCTAGCCTGTATCCTTCCAGCATTCACATGTGTGGAAAATTAATTTTCATTAAATGTTTAATAAACTCACATACTCCCCAGGTCTTCCCCATATCAGAAAACGATATCACTATCCTCCAGCTATCTAGATCAAAAAGCGTTTGACCTGGATGTCAAACATTCCTATGTACCTATGTTCCCCTCAGCATTGGCGTGATCACCTCCCAGCACCTTGAGTTTGCTTGAGTCTTAGGTCTGTCTCTGCCTTCGGCCTATGGAATGCACCCTATACAGAGCACTTGCACAGGTGCCATGTCAACAGGGCAGTGACTAGAAAACACCCTTCCCTTGGCTCACATCTGTCAGGGGCACCTCAGTGCACACAGAATCTCCTTCACAGCCTTTGGTAACATCAGCCTGCTCTTCGGATTCATCCCCTTCGCATGCCTTCTCCCGCCACTTGGCATCCCACTCCTCACAGGCCTGTCTTCAAAGAAGCCCTTCCCAACTTCACAGCAAAGCTAATTCCTTCCCTTCCCAAGCTGCTCTGCTCCAGGTGCCTCATTTGATCTTCTTAGGATTTGAAATGATATCTGTATGCTCGTACTGTTCCTTTACAGGCTGTAAATGTCACTGAAATGTAAGCTAATGAGAGAGAGTCAGGTCCTGTTATAAAAACATCTTTGCCCAGATCACACAAGCCAGAACACAGATATAAAACACTGTGCTTCTAAAATGCACAAAATTCATCACAGAAACTGCATCTATTTGATTCATTTACAATAATGCCCAACAGACATTAAGCATCCATCGACTTCCTGAATGATAATCTCCTGAAGATAATAGTAGCAGAGTATACTTTCTTCCCAGAAGAAAGATGCATGCCCCATCCTTCCAAGCCCCAAGGGCTTGAATCACCAGAATTACTTTCATATATCACTGTGTCATACAGAGAATTTACAGTGGCAACTGTCTTGAGGGATGGCCTCTTTGCATGGTGTCCTCACCTCCACAGCCATTGCCACATGCTGAATCAAAAGGGGTTGACGTTTGCAACAGGCTAGGTGTTTCCTGGTGCCAAGAGACAGGCAGCAGATGTCAGACTGATAAAAAGAGGTGGGGAGGAAGCAACTTCCTCAGGAAGCTGTGGGGAGGCCCTGGTCCCTCAGGCAGAGAGAACATGAGCTATCAAAGACTTCAACAGAGTGACACCACCAGCCTGGCACAGCAAAAGAAGCCAGCCCACCACATGGCTAGAACCTTTGGCCCTAGGAACTACAAGAGACATTAGAAAAAGCTAATTACGAAACAGCAAATGCTAATGATTTCCTTGAATTTCATTTTGCTGTTCTGGGACTCTGAAGAAGTCATCTGCCTTTGATGTTGGGTGAGAAAAAGAACTGTTGAGGTGGTCATACAACCAAGAGCACAGTATGCTGTTTGGGGATAGCAACTCAAGAGAAACAAGAGAGAGAAGCAGGGCACTGTGTAATCTTTGAACAGAAGATTACACAAACTAGAATGAAGATATAAAATACTGGGAAGAAGTTACCATTCTAGGCAAGTCTCAAGAATGTGAGTCTTATAAGTGGATACTAGCCATATAATATAGAATAAACATACTAAAATCTGTACACCTAAAGAAGCTAAGCAAGAAGAAGGACCCTGATAAGATAAGATGATCAATCCTCACCCAGAAAGGCAAATAGAATAGACATTGGAAGAAGGAGAAAACAGGAAACAGGACAGGAGTCTACCACAGAGGACCTCTGAAAGGCTCTACCCAGCAGGGTATCAAAGCAGATGCTGAGGCTCATTAACCAAACTTTGGGCAGAGTGCAGGGAATCTTATGAAAGAAGAGGGAGATAGTAAGACCTGGAAGGAACTGGAGCTCCACAAGGACAGCAACAGAACCAAAAAATCTGGGCACAGGGGTCTTTTCTGAGACTGATACTTCAACCAAGGACCATTCATGGAGATAACCTAGAACTCCTGCTCAGATGTAGCCCATGGCAGCTCAGTCTCCAAGTGGGTACCCTAGTAAGGGGAACAGGGACTGTCTCTGACATGAACTCAGTGGCTTGTTCCACCCTGAGGGGATACAGCCTTGCCAGTCCACAAAAGAGGACAATGCAGCCAGTCCTGATGAGACCTGATAGGCTAGGGTCAGACCCTTTCCTATCAGTGGACTTGGAAAGGGGCATGGGAGGAGATGAGGGATAGAGGGATTGGGAGGATATGAGGGAGGGGGCTACAGCTGGAATTCAAAGTGAGTAAACTGTAATTAATATAAAAAATAAAAATGAAAAAAAAGAACGTGAGTCATGCAGCAACTCCTTGTGGAGTGAAACAAAATAGTGTGATGGTGCAGTGTTACATAGAAATGTCATTTCTGCCACTTTTAACCTTCAGAAAACAAGAGCAACCTAGATAAGAAAGTGTAGCCCATGCTAACCAGAAAAGCATGACATACTAGTCCTTTTTTGCACCAACTCCTTCTCACTTGGGTTCTCATCGGGTCAACATCTAGCGAGGCTCTGCTTTGGAGAAGTCACGATAGCCAGTAGAAAACACAAATGCACAGAAGCCAGGAGATAAGAGCATCCCTATGAACGCTCAGTGAATGGAGAGGAGCCTTCTGACAGGGCTCCTCCTCAGGAAGATAGTGAAGAGACCTAGGAGGAGTTCACTCTCATCAGTAGATAGACTACTATGAAAAGTGTGATGCGTGAGGGCCAAGAGGCAAATAAGCCTCTTAAGTTAAGACTAGATGAAGGACAGCGTTTTTCTCTACCCTCTGCACTGCCAAAGACGGGGCTTTCTGCATGCGGGGTGGGGAGGGGCATGCACATAAGCACACTTATTAAATAAACAAAGGAATGAATGTGAGATTAAATCTGCCCATTCACCAGGTTGTAGCTACTGCCCTGGGTGTTCCCAGATTTCCTACTTGACTTGTCTGGGTTCAGAGATATGGTGTATCCTTGACTATGTGCAGGTCCTTTTGTTACTTCCCTAACAATGTGACAACATCTAAAGAAAGTTCACACAACCAAGAACAGAGCATGTCACAGAAGTGTGGGAACACCTTCACATATGGGAAGCTGAAGGAAAGCTATTGCGACAAGAAGAGAAAGATGAGGAAGACGGTGAAAACAACTGATCTGTAATTGATCCCACGACTACCATAGCCCCCAAATAAAGAACTAATATTTTATAACACAGACTCTAAGAGTAGTACCTACGGACTTCCATGTTTTCATTTTAAGAAATATACCCAGGGAATATTCATGTTTCTGCAACTAATGTGCTGAGCGACTGCAAGCAAGGAGCTTGACCTTCCTTACCTCCCAAGAGGAAGGATGATGGAAGGAAGCTGCCAATGGTGGTGGGGCCCACTCTTCAGAGGAGGGTCACACTCCTGATCTGCTCAGATGCTCTGCCCCCCCCCCCATTTGCCCCTGCATTCTCAGAGGCTTGCTCTCAAATCTCTGCAGGGCGGTGCTGTTAAAGGTGGCCCCTGGCTTAATGACACCTAAAGCACCTTTAGGTCGAGGCCTCTGGGGCTTTGACGTGGCTTTAGAACTTAAGACTCTTAAGTGACTGTAATACCAGATATGCTCAAAGAGCCATTTTAAAGACCAATGGCAGAAAGCTAGAAAGACAGCGCAGCAGTGAAGAGCACTTGTTGGTCTCATAGAGAGTCCAGGTTTGGGTTCCAGCACCATGGTGGCTCACAGCCAGCTGCAGCGCCAGTTTCTGGGAATCTGTTGCCCTCTTCTGGACTCTGAGAGCACCACATTCATGTGATACACATACATACACGCAGGCAAACTCACACATTAACATAAGTAAAATATTGAAGCCATTAGTCACAAATATATTAACAAACAGTTAAAGATTACAACATAGAAATGAAAAAATTAAGTAACCTAGTGGTTACCAAATCATACTATGTATGTATGTATGAATATATGTATATAAAATTATTCATGATTGCAAATAACATATAAACACATACCCACACACGCGCGCACACAGTCTAAAAGCTATTGTAAGATGTCTATTTCAAATTTTCATCAGCTAAAGTCCAGTACTTTAAATCTGTAACATTCACAAGCTAGTGTGACTTGTCCTTTTGTCACCAACACATCTAGTACACATTTTAGCCTTTCGCTTCACACACATTGTTTACAGTTTTATACAGGTTAAAACATGGCATTCTTCATAGCGCACTAACATCCTCCCGCGACGCAGATACCCTGTGCTCACTAGTGCTGCCATTCATTCTTTTTACAATTTCATTCTGCTTTTTAAGCACGTGCTTATGCAAGCACATTCACTAAACACACCCACAGAAAGAAAAGGCCACTCTAAGGAAATAGCCAAGAATACATTTGCCTAACAGGGGCAGGAGGGTAGAAAGAGGTAGGTCATGAATATTTGTTTTGAGACCATTGTGGATACCCACTACAGAGGAAAACCTAGACATTTAAAAAAACAAAACAAAACAAATAAAACAAAAAAAAAGCACATTCAGGGTTTATTGTATGTTTTGTTTTTACTCATTTTCTCACCAGTCTGGTCCACACCCAGCAAAGACATCAAGTGGATGATGTAATATCTTTTTTTTTTTTACCTCTCAATATTTTTGATATGCAAATAAAAAGACCTGCCACGGTCCACACACTCTTGTCAATGAGACCTAAGAGCACTCAGACTGATCCTAAAGTTAAGAGCCGTGTTTGCACCAGTGGCGGAGGAAACCAAAAGGAGCGGGGGTCTTAACGCACCGTACACCGGCGACGGTGTGGTGCTGGTGTGATGAGGAAACAACGTGAGCAGCTCACTGAAACATATAAAAAAAAGAAATGCAGTGTGGAGAACGGAGCTACCCGTGAACCCAAACGAGGGTTCTGTGTACCTGCTCACTGCCTGGGCCTCACAGCTACCTGTCAAGGTTTCCTGTCAGCCCTGGGCAGCTTTGAAGCAAACTAAATGGAACCGTTCTACATGTAAGAAATTTAAGCTCAAATCAGAGTCCAGGTCCGTACCACTGGCCTTCTAACGGTGAGGGTGTGAGGCTGTCTCCTGCACCCCCTGCATAGAATAAAGAGTCTAAATCACACGTTCTCCCAGAGCACAGCTCTTCCCAGCCCGCCAGACTGTGCGTGACATCGCTGCAAAGCACAGCACTGGCAGAAACCTTCATCTTTATCCCAAAGTTACTCAGTGTCAAAATGGTCTGAACAAAAAGGAAGAAATCAGGATCTTCGCATCTTAATTCTTTCACAAGCCAATTCGCAGCTCCAGAAGTCATGAAATAAACACATCTTATCTGGTAGCCCCTCACCCCCAGCCTGCCGGACTCCAAGTGAAACCTATGCGTCTGTCTTACCTGTAATCTGACTCTGTCCTTGTGGATTAAAAGGACTTGGTGCAGAGTTCAGGGAGGGCCGTGGGTTCTGAGGCGGGACACCTACTCTCATACTGGGATGAGGAATGCGCCCTAAATCACTGAGGCGGTCAGAGAACAAACTAGGTTTAGAGTCATCAAGCTTCTGTCTGTGCCCTGGAAACAGCAAATCATAAAATAAAAGCATATTAATTAGCTGAACAATCGACCGTGCTAAATAGATATGTGAACATACATACTGGGTGGGTTAAGCCAAGGAGTTATCAATACTGGTATTTATTACGATGCGTCTATGCACACTGCTCTTAAAGCGTTGTAGGGTGGCAGGCCTTCCTAATTCTGTCTATATATGGAGTACTAAGGGCCCCAAGGGTGACATGAAGTCAAGAGCTCAAGAGGACTTTCGGGGTGCCTCCTCCAGCCTGTCAGAGAAAAGATGAGAAGACTAACCACTCACTCCAGGACACCTCCCCCTTCTTGTTTCATGATGGGAGAGGGAGCCTCATCTGAAAGTTCAGGGAGTCTGCTACACTGTCACAAAACTGGGGCAAACACATTTTTCAAAGACCAATTTCCATACTGACTATAGTCATTTTTTTTCTTTTTTCATCTTATAACTGCCTACCTATTCCTTGATGAAAAATTAAAACTCAAAAAAGGAAAACAGAAAAGAAGAAAGGTAAAAAAGGAAGAGGGAAGGAAAGAAAGAGAAGGGGGTGGGAAGAGGATGGACAGAGAAGAAATACAAGAAAAGAAAGCCAAATTGTCTAGGGGGATCTGGATATTTTGACATATGCCGAAGCCCCAAAGCATATAGTGTACCCTGCTAAATCACACAGAATATATTTTATTTTAAGTCTACTACTATAGCTGTGAGAAAGCAGAAAGCATTGCTGGGATAAACAGGCAAATGTGAATGTGTCAACCTATTATTTGAGAGAGGGGGAAATACAGACAGATGTACAGACAGACAGACTTTTTTTTTCCTTTTTCTCCCTTTTGGCTTATTCAAGTTGTAAAGCAAAGAAAATCTGGGTGTTAAAGAAATGTGCAAATCAAAACAGATCAACGTGCTGAAACATCTTCAAAAATCACAAGCTCATCCAATAGAAGGGCTGTAGTCGTGTCCTGGTGCATTGGCAGGGTGCGGCTGTCCACCCACCATGATGGCAGAGCTGTGCCAGGAAGCCCCTATCTGCTGCTCATCGCTTTAGGACACATGCCCAAACAGTGGGAGCTGATTCGAGGAACGCTGCTGGAACAATGGCTACGCTACGGGACTCTGTATTATAACTCATGAAAGAAAAGAAATAAAACAAAACACCAAACACGGAGTAGAAATAGCCTCGGCAATGGGTGTCAGTCACTACCCTAAGTGGTATGACACCTTACCTTCCCTGGCGTACAGGACAAGGAGGATAAGTGGGTCAGGAGAGAGTTAAGTTGAGCATTAGAATTCTCCAGCTATAAGCTGTCTTCATGAGACAAATTCCTTATTTTATTTGCCCCAAAATGTATTTTCCTGTCTCCTTTTTCATTGCCTACCCAGCCCAAAGAAAACAGACGGGAAGCCAAGGCTTGGTAATATGAGTGTAGCTGTCTCCACAGCCAAGCGTGTTCCAACTGGGCCCATTAACTGAAACGCACCCCCCACCCTACTTCCTGTCAGTGTATGTTTTGGGCATTGGATGTAACAGAAGGACTAGACCTAGTTGAAAACATGATCAGGAAAAAACAAAGGAAATTCATTGTTAATTGTTGTTTTCCCCCATTTTAAACAGATTACAAATAGATTTGAGAAACCTAAAGGTTTTTAGAGGTGACTCGAAACAGGCCCTAGACCCCAACTAATAAATTATTCATAGATGAAGTGACTGAAATCTGCCCAGGCAGGGTAACTAGGCCCTGGCCCTCAACTATTAACTCTCTTGCTTAGGATGAAGCTACAGTCCTAACCCATGTAAAGCGAGCTTTCTACTCATCATGAGGTCCTATCAATGTTGACTTCCTCTCTGAGCTGCCTCTGGTGACTCAAAGTCCCTAGGACACTTAAGACGTAAGCCCAGTGAGGTATTAAGGCTAGTTTTCAACTTAAGTAGAAAGAGTAGCCAAAGTTCAATTACAAAAATAATAACTCACCCATTACCATAAATAAATGGCTGTAGCCTGCCATACTGAACTCCTATCTGTACAGCTCCCTGGATCCAACTAGTTTCATAATCAGGGAATTACTACACAGGAACTTCTCATAGTCAGATGCATGGAATCTCTCTCCTATTTTCTTCTTCTTCCTGGCTCTCTGTCTTTCTGTGTCTCTGTGTCTCTCCCTCCATCTCTCATTGACACAGCTATAAAAGCTTATGGACTTGCCCTTTAAGCTATTTTCTTAACAAGCCACTTTCTGGAGTGGCAAAATTCCTGAAGGCTGGAGAGAAGGCTGTGTGATCTTACACAGACTCTCATACACTGGGATGTGAGGTCAGCATGTGTGGCTATACGGGCACATTTTTATTTACTCTTCCCTGTTCCTATTTGAAGAATGCAGGCAAGAGGAAAGGACTCTCTGAATAGCCCTTGAATGTGAAAATTTTAAGGATCAGATGAAATTTTTAAAGGCTCGGTGACTCTAGAGTTATCCTCAAAGACAACTAACATGAATCCATAGACAACCTAGAGCAATCTACAGAGTTTCTATTGGAGGATGCCAATTTATAAAAGCATGTGCATTTTCCCTGTTTCTCTCTCCTCTCCTAGCAGCCACCACAACCACAACAAGATTTTTACAGCACGATGCCAAACAAAAGCCAAACAGGTTCTTCATCTTTCAACCATGACAAATAGTGGCTGCCGCTAAACCACATCAGGGGGTACTCAAACGACAGGCTGAAAGACGTGCTGCAATCATCAGCACCCAGGCAATCCCTTCAGAAACTAAGAACGCAGGACACGAAGGAATCACAGACTTGGACAAGGACAGAGTAATTGGTCCTAAAGAGGAGCTATTCCAAGCAGAAGGCAGATGCAAAGAGTGGGTGACTTTTCGGTTACTGCTCTAGGGAGAAGACTCTAGGAACTGGAGAGGTGGCTCCGTGGATAAAGCACCCACCTGCCATGCCAGTATAAGGACCAGAATTCAGATCCCCAGAACCCAGTAAGTGTGGGTGAGCATGGAGCCCCATTCAGAAGGCACAGGCAGGGGATCTCTGGAGCAGAGTGACTAGCAAGACTACCCCATACTGGTGAGCTCTGGGTTCCAGTGAAAGTGCGATCCCCTGCTTCTGTGAATGAGGTGAACAGCAACTGAAGAAGAAGCCTGATATCAGCCTCTACACACACACACACACACACACACACACACACACACACACACACACGAACACCTACCTGCACGCACACATGAAAATATATGCTCATACAAATCACGTATGTATGGGTGGGGCTATATGAAAGTACAGTCCTGGAACCTCCTATCGAACTGAACCTTCTCCAGAGGGCAGTCAGTCTTCTAGACTGCCTGAATAGGAAAAGTCTCCCTCAAGCTCTGAACAGTATGGGCAGCCGGATCCCATAGTGGATGGGATCACTTAAATCTTAGGGTAGGTTCTGGAGGAAAGCTCTCTTTTTAAAGTTCCATGTGATCTAATATGTAGGCAAGGATGAAAAAACAACCGTCCAAGGTAGTCTGAGATTCAGCACAAATGCCGCCTTCACACCAGTGACTCCTCCGTGTCTAGATGGAGCCCTAGAGTTCTGAGGTTCCAGGTCTCTGTCTCCCATTGCCTCTTTGCTAGATTCCCTGGGATGTATCTTAAATGCAGGATGCTCAAAATGGAATTCTTGAGTCTCCCCAAAAGATCCTCTTGTTCCAATAGAGCCCCTAATGCCAGTGAACATCACTGGCCACTCAGTGGCTTACAGTCAAGAACTTAGGTGTTTCCTTAGTCCTCACGACCCAGCCCCATGTCCTGACATTTCTGTCTTGATGCCTCCTATCTCCTTGGTTCTCTGCATTTCTCTGGGTACAATCCTAGTCTCGGAGCCTATCTGCCTCGCTCTGAGGGTCTGGTACTATCTGCTCTGAAGTTTCCCATGCCAGGACTTCCCTCTATTCCTGAGATAAAAACCTTGTTTTTTTGTTTGTTTGTTTGTTTGTTTGTTTGTTTTGTATGCCCCACTCTTTCTTTCTTATTGCTTAAATCTAGAGTGAATGCCACCTCCTTTGAGAGGCCTGGCTGGCTTCCCATAATCAAAACATGTTCCCACCCTTTTGAGCACAGCCCTTCTTTATTTCCTTTGTGGCAGTTGTCACAATCTGTAATTATCTTGCACATTTATTTGTCCCTCCTCAAAGACTCAAAATCCCATGAGAATGAGGGCCCTGGCCCTTGTGTACAGCTGGATTCTCATCTACTCTGTGCCTGTCGTACAGTAGGTGCTCAATAAATGAAGATGTGAGTAGACTCCCCTTTCAGAGAAACACCTGCACGGGAAGAAAACTTACTGGTACACTGTATCATACTACAATACCATTCCTTAAAGATGCTTCATGGTTTTTTGCAACATAACAAAGTCAGTAGGCAAAGCCTTTCTTTAGAAACAGGCCCTGATTGCTGCTTCCTGGGAAACTGGACTAATGGACATTCATTTACACTAAAGCTCACTTGCTTTTTGAAAAACTCCCATTTCTCTCACTGTAACTGTTAAGTTGAAACCCATTTAAAATTAGAGAGATAAAAGGGTAAGATGTCATTTTAAAGCAGTATACTTCTTTTTTTATAATTTATTTAATTTTTTATTTTATGTGCTTCTGCGTGAGGGTGTCAGACCACCTGGAACTGCTTACAGACAGTTGTGAGCTGCCATGTGAGTGCTGGGAGTTGAACCTGGGCAGACAGTGCTCTTAACCACTGAGCCTTCTCCCCAGCCCCAGTGTACCCCAGCCCCAGTGTACCCCAGCCCCAGTGTACAGGATGAGGACCCTGGGTCCCCATGGGAGGACATGGCTTCCTCAAAGTCACATGGTTAGTGGTAGCTCTAATGCTTGGATTTCCTGATCACAGGCCTAATGTTCTCTTCCCTCCCATTGCCGACCAGCTTATTTTAGAATATAACAGTGCAGCAGAATTCATTCAGGGGAGATCATATCCAAAGTGAATTTTAAATGGAAAAAGGGAGGAAAAAGTAGTTTTCAGAAAAGATTTCTTTCAAAAAGTCCCAGTGTGCCTGGGTGAATATGACTTTTGTTGCAACAAATTCAAGGGCACAAGAATAAAGCATGAGCAAAAGGTCACAGCGTTCACACATGCTTACAAGCAAAGACACATGAGGAACTGCTAAGCCCCTGGGCCACAGCATAGCCAATAGCCCCACTGAGCCCTACACACATGAAGGCTAGCAACCGGCCACTGTCACTTCTGCTTTCAAAAATCAGGCATCTGAAATTGGCATGAAGAGACCAGCAAGTGTGTTCTGTGAGTCAAGAAAATAAAAGTTATCTCTAGAGCATGACCCACCTCATGCCTTTTCACAACTAAGACACTGAGCGATGATGCCACACAGCTTCCGAGAACAACGTTCCCCCAGCCACAACCTCCCTCCAGCTGTATCTAACTGTCTAGCCACACGTGTTAACACTGGCCAGTTAGAGTGCTCCTCCTCCAGGAGGCCAGATCCGCTAGGAAAAGACTGGACGGGGGATTTTTCATAAAGAGCATGCTGTGGAGTATCTGTCTGAGTCCACCCTAATATGAAACAAAAAAAGCAACATGTCCACATTAGGTTCATCTGGTCCAGTCCGTGTGCATTACATATCTACCATGTGTGATCCACACTGGGCATTGTAAGCAGGAAAAGAGTTAGGAAAGGGAGTGAGATAGCATCTTTGCCTCCAAGGAGCCCATGGTGTAGTGGAAAAGAAAGACAGCTAGTATGTGTGACAGAGGAATGGCTGAGGCGAGGGTAACAGTGAAGGTGTTTAGCTGGTAGATGAACTGAGGACTGTAAAGCAGGATCCATTTAAAAGATTAAAGAAGTCATTCTTTGTGTGGCCCTTATGTTCTCAGGAGCACTGGCATATCCTTAAGGGTCAAATGTCATGGTATCTAGTGCTCACTTCAAAAGATTTCAGCTACCTAATGGATGAAGCAAGCATGGCAAAATAAACATACAAGGTGCTAAGCAGCTGCAGTTATATTAGATGTAACATTTTTGGTGCATGGCTGTAGGCTCTTCCATCACAAAATAAATGTGACAATAAAGGGCAATGTGGAAGGCACAAGGGAGTAACTGGTTTTGACTAAAAGGAAATACTCACTGACAAGACCCCTATGGCCATTCTAGGGCCAAGATTCCGATAAGCAGAGAAGAAAGGGGAGAGCTAGCTGGAAGGTACGTGACAGAAACAAGATAAATATCGCATGAGACCAGATGATGTCAAACATGCGATGTTAATCTAATCCCAGGCACATCCTCTTTCATATCACTTAATAACTGCAGGCTAGGCCTCAGCTCTTAAGCCATGCAATATAGTGTAGAGAGAGTTTCCCTCTAAAGGCAGGTTTCCTGACCTGCAAAACTATATTTGGAAACTCTTGAACCTCCTCTGTTACACATGTGGGCTTCCCTGGAGCAGAGAAGTGCCTGGGGAGGTGTTAGCTAATTATGTCATCACCAAGTATGTGACAGATGAGCTCCACTCCAGTTCTAAGAGGTCTGAAGCCATAGGATCTAACAGCTCCAGGATATTGTGACAGTGGTCCTCTGGGCGAAAGGAGAAGGCTCGCACCATTTTTGCCAGAGTAAATCTGCTGTGCATCAGCAAAGCTATTATTCTGCATCGGTTTTGGGGCAGATTAACAAAGCCCTTTAGTTCTAACCTCTTATCCTGACAGCGGCCCAAGCTGCCCAAGAGGCCCAAAAAGGTGTGTGTTTGCAGGGAGAAGGGTGCATCATAAAGCCTGAATGTATTTAGCACCGTCCTGTCTTGCAGAATATTGATTACTATCTTTTGGCCACTAACCCCACAGAGAGCTTCGATTCCAAGTGACTTGACTGATTTAAAAATCTGCTACTTAACAAAGAGCTCAGCTCAGCATCTCTTAGCATTTCCGCTGATGGTTTCTAGGGAACTCAGGGTTATGCAGATCCTTAGGAAAGCTTTGTCAAGGGTCGACCCAAATAATTTATGAGTGCTGAGGCTCTAAGTTAAAAGCTTTGTCCTTCTGCACTCCCACGTGGGTGTGAAAATGAAAACGCCCTTGAGAAAAGTAAAGCTGTTCTCTGCCTGCGTTCAGATGTCTCTGTTTCACTGATATGTTGAAGGTAGGAATCAAAGATCCCATGCACTCTGCCCAAAGGTTGCCCATAAGTCTCAGCATCTGCATTGATAGTCTGCAGGGCAGAGCTTAGGGCAGGGAATCTTAGGAAAGAAGTGGGAAACAGTAAGATCTGGAGAGGACAGGAACTCCACAAGGAGAGCAACAGAACCAAAAAATCTGAGCACAGGGGTCTTTCCTGAGACTGATACTCCAACCAAGGACCATGCATGGAGATAACCTAAGACCCCTGCACAGATGTAGCCCATGGCAGTTCAGTATCCAAGTGGGTTCCATTGTAATAGGAACAGGGACTGTCTCTGACGTGAACTGATTGGCCTGCTCTAATTACCTCACCCTGAGGGGGAAGCAGCATTACCAGGCCACGGAAGATGGCAATGCAGTCACTCCTGATGAGACCTAATTGACTAGGATCAGAAGGAAGGAAAAGAAGACCTCCCCTATCAGTGGACTTGGGGAAGGGCATGCATGCAGAGGGTGAAGGAAGGGAGGGATTGGGACGGGAGGAGGGGGGGAACTACAGAGGGGATACAAAGTGAATAAAGTGTAATTAATAAAGAAAAAAAAAGAAAAGTTTGCTGAAAACTAGTGAAAACCATTGTACCATTCTAAGCCTTCATCTCTTATAAATAAATCCTTATTTTAGGTGCTTAAATCCTTCATCAGCAAAAATAAATAAACAAACAAACAAATAAATAAACAAACAAACAAACAAAGATCCCATGCCCTTACACTTTTCTTTGGTAGCCTCCTTTCCTCTCTCTCATGCCAAACCATCCAAGTCAGCTCCATCTCTGGTCTCTTTACATTTGTAACACCCCCATCTTCTAGTCTTCCAGGTCCCCAAATTCAGCTTACATACATTATCTCTACCACCTCCTTTCCTAGAGTCCATGTTGCCCATTCAGGGCCATTGCTTCATCACCCAAAGATAGAGGATCTTTGTGTTCCATACCCACTGGAGCCACTCCCTAAAAGTTGTGACCTGAGGCTCATACCACAGGGCAGCAGCGGCCTAGCTCATTCGAGAGGACACAACTGTTCATATGACCTCAGGAGGGGACTCTTCACCTACTATAAATGAAAGTGTGAGCATCCAGAACCCCCAACACAATCTCTGCCCCTCAACCCCGAATCTCATGTTACTTACCTGCTCAGATCTATTCAACTATCCAGACCTTACCCCCTCAAACCCAAGCAAAGAAGAACCTGGAAATATGGTCCTAGCGTGTGCCGTGACTCTGGCTTGCAGCGACTCAGACTGGTCTACCCACCATTCTTCACAGAAGTCTGATGTCTTTGTCCAAGCTGTCACCTCAACTTAATGCACATTCTCTCCCCATTAGCCTGCTGCAAACTGGCATGAAACATTTACACAGAGTTTCAGAGCCTGTTCCTTTAGATGTTCCTCAGCTTGACTGGTCATCCCTTGAGGATGTTTGTCATGTTGTCCTATCTACCACCATCTTAATGGAGAGGCATATGAGCATGTATTGAATTAACAAAGGACAGAGATAGACTTGAAGTTATCTTTCCTTTTGTCCAGTGGAAGGCAAAGAGGATGGGGGAGGAACACTGGGAGGCATTTCCCACGGTTAAGCTTAATGAGTCGCTCATCTCTGTTGGGAAAGGCTGCTGAATCATCTTTTTTCCTAACTGTATACTATCATCTGGTTTAGGCCAAAACTATTTCTAGACTAGAATAATGAAAGGCACTTAGAAGTCATTTTCATGTTAAAGGCCTCTAGCCATTCTGAGCCACTGATAAGAACAGCCAAGCAGTGTGACTGGGACAGCTCAAAACTGAAGATAGCCCTAGGGCAATGTTAGTGTGCAGATGGAAACAGAGGAATGAGCATAACAAACAACTCACTTTGCAGGAGACTCTCCTCTGCTGACATTTCAAAAAACGAGCTTCTCTCTAAGGGCTCCTCTTAACATATAAACCAATTTCTTAAGGCAAAACAATCAAAATTTTTACCACGAATCTCTGAGAGTTCCTTCTCGCTCCCAGAGTCAGGTACACAGAACTCAGAGTGTATCCAGAAAAAAGACAGGAAGAATCATTTCACCCAAGAAAGGACTGAAGCTCTTCCAGGCTCTTGGGTAAAATATAATTATGGAAAAGAAAAATATAATCTACTCTAGAGACATAATTATAGAGTTAGGCCATAGACTCCATAGAAATATTCTAGGAACTTTACGGGTTTTTTTTATGTTAAAAGTTGAATTTGCTTCCTTTTCATAAGAGGCACCAGTCTAGGTTAGCAACAGAAAGTCCTGTCTCTTAATTGCATATGCAAGCATTTTTTTTAAAGTACAATTAGCTAATACGATGAAGAACTGAGGGCCTGCTGGGTTAGCTGCCAGGTTCAAAACGCAGGCTTCTGAAAGTTGAGAAGTTCAAGATCTTTCAAGAAAAATGCAAATGAAAGAGTTGGTGCTATGCTAATTTGCATGAACAGAAATTCAAGTTCTTTTAGAACTTTTACCTTCTGGGGATGTGGCAAACACAGCAAGCAGGAGCATAAATATTCAGGAGGTCGGGTGGCGTGGGGGTGGGGGGGGACAAGACAGGGTAGTGCTGCGGGGCTAGCCCATGACCAGTCACACCTCAGGAATGAGGTCCACTGAAGGAAGGAGCTTAAAACATGCTCTCTTGTCTTGGAATGATGGACTCAAAGAATTTCAGATATTTAAGCAGAAAGAAACTCCTGGGAGCTTAAACAGAGAAACAGACTTTTATTTAACCCCCTCCCTTTCTCTCTCTCTCTCTCTCTCTCTCTCTCTCTCTCTCTCTCTCTCTCTTTTTATTTCTCTCTCTCTTCTCTCTATCTCTCTCTTCTCTCTCTCCCTTCCTCCTTTTTCCTTTTCTCTTTTCCTCCCTCTCCCTCCACCAGTTTTCTTTCCCTTTCTCCCTCCCCTTTCCTCTCCCCCATTGGAGAGCAAACCCAGGCCCTTGCTCCTGCTGAGCAAGTGTTTGATCACTGAGCTGGACCTGATCTAGGCCTGAGAAGAAGGATTTTAAATACATACAGAAAAGACCATCTGAAAACATAGTGGGACTGCATGTGAGGAGATGAGGTACAGAGGAAAGAGCTAGAAAGAACTTGACCACAGCCCACATGTGGGGGTCAGAAAAAAGCTGGCAGAACTTCATTCTCTCATTCTTTCCTGTGGGTCTGGAGGATTGAACTCAGAGCCACAGCCTTGGCAGCAAGCGCCTTTACCTGCTGAGCCATCTCACTAGTCCAGTAGTAAGTTTTTTACTTTACACAATTAATTAATTCCCAGAAAAAGAAATACTGTTGACTTATTGATCACTCCTCTGGTCTGATACAACCCTCATTTTTCTTAGAGACCAAATGCCACAAAAGGAAAAACCAAAAGAGAAAAAGCAGCGGCCGAAAGAACGAGAATTTGCTATTATACTCAGTCCTTCTGATTCTCTTGACCATGACGCATCTCATCCCACCAAGGACGCCCCAACATCCAGCATCATGCCTGGACATCAGAACCCTCATCCTTTTCTTTAACATTCTGGGAAATGAACAAAAGGTCTCCCTCTTCTATGTATACTTGACTCCAGCATTTAGTGCGATACTGAAAACAGGTCCTCTAAGTTCTTTCAGTAGGGTAGAGTCACTCATACCGTGGTTCGTGTTACCGACAGTTACAGAAACCCAGTGAGAACTGTGAAATTGCTTTTAACGGAAAGCGGGCTCCCGTGGTTGAACAGAAATCATTGCTGTTTGTTTTCCGGCAACCCAGCTAAACACAGGTGGCACCATTCTTCAAAAGCGCCTGGTGACAAGCAGCACACTGTCACACAATCCCCGGATCCTAGGCTCAGTTCCCTTCACGTGCGTGCTCGGTTTCTCCTTCATGATTACGGTTTGATGTATGTGTTTTGGGAAGCCGGGCCAAGAGAAGGGAAGAAAGATTATGAAGTGTGAAGCGCTCATCTCAGGATTGCTACCCACAGCCAAGGAACATCATTCTCATTTTTCCCACTTCTGTGAGAGGAAGGGAATGTTAAAAAGCAATAACCAAGGAAAAAGTCAGCCAGCCCCCACAGTTTGCTCCACTGTGCTGAATGGCAGCAAAGATCACAGAAGGAAAAGAAAAAAGAATGGGGGTGGGGTGGGGGGATGCAGGTTCTAACTTAAGCTGGACCTGTTCCAGCTGGCAAGATGAGGTGATTTTCTTAACACTTGCAAAACCTGATTACATTTTTAAAGGAACGAAGAAGAGGGAGATGTAAACACAGCCATTAGGGCAGATTTGAAGTACTTAGTTTTAATCTAGTCTAAGGCTCCCCCAATTGTACACTGTTCTGCACTTCTCTGCTTGGTGAGACCTCAAAATGGCACTTGGGGTTCATGTCAGTGTCCTCTGACTGCCAAATTATGTCCACTGAGCTCTGTTGTTACCACCTCAGATCAGATGTGGATGAAATAATAGAGCAATAATAGATGTCTCTCTGTCAGAAGTATGCATGGCAGCTGACAGAATCTGTTTTACTACATTAAGGAACCATTGTGTTTATATCTGCACAGGTCTTAAACAGATTGTTTAAACATGATTAAACAAGAGATGTCTTTGAAAGAACCCCCTAATAAAACTCAGATGGGTAAGGAGCTGAACAAGAATCAACAACATAACATAAAAATCATTTCTCTCTAAGCTGCAAGGAATATACAATCTAAACTCCCAAAGAGAAGGGTTGTTTTTTTTTTATAAGTGAAACTCAAAGGATTACTGCATATATCAGCACCTTCTTGCAACGGCATAGCATTTACCCACCTATCCATCCACTCTTCCTTAATGCTACTGCACACTTTACTAGCCTTGATAGACAGATAATTGCTCTGCTCAGCCGTGTGTAATGAAGGGAGTCTGCTGCGTTAATCCCAACGTCCTTATCTTCTGTGAACTCTAAGGAACTCAAAAATCTACTCCTTCATCCCCACACTACCGGAGTTTTACGTTCCTATTCAGACCTGCTAAAGTGTTCTTACATTCCACTCTGTCATCAAAGGTGCCAACTATTTTGAGTAGGATCAAGGCAGAGTTTTATAAAAGGGACTTTAGCATAGTCTGAAGGGTGGGAGAAGGCAGCAAACTTTGCCCCCCTTTTCAAGACCCAGGATATCAGAAAAGTACACTATTTGCAAGCTAAAGCAAAAGTGGGTTGAGATCAGTTAAAACTACCAATGATTAAAATTAAAACTCTTTTATTTCAAAGGCAAGTTAATTCTGTAGATCCCTGTCTGCAGGTTTCATGTTGAATCACTATTTGTGACAGTTTGTCCATAGGAAACATAGCATGTAGGCATTTTCCAGACATACACATGTATGAGTAAAAATTCATATTACTCTACCATATCCATACAGGTATGTATATAGATGGAGGGGAGGGTCCAGTTAAGGGGACACAAATGCTGCTAGCCAATTTCTAGGCAGTTCTAGGTATCAGTGTCACTGCACATCCATACCATCCTCTCAAGGATCAACATGCTCTGCCTTACTGTGCTCTGTCAACACGCACCAAGAAACCTCTGCCCCCTCAACATGCCTTTCCTTACATATAAAGTTCCCAGCCTTCAGCCTGATTAAAATGCCTTTTGTTTATTTCAAAAATGGTACATGCTCACCAAGAAAAAGTGGGCTGAACCAACTAAAGAATTGGTCACGGTTTGACTATTTCTTTTCTGGGTCCTGTTTCATGGACTTCACACCAAAAATCTTCTCAGAAATAATAATCCTTCTCCTCAGTACATACACTCTTATGTGTATTAACTGGCCTAATGGTTCAACAGATCTTACTAACCATATTTAAAATCACACACACACACACACACACACACACACACACACAAAACAGTATAATTTAAAGAGTGAGGAAGCAAAGGACAGAAAGACAGTTCTGCTTCTAAAACCAGGCCTGACCATATAAGGAACATGAAAATCTGGGGCTCTGCTTCTATTTACTACTCCCTTTCATGTCAGGCTGCAGACAACACTTCTCATCTCTAAGACTCCCATTCTGATCTGTCAGATGAGGACCTTGGAATCTGCACTACCAGATTTGCCGTTAGGATGACAACGAAACTGACAAAAGGCAAGTTTAACAAGAGCGCACCAATTGCCACTTCCAGATAATGTACCCTGACTAGGGGCTTACAAGATACTGAGGGATAGACCAGAAAAGCGAGTGAGTAGAGGAGTGTGATCAAATAACACAGAAGCATGAACAAACAACTGGAAGGCTCCAGAACACAAATGCTTAATCTCCAAGAGGGATCGAGAAGGCCTCCGAGAGGAGACACCCTTTGTGTCGAGTCCAAAGGCAAGGAGAATTCCTTCAAGCAACCAGAAGGACCAGCAGGTGCAAAGGCACAGAGAAAAGGAAGGAACTGAGCGAGGCAATTAGACACAGCTGGCGCTGCGCCAAAACTCTGTGGGTGGAAGGCAGTTGGGCGATCAGATGCTGAAGGGCCTTGTCACCGTGCCACGGTGTCTGAACTTCATCCCACAAATAGCAGGAGCTGCTGAAGTATTTAAAGCAAAGGTGTGCCATGAGCCAGTCACAGCTTAGGGAGACCTTGTTATTCACTGGAGAAGACAGGATACACAAGGAGACTAGCTAGAGGCATGACATGAGCTAGGACCTTACTGTTCTATTACAGGCCGAGAGGGTAAGTGTTGCACATGCAGGGAGCTAACACGGTACTCGCAGAGACAAGGGCATGCACGTGAGATGTGATTAGATGTATAGACAGGGGCACCCTGAAGTAATTAGAAGATGCAAAGCTGAGGGAATGAAGTTTGGGCTTACTGTTTGGTTGACTGAGCTCACGACTGCAAAACCTGAAGGAAATTCACGTCCAGGCAGAGGACTGGCCTCGGTGGCAGTTGGGAATCACAGATGCGGTGCTTAAGACATGCGTTTGAAGTGTTCACAGATCTCGTGCGGGTGGAGGCACCAGGAAGTGACAGGGAATGTGCGTCCAAGGCACATTTCCAGGAGTCATGTGCGCATGGAGCCGACAGTATGACAAGAGTATGAGTGAGAATCTCACCCATGGTAATAAGGCGAGAACGGGTGGAAGAAAGTTTCCTACAGGGATCCCTACAGAGTACAGACACATAGGTGGGCACCAGAATAGTTCTCAGTCTCCTCTGCTCCTGCTGCAAAGGCTCAAAGGAGCTTGCTGAGAGAGACTTTTATCCCAGGTGCAAGGGGATGGAACGCATTTGTTCACAGCAGTCAAAAGAAAATTCTCCCCCATTTACTCCATACCCAATTCCCAAGCGACCTGGTTGATACTTCAAGTGTGCAAAACTGCCAAAAATGCAAGTCACTCTCTCCTGACCTTTAGATTCACATTCTAGTTGCTTCTTGGGCATCTTCCTATAATCCCACTAAGGTTTACAGTAAGTACACACAGGGCTCACTCCTGCTCACCTCTTATGGAAATGGGAAAAGTACCTGGCCTAAAAACCTTTACAAGGAAGGCTTCACAGCTGCCAGTCTTTTCTGTGCCAAGTCACAAGTCAGACTATGGCTCTGTACCTCATGTTTGCACAGACTACAGCATGAGCGAATCGGTCCTGGCCTAGATACTCCATTGGAAAATGTTGAGCTCAAAGCCTGCATTAAAGATCCAAAAGCATCCAAGAATCACAAAGTGAGAGCAAACACCCCTGAAACCTACCATCTTCCCCCAAAGGTTCCCACAATGTGAGGGAACCTTTTCTAATTTTGAGATTATAACTTAATTACAACACGTCTCCCTTCCTTCTTTCACTTCCAAACCTTCCTTATGGTTTTTTTTTTCTTTAACTAGCTATTATTGAACAAATATATGTATACATATATACATATAGGAATATACATTCCAAAATGTAGCCTGTTCAATCTACATAATGCCACTGGTATGCATGTTTTCAGGGCTGACCATTTGGCACTAAATAACCATCAGGCATGCCCTTCCCTACTCCCATTCCCGGCTTCCCTCAGTTGCCTATAATCTTTATGTAGAGTTGAAGACTCCTGGGCTTCTCTCTGTCAAGCTTGGCATGCCCATCCATGTCAACCTTGTTCATCTCGCATTTTATCTGACCACTGTTTGCCTCTCTGATAAGCTTAAAGGAAAACAGGAACAAATGGTGCAGACTTAACCTGTCTTCTCTCCCCGCCCCCTTCCTGCAATTTCACTCCTGCTGTCTATCCAAAAATAAGAAGGAGAAAAAAGGAAACATATCTGTCTGCAGTGTGTGAAGACGGGGCAAGGATGCAAGGAAAAGAGCATGAGTAGTACCGTTTACAAAGCTACAAACTTAAGCAGAAAAACACATATAAACAAACGTAGAAAAGAAAGTCTGAGCTACCTGACTTGGCCTGAACCTTTTTAAATCTCTTCCTTTTCCCCATATGAAAACAAAACTGCAGAGGTCGCTAAATTCCTAGAACAATTTAAAAAACTTCTTAGAGAATAAGTGCAATTATTTATACATAACAATTTTCTGTTTGTTCCAAATAAGGCCCTAGCCTGGTCTGTCATTGCATGTACCCACTTCACAGTCTGTTTATACTTCCTAACACTGGCAATTCAATGTACGTGGATCTAGCTTATTTAGATTTTGCACAGTGGATGCCTAGAGTGTGCATGCTTTATTGCATCACACAGGTGCAGCTCGGCAATTGCCCCTGAGACTGTGGCAGGATAATTACTGTCTTAGAGAAGGTAGCGTTTGAAGGTAGCGGTGAATGTTAAGTAGGTCCTGTACTAATTGAGGGGAAATAACAGGTACTAGTTGAGTTAGAAGGAACCTCCTGAGCCAAATCAAAAGCATGTGACATTACATTTCCACGTCATAACTTCCATCTACAGACCAGAAAGGGGAGCCGGGGACAAAACGGAGGTGAGAAGGGGACAGTCACTAAAAATGAAAGCTACCCAGTCTTGGTCTTCTGAAAGGTACAAACTATCTACCCATAATTCTATGCCCCAAATGTCTGCCAATAAGTCTAATGGCTGATATTTGAGATTCCACTCAAACGCTTTAATATCTTAAACGAGACCCTCCTGTGAGCTCCCAAACAAAAGTGAACCCGCTCCTGGATGCCTCTTATCCACGTCAGCCTGTAGGTCCTTATGGCCTTTCTTATTCTCCGTCACTTTCTGTCACACAATCCCACAGTCATTAATATCTACAGAGCTATGTCTCTTAGAGTATACTTCATGAGTTTCTCTTCTCTTCAGTGTCTTTCTGAGTCAAGTGAATGGTCAGAGATGACTAGGCTCTCTCTCTGTTCCTACAGCACTTTTGAAACCATACGTGGTAGAAACCTTCTGCGTGCTTGTTGAATAAATAAAAGATTGACTTTAGAATGCAGGTCAGTAACTAAAGGAGTCTAGTTGCTGGCAGCCATTTAACCTTAAAAAAAAAAAAAAAGCAAGGATCACCACAAAATACCTAGGAAAAAGAAACCTTATTATCAACCATTCACAGAGTTGGGACAGCCGGCCTTCTACTTAGATATGAAATAAAAAGGCTGTTTCTAGCCAGGCGTGGTGGCTCACACCTGTAATCCTATTATTTGGAAAGCTGGGACAGGAGGCTGGACATTTTGAGACCAATTTGAGCTACATGTGAGTTCTAAGCTAACCTGGACTATACAGAGTAAGGGAAGGAAGGAAGGAAAGAAGGAAGGAAGGAAAGAAGGAAGGAAGGAAGGAAGGAAAGAAGGAAGGAAGGAAGGAAGGAAAGAAGGAAGGAAGGAAGGAAGGAAGGAAGGAAGGAAGGAAGGAAGGAAGGAAGGAAGGAAGGAATCTGGTACCACGTTTAAAGACTTCTCCACTTTCTAGCTTCACCAACAGCCTGAAGAAAAGCTCTACAGATTCTGATAAAATTTCAGGTTTATGACCAGACAAAACCAAGATATGGACTTGTACATATCCATCCTGCCAGCAAAGACTAAACAGGGGTGTCAAAAGTAACAGAATTAACAAAAGACAGTAACAAAGAGGAATAACAAGAGAAAGTCACCACAACTTGCCACAATGCACATAAGTCACTGCTTACTTCAAAACATGCAGAAGTCTGTAAAATGGTGCCATTATTATGGAATAGTGTCACCTACCTCAAAAATCCCTTCACATGACATGGCTGCATGCCTTTTCACTTGACCTTCCACTCCATCAGAACTATCATCTATGGGGTACACTAGCACTGGGCATGGGGGACCCTCAGAGGACAATTTTACAGCTATGGATGCTGGACAAAGGCAGAAATCAGTAAAAGCAACTGAAATCTGCACAAGGGTTTAGACAAAATGCCATTGCCCCACCCTCCTTCCAGTGTTGACAAATCACATTTCACTGGATTAAGGGCAATTTTTCTTTTAAATCCATTGGCCCAGATAATAACTCATAACATTTATACCCAGAAGTGGCATGCTGCTCCTGCTAGGCAAAGCTCTCTCCAACCCAGTAACCACATTTGTGGCATTTGTGGAAAACCCAAGGAAGCATCTGACTTTCACAGTTGAAAGTGTCTGCAGAGCTCTGAATAAAGAGTCAGCATGCATTCCCACACCTATACGACTCCTTTCAGGGACTCCTGACTCAGAATGTCTGAGGGAAGTGGCCGGGTACGAACATCTCTTCTGAGAATAGTGCCATATGGTTTTAACAGAGGTTCGTTTCCTGAACCCAAAGAGGGCTGCTGAATCTCAATCCAAGTAAAATAATTATGCAGACAATTCCACTCTATTGCTTGCAGTGAAACCCATTCTGTGTGGTCTGCACATGCCTGCTGACACCTTCAGAGAGGCATTAAGCCATTTTTATGTACCATACCCTTAATGGGTGGAATGCAAGGTAAATTTCCTGGACGATTAGCACCTATGCAATACTTAAGGCGCCATTACCCCCGCCCTTTACTTGGCTACCCTTTGTTAATTCGATGGAAAGGAAGGAGATGGACAAGATTTCCAAGTGAGTAACAATCATCAATCAGACACAGGCACAGAGGGTATTGATAATCACAGAAGCACAGCCATAAATGCAAACATGACACACACACACACACACACACACACACACACACACAGAGAGAGAGAGAGAGAGAGAGAGAGCTGGAAATATTACATCTCCCAAAGTCAACATCAATGCTGGGAGACCCTTCAGATACATTTGGCAGGTGGGAGGGGAGAGTGGGGGAGAACAGGGAACCCCTCCCTTGTGTAGATTCTAGAACATTCAACTACTAACCTTCAAATGATCAAGAGAATAGGAAAATAAAATCCCTTCTGCACAGAAGCTAGACAGCACAAATGCTGTAAAAATAAAGATTTAAACCAAAGAATACAACTATTAAACAGTACTTTCAAAGAAGGCCACCCTAAAGCCTAAGAATATTCTCTTAAGAACAGAATATGCTAACTCATGCCAGATTGCCCCTGAATCTGAATTTTAATACTGTAATTGGTTACAAAACGAACTAGTTCTCCCTTTTAGACTATTAAATATCAAGTCTGAAAATGAACTGGCGAAAATCTTTTCATTTTGCCAACATATTTGGCGCATTACAAAATAATCTTTTTTTTTCCCCTCAAAAGATCTGTTTTCCAATACCCACCCACCACTCTTTGAATCAATATAAAAACACCCCTCTTCAAAAAGACAGTAAGAAAGTGTGACGTTTCTCTAGACGATCACAGGAATTTCACTAATGTGAGCCAAAATCACAAAACCCTTTTAAAATGAAAGGCAGAGACAAAGCCTGCAAGAAAAGCAGAGGCCAGGCTGCTAAGGTCAGAGAAGAAGCAGGTACGCCAGGCCAGTACTAACCACAAGGCAGGCCCGAAGGCTTCTCTGGGGCTGTTTTCTTTAGACTGCCTAAGAGTCTTGCCAAGAAACAGGCGGATACCACTGAAAGAATATCTTCCACAGTTGAGCATCTGCACAGTGTGACAGACGGCCTCCCCCTCCTGTGTGTGTGGCCTACAAAACCCATGGGGTGACAGTGCCTGGCAAGGTAGGAGAAAACCCAAGGACACCGCTCAGGTGAGAACGGAACAAAATTCCAACATCATGCACATCTAACTGAAACACACACACACACACACACACACACACACACACACACACACACTTTCCTATCTCCCTGAAGTCCAACTTACTGATTAGACAGAAACCCTTCTGTCCGCTTTCATTTTTGGTAAAACTCTTACACTTCAAATTTGTTCCAGCTAATACCGGAGATTTCTATGTGTTTCTTTTTAGGAGTCTAGTGGTTGGCTAAATAAAAAACAAATAAATAAAAATAAACCCAATCTTGAAGCTTCTTAAAAAAAAAAAAATGTACTATGTTACCAAGCAATTTTTGGTTGAATTTTCTTAAATGATTGAAAAGCAAATCTACAAAATTATTTCATTTATCAGGTTTTTTTTTTCCCTCAAACATTATAGTAAATGTTTGAAGATAGCAAATAGCAAAGCTTGAGGGCAAGAGTACAGTGGATAAAAGAATGGACTAAGTGCAGAGCTCGAGGAACAGAAGGACAGGAAAGAAGACAACTGGGGCTGGAATATGGCTCAGTGGTTAAGAATGTCCTTTTGAAGATAGCCCTAGTTTGGTGCCTACTATTCACAGCAGGTGACTCACAACTGCCTGTAACTCTAACTCCAGCAGATCCAATGCCTCTGGCCTCTATAGTCACCTGCATGCACACACATGCACATGGACATACACATACAGAGAGAGAGAGAGAGAGAGAGAGAGAGAGAGAGAGAGAGATCAACTGGCTTATTGGTCATGGTGTTTCATCACAGCAATAGAAACCCTAACTAAGACAAGTTGGTACCAGGAGTGGGGTATTGCTCAGACAGACCTGACTTTAAATTAAGATTCTGTCCTTCTGGTCAGTTGAGGCAGAAGAGCCAGCCATAATTAACAAGAGACTGACAACACTGAAGTGAAATCTTTGAGTTACTGGGACAATTGATGCTAGCTAGCTAAAGCTGAGAAACTAGCTTTGATTGAGAAGAGACCAGTATCACTGAGGTAAACTCTTCTGGGAAGTGTTTTCTCAGGGTCAGCACACACTGGGTTAGTCTGTGTTCCACAAGGCTGAGATTGTCCCTTGTGCTGGCAGCCAGACTTAGTTTGTGTAAGGTGGTACTGATTTTGAAGGCACAAAGTGGTCATGGAGAACAGCTAAGTCTTAGCACTGTAAGAGGCCAGGAGAGGCCATTAGTGAAAGTGAAGGTGGCAGCTGAAGGCACAGGACTGAAGGGGTCTTGCAAAGAAGTTCAGACTTGGAACCGTGAAAAGAGTCTATGAGAGGCTACTGGTGAATGTGCAGCCCAATTTCAGCAGGAGACTCTGGCATTTTGGAGATGCCAATACCATGGGATGACCATCAAGAGCAGCAGCAACAGTGGAAAGGAGCTTGCCAGAGCCTAGAAGACAAGCTATGTGTGCTGCAGAGGGCAGAGCTGGAGAAATGACTCAAGCTCCTTGGAGGAGTCCAGAAGATTGTGAGTGAATCCTAGATAATTGGACAATAAATTGTTTATACTGTTAGAGTTTGATTTTACTTGGCTCAGATTGTGACTGTGCCCTGGTTCTTCCCTCCTAAAGAAGGTGGTTAATTTAATTTTGATTTTTACAGAATCCACAGCTGAAAGACTTTGAACTTTTAAAAGAGATTGTGAATTTTCAGAGGGATTAGATATTTTTAAAGAGACTGAAATTTCAATGTGCTTACATTGATAAAGACTTTGGGACTTGTAAAATTGCTTATGTTTTTATGTGAGGTCTTGGGGATTAATAAGAAAGGAGATGTGTGGCTTAGTAGTGATGTATTTGTGTATCAAGTTGATGAGGGCTCAATTGTGCTGGCACAAAGCAGAGTTATCTAAAAAGAAAGGATCTTAATTGAGAAAATACCTCAAAAAGATTAATATGGGAAGGCCTAGCCCATGTGGGTGGTTCTACCCCTGGGCTGGTGATCCTGAGCTCTACAAGAAAGCAGGGTGAGCAAGCCATGAGAAGCAAGCCAGTAACCAGCACTCCTTCGTGGCCTCTGTATCAGTTCCTGCCTCCAGGTTCCTGCCCAGTTTGAGTTCCTGTCCTGACTTCCTTCAGTGATGGACTACAATGTGAAAGGCAAATAAACTCTTTCCTCTCCAACTTTTTTTTTGTCTTAACTAAGACACACTCTAAAAATGAATCATTAAAAAGAAAAGAAAACTAGCCCCAATGGAGAGGCCCTCAAAGCAAAGAGTCAGAGCTCACTGGAGAAGAGAAAGGGAGGTGAACTTGAAAAATTAACTGTTAATAGCAAAATTAACAACATCCTAACTTAGCAGAATATCAACAGTCAATAAAATAGATCTGTGGGTGAAGGCATTTGCCATATGCCTGACACAATGAGTTCCATCTCTGGACTCCATGTAAAGGTGGAAAAAGAGACCCACAAAGCTGTCCTCTGACCTCCACACACTCACTGTGGCATGCACATTCAAATATTTGCACAAGTGCCCACATGTGCACACACATGCACATGCATACATGCACATACTCCAAAACAATAATCATAAATAAATATTTTTTAAAGGAGCAACCATCTTCTTGCAATTTTAGGTAAAGGCTGAGGTTGGTGTTGCATTTGCTTAGCATGTAGAAGGCACTGGGTCCAATCCCTACCACCAAGGAGTCACTTTAAGGGTGCTGAGGATGAAGGATAAAGGTACTCCCTCTACACAGGAAGGATGAGAAGAAGGAGAAAGAAGAAAGAAGAAAGAAGAAAGAAGAAAGAAGAAAGAAGAAAGAAGAAAGAAAGGAAGGAAGGAAGGAAGGAAGGAAGGAAGGAAGGAAGGAAGGAAGGAAGAAAGAAAGAAAGAAAGAAAGAAAGAAAGAAAGAAAGAAAGAAAGAAAGAAAGAAAGAAAGAAAGAGAGGAGGAAAAAGAGGAGTGGGAGGAAGCAGCAGCATAATACAAAACATTCTCCATGAATTTAAAAATAGCACAGTTCTGATTTAGATCTGTAACTGTCACTGAGCACTGTCAGCTCAGCATAAAGCCACATGTCCTCACAGCTAGGACCTCCTTTGTTCTGGGCCTGTGTTTTGATGTAACAAATCTGGTGATGACCACGGTGGGAGTCACTCTACAAAAATGTAAAAGCTGAAGCACATTTGCTAAAAAGAGTTGGGAAACCCTTGGTCAAAATCTCCTATCCCTAGTTCCCAAGCCTCAAGAGCCCCTGCAAAGGGCTTGTGCAGAGGGCACTGGTGTTGCCTATTCTTCATCCTTGGCGCTAAGGAGAAAAAGAAAAAAGCACCACCTTCATGACTACTAGAATGTCATTATTTTTGTTGTTTGTTTTGCTTTACCTTGTTTTTGAAGCTGAGAATGACTTTGACCTCCTGACTTTATACAGTGCTGGGGACCAACCCATGGGCTTCCTGCCCTTGAGGCAAGTCCCTACTGGCTAAGCTACATCCTAGATCCCCAGAAAATCATCATTATGTAAGGTCTCACTAAATTTCAACTGTGGGAATTTGAGCTTACAATGGACAGGGGTGTGGTAAATGAACCCATGGAACTTCTGAAGATTGATTGCTTTCCCAAGAGCCACGGGCCCCTTTCGGGGCCTTCAGCTAATAGATATAAGAGCATAGTTTGCCTTCGGAGAAGTGTTCAAGTTGAAACCCCAAACCTGGAAAAGCTGAAAGGTCCCTGATACTCAAAAAGTTTCAGATTTTGAAATATTATAGATTTCAGATGTTTGCACCATGAACGTTCAACTGTCAATGTCTACAAAAGTGATCCAAAATCCATTTATTCCAGAGTCTGAAGCACCTCGGCGCTGATCACTAACTAAGAGATGTTGACTTATGCTGCAAGGGGAAACTGGCCCAGACTTGAGGCATTGTCATGTCCAGCCTAGAGCTCCCTCAGGTACTCCTGAGGGCACAAACTCAAAGAAAAAAGCTCATAAGAATTCTAACAAATGCACCAGCTACCAGAGAAAGGTCAGTCTGACTGAAAAATAGTCTTGGAAGAAAGCCAGCATCACTGCGGACCCCATATCTGTGGTGTCCTCACCAGTATCACTTTTCAACATTTACTCACACACACTCACACACTCCTTAGAATTCTCTGGCAGGTATTTCTTAGTTTCTTGTCTCTAAAGTCCCTGAAGACAGAGTATAGCTTTGTACTTAATGTTGTCTCCTGAGATATAAGAAGAGTTGGTTTTAACTGAGCAAATCATCCAAAAACTGGATCTTTTTCTTTTCTGTCTATCAAGCTAAGGTCTGAGCAATGCTCAAATGTATCTGAGGCAAGGGATGGAAGAAAGTTTGAAAATTAATCATGTCATTTGGCCATATCATTTTCTTGGCTCACTTTACGAGACCTCAATACTCAAAGAGAAATACTTCCTATTTCAGGGGTTAAAAAAAAAAACTATAAACAAAGAGCTGCTAAGTTTCTTATCATAATCATTAACAATGTGTTCATTGACTAGCACCTACCATTTAGCTCCTTAATACATGAAGACACAGCCACGGAAGCTGAACACTGACCAAATGCTGCAGCCAGATTGACAGCAAAGAAAGAGAAAGAAAGAAAGGAAGGAAGGAAGAAAGAAAGAAGGGAGGGAGGGAGGGAGGGAGGGAGGGAGGGAGGGAGGGAAGGAGGGAAGGAAGGAAGGAAGGAAGGAAGGAAGGAAGGAAGGAAGGGAAAAGAAAGAAAGAAAGAACGAGTATTTACTTCTCCAGTGGCGGCAGCAGCATACAGTAGCTTAAATGTGTTTTTCATTGTCGAAGGGGTCTGATTTCTTTCAGACGGATATTGGTAGGAGGCTGAGGATTGGTGATGGAGTTAAGATGACAGAAAGCAAAGCTGTGGCAGGGAAAACTGCACAAACGCTTCATACTCCCCTAGTTAGAGACGAAAGGTGGGTGGAGTAAGCAGTGGGCTTTCCTAATCATGCCGCTGGAGAGGGATGCTCAAAAATATGGAAAGTGTTCAGTTCTGGGAACTCTTCCTTACCCTTTAGACTGGATGTGTGAGATGGAGATCTTGGAATTACCCACAGTGGTTTTGAGGTTTCTGAATAAAGGCGGTGGGGGTTGGGGGGCAGGAAAACTGCACAGGCACCCTGATTGACTTCAAAGTTGATTTTATCTGTATATTTCAGAATTGAATGGAGGGGCACTTTATCCACATTTCCCCTGCAGCATTGGAACACTGGTTTCATTTTGCTCCAAATCCTTGCTATGGAGAGAAATTGATCTTATCTTTAATAACAGTTCCAATGATTATATATTTGTAAATACATATACAGACAAAGCCAAGGACCCAATGACCTTCAATGTGCTTTATTTTTCTATTCGTACTATTAGAAGTTTATGTCATAAAGATGAAACAAGTTCTGAATGCTAAAACTAGAACCACACTTTCCTTTCGTTCTCACACAAATACTCTCTCTAGGTGATCAATTCATTTACTCACTAGACACCTACTAGGCAGGCATGCTATTTGTTGTAAGATATTAAAATATAACCTCTCATAATATGTGCTCTGTCTGCTCCAGAACCTTCAAAGCTCGTAGGCGACACAGTAGCAGTCCATACAAGTGCCATGAGGTAATGTGTATTAAGAACTGCAAAGTGTCACAGCCATAGTACTGCAAGACTCAAGACAGACAGACAGACACCCCTCCTGAAGACCTTAATGTCGTGTACCATTTAAACTAGTAGCTGGGGTTTCAAAAGGGTAATATTTCAAAAGGTGGAAATGAAAGAGGCCTTTTCAAAGCAGCAGACACAGCATGAAAATAGATGTGTAACAAGAGAGGCATGGTGTGCTTAGGCGAGGAGAAAACACTCTAGCTGGGGCCACACAAAGCCTTTTTCCTAGCCATCACAGGTGGCTCAAACTCCTGGGAGAGTACTGGTTATCTGTGGAGGCAGCTCCGGTTGTCACATAGTAGTTCCCTGCGATAATCTGGTAGGTAAAGGCTCAGGACAGAAGTTGTACTACAATGCATGGACGAATGGGAAGGTTTTCCACAGCTCCTACCGCTTCTGAAAAGACCCCCAACAGACTTTCAAACAGGATGAGTTCTTATACTCTGAGTCTAGACCCTAACACTTCTTTTTTAATTCATCAATTTTTCTAGAATTAAAACTACCTAGAAACCAAGGAATAAAGTGCTGCCATACTTCAGAAAATATTCACCAACAATAGCATCGCCTTTGGCATTTGAACCACTAATACATACCTTCACCCATCTTGGTTTGTAGCCATAACATTCAAGGTGGTTCTTCCCACGCTTATATACCTGGTTTCTCTGATTCTATTTCCAAGGCATTGACTATTCTTTCCCAAGAATTTAGGTATCAAAAAAAAAAAATGAGTAAGGAAAATTTTATTTAAAATGATGTTCCTTTCTTTTCCTTTTATACTATAATCACAGAATTATATTTATCCTTTGAAAAGTGTTTATACAGATATATTTTTATGTATCTGGATTTCATCTCAGGTTAACAAAGGGACACTATTGAATAACTGGCATAAAAAGATGCTGCCTCTAGTACATTGAGGAAACACTGGACTAGAATATGTCTAGGGGACTAACAAAGATAAGAGGGTGCTAACTTATTCTGAGCCTACGGAAAGAGACAGAAAAACCTGTCATTGATTGAGTAATGTGGATACAGGACAACCCTGAGGATTTCACTAAACGACACCCCAGCCCCATGGTGACATAATCAGAGCTGAAACTTCAGAAAACTGAGCTGTGGTGCCGTGCAGAGACTGTAGCCTAGGCAGCACCAGGAATCCTGGTTTATTACAAATCCCTGTGCCGAAGCATGGAAGGGGTAGCTTTTTACAAGGAGATTATTTAGAGATCAAAAGGATTTTGTGGCATTTGTTTTAAGGCTAAGAAAGAGGTGGAAATTGAAGATGGTAAGGATGAAAGAAAAATAAGGATTTGAGAGTTGTTTACAGAATTAAAGTGACTGTTCACAGGCAGTATTTTAAAGGAGCAAGCAAGGAAACAAGGAGGCAGGAAGCCAAGTTCAGAAGTTCTGGTAATGTCCGCATAGGTGGGAGTTGAAAAGACAGAGCTCAAGAGAAAGGAAGAGAGGCCAGACAGGCAGGGGTATCGGTGCAGGAATAGCAGGAGGCTATAAAAGAGGAGGCAGCCAAGGGCTGGAAGCTGCAAAGGGGACAGGATGAGAAAGCCCAGCAGCGAGAAGCGTGGGCCACAGCTAGCAGCCTTCAGGGCAGCCGTCTAGCTGGGGGAGTGGAAGCCAGACTGCAGGAGACAAGGAGCAAGTGGGCGATGAGGAAGTGGAGGCGACAAGTCTGACTCTTTCTAGAAGTTCAGTGGTTAGAAAAAAAGAGAGAGAAGGGAGAGAGAGAAATTAGATATTGGCTCAAAAGAGCAATAAAAGAAAGGCATACTTGTGGGCAGTAAATCTGACCCGCTGAACAAGAAAACATGGCAGGGACAGTTTGTGTGTTTCCTTTGCTGTCAAATTAAAAAATAATTGAACCAAAGTGGCCTTTGCTATCACTCTTTGATTATTCGGTGAACTTTTCAGGTGATTCTATTGATTAAGACACAAAACATTCCTAACCCCCAAAAAGAATTAATTTGTAAGATGGGTTTTATCTCTCCATAAGATAAATAGGAGAAAACAGTAAACTCTTGACTCTTTCTGTAACGCACTAAAAAAACTACAAAGTCTTAGAATTCTTGAAGGGTCACCAGGACAACCTGTGATGAGAAGCCAAGTCACCTACCCTTCCTGGGGATCTAAAAGATGGCTATGCAACCAGCCAGGGCTATATTCCAGTCTGGCCAGCACCCAGGCTTGGACCACAGTGCTGACGGACAGTCTGGCTCTGATACTCACTGGCCCTGGGGAGGTTGATGCACTGTTTAACTTCACCAGTCTTTTTCCCTACTATTTAAATTAAGATTACATCCTTACCTACTTTACAGGGTTGTCATAATTATTGCACAGTGATAGATACTCTTAATAGTCTTTCTTATGTATATGCAAATACATCTTTATTTGTGTGTGTGTGTGTGTGTGTGTGTAGTTCAGAGGACAACCTCAGATGTCACTCTTCACATTCTACCTTGTTTCAGACAGAATCTCTTGGTTGTCTTTCCACTCTTACCCCAGGCTGGCCACAGCTTCAAAGAATTTTTGCTAGCACTGTTTCTCGTATTCTCATAGGGATGCTGAGGGTGTCATCACTTAGGCTGCACATTCAGCTTTTACATGGGTTCTGCAGATCTGAACCCAAGTTGCAAGTTGTCACACTAGCAAGTTAAGAGCTTTTGCCCACTGAGTAATACCTCAAGATTTTCCTCAGTTCCTAGAGACATAAAATACAAATCCCTAAGCACAAATAAATAAATAAATAAATAAATGATCATAACTGTACTGACTAAAGTGATCTGCATTGATTCTGTTTTTGTTTTCATAGCCTACGGAGGTTCTACTAGCTCAGCGCAAGTATTGATATTATACAAGGAAGTATGGCACTAAAATTAGAGTCCTTTGAAAATAGAACTCTCATGACCAACAATATTTACCTGTTGGCAGGTGCCCTCAGATATAATATAATTAACCGTGAAAGGCTCTTATTACAAGAGAATAAAGTAAAAGTCCTCATGCTTCTATGTCCAGTCTATGTCCTTAGATGATTCTGCTGAGCTTCTAGAGGAGCCTCAAAGGCCACATGGGAACTTAGACATTTTTCTGGGTATCTATGAAATGTCCATGAGAAACTGCTTGAGCAGTCAATTTCTCCAGAGTCAGCAGGGAGACTTAGTTCTTACTCCCCTAGAGACAAAAGAGTAGCATTTAAATTCTAAAGATGGCCCTCCACCTGTAAGGCACAGAGAGCAGCAAGTCTGATTACCTCAGGGGCTAACGTCACAGCCTTTGGAGTGTTCTTATTTCTGAATGCAGTGAAGAAGCGGTAGTGCAGACAAATGCCCCGGATATGCAGGCTGCCACATTGGAACTGTGCAATGGGAGACAGTGTGACTCACCCTTAGCCAATATTTTGTCCAGACAACTCCTAAGGCCGTGAATCTGGCTGAGTTGCAGGTAGTCACTCATGCTATCAAAATGACACTGTGGTGCAGAGATGGTGAGAGGATATTGATCAGGGAAAAGTGAGAAAAAAGATGTAGACCTGCTCAATAATGAGCACATTCTAAAGAGGAAATGCCTCCATTTCCGGTAAGAAAGTAAGCACTGGATAATGCTGAGACACTGGCCAAAGCTGGTTTTTCCAGCTCCATTGAGAGGGAGGCAAAGGACTCAATCTGGTTTGCGGCAGCTCTTACCACCAAGGGCCACTTCAGATGCAGCTTCTAAGCACTGACCTTCAACAAAACGAAGGGGGAATCTGGGTTTCATTTTCCAGTATTCTCATGTCATTATTCTAGTCCACTAAAAAGTGTGTGTGTGTGTTGTGTGTGTGTGTGTGTGTGTGTGTGTTCATACGTGTCAGAGAGAGAAAGACAAGTGGATTTATGTTCGCCACATCCACATAGGAGCCCGAGGAGGTAAGAAGACAGTGTCAGACTCTTAGAATTAGAGTTCCAGGCTGCTGTATGCCCCCGTGGGGGTGCTGGGAATTGAATGCAGGTCCTCTGCAGAAGCAACAAGTGCTATTAACTGCAGAGCCACCTCTGAAGCTCCCCTAAATTATGTTTCTATTTTGAGCAAGTCTCAGGCTGGGCAACCACTAGGCAGATCACTGATTCATTTGAAAACCTTACTGTTGCCATCCACGGGACAGATGCAAAGCTGTGGCCTTGGGTGTCAAGGTGGAGAGACAGTTCTTCACGCAGAGAGAGCCGAGAAATGATTGTGTAGGCGTGAAACCATCTCAGTCACAGTGTCAGTTTTCTAATTTTGAATGTAACGCACAGACTCCAACTCACCGTCTAGTTTATCCTACCCAGGGAATTAGTAAGCGTGAACATATTCCCACTGACTTATAGGACTACAGGCCTGGATACAAATGCTTCGCTCCACTATCTCAAAACATGATCCATATTTAAACTCACCAACTGAGAGAAAGTAAACAGACAAGAGGGAGGGGGAAGAATAACTTTTTAAAATGTTAACTAAATTTCTGCATCACTGCGTAGATATCTCTGGTTTTGCACTATGATACTGAGGCAGGGAAAAATCCGTCACTTTTAACTCTGTTGGTGAGATGAAAGGGATAAAAAGAACAGACCAAACAAATAGACCTCATTATTGCAAATATTTTGCTCCTCAGAAGAATGAAAGTATCCCCTCTTCTTGGAAAAGTGGGGGTACCTAAAATGCCCTAATAGAGCCAGTTGTCACGGCTCAAACTTTTAATCCCAGCACTTGGAAGACAGAGAAAGGCTGGCTGGTGTCTGGGAGTTCAAGGAGTCCCAGTTCAGCCATGGCTGAACACAGTGAGATCCCATCTTTAAAAAGAAAAAGAAAAAGAATGGTAGAGAACGGCAGACCTGTGGTCGTAATGTTACTTCTATCTTAGCATGCATTTTGTTTCCTATATTAACCAGACCACAAAGAAAGGACTAGGAATAAACATCTAGGGAGGTCTCCTCCTCTCAAGAAGTCTCTGATCAATATTAAATGAGGGTCTGGCCGTAGGATGTGTGAACTCAGCTCGGTTCACATACCCAGGTGGCGGCTGCTCTGTGAGGCTGCAGGCTGTGTGTGTTTCCACCGCTGGGACCCTGATGCCTAGGACCCTGATGCCTAGGACCGATGCCTGATCCTCCAATGATCCCCCAGTGAATGGCTACAAGTCTGCGCTTTTTCAAGCCTTTCCTTATGTGAGTGTGCAGAGAGAGGATATTACAGATTCCAGAGAATGTGGTAATTGGTGATGCTTTCCAGACATCTGTGTCAAAATAAAGTTGTAGCTAATGCCCACTTGCTTAAATTTCATTCATTCGTGTTCAAATTATTTGCTCTGAAAGGGAAATGTTTACTCTTGTACACATTTGGGTTTTAACCTCCCAAACCATTGCTCGAGAGTAATCTCAACCACTGAACACCTGCTTCAAAACCCAAATCTAAGTCCACCCCTTCCCTGACACTACGAAGACACTACACCGTGTTCAAAATCCAACTGTGAGCTGTGACATCCTGTTACCACACCAGTCATCAAAGCCAGAGCTAGAACCCTGATAAATTATTCAAAACGACAGCTCACAGAGCAGTCATTTCTTCTTCAAGCTAGTTTGTAGTGAGTAGAAGGGCACATTTATTCACATGCCCATTTCATGTAAATCTACACACACAGTTTCATGTGTATATAGGTAGATAAGCCCATAAAACCTACAAGACTACTGGTGTCAAGGAAAAACAAAGGCAGAACTACCACACCTATTAACTTATTCACTTAATGCAGAATGGGTGTTGACGCATCAAAAACCCCCACTTTGCTGCCCTCTCTTAAGGATCCCACACTTCCCACGTGATTAGAACAACAAGCAAGAGTTACTTCATGTGACGATATAAACATGGAGTACCTTGTAGAGGCGTAATGCTCGCACATATTTAAATGAACTTGCTTAACACAGGCTTTCAGACAAAGGACCTTTTCCCCCTTGTTTTTTAATTAAAGTTTTCTGTATGTGCTTTTTTGTTTGTTTGTTTGTTTTTTAACTTAATGTCTAGATCTGAATATTGACTTGTTTGAGTGTCTTCCAAGGGTCTGAAATGGCTTAGGTCTGACAGTATGCTTTAGCAGCTGGACAAGCCAGATCTAGTCACACATTCCAGACACAGCTGCCCCAGGAACACTTTTATGGCTTAATTAAGTCACAGTGCCTACCACGTTTCTAAACTAATATTGCTAATTCATTTACTAAATGCAACTAATTCCTTTAGCAAACTTTGTAATAGGCACACAGGAAATTATACAGAGGTTCCTTATGAGCCAAAAGGACCATCAGTTTAGTCTGAAGATGGTTCTGCCTCCCCTCCCCACCACACACACACACACACACACACACACACAAACATATACTTCCTGCTATGCTTATGGTATAGTCTGAGCTAGCATAGAACTTGGAAGAGTGCCCACAGATATCAAACAACAGCAATGGCACACAGTAGTATGCAATAAGCATGTGCTAGCTGATGACCTAGAACTTATATTTTAAGCTTTGCCTGTGGCACCCCCCCACAGCCCCTGCCCTTTTTTTCTCCCTGTTGTTGACATTGGCTTCGGTAGCACATACACCTCTCAAGGTTCCATCCTTATTCTTGGAATTTAGAAGTACTTTCTAGCCGGCTTCATTGCCTCTGTATGTTTCTTACTTCCTGTGTCTTCCTTCCAATCTGTATTTCCTGCTTTCCTACCAAATGAAAATAGCCTCTCTGACTTGGAATACTGAGGCAGCCCTGTAGACAGAATCCCTACAAATCTGCATACCGTAGAAATCCACAATCTACCCTTTCAATTATTGAAGAAGTAAGTAACTAACCAGCCAGCCCTCCTGCCTTCTCTGTCTGCTCAGGACTCCTCTCAGAGGCTGCCTTCTTCTCTCAACATCATCCTCTGTGCCAGGTCAGCCTCTCTCCCTACCTGCTCTTCACATTTCCTGGTCTTTCTCTTCCTTGTGCTTTTAACAAATGCTTCCATCTACTTGGATTTCCATCTTCTTCAGGGCTCAGCTTCCTGCAAGGTGCTTTGCCTTTCTATTACGCTCTAACAAAGATGTGCATTCTGTGCTTGTGTCACAGTCCATAGGAATTTTTGTCTTGCTCCTATGTTTTCTTGCTTTGATCATGCTAAGCATAGAATCTAGGGTCTCCTGCTACACCACAGAGCTACAGTCCCGGCCCTCAATGAATGACAAACTTCTACCATACTTTATCACCCACATTTTTCTGATGAAGATGCTGAAGCCCTGAAATGCAAAGCAGTTTATCAAGAGCCACTTGCTCCAGATGTGACAGGATAAGGGCTTCAGTTCTGTAACCCAAAGCCCAAATGGACATCCTTTTATGCTGTTCCCCTCTCTTGCAGTTCCTGCTCCATTTCTCTTTCACAGCAAAAACTCCTGAAACCACTGTCTAAATTCATTGTCCCTACTTCTTTCATGATTTTCTCCAGTCTCCAGAGTCTGCCACTCTCCTGGGATTCCTTCAGTCAGGGTCACTCATGCTTCCATGTTGCCTAGCCTAATGATAGTTCCTCGAAACCAAATTTAAACACAGTAGGGGACACGCTTCTGCAACACTGAGTCCTTTGCTTCTGGGACACTACACCATCTGGAGCTTTTCCTAACTCACTGGCTGCACCTGCCCACGGCCCTACACCAACTCTGAGTCCTCATCTAACGTAAAATCTTGGGTATTTTCCCAGAGCTCTGCCCTTGGCTTTCTTTTCATCTAACAGAATTCCTTCTGGCCTATGGCTATTCATGCCACTCCAGGCTTGACACATTCGACCTTCTGGCATTGCAACATTATCATTACATTTGCTTTCCTTCACTGTGTTGTAAGAAGGAGCCAATAAGCAAAATATTCAAACATATATGATGCGAAGAGCTTAAAATATAGAGGAAAGAGACAGAGAAAATAGATACGAGTAGATGCATTTTCATCCAACTACGGTAGATGGGGCGACATTAATGACATTGTCATTACAAAGTCCACACTAAAGGACTGAACAATCACATTACTATATATATATATATATATATATATATATATATATATATATATGGCTGAAAGACTGCTCAACACTTAAAATCACTTCCTAAGCACTTGAGGATGCAAGTTGGGTTCCCAACACCCACATTAAGTGATTTGCAACTGCCTATAATTCCAGTTCTAAGGGAATCGATCAGTACCTCCTACAAGCCTCCAAGAGCACTCACATACATGAGGCATACATCCACACACATATACACACACCTAAATAAACCTTTTGTAAAACCACAAGGTAGCTCTCAGTAGTTGAGGCACGTTTGTAATTTTGTGCCGGACTGAATCTGTTGTTAGCCTGAAGCACACGCAGCCTATGGGCCACAAATTTGACACACATGAACCCTACACGATCTAGGCCTTCGGGTACACCTACCCCTGGAGCTTCATTATCTGCCATTTACCCATTCACTCACTCTACCGAAACCATTCTGGCCTCCTTGCTGGAGCTCAAATGAGCCAAAGGGCTTAGCGATAATGCTTTTGACATACCGCCTAGGTCCTTCTCCTAGATACTTATAAATGATTCACTTGTTAACGGGATTCAGCTCGCTGCCTAAATGTTGCTCCATCTACCACAGTTGGATGGAAATGCATCTGGCCGTCACCATTATCTCTGTCTCCTTTCTCTATTTTTCTTTAAAGCACTTAACATCATATATACATTTGAGTATGTCACTTATCATCTCCTTATTCCGACACAGTGAAGGAAAACAGGTCTGTTCAACGGAGCATCCCTGTCATCTGCTCACAGCTAGTCAACGTCCAGAAAATAAGACTGTGGCGTGCTCAACCTTAAACGGGACATCTACATCACCTCCCCACCCCCACTCCAAGGCTAAAGTATATCACTGTAGAAGACGGGCCGAAAACCGGTATGAACCAGAGGCAGTGGATCACTACAACAAAACATGTCCAGATACAACAGGGCAGCTGCACATATGAATTCAGGGGTTGCAGCAGCAAACACAAGACCTGTGTGGAGTCAAGCCAGACAAAATCTCAGCCTGCGTGCTGGGCGTGGCCAAGGAGTCCCACTTGTAGTTAAGGAGCTAATCCCAACTGGTAACTGCTGGAAGAGGAGAGACAGTTTTCTTTGAGGGTGTGGCCCCTGTAAGTCAATCAACCTCCAGCCCACGGCCCCACACCCAAGCACAAGCTGGACTTCATTGTTTGTATTTGTTATTAAGGAGAACACAAAGTAGAGTGGGAAGGGAGTTAGGGGCGGATCTGGAAGAAGTTGGGGAGGGGTGTTGAATATAATCAAAATACGTTCTATGAATTCTCAAAAAATTAATACAATATTTTAAAACAATGTCTGAGCAATTATAGTAGAAAATTATTGTTGAAAAAATAAACACACAATAGCATCATACAATTGAATATTAATTGTGTTAATTATTACTAATGGATTGCTATCTTCAGAAACATATTTCAATGACTTATAAGGAGAACTACATACCTTAAATTCCAATCTGTATGTAGTTTGGATAGTATATACAAAGTTCTGCTTTTTCTTTCTTTTCCTTCCTTCCTTCCTTCCTTCCTTCCTTCCCTCCTTCCTTTTCTTTCTTCTTTCTTTTTTCTTTCTTCCTTCCTTTCTTTTCTTTCTTTCTCTTTTTTTTTCTTGCTACCTCTAGCCCAATACATTAACAGGCTTCATAAAGCCTGCTCCTGCCTGGCTAATTTAGACTAGGATGAGCGGTTACATAGAGCCAACCCATAGCAGTTTTGATTTTGTTTTTGGTAAACAAGCAAAGACTTTAATGAAGAAACTAATCGATATAGTCCCCTTTTTGAGAGGATAAAGTTTTATGATACCGAAAGCAAAAGTCAATATATATAAACCGAAACAAAATATAAGTAATACCATAATAATAAAAAAATAAAAACATGATAAGCCCATGGAGCAAAGACACCAAGCTGAAATAAACTCATCAGAAAGGTAGGTTAACGACTTAGGATAAAGAGTAATTGTGAGATTTCAACTCAGGAGGTCCACGCAGAGATGAGGACTGAACATAGTTACAAAGAGAGGGAAAAGAGGGAGTCCTCAAGAAGAGCAAGAGGAAACTGCTCGGGTTTGAGGAGCAAAGAAAGGAGTGAGGCCTCTCTGTCAGCCAGGTTTCCACAGTGGGTAGGTCTGTGACCTTGAGGTCATGAGGGTGGTTCTGCTTTTTCTTTCTTTTTCTTCCTTCCTTCCTTCCTTTTCTTTCTTCTTTCTTTTTTCTTTCTTCCTTCCTTTCTTTTCTTTCTTTCTCTTTTTTTTCTTGCTACCTCTAGCCCAATACATTAACAAACTAGCACATCTAGACTCTCAAGGTATTAGAAGTTCTAGAACATTCTTAAGGTCATTTTTTTTTTTTTTGGTCCTACCACATCAGAGTGTTACTAAAAGTCAATATTTAGACCTTGACTGGATCACTGAGCTAAATCAAGGACTTCTATAGGCAGTGTGTCTTTTCATAGATTTTTGATGAAATGTTTTATAACAAAAAAAAAGAGTCAGTATTTGTTTTCCGATTAAAATCTAACTAATGCCTGTTGTTTTTATGGCATTACTAAGATACACCAAAAATGTGATAAAGCAAAATGCCTCATATGGCCAAAAAAAATAAAAGAAGGAAGAAAGAGGTAGACAAAAAGAGAGAAAGAAAGAATGAAAGGAAGAGAGAAAGAAAGAAAGAAAGAAAGAAAGAAGGAAGGAAGGAAGGAAGGAAGGAAGGAAGGAAGGAAGGTGAGAGACTGAATCAGCAGTTGTGTGTTGATTTGATTTCCCAGGCAAGAGGATTAGAAATGGAGAATGTGGACGGCACCCACCAGGTGACACCACACAGGCACTAAATGAACATGTACTTGAAGCTGACTCGTTAGTACTACTTCATTCTGATGTTCCAAATTACCAACGTGAAACCCAGACTCAGCTTCATCAAGAAACTGAGATGCTGAACCCAGGGGGTCGCTCAATAAAGCCCTTGCTGTGCAGGCATGGGGGCATGAGTTCCATCCCCAGGACCCAGGTTAAACAACAAACAAATAGGAAGCAAATAAATAACAAGAGAACAGCCCAGTGTGCCAGCAGTCCTCAACCTGTGGGTCCTGACCCCTTTGGTGACCTGTTAGCTCCAAAATTAGTTACATTATGATTCATAACAGTAGCAAAATGACAGCTGTAAAGTAGCAACAAAATAATGTTATGATTGGGGGCCCTTAGCCTTTGCCCCCTGCCTCTGCATCTGAAGTGTGGGGATTAAAGGCATGCACTACCACCACCCAGCTGGCAGAGCTTTTGACCTCAGTGGCTGGCTGGGCCTCTGATTTCACCTTCTTCAGTCTCAGATGCTCCAGATCTACGCCGCCAATGCCCTGCATTGTTTTGTGTGACAGACACGCCCCTGTTTACGGTTCCTACTCCATTTTCTCATCTTCACCTAGCCTCTCTGACACTGAAATCAACCATTTGGTTGTGGTGGCGAACACTGGTAGCACACAGCGAAAAGAGAGAGGCAGGGAGACCACGAGTTTGAGGCCAGCCTGGGCCGTACCTTTGCCTCCAATGGCTTTGCTTTTTTAAAATAAAACCAACCACTAAAGGATGGTTTTATAAAGCTCTGAATGGAAAGAAATAACTATTCAGTTTGTTCTTACAGGTAGATTTCATAACATTATTTTAAAGCATTAGCCAAGCCATGTATTTCTTAACCTGTAACCTTTCCAGCTCTTTGTATGGACAATCACGTCTTAGAGTCTTGACTCTACAGCCTACTATTGCTCACCTTTCTTGAACTCCAGGAATAAGAAAAGACATTGTCTGACCGTGCATTCTCCCTCCCCCTGCCTATTTCTAAGGCACCCTAGCTTCCGTGGAGAAGAGCAAGAGAAGAAAAGAGCTCCTGCATTCATCCATTGGTTACATCGGATCCTACTGCAGCCTTTGCTCTTGGTGGGACTTAACTAAACCTTTTGGTTCCAGCCCCAATAATGAGCAAGTCCCTGTGACCAAGCAATCTTTCCTGCACAGACTTTGCCCTCTTGTTTTATGCTCCATCAGAATGAAAAAGAATAATAATGAGAAAAGTAAGACTACCAATACTTAACTTCCCACATTGGCTTCAATCCTCTCACCTCTATATAATTCCTAAACACACACACACACACACACACACACACACACACACACACACACGCTAATGCTGAAGCAATCTTAAGTTATTTTGATTATGGGAATTTAGTAGTGCTTTCTACATTTTCCTTTATATTCTCAGCCTCACATCTCAATGCTTGTCTTCAGTTTTAGTTACATTAAATTATTTTTTAAAGTATTCACTAGAGACATGCGGTGCTGGCAAGGTCCTCAACTCCTCACACCTTCTTTCTCACTGTAAGGATGACTCTCTCTGCCTACTCCATGGCATTATTGTGATGTCATCAGTGTTAGAGCAAATTTTGAAAATAACAATTAGTCCACCAATGAACCTGAGAACCCCTCTGAAGGATGACACACCCAGAAAAAATTCTGAAGGAGTTTGAAGATGGCATCCAACTGTTGGCTCTCTGAGCATGTTGGTGGTGTCCAGCAGAGCAGACGGGGGTTTTGTTAAACCTACTGAACATGTGGAGAGCACCCACAAAAATGGAAAAGGGTGAAAGGGGAAAAGCCAGGCAGCAACCTGACAATGTCAAGTTATACTCTGAGGCAGGCAAGCATAACAGGAAATGACTAATCCAGCAAGCTAGAACATTTTGAGAGGAATGAGAATAGGAGTTTTCTTCACACCAATTTTTGAAAACTAATTTTTAGGATGTTCATTTTTTTTTTTTTTTAGGATGTTCATTTTTACAAAGCAGAAGAGTTCTCATTTTGAGGGATGATCAGCAGGCAGGTGCTACTGTCACCCAAAGACAAAGTCAGCTTGGAAGGTAATACATACATATACATATACGAAGTATGTCCAAATATATTCATATAAGGCAATATACATGTAGGAGCAGATACCCTAGGGATCATCTAAATATGAAATACGTCCTCCAGAGTGCTGTGTCTGAAATGACATGTTTATGCTTTCTGAACTTTCTGTAGCTTTCACAAATGTTTTTCTTATGTAGTAATTAATTACGTGTTATTTAAAATGTAAACAAAGAAGCCAGAAACGCTGTACATCATACATAAAGCCTTTGTTATTAGCACCACAGTTTCATAACATACAAAACTAAAACATATTCCATGGGATCTATCAAAATTAGGAGGCATTACTGCCTTTCAACAGTAGCATGACATTTAGCTGTGAGATCTCAAAAGAGAATGAAAAGCAAATCCTATGCAGTAGGTGGGATTATTCGCTCCTTGTGAATTATTAGCCACACCTTCCCCAAGTGGAGCATGTGGCTTGGTGACGCCTGCAGAGGTCCATGTACAGCTTCTTCCCGTGATGCCCCTCTTTACCAGAACCCTACAGCTTGTACCCTAGACCTTCACACTTCATGCTTCAGGCCGAGGACAGATAAAATGATACTTAGGTCTGTGAATTAGTTTAGACTTGTCCTAACCTCCGATACATAGTTTTCCCCCAAGAACTACCCCAGAAAATTCAAGCTGTAGAACAGATACTGTCCTGATGTAAGAAAAGCAAAGTCAACCTTCCTCCCATAAAGAACAAGGCTACCAAGTAGCGCCTCAGGTTCCTCCTTTGTGAAAAAGACACAAATATTTCAGTGGAGACACTCATAGCTCAGTGAACAGTACCCCACAAGAAAAAAAAAAGTGTTTGTTTTGCTCCGTTCAGCTGTGGAAACTGCAATGGTTAATTTTGACTGCTAACGTAACTGGATTAAAATAAAACCTGTCTAGGACATTATTGAGGCTGCTCATCTTTGGGTGTATCTGTAAGGGGGTTTCCAGAGAGGGTTAAGGGAATGAAGACCTGACCTAAATGTGGGTGACACCACGCCATCACCTGGAGTACCCGACTGAACAAAAGGGGAAGGGAAGGTAGCCCGCTGAGTGCCAGTACCTCCCTGGCTCTGCTCTTTGATTTGGAAAGAAGTGAGCAAGCGGCCTCTGCGGCCACTAAGAGGAGAAACTCCAGTCCTTACAACTTCCCGCCATGATGAACTGACTGAGCCTTGAGCCAACATAAAGTCTTCCCTCCTTTGAAGCATAGCAATGAAAAAATAACTAGTCTAGGAACAAAATTCATATTCAAGCGTCTCTGGGGCCCCTTGATGCCAGTGGCATTCTCCTGCCTGGTGCCAGGAAGTAGGTATGGTGTCTCAAGGAGAGAAGAAAGCAGAGAAAGGCAAACGGGGGTGGGGTGGGGAGGACGGCAGAGAAGCAGGGTCTTCAAGGACCGAGCAGGTGTTCTGAAGGCGTGACCAGAAGGTATAATCAGTGTGATTCTGAGGGGAGTGGATGATTGGCAGTACTCAGGACTTAGGAGCCTTAATGAAATCTGGAGGCGGGGCATGTTCATTTTTCTCTACAAATTAAAGCTTTCTACGGCCACATATACTCAGGCTTAAGAGTGAGCCCTCCTCTCAGTTTCATCCCAGTTCTGTTAGCATCCTTTCCAGTGGGTTCTCAAAGCTATTTCATCAGCACATGCATTCAAAGACCCTAAAGCAGACAAGCCAAGAATGAATGCTTGCCCAATTAACATGCATATAAAGAATGAATATGGGTTATTAGAGCAGCTTTCCTTTCTTAAGGCTGACTTCTTTTCATTGCCAATGTCACTGAGAATAAAAAACTAATGTAAATCTCAACGGTTGGTGAAAAAACAATTCGTGTCATCCACAAAAAAAAAAAAAAAAAAGAAAAAAGAAAGAAACATTAAGGGAGGAATTTTGATGATTAGTTTGGGGTATCCCTTACCAAATTATAGAGAAGGCAGAGGAGCACAATCCTGATAAACAAAAATACTAATATCTTTGAAACAGTTATATTAAGCACTGGAAAACCTTAAGCCTTCCAGCAGCCTTGCTAAAACATGCTGTGATGATGTTTCCCTGATACGAAAACCACTGAAATCAAGCCCCAGAACCAGCCCAGGATGAAATGAGGCTAGAACGAGGCCTCCATTCACCTGAGGGAGCTCTTTACAGTAGTAACAAAACAACAAGAGATATGTTTTTCAAACTGGGCACAGGGGAGGCTGAAGTAGGCAGAGATGCCAAGGCAGCCTGGACCACACAGTGAACACCAGGCCAATCTGGGCTAAAAGCAAGACTTAACCATGGATCTTCTGCTAAGCTTCTTTTCTTTCTTTCTTTCTTTCTTTCTTTCTTTCTTTCTTTCTTTCTTTCTTTCTTTTTCTTTCTTTCTTTCTTTCTTTTTTTTTTAAGGAATTGGTCCCAGTTTAAAAGGAAAAAGAAGGTATGTATAGCCAGAAGTTGACACCTCTCCCAATACAAGGAGTTCTCCCTTCCCTGTGAAGATTTTATTTATAGCCGTAAATGACTCGCTCTGTTCTCAACATGAAGCAAAAGTGGCCGTAACCAGAGCCATCTATCTAGACCATCACAAGTCCTTCCTCTGGTCAGCCTGTGCTACAAATCTCATGGGACAAGAGCTACATTTCATCTTTCAATGTCAGATTTCTTTTTTTAACCCCAGTTCAGTTGCTATTTTTTAACAAAGTAGAATGGGGGAGGTGAGCTCACATGTTTTCTCCAGAGCTGTGACTGACCATGAACAACTGACCCTCAGCAAAAATGTATGTTTGGGACTATTCATCTTGGGAAGTCCCTTTCTCTTAGTTCACTTTCATTCAGTGTTTCCCCGGGGCAAAGTGACAGATTAGGTATTAAACAGCTTCTGTATTCTCGACCCACCTTTAGCCAATAAGGCATCCCTCCTTCCAGTGCCATTCATGTTCCACCAAGGAAATGCTGCAAGTACAGGAAGTTTCACTGAGTAGAGAAGCAAGGAGAACTGTACAGGAGAGAGGCCAAAAGTCGCTCATAAAACATAAAGCCGGTGAGCTCTAGGAAGACGAATCAGCCCTCGAAGCACACGCCGCACGAACGTGAGCAACTGATCTCCATCCCCAGCACCCATGTAAATAGCTGGGCATCGGGACACAATGGAACACTCTGGTAATCCCGGTGCCAGGGAGGAGAAGACAGGCAGAACCCTGGAGCTCATGGACCAGCCAATCAGTGCACTAGAGTTCTAGTGAGAGACCCTGCCTCAAAAGATTAAGGTGGTTGGATGGGTCTTAAGGAATAAGACCTAATGGCTGACCTCTGTCCTACACAAACATCAGCCTTCACACACATGAACCTGCACTCACACATGCACACACAAACACACACACACACACAGACAGAGAGACAGATATACACACATACATACACAGCTGATATTTATCCTGCACTTTGGACAACCTGTCCAAAGTTCTTCTTTTTTAGAGTCCTAAAACTCCTGGCCTTAAAGAACGTCCTGTAAGTCTAGTTTGAGCCATCAGTGTGCAAATAGCCAAGGAGAATTCAAGAAAGTCCTCAAGAAACAACATATATTCACAGGACCTTCACTGACTGTCTAAATTGTCCACCTTTGATCCCTTTGAGTCTCCAGACTTTCACTGAAGCCTTTGTCTTTCTTAGTTGAGATGCAGACATTATCACGGCCTCACATCCAACCTCCGGTAGGGTCCTGACTCGAAAAGATCCTATGCAGGCCTCTGTCGCAGTTCCACTTAAAGTAGAGAGTTTAGCTCAGTCTTTCTCTCAAAAAAATATCCTCAAGGAATTAAAAAAAAAGATGAGGTGTGGGTGGGTGGCGCTGCGCAGACAAGCAAACAATTCCTGTAGGTGCGGTGTAGACTCCTCTGATACATCCGATCAACCAGTACACAGCCAACTGCATTGTTGGTTTCTCAGACAAACAGTCAACTGCAGTTCACGACCTCTCAAAGGTGTTGCAGAGAAGAGGGGACCCTTGGCCCACCACTGCCTCCCGAGTATATAATAATAAAGGCGGTAATGACAAGAGTCACTTTTAATAAAGATGGACAACAGTTGTAACTCCCTAAAAGGAATGACCTAAGCCCCTCTTCTCCCCTCAACAGTCATCATGCTGGCCTCGAGGGCAGAAAGAAGGCCATTAAGCTCTTTCAGGTTGTCTCAGCAGCTGAAAACTTAAGAATCCTCGGAGGGGGTTCTTAAAAACTACGTCACGTGGGAGCGACGGGGGAGACACAAATCTAGAAACCACAAAAAGAACTAAATAAAGACCCTTATAAGGTACCAAGGCAACCAAGAAAAGTTCACAGACAAGGAAGCAAATTGGGCATTAAAAGGAAGTGGGTTGTGACTTCTGACCCTTTTAGGCTGTGGGTGGCTCAGCCATGGTGCCCATGCCTTGGCTTCAAGGTTTAAATGCACTCATTGATCCCAGAAACCCAAGTTATTTTAGAAAAAATGGAAAAAATACGTTTTCAGAGTATTTTTCCTTCCCCTCGCCTAGCACCACACCCACTCAGCCTTCTTCTGCTGTGCCACCTGCTTCAAAGCCTGTTTTGGGGGTTCATTAATTTTTTTTTTTCCTTTAGAGAAAACTGGACCCACTTAGTTCAAAACAAAGAACTCATCTGAAAACTACATGTGTGTTTGTTTTTCCGTGTTTCATCAGCCTGGCTGTCTAAAGGAAACCATCTGCAGATATGCTAATGTACTGTTATAAACGTGCTTCAGGAAGGTACGCCCAATGCGGAAGAGTGGACCCAGGCCCTGAAGTACACAGCTGAGAAGATGACTCCATGGATAAAGCTCTTACCGTGCAAGAGTGTGAAGACCTGAGTTCAAATCCCAAGAGCCCACGTAAAAGTGGGGCACAGTGGTGTGTCTGCCTGTAATCATGGTGCTTTACAGCAAAGTAAGACGTAGAGACAGGGGAATACCCAGAAGCCCATCAGCCATCTAGCCTCATGTAGGCAGCACAAATGAGAAAGATCCTACATCTGAAAGCCTGAGGTTGACCTCCAAGTTCCACAGCAGACCTGTGACCCACTTGCATTCACACATCTACACACACACACACACACAAACAAACATAAGCCCACATGCGTGTTCTTTGAGAAAACAGCAAATGATGCTCTGTGCTGCTCTGCTGTCGGGCAGCTCAGGCCCACTTGGTCAGCCAGCCTTTCCTAGCTCAGCTCTGTCCAATGCATGAAGGTTTCTGGTTTGGGGAAGCAAATCCCTCTCTCCTATCTTCCCTTGTGAACATGAATTCTTTGAGGGTGATTTTTTGGATCATTTCTCTCAAGATCCAGGTTAAATGAACTTTGGTGTCACCTGGAAATGCTTTTCATTTCTCTCAACAGGAGAAAAATGAACCAACCTCATGGAACACTACCTTTGGTCCCTGGAACACACAGATCAAATAAACCCAATTTTTTTCTGCCAAGTGACCATTCTCACCCAGAGTCCTAAATTCCTCATAATGGATCTTCTCTGGTTATTAATAGCGATTTTTTTTTAAAGATCACGTGGCAGATCTGTTCCTCTTTTGGGTCATATTTTTCTCAATTAAATTTTCTAATGGCCACTGAAGCAAGACAAATTACCCTCATCATTTATGTTCACAAGCCCCTGTGATTCTGAGCCTCAGAACTGTAATGGGAAACAGAAATCAGGCCTTTGATTTTAGAAGCAGAGAGGTGGCATTTTGCTGCCTGTCCTAAACACACAAAGGACTGCTAAGAAGGATGGGGATCTGCAGAGTTCCGCCATTCCAACACTGTCTCCAGGAACCCACCCTACCCAGCATCTCCCCCCAGCCAATGTGTTCCTGAAATCTCACCCAAGTCTCTCTTGCTCCAGTTAAATGACCTGCTCTTCTTTCTCCGACTTCCCCAGAAACAAAACAGCTGGCCACCATACAGAGCTTAATAAGTCTCATAATTTCCAGGTCTGTTATTAAGTCATTTTTTTTCAGTCTCCTCTTCTTGAAGCTAAATAATCCCAAGTCTTTCAACTTATCCTTATAGGTTCAATTTTACAACCCTTTAATCATCATCAGTGCCCTTCGCTGAACATTCTGAGGTATTCCATGTTGCTCTTACATCCTGAAACCCAGCTCACCTTTGGAATGACTTCACATTGTCCAGAAAAGCCCGGGATCTTCATGTGTGACACACAGTCCAAGGAGAAGCACTCCAGCAGACACTGACTGCTGCTCTGTCTGGTTTATGTGCAGGATAAGCCCACTCCACCTGCTGCTTGGGACCCAGTATTCTGACCGAGGGCCAGAGCTATCCGCACTCCACCAATACCCACTACGTTTTCCTCGGTAGAGTTCTTCAAGGTCTTGCTTAGCACACTTTCCCTATCAAGTTGTGGCTTATGATGCTCCACAGCAAATTCAGGGTCGGATCCGGTCCACTCACTGCTGTCAGCCAAAAATGGTGTAATGCTTTATCCTCTGCACATGGCATCTCTGAACATACGGTCCCCAGAGCCTTCCTTCAGGAGGCACAGACCTGCTAAGAGCACTGTGTGGGGAGCCTGAAGCCAACGGAAGAAAGACACAGGGGTTCAGTGTGTTTTCCTCATCTAACACCCTGCCAGCCACCCGGAGATCGCTGAACACACAGCTTCTGAATCCATGCTTCCTACCTATTCTTTTTATCAAATGTCCTTCTTCTCAACCTTTAGGCCCTCCTTCCTTTCAACACCAGATACTCAGTTCTGATCTCGATCATGGTAAGTCCTCTGCATACAGCATACACTTGGCCCTGGACTCTCTTCCCCAGCTCTGTGGAGCTGGGGTCTCTCCTCATGGTTCAGGTTCTGTACAAATGTCACCCTCCCAGACAGCCCTTCCTTGGGTCACTCTAGAACGAGCTCGTCCCTGTCCCCACTGCTCACTGGTTTGTATTACCTGTGTGAGCTCCCTTTGCGGCCTTCGCCACAGCTTGTGAACAGATGTAATAGGTAAAGCTGCCTTTTCTTACATCTTGCCTATCTTTGCTACAAAAACTGGGCTCCGCAGATGTAAGGGTCTGCTGCTACCTTTGAGCGCTGGGGTCACAGCCAGTTTATACAGTGCTTGGAGGTTTAACCCAACGCTTTGGGCAATCACTGTGCCAGATGAAATACTCCTGCGGCCCCAACAATCATTAATTTCTTCTTTTTGACCATTCAAAAATTATTTAATAACCTTATGTGCATATGTGCTATGCCCGCATGTATGACTGCATACAACTTTCATGCCTAGTGCCTGAGGAGGCCAGAAGAGGGTGTTGGCTTCCCTGGAACTGGACTCACAGATGGTTATAGGCTGCTATATAAGTGCTGGGAATTGAACCCATGCCCTTAGAAGATGAGTCAGTGCTCTTACCCATGAGCCATCTCTCCAGCACCGTCTTCTAATGTTTATTCTCTAATCCCTCTTGCCATGCATGTACGTGTCTAACATCTCCTAGTTGTGTAATCATTTGAAGGTTAGTATGTTGTCAAGTGCTAGCTCTATTTCAGTTACTGTTGGTTAACCTCTACAACCCGATAACTTCCTCTCACCAAAGGCAAGGCTCTTAGATACCACATAAATGCTGCTGAATGGATACAGGGCACAGTGAACAAACAGAGACACACGCCTGTATCACCTCATATTTCTGTGTGCTGCCTTGTCCTCAGGCTTCTACTCTATCTGCACAGCTACTGTATACCCGAGCTTGTTTCTCACAGCCCCTCCTTCTTGATGGTATCCAGGAATGCCCTGGGCTCGACAAAGACATCAGGGTGTTCCCGTGGTGAATAACTGAACTGGAAGAGACCTGGGATCCTTGCCCAGGGCTATAAATCATCTGCTGACTTGCAGAGTGACACAGGGAAAATTAGCTTTCGGGTGCTCGTGCCTCAGTTTCCCTCCCTATAAAATGCTCGATGCTTCCCTGCCAGGGCTGTAAAGACAATCAATGAGGTAATGTCTCAGCATTTGGAAGTCCTTGGCAGAAAGGCGCTACATAATTACTATTTGGTATTCACCCTGCCCTTCATCTGTGCCAAGTACTTTATGATCATTCCTCGGGAGTTATCCCCAGCTACTGTGAAGTTGCCTTCATGTCCATTTCCATTGAAAGAATAAAGATGCAGAGAAAAGCTTAGACATGTGTTTCGGGTCAAGAAGGCGGCCCCAAGTCTTCAAAGGAGGGTCTTCCGCACCTTCCACTCATCACAGGCAGAGCCACGCCTTTCATCTAAACCAGCCCCAACAGGAGAATTCCCTGCTGAAGCTATCTTTGGGGTACAACACATAGCCACTTGTCTTTTCAGGTTGGGCCAAACTGTAAAGAAGGTGAAAGTGAAACCACAGTTCTAGAGCTAGAAGCCCAGGCTCACCCTTCTTGGCTTAGGCATCTCTCTTTCTCCTCGCTTTCTGTTCAGCCGTCTGCATTGGGTAACTCCATCATCGCCTTGTGGGGGCCATATTTTACTACTACTCATTTCCAAGCCCTACGGAAGCCCAGGCACAGCGTACGCCATCTTGAGGCTCCACCTACCCAGTCAATACTTATGCTGGCCTGTTTACCCAGTGTGTAGCTCATGAACATTAACCCCAGGGAAGCAAGTGGAAAGATGGGCATGAGTGTAGCAGAAGGAGCAGGTGCAGTTCAAGGTTAATGGGACGGCAGAAAACACCAGCACACTACCAAGTCAGCTGGCCTCTTCCCCACCGGCTGCTTCCTGCTTCCAGTGAGAGGTACACCATTGCGTGCTGAAATCACCCCTGCCAACCTGGTGCACCTTAGAGCACAGTTCTCTTGTCTCTCTGGTCCACACATTTACTTTCTGACCTCCCTTTCATCTGATCCACTTACATCTAAAAGAAGCATCTATTGGTGCTGAGGCGATACTGCCATTAAAAATGACCAAAAGCACACTCATAAGCATGTGATAATGGCTACTCCCGTGGGTTGAGAGAAGTTCACATCTGAAGCACTTTAACACAAATTTGAATAAAAATTTCCATGGCAACTGATGGTCTAGCCAGGTAAAAATCAAGTAGTGGGGGGGAGGGGATTTTGTTTCTCTCCCCTTCTCTGCTTCCTCTTAGGGAATATTTTTTTTCCCACCTCCTTCCTCCTCAAGCACTGCTGAACTCTTCATGGCTCATGGTTGCAGGCATTTAAAGCCTCTTCCCTTTCTCTTTTCCATGAGTGTTTATCTGCCTCACATTCCACTCTCTTAAACTTTACTCCAACCAGGAAAGACCTGATGGTCTTAATTCAAAGGTCAACCTTTGAGTCTGTGGATCTCAGACACTCAGAGAAGACTCAGCCTGCTGCCCCGCTTCACTTTTAAGAAACCAGTGCACCCATGGCTTACATTTCAGGGACAAAAGCTGAGCACTCGCTCCCAATTGGCTGTCACCAAAGGGAAAGCTGAAGGATCTAGATCAAGAGAAAGGAAACCGAGGCCAGAACGGTGGGTAAATGTATCGATAAGCGCCATGGATAATGTAAGGCAGGTGCAAACGGGTTGCAAACGCTCATGACTAACCCTGAGAGTCTGAAATGGAGCTAAATTAAAATATCACACATTAGAGGAGAGAAGGCGACTGCAGCTCAGTGTGCGGACCCTTCTGCAAGGGCAGGCAGCGCGGTTGATTTTATGAAGGCGGACGTGAGCATTCAGCCGGTAACAACCGTCAGTGAGAGAAAAGGAAATTATAGGGTGCGTTTCCTCCATGGAGGGGAAGGGAAGCTATGCGGGTCTAGAATAAAACAAAACAAGAAAAATTCCAGGATAGAAAATCTTTGCCAAAAAAAAAGGTACGTTCAAAATATAAAAGCCCCCCCTCCCGCGCCCCCCCCAAAAAAAACCTCTTACCTTAAAATTGCTGCTGCAGCAGCAGCAACAAAAACAGCAAAATGCACCAAGTGGTGCACTGGACATGAACAGTACCTGTAACCCCTGTGAGGGCCGCCCTGTAGCCAACTGCGGTGCTTAATGTTGGTGCCCGTGGTCATCAAGGCGGCTCATCACCTGTACACTCTGGCTCACTGTCTACTTTCTGCTTCTTCCTCTTCTTACTTTCTAAGACCTTGGCAAGTAGAAATCAACCTATCACTCTCCTTCTCTGTCCTAAAATCTGCTCCTATAAAGGGTTCCCGTTATTTTTATTTATTTTTTGCCTATGAATGTGAGTCCGTGTTACCCTTTCTGGAGATGTTATAAGCTAAAGCCTCCATCTTCACTTTTAATGGAGAGGCTTTGGTCTAGTGGCAAACAGATTTGAAGCACCAGGGAATGGCAAGCTGAGTAGAGAAATTTCCAGAAGCACGGGGTATCCTTTCATTTGCTATTTGGGCACCCTATCCCAGGTAGTCTCTTATTCTGCACATTGTTTATAAGATTGCATTAACATTTAAGAACTAAATGGCTTCACGTTCTCTTCATTTCACTTGAAAGTCAAAAGCAATTATTTTTCTATAAGTTGCCCAAACTGAAACTTAAACTTGAATTTTATGTGAAGGGAAAGCTGTGCTTTAGTTGACAGCATGAATGTCATCATATAAAAATCCTAGTTTGGGACAATTATGACCACAAAAAGTAAAACAATGACTCTTCTTCCTTATTATCTGTAAGTATAAATCATTCTCCACAAATTCAGTTGTGCTTGGGTAAAATTCTGCATGACACAAAACAGAAGCAAGGAGTCTTTCAGTGATCTATCACACACTGTCTCTCAAAGGAAGGAAAAGTCATTTTCATAAACAAATAAGAACCTCTCCCCATAAAAAGAAATCAATCTTTTGTTTTTGAGTCCCTAGCACTATTTCAAGAATGAATCATTTCTGACCTGACAAAGTACTGACACATTTGGATGGAGAATGTGTGTGGATTTAGAACACACGTATCATTTGAGAGCCTGCCATGCTATATTTAGTTAGAAATAAATACATCAGCTGGGATGTATGCATGTAGAAAATGGGCCTCCACGGCAAAGACGGCTGTTAACTCCAGTCCCAGGCGATGAGAAGGCACAGTGAGAAGGGAAGCCAGGGGAGTACACAGGAGGGACACGAGCATGTTTTAACGGCTGCGATAATTTGCCATGAAAGGATGTTAAGGCCATGGCTCCTTGCTGCAGCATGCCATGCGCTCCTGAATTAAATTACTGCTATGCAGTCTGCTAGCAAAGGAATGTGTAAACAGGCCATATAGCCTTGCATCAGTTCCACAGACTGTTGCACAACGCAGAATGCCTCTCGATGTGTCATTTCCTTCCTGGCCACCTTCCCAGCTTCTGACAGTCAGTCAACAACAGAAAAAAAGGACTGAAAGAGATTTAAAACTGCTCTTCTGGAGAGCGCATTCCACCAAATTCCACCAAATACCAGAGCCAACCTCCACCAGCACCGCTTCCTTAAAGAAAGGGGGCAGGGGAGGGATCTTTCTGCTGTTACTAACATGTTTAAATACTGTTTTATATGCGAGGGGCCAAGTGATTGGCATCTGTACCAACCAAGTTGTTTATATGCACAGGTCTGTAAATATCAAAATATGGAGTTTGCCTGTAATGTCTGCTGCCTGGGCACTTTGGAAGACAGTGGCCAACCCAGGTGAAAGGTTTAGGACTGAGGAGAGGGTTTGGTGAGTAAAGTGCCCTCTATGCTAACGTAAGGGCCTGAGTGCAGATCACCCGCGCCCGCGTTAAAGGTTGAGCATAGCAGTGCAGGCCTATGACCACAAGGCTGAGGAGGAAGAGACAGGAAGAGGATGGGGATTCATCAGCTAGCCATTCTAGGTCAATCGGTGAGATGCTGGTTCAGAGAGAGACCTTGCCTCAAAAAAAAAAAAAAAAAAAAAAAGAGGGAGAGCAATTCAAGAAGACATCTTATGTCAGCCTCTGACCTTCACAGACACGCTCACATGTACATGTGCATCCCACATGGACACATGAGCATACATACATACACACACACACACACACACACACGCATGTATAGAAATTAAGGGCTATTTTTGCTGGTGTTTCTCAGGGAGAACTAAACTTCAGGCCCCCTGGCATCAAGAGCAGCACAAGGCCTATGGAAGTTTTCTCAAAGTGTCTCCACAGGCAACAAGAATGTGGACAAAGGAAGTGTGTATCCAGAAATATCAAATAACCTTAAAGTGTTTCTATTCTTTATCCAGGCAACACAGCTTACCTCTCCCCCACCCTTGTTCACAGGCAGCCAGGTTCTAAATACTCATCCGCCATTTCCTAAATAAGCAAAAAGCCATGCATGCCTGGCCATCAGAAAAAGCTCAAGGAGAACACAAAGCAATGGCAGGGGAAAAAAAAAAAAAAAGGTGAGCCATCCCAGATGTTATCTAGAATGCCGAAAAGAAAATGCTAACCTTTCCTCTCTACCCTTCTCAGCTCTGGGAAACAGCCTAACGGAGCAGCAGAAGAAAGCAATGATAATGCCGCTGCAACCCGACCTTCAAGTGTAGTATGGTAAAACTTCTGCCACCAGACATGTCTGAAGAATACGGAGGAAGGGCCGGGGAGATGGCTCTCAGCAGCTAAGGACACTCACTGCTCTTGCAGAGGGATCACGCTTGGGTTTTCAGCCCCACATCGGGAGGCTCACAGTCACCTGTGACTCCAGCTTCAGAAGTCCCAATGTCCTTTCCTGACCTCTGAAAATGCTCACACCCATGGGCTTATACACATATGCACAGACATGCATACACACAAATAAATCTTAAAAAAAAAAGAATACAGAGAAATAAAGCCTCTTTGGAGACATAAATTTTTTTGATGAACTGGGGAGCAGTGGAAATCCGTAAACAGGAGAAGGAAATGGTTTGGTCATGGGACCCAGGTCACAAACCACGCAAACCAGAGTACTAAGGCAAATAGTACCCTGTACTTCCTTAAAACCTCCCAGACATTAAAGAGTCAAGCAGAGAAGATGCTGCCTCCATGTGTCCTGCACCTGTGGGAAAGGGGTTGGAATGCTGTGGGGAAGGCAGGGTTCTTCAGGGATTCTCTGTTCTCCCAACATAACAGGGGAAGGTGGCTGGACACAGCGAATGAAGTCCTGCAGGGAACCTAGACTTGGCCGTTTCTAATCTCTCTTTGAGAGTAAATGCTTTACTTCCTGGAAGCTGAACACACAGAAGTGTTAAAGATCCACTCTCACATGCCATGTCCTGTATGTCAGACATGGAGGACAGACACTATGAGATCTTCAGGCTTGGCGATTTATGGATTTGCATTTCCTCTACAGGGCACTGTGTCGCCAAGCAAGGCTTGTGACAGCTTTTTCTTCTTCTTTCCTATGGATATTGATGTGTCTAACTTTGGTATTATCTGTAGATTAGTGTCAGCACCATAAGATCATATCCCCTTCATTCATCTCACATTTGTAAAATTTGCTCAACTCACAAAATTTGCTATGGTTGTAAAAGGGAGTCTCTCCACGAAACTTTAAAAAAAAATTAAAAGTCAAGGGGCCTTTCAAATGATGACACTTTGAGGGCAATTCTCCCCCACTCCCACCCCCACCTTGCAGCAGGGAGCTCAGCAATTAAGCATGAGCACAAGCCTATTGCACCTGTGGTCCAGGGAACCACTCACCTGCCACTCATGCCTGAGCCTTGGTGTGGTCACTTCCTCTTCTATCTGGGCTTCACCTGTGTCTTGATTTAACCAAAAGAGTGGAGAGGAAGCTGGCTCTGAGCTTTAAGATGGCCTAGCAGCCCCTATTCAGCGCATTAGGGAGCCCTCAACCGCCACGCAGGAAGCCAGAAACAGCTCACGAGAGAGCATGTGGGGAGAGAGAGAGGCCCCAGAACCCCATGGAGGAGGGAGACCCCCTTTTCCAGGGTCTCTGAATGGAACCATTGTGGACTGTCCAGTATTGGCCACCATCTGACTATGGCTACCACATGTCAGACCCCAAACAAGACCATCAGAAAAACTGCCCAGGTTAATTCTGGCCAGCCCATGGAGTAGTGAAAAACATTTATTTATTTATTTATTTATTTATTTATTTATTTATTTTTAAACTAGTTATTGTTTTAAATATTTGCCTGGGGAATCATTTCTGAAGATGCATGATGATTCAGATGACTCTAACCACAGTGACTTACCTTTTCCATCCCCTTCAGTCAACAACGTCTATTTCCATCAGTCCTCTTCCCTAACTCAAAATATAGTCAGTTCCCTAACTAGAGAACATGGCCGTGTTAACTGAGTTTCCACCTCCCTGCAGAAATTCTTTAAATCAGGCTGTAGTTGGAGCCAAGTGCATAAGTGGACCGGAGGATCCTCATAGGAAGTGATGTGTAAAAGGGTTAGAAATCCAAACACATTACTGTGGCTGCCAACGCTGCGCCGGCTTTTCCTGCTGGCGAGCAGACGGCACTTGCTCTTCAAAGCTAAGTTGCCAACAGAAGGTCAAAGCGCTGTGCCTCCGTACAAGGCTTACAAATTTGGGATCTTCAGTATGATGTCATGTCTTAAAATGATAAGCTCGGGCCAGGGAGAGAAATGGCATCTTGCAAAGAACGCGCAACCGTGCTCGTGTTTACGCTACTTAAGATGAAGGTTCTAATAAGTCACGGGCTACGTTGCTTTAAAGGGAAGTTTTATAACTGAGATGAATCACAACTGCAGAAGATCAAAGTTGAAAAACATCAATGATGCCATGGGGTACTTTTTAATCTTGTAATGACTGATGATCATGTGCTCTTATGAAGTGAGTCCAACTGCCAACGCCAGATGTGTATATTAAGAAAGGGAGTTGTTTGTGATGCGACAGTCCTGGCCCAGCTGCCAGAGACAGAAAACACGGGAGGATGAGTCCTGTCAGTTTTGACTGAAAAGCAAGTCTTGGCAGATATGTTGTTGATAAGGAGGCCCTCGAGTGGGATTCGGGTGTCACCCAGTACCCTGCCTGGGTACTGTGATGTAGCACACAAAAGTGTTGCTCATCAGTCCTGCACGGCTCTCCCCAGGCAGTGTGATGTAAATATTTGCTCAAAGCACCATTTAGAACACGGATCAGTGTCATCTACTATTGTGCGAAAATTAGCAAAGCTTTATTCAAGGGAGAAAAACAACGCAGTGGAGTGCGGATTACATGGCCCCTGTTTCCTGGATGCATACAGTAAAAAGTCTTCCAAAACCTCCTGACAGTGGAGAAGGACAGAGTGGTAATAGCTGACATTTCACAAGCACTGCCTACGTGACAGCTGCTACGCTACCTAGTTTACATCCCACGTATCGTTTAACATTCTCACAGCAACTGATGTGGAAGAGAGTATTTTCATTAGTCTTCAATGATGAGAAAAATAAGGCCAAGTACAGTTGGGGACCATGTCTGTCTGCAAAGCGGGCAAATGCTGGCTTCAGGATTTTAGACAAGCGCCCTGACAGGCCCAACTAGTGAACTCAGAATGTGTCCTTATCCAGCCATCTGGACCATTGGAAATAATGATTTCAGACTACACTCAGGTCTTTAAGGGAAGAGCAGGGAATCCCATTGATAAACCGGAACCAATAGCACAAAGCCCCCCAGTCCTTCAAACAATTCAAGCAACAAACAGAAATATGCTACTTTGATGGCAAATCACAGCTAACTTTGGGAATTATAACTGGAGGGAAGATAAACTGGACCAATTATATTGATTATCGATGTATATAGGGGAGTCCTTTACTAAAAGCCTTTCTCTGTTGGTGGCTGATAAAATTAGACATTTTGAAATCTAGAGGAAGGATGGAAAACTACAATTGGTGGGTCACAACTGGCTCACCACTTGTTTTTACAAAGTTTGGGTATTTTTTAAATGATATATTTATTATTATTTCTGTGTATGTGTGTATGCCTACGTGAGTTTATAAGCACGATGTGAGTCACCTAATGAGAGTGTTGGGAGCCAAACCAGGGTCCTCTACGAGTAAGCACTCTTAATTGATGAGCCATCCATGTGACCCTGTAAATAACGTTTTATTTAAACACTGCTATGACCGCTTGTTTGTGTATTGACTTGGACTGCTTTTGCAGTAAAATGGCAAAGTTGAGTCCTTGTGGCAGATGGCCAAGAAGCAAGGTAGAAGGATAGACTCCGGCATTGACCAATTTGTAGGGTTAACCAGTGACTGATCCCAGATACACCCCTACACTCAGGTAAGTGACCATGCAGTGGCAGGAAAATGTCATTACATTTCCAGATAGCATTAATTTTATAAAAAATACTACAAGGACCAATGTTCTTCCACTCCTAGATCTGTGTCTGCTTCCCATCCTCCCTGAGGACTACCCGAAGAATGAACTCAGATCACACATACAGCATGTATCCGCTATTCCGAGGCCTCATGGCCTTCAGGGCACTTGTCTGTCTTCGCAGATCAGTAGACCTATCAGCCAATTCATGCTGCTCCCTCCCCCCCCCAAAAAAAAAACTTTTGAAATGAGATCCTGCCATACACTGGAATCAGAAAGCCATCAGCCTGCTCACCTTCTTGCCATCTCTTTTAGAACAGGATGGCACTAACCCTTCCCTTCTTCTCTGCTAACCATCAAGTCAGAAGCACCCATCTCCACTCTAAATACGCATACCCTCAGACAGACACACACAGCACATATCCCAGACACACACACACACACACACACACACACACACACACACACAATAATGGTTTTTCTATGCACAGAAGAAGGCAGCTGGGATGGGCAGGAACCAGCATCTTTCAAAGGCAAATATTAGTGGTGTTGAATAAATACTAAAGGCTATTGTGCCACTTTATGCATCAGGAAAATGGGAATGACTCTTCAGCAAACCAAGGGCTTGTCGGGTAAATGGTTGGAAGATGTCTTGCCTCAGAAGGAAATCAACCATGATTTATGGCAGTCCAGAAAAGGCTAGCAAAGCCCAAACCAGCTAAGATATCCCTGATCTGCTCTCTTCCTCTGGGCTGCATGACCTCTGACCCTTGAGACTAAAGATTTAGAGGCTCACACACACACATACACACACACACAAACTAAAATATCTAATAGGGCATTCCCAAACTGAACAGACAGGGCCAGCACTGACCCAACATTAGGAATTTGGAAGGAAGCCTTACACATGAAAGGAGGAGGAAATAATTCTTAGAGACTTCTTTGGGATAGGAAACTTCCCTCACTCATCCAAGCAGTCAGCCTTTGTGACAAAGGAAGCAGCATAAGGGTCAGGAGCTCCTAGAGGATCCCATTGCTAAAACATACACAGCATGGGTAAAGGCAAAGCCATCTAGGCCTCCTCTCTTCAAAGGAAGGAGAGAGTCCAGCCTCACTATCTGGGTATCATCATAGAACAAATGCTTCTGCCTCTGTCTGCCCCCATCCTAAGCCAAATTTACCTTCCTAATTGCAGTGCCTAGGACTCCAACATATTCAGCCAGCAAAGGCAGAGCTTTCTATGATATTTATTACAAGGCACAGAACTCTTCACACTTCAACTTTGAATAACCTTTACACTATAAATGTATTTTAACGCTGCTATGCCAAGCTTGCTCAAATCAGTGGGGATGGCAGGAGCACGGGGCAAAAGTCAATCCGGTCTGATCCAGATTCAGGAAGAGAATAAATATTGGCCCAGACAGAATAAGTTCCCTACCTTTGGCTGACTACTGGATAAAACTTTGCAATAGACAGACAAAGAAACCAAGGTGGACTTAACCCTAATTTGTATCTCTTGTTAAAGGAACTGTCTAGAACAGTTACTAGAAAATGACCAAACAACAGTGTTGTAACAATGAAACAAGTTATCATTTGCAAATAAATCCTTTGTAATTAAGCCCTGTGCTCTTTATAAAGGGAACTGAGTGGGCGAGCTAAAACGAATTCTTGGGCCATGGGAAACACACACAAATGCTTTTTGACTAAGCTTTTGATTTTTAAGTTTATAACTTGCTTCCTCGGCCTTGGTGGGTCTCTGTGGCCCTGCCCACTTTACAGAATGAAGGAACAGAGTTTCTTAGCTAAACATTATCATGACTGATTAGCTATCTGCTTGTTCCCCAAAGTAATACAGCCTAAAGCAATTCTGTGGGAAAGGTTAAGCTATAATTTTATTTTCTATTAACTGTAAAGTTCTATTAACTGTCCCTTCCTAAAAAATATAAGCAAAAATATGACAAAGTTTACAAAAGCCATATGCAGTGACAGCTTTACTAACTCCTTCAGAATAAATTCTTCTCGGGGTCCCCACAAACACTATTAGCATTTTCAATAGAAAGGCCAGTACTTACTTCTTGGTTCCCGGGGACCATCCACTGTCACTTTAATTGCTCTATGGTAAGTGGCCACTTGTGGAGGATTTGTGAAGACTGTTATGGTCAAGGTGAAACTCTTGCCTGCAGATGTAAGAGAGAGAAACACAGTGAATATAAATGGGTGATATTGATGAGCCTACAATAATATAGACATCCAAATTTCTCCGAAGCATCTCCGAGATATCGTCAATCAGGAAGCATTCCTGTAAACCACAAACCCTCCAATAGCCACTGGAAAGCACTTCTAAATTTGTACGTGATTAAGATCTACATCTTTCCTGGGGTTCCATGCAAGAAGCCTCCAATCCCCTAAACAATCTCCTTGGTAGTGGAAACAAAATCCCAGAGCCACGTAAAGAGGCCTCTCTGCTCTTCCATTTTCTCCAACGATCAGGAACACAACCCGCATGAAGGCAGACAATTTTAGAAGTGTTTATTTAGGATCAGGTCATGAACCCTTGAGAGAACAATAGCACATTATTATTGGTGATGTTATTTACTTCACATGGCCTTGGCATTAAGTGAAATGCAATAAGATGAAAGAGGAAAGCTGTTGTGGGAATCATTTCAATGGGAGCCCATCTCCTGTCCAGGCCTTTACGCGCCTGTGGTACCAGATTTCATCATGGAGCAGTGTCACGGAACAGTTTTTCTCCTCCCAGTTCACCCCTCCCTAACATACATCTCATTGCTAAATCTTGAAGGAACTCCCTAAAGCAACGTATTTTTTTGCTAAGCACCTCTCAATGCAATCACGAAGCTTTACTTTCTGAAGAGGTTTTCTGCAATGATAAATCCCCTCTGATGCTACAAACTAATGAGCTAAAAGTGATGGATAATGGTGTGGGGGCAGGAACGGTGTGGTAACAGATCTGAACGTCTGCTTTCTCCAGAAGACGCTGGCCTCTGTTCTACAGACTCACTGACAGTTGTAATCAGTTAGATTTGCAATGGTTAGTCATGTCAGATAGTCAAAACTGCAAACTGTTACAAGACAGGAAAAGGTGGGCGTGAAACTGTGACTCAATAAAACATCAGCAGGCTGAGCCGAGCGTCTGCCTCTGTAACAGATAAAAAGCTCCTTTTGTTTTGCTTTGTTTTTTTGGTCAGATTTTTCCCCCTTCTACTGAAAGCTGGGAGTATTAAATCAAAACACAAATCTTAGACAATATGTAGCAATGTGAAGTTTAATGCAATCTTTTCATAGCTTAATATGGAACAGGTTATGCGCCAGGCTTAATGGAGAACAGGTCTTTGGCTGTCAAGTCTACTGAATGGCTTTTCTTTTCAAACCAGACCATGTAAGTTCCTAAAATCTGGTTAAGAAACACATCATTTGTTACTGTGTGTGGATAGTCTTAAGACTCTGTGACTGCTTTTCCATAGCTACAGGGGTTAAGAGGCATAGACAAGGGAGGAATGTGGGAAGGGTAGCATTAAGACAGATGAATATTGATTAGAAACTCAGTAAGCTCCAGCCACGCCAAGCACATTATCTCATTGAACCTTCACCAGCTAAGACTGTCACCCCAGTTCAGGAATAAGGAAGTCTTAGCCCAGAGAAGCTTAGTAATTTACCCAAGGTCATACAATTAATAAATGAGAAAAAAATCAGGAACTAAACTCAAATCTTTCTGACCTTAAAATAAATACTCTAGGGTAGAAAGGTAACTCCAAAATACAGAAATGGCATGTATAAGGCCCTGGGTTCAATTCTCCCACAGAAAAGAAGGAAGAAAAGGAAAGAAGGGGAACTGAAGAAGAGGAAGGAAAGGAGAAAGGGAGAGGAGGAAATAAGAAAAGGAAAGGAAGAGAGGGAGGGAAAACAGGGAGGGAGGGAGAAAGAGGAAAGGAAGAAGGAAGAAATGAGGAGAAAAAGGGGGGAAATAAAATGAGGGTTTTTTTTTTCTATTTTGCCATAGACTATGAAAAAAAATAGGTAACTTATTTCTAGGTGTGCCCAGGAAATAATAAATATAAATGGATTAGTGTAATGAATGAATCTATCTATTTTTAAGTATCACTGATTCATCACATTGTAGTTACTACATACGAGATATTACATGGGTTTAAGTAATTTATGTCAAGTACAGAGCAGAGGGTTTATTGTAAACATTAGCACTGGCCAGGAGAATAAGAAAGCCAGGAGTCTAAAGCAGACCCAGAAAACTCAAAGTCAACAGAAATGGAGATCAAAAAGTTGAGTAGGAGGCCAAGATTAAAAACTAAAAACAACGGCTGAGTCTCTGGATTCAAAGTTAATTTGAATTAAGACATTTAAAAATACTCTTCTGGGTGAGATCAGTGATCCACGTTTCTAACCGTGGCTCCAAAGGCCATGGTTGGAAGACAGCGTCCCTGGTGCTAATATTAATGCCTCAAGAATGCCTATGGCTTGTTCTTCCTTAACGTCTCTAAAGGACCCGCTAGTGATTATGACCATGAATATATCATGACTGGTTTTGAAGGTGTTCCTATTTTAAATCTTTACAAACTTGGGATAATAAGTTTTCTATGCTGCTCCCAAAGCCAGAGAAATGTACTTCATTAGAAACAAAGCCAGATACAAAATCCATCCTTCAAGCACAGAGAATCAAAATGCTCGTAGATGAACATATGGTTCCCCTTTTAAAAACTCCTTTAGGGCTGGCGAATTGGCTCAGTGGTGAAGAGCACTTGTTGTGGCAAAGGGCCCCGGTTTGATTCTCAGGACCCACATGGAGGCTCACGATCTCCTTAGGTGCCAGGCAAATAGGTGGTACACAGATATACATGCAGGCAAAACACTTGTACACAGAAAATAAAAATCTTAAAAATATAAATAAATGAATAAATAAATAAAGCCTTGAGATTAAAAAACAAAACAAACAAAAAAAAAAACAATGCTTTAAAAAAAAGGAAGGTCGAGGGAGAAACCGTCATCTTCTGTATCTTGAGACAGGGTTTCTCTGTCCAGCTCTCACTGTCCTGGACTTGCTTTGTAGATCAGGCTTTCCTCAAACTCATGGAAATCTGCCTGTCTCTGCCTCCCTGACTGCTGAGATTACAGGCATGGGATTATAGGTGTGTGCCACCTATAAGCTCAAAGTTATGATGAAAGCAAAGTCAGAAAATGCTCTTTGCATTTCTGATTAGCCCTAGCCTCTGAAAGCAGTGTTGACGGAACTTCCAGAAACTCTGATCTGACTCACTAATTCGTTCAACTCACTAAATTAGTTCATCTTACAATAATATATGCATTTCCTGAGTCAAGGGTTCATGTGGGCATTCACGATTTCCTTAGGCAAAAAACAAAAAGTTTTCCAAATTCTACTTTCTAAAGGGATCAGTGGTGCAGGAATCCAGGATTATATTTTTAATATATAATTTTATGTGCATGGACGTTTTGCCTGCAGGTATGTCTGTCCATCATGTGTATGCCTTGCGCCCCTGGAGGTCAGAAGAGGGCGTTGGAGCTCCTGGAACTAGAGTTATAGACAGTTGCGAGCAGCCATGTGGGGTGCTGGTAATCAAGCCCAGGTCAGGTCCTCTTGAAGAGTGGCAAGTGCTCTTGGTGACAGAACCATCTCTCCAGTACCCAGGATTACATTTTTAACAGTGGCTCAAAGGGCTATGATGGAAAGTCACTATCCATAGCTGATTCACTAATGCCAGGCTAATGATGACACTTAAAACAAATCTTATGTGGGGTGGGAAGATAGCTCCATGGGCAAAGAAGGCCCAAGTATAGATTCTCAGCACCCATGTTTAAAAAGGGGGGAGCATCGAGATGTATGTCTGTAACCCCAACACTGGAGAGGACCATGGGGAAATACAGAGCCACCAGGTCTAGTTGACACAGTAAGCTACCTGAGAGACATGTCTAGAAAAAAAAAAAGTGGAAAAGAGATTAAAATAGACATCTCAATAACTGGGCGTGGTGGCATGGGCCTGTAATACCAGCTCTGTGAGTTCGGGGCCCCTCTGGTCTATAAACCGAGTCCAGGACAGCCAAGGCTATGTGGAAAAACCCTGTCTCAAAAAAAACAAAACAAACAAACAAATAAACAACAAAAAAAACAACACAAAACAAAAAAGTCACTTCAACACCCACCTCTAAGCTCTGCATGTACTACACACAGGCACACATGCCAGCAGCACATGTGAACACATTCATAATCCTGCACAGAATCCTACACAGGCAAAGCTAATTTTATCATCCTCGGTCTCATCGAGGAACTCGTCCTGAAATATTACCCAAAGCCATATCATTTCCAATTTAGCGTTAGAGGATGCCAGAAAGAGCCAGAAGGGATAGACTGTGAGCAGGCTTGTGTCCTAAATTGACAAAACACCACGCTCTGTGCATTGTAAATGCTCTAAAAGACTTGTAAATTCAAAGCAGCCTGCTTGATGTCGAAAGAAAGGAAGCACCCCAAAGAAGAAGGAGGGAGAAGAGAAGGAGGAAGAGGAGGAGGAGGAGGAGGAATGGTCAAAGTCACTTTAAACGCTTCTGTGTAAAATGCTAAGGAGAAGAAGGAAGAGATATTTGAAAACCATGACTTCAAGTCTCACTGTTGCTGTACTTTATCTCGGGCATTTTTAAATGTTGTGGTCCTTCAATAATCCAGGGAACAAAACTTAATGGGAATACGGATGCTTTGTAAACCTACGGTCCATTTTCAATTTCAGAGAGTCTATGCTTCCACGAGTGAAAAGGTTAAAAGAAACATGTTTATGAAACCTGTTTTGTTGTTGTTGTTTGTTTTTTCATTTCTTTGTAACACCATCAAAGATACATTTTGTAAAAGTTGGGAGAGAAAAATCCAGTGGGCAAAGCTTGCAAAGAAGACTTAGCAGCAGAAATGAGGATGTGTGAGAATCAAAGAGGAAGCAGGAGATGGTCTTGTAAAAAAGCAGGTCAGGCTTGAGAGTTTCCTGCCACTGAAAACCTGACTTATTTTCATCAAGAGCTGTCTCCTGCTGATACACTCTGTCTTTTTTCTCCCTCCATTTAAGCTTAATCTTACTGCTTCCTCTCATTCAAAGTAATATAGTAATATAAAATCTATTATTAGTGATAAATCAATTTCTCTCTCTGCACTCACCCCCTCCACCCCACCCCACCCCACCCCCAAGTCTTGAAGACAAGTCTGGACCAATTTCTCCATCCTGCCTCTGGCAGCAGACTGGAGCACTTCAGATCCTCCACCACGTCCCGACTGCTTCAAAGGAAAAATCCTACTTTCTTCAGTTAAGATCATAAGAAATATAGGGGGAGGGGGTCAGCTCTGTTTGGACATAATTACACTTCATCAAAAGAGGCTTCCTTCATCTTCCATGCGTGAAAAGTCTGCAAGCAGTTAAGTCTGTCTTTTTTTTTTTTTAATATAAAAATTGCTATTTGGGAAACCAGCCAAAACTCAGAAAGCCAATATAGTAAAACAGTGCACACCCTTTGTTTCCTTTTGAAGTTTCTTAAATAAATATGTTGAGGGTTTACAAAGTACACTATCACTCCGCCATAGTTTCTAGTCAAATTGATCAGAAAAAAAGGGTGATTTAGCATCTCTATAACACAAAACTGCAATAAATGAAAACACAAGTTTGGATCTGTAAAATTAAATTAAGAGCAGCACCCCATCCTTTATATTAAAATTCACTGCTCTGGTTACAGTAATCAAAAAAAAAAAAAAAAAAAAAAAGGATGTAACTTAGACCATACAGGTACTTCAGTATGTTTACATTTTTTTTTTTCAGGAGGAAAAAGGAAAATCTTTTAACTGTACCGTGACTCTGTGACAGTAACTAAGAAACAAACAAAGCCAGAAAGAGTAGATGAAAGAATGAGCGAGGGATTGCACACACAAGCAGTCAGTAGACAGAAGCTGTGTCCTCATCCTGCTAATGAGGGAGTGCAGAGCCTGCCTGGGAGACAAGCCCTTTAGATTGGTCTGTCAGAGGCTCTGAACCTCATTTGGGTTGAAACAGCCTTTCAGTGACAGCATCTCATTAGCATGCACTTTTTTTTTTTTTCCTTAAGTTAAAAAGTACTTCTTGGCCCCATTCCTAGAAAGTAACTAAAACTACTCATCGGAAACAGCCTTGCTTAAATTTCCCTTATCAAGTTTTTACAATGGTAATAATTTGACATATGATCCGAACTGGAGAGTAATTATTAGACATAGTTTAGAATGGTGTTTCTCATTTCCTGACTCAGACCCTGGCTGCAGTGAGTACACAGGCTTCACGGTTTCACCTCACCTCAGGTCTAAAGTGGTCCTGTTTGTGTTTTTTTTTTTTTTTTCTCTTCTTAGTATAATACTTAAAATGGAAATATTATATCCAATAAATTGAATGAATATAATACTTCTGACAGGTGAATAACCAGTAGAAATCTCTCTGGAGAATAAGTAAATAAAAAAGGTGTTGATCTCCTTATAAAGATAATTGATCTCCACCAAAAAATAATAATTCCTTTTTCTGAAACAGTGGTGATAATCCTTTAAAGGACTATTTCCTGTTTTGTGATTCCGCTAAATGCTCCTAATATCTTAATGTGGATTCCGATGAATAAAAGCCCTAAATACTGTGGAACCGCTGGGATCCCGGTCAGATGTCTCAGCAATTTTATACTCCGTCTAACATAAGTAATGCACAAATTCAAATGAAAATCCTTGAGCCAGGCTTGGCGGCCTTTAACTCCAGAAGCTGAAGCAAGTGGATCTCTCTGAGTGTGAAGCCAGCCTGGTCTACACGGTAAGTTCCAAGCCAGGCAGGGCTACACAAGTAAGACCATACCTAAAACAAACGAAAACAAACAAAAAAGCCTAAAAAATATTTTAATAGATTCTTCCTACAAGAATAATTGAACTCATTCACAGCTGACAAGCTAAGGGGGGACGGTGCTCCCGCTGTCCCCATTTCAACTGAGAGGACACTGTCAGGAAATGTTTCCAAAGCAATCGCTTTCCTTTCCCCATTGCCTTTCAGTCAGCTCGAGTCACGTGACTCCTCATAATTCAGAACTTGATCCTCTGAGCATTCTTTTCTCTACTGTACATGCTAAGCCCCCCATGAAATTAGGAGCTAGTTCTTCTGAAAATACTGTTTGACTCTTCAGTATCATAAAACAAATGAAAAAAGGCCTAAATACTCAGGAAAACACTCAAGGGCATCTGGATTTATTTAAGCAAGCCTTCGGTGGGTCTGTGTCAGTAAAAAGGAGATGCTGACTTGTTCCGTACATACAGACGGGTCCACTTGCATCAGCAAACCTAACGGCCTTACTCCATGGTCAGCATTAAAGAGAAGAGACCTACCTCGTCCACTCCGGCCCACAAATCTCAGGTCGTTGAACCTCGCTACTTGGTTTTTCATAACAGCGGAGGCATTTCGGAGCTCAGCAGAGTAGTTTTCATCATTCCCTGCCATGACAGTAACCACAGTCCCATCTGGTACTTCTCCGAGGGCTACCACCTACATGAAACAGGAAATACAGAAGGAAGAGTGGCACACAACACTTAAGGACTGAGAACATATGCTCCCTGTAAATGAGGTCTTATCAGGGCCCAGGGCTGTGGTCCAGCGATGGCAGACCAGAAGGGAAGCCTCTGTACTGGGGTTATGACACCGCTTCAAACACATTGATCTTTCGGGATCCACCCATTTTCGAAAGTGAGCCAAATTTGCCTTCATTTATTGCTCAGTTCTCCGTAGAATATATGTACATTTTTATTAAAGCCCCATGTTAGGCTGTCTACAGGAATCATAGTTCAGAATGAAGGCTGTGACCCAGCTGCGGATTTCGCCACACATATTAAGGTATCTCCTGCCTACCGCCCCAACAGCCCTGAGGTGTGGCCTCAAGTCTGATCTTGAGCTAAAAACAGAAGAGTACTTAGGGGTTCCAGAGCCAGCTCAGGGGGTAACGTGCTTGCTGTGGAAGCATGAGGACCTGTGTTCAGATTCTCAGTACCCATGTGAAAGGTTGGGGGGAGGCAGCTTGTATGCAACCCACGGCTAGCAGGTGGAAAACAGGCCATCTCACGGGGCTTCATGGTCATCCACCTCAGCCTAATCTGCAAGCTCCAGGCTCCACGAGAGGCTCCATGTCTCAAAACCCAAGGCAGAGGGCAGAAGAGGCAGCTCTCCCTGAATTAAGGGCTTTCCACTAAGTCTGATAACTTGAGTCCCATTCCTAGAACGCGCATGGTAAAAGAGAAACGATTCAGGCAAATTGACCTCTGACCTCCACATGCACATCACGGCATGCATGCACTAGTTCGCACACAAATGTGATTTTAAAAAGAGGTGGAAAGCAATGGAGGAAGATATGCCAATGCCAACTCCAGACTTCCTATGCACTCAGCGCACACACGTGTGTCCATGTACACACACACAAGAGACAGAATACCTACACACACACAGAGGACCTGATCAGCTCTATGGAAGAGGACTCTCAAGTCAAACTCCTGGTTCCTGGCTGAAATACTGCATACAGATCAGGTGGGGAGGGAGGGGCTAAGTGTTCGTCTTTTAATGATAACTGTGACTATCTGTTGCATATCTTCTCTGCCGTGGGCCCCAGTAGAATAGTCAAAGCCAGCAAAAGAGTAAAGTCTGGGTAGAGAATAGAGATCTAGCCAAGGATGAGAATGAGTAGCACAGTCAGGAAATATGCCCCGGGCTGGGGAGATGACTCGGTTGGTAAAATGCTAGCCCTGCGAGCAGGTGGACCAGAGTTTGTTTACCAGAAGCCTTGTAAAAAGCCAGGAGATATGGCATACGCTTGTAATCCCAGCACTGGGGAAGCAGAACAAGGAGGATTGGGAATACATCACCCAACTACATTATCCTAATCAACATGTCGCAGGGCCCACAGGAGAGACATAAAAACAAAAAACAAAAGCCCTCCAAAAGCTGACACCTAGCGTTGACCTCGGACCTTCAAACTCTGACACACACACAAGCACCGGCATGTAAGTAAGCACACGCTCATGCCCACAATTCTACTTTTATTTCATCTACCGTGTGGGAATGACACATTTGTCCCCGTAGTCTTTAACAGTTAATCTGAAATTTATCAACTCAGACAAGATACAAGATCGGCTGTCTCTAAAGGCTAATACACAAGCAGAATCACTTCACCCCAGCTTAGCTGCCTACCTTGGCTCAACATGCAACCTTGGTGACAGAATGCCAGCCCCATCACATATGAAACATCCTGTTCTCTGTGCACCAAGGTCCTGCTTCCCAGTGATGGTTCCCTCCTCTCCAATGACTCCCAGGATGCTCTGCACGCCTACTCCGGTTCCTTCACCTAGTGTCCAGAGATCTTGTGGTCACTTAGCAAGAGCCCCAGCTGAAGCAGCTGCTCTGACAAAGCAGGCACCCTGTGCATTTGTCTGTCTAGCAAACACCCCACTTATTTTTTTTTCACTTCTGCTTCTATGCTCTCCTTTGTCAAAATCTCCATATAGTAAGCCTAGGCTTTCCCAAACATGCTTGGTACATATGTCCTCCTAAAAGTGCATTTCTTGTACATTGATAAACAGATATTATCTTTTAGGACCGAACTTTCCCTGCCTGTGACTCCCACCCCCAAATCTTCCACTACCTCCTGCTATAACCTCTCTCCCAGCCAGGAACACAATCAAACAAAAGTAAACCTTGCCAAGAATTTTTGTCACTCTTACTTGACTCTTGGATTGTTTCTCAATTTCTTCAACTTTACGCCTTGTTCAATTCAAAATCAAAAAGCTTTCCTTAAACGGTAAGACTCACATTCCCAGTGTCCTACTGTATCCTGTCGCCCTCACTTTTGCTATCCATATACATTAGTGATCAATCTCCGTTTTTACTAAACTAGCCCAATGTTTAAGGACTAGCCTTCATTTCACCTAGTTTGTTTACATACGCCAACTCTCAAACCAATGCCTGGAATATTAGGAGGGGTTTGATGAGTGTTTTTTAAATAGGAGCTGGAAAGATGGCTCAGTGGGTAGTGTTAGCTATGCAAGCACGGGGGCTGACTTCAAATCCTTGGAGCCCACGACGCAAAAAGATGCAGGTCTGACAACTGCAATACCAAACCCTTACTGGAGATGGGGGCGGGGGCAGACAGTTGTGAGTCATTCCGCCTGGTTCACAGCAGCAAACAGCAAAGAGACTGCCTCAGACAGGGTCGAAGACAAGGACCAATATCTGAAGTCCTTCTCTGATCAGCACAAGCATGCCATGGCACTCCATTGTCTCATATGTAATGTGCACACACATGTATACAGACACAGTTACGTGTGAGAGGGGAATACGTGTGTGTGTGTGTGTCTGTGTGTGTGCATGTATGCCTGCGTATCTGTGTGTTCGCACGTGTATGTGTACGTCTGTGTATCTACGTGTGTCTGTGTGTGTGCTGTGTGTGTTTGTGTCTATGAAACAACTAAATGAAAGAGTTCCATAAAAAGCACTGTTCTCAGAAGCCAACTGCTTTGTGGCTACCAGCTCAAGTGCTAAGGGAACCAGTCACAGGATGAGTCAGCATCCCTCACCAACAGCAAAGTGTCTCTGCTGCAGACCGGCACTGCCTGGAGTACAGGGCTATTCTCAACGCGAGAAGTCTCCTGGGTCAAAAGTAAATCCCTTGAGAACAAGACTTCCTCTCTGTCACCTTGGTCTAGCAACTTGGTGGGGGGGGGGCAGTTACTAAAACAACTGCTGTGCTCCTGAAGGTGAGGCCTTTCTCTGGTGCCAAAAAATGTGCACATTTGAAAACCCAGAAATAAATGACTATGTCTGCCAGTATTCGTCTGAATATTAAGACACGGATTGTATTTTAACACCCACTGCCTGGCTTTCTAGCAAAAAGATAAGTATTACCAGAGGTAAGAGAGAGTTACACTATTCCAGAAGGCATCATACGCACTGAAAAGCAAGAGGCTCCGCTTTTCCCCCTATTCTCCTTGCATATTCTACTTCGACCCTTACCCCACTCATGTCATCGCTAAGAACCAGGGTTTTCCAATACAAGTTGGGAATAATGGTTTAAAGCTGTAGAAGTACAAGATGCCACAGAAGCACAGGGCCTCATTACAGCGATCTTGTTTTCGGTACGATAAGGAGAGGGACATTTCCAGGTCCGCTGCTCAACGAAGGCTTTGGTGGCTAGCCTCCTTTAGGAGTGCCACTGAGAACATGAGCCTTCACTTCATGGCCTCAAAGGTTCTGTGGTATTGTCGAAAGATAAAGGATTGCTCCTTGTGGGTTTCGCTCCAGTTGTGAAGTGTTTCAGGAAAAGGAAAATAATAAAGAAATCTGCCTCCATTCAAAGGTCTCAAGAGCTTGGGACATTATTATTTTACTACATATTTTTAACATAATGGACTTTATTTTTTTTTTTTAGTTAAAAGAGAACAAAAATTGATTCAGTAACGGAAAATGTGAAAGAAAAGATTCCTACGTATGAACTGCATACATCCATTTTTTCTAGAGCAGCACAATAGTGATCATGTTAAATATGGGGATGCTTTACCTATCATATTTAGCGAAACAGACAGTTGTGCATGCCCTCTATGACCTGAACATGCCAACATACACAGTGACAATCTTTCTGGGAAGGCTGAACCCTGGTCCAATGACTAAAACACGCTTTATTTTCTGCTCTTCATTCTACCAGACCAGACTGACCAATGTTTTTTTTTTCTGAGGAAGGGGTGGCACATGTCTTGGGAGGGGGAGTACTATATTTAACTTTATATCAGTCAGAAGTATAATTACACGTTCGAGAGTTTTTAAGTAGATGTCTGAAGCTTAAAAGTTTCCTTTGAATATTCTCAACCATGTTTGTCTAGAAAAACCAAAGAATGAAGAAATTTTTGCACATTTCATCTGTAACCCAGGCAATGGAAAAACATTTTAAGGGGTAAAAAAGAACAATTAAAAAAAAAAGTCACTCTTTAACTGGCTAGACAGAAGCATTAACTGAAATTTCTTCCATGCTACCCAACGCAAAGTACTGTTCTGCAAAGAATAATTTGTGATGAAATGATAATAATTACATTTCTAGGTGTGCTTAAAATACAACAAAGTTGAGAAAAGCATGAGAAAGGGAGAAGTCATTTTCTGTTTGGGCATCCCAGAATTGAGAAAGAATTTTCTTTATTTAGCACACCCTACTGTAACCAGTATTTAAGCCACACAAATGCAGCTTGTACAAACTAAAGTTAAAGAGTATTTAACTCTAGTGATGTTGAAATTTTGTCTGAGAACCATTATGACTAAATCTGGGCCTCTTCTGAACAAGGAGCGATGGCAAACTTAACTCAGACCCCTGTTCCTGTGGTCTTGCCATACTGGAAGTTTAAAATTGCCCATGACATTTCCATGGACAGCATTTTAGTCTAAGCTAATCAATTACTCTGACAGATTAACATTATTTTGGCATAGTGCATGCAGTAAAATGAAATATAATTATTTTTAAGATAAAATCTGATCTTATCTTTTTTGTAATGAAGAGAGAGGCAGATCAGTAATTGCAAGAAGCAAAAACAAAAAAAAACCTATCTTTTTAAAGTAAATGATAAAAAATTCAACAAATGCTATACTGTGGTTTTAGAACTTAATTCAGGAAGACTTCCTCAACTCAGGAGAAAAAAAAAAAACTCAATTGAATTATAAAAGAAAAACAAATACAAGATATCGTCTCAAAAAGCTTAAATATATGTCCAACAAAAAAATTGACAAAACTTTTTTCAGTTTAAGCCAGTGATCTACGTGCCAGTAATCACAATGGCTTAGGTCATCTAGTAATGGATAGTCTAGAAACTCTGAAAACACACAATCAGTGATGCCAAAAATGAAGAGACAAAGAAGGACACCTCAAATATGAGTTTTCCAAAGTTTAAAAAAGTATGTATTTTCTATCCAAAATTTATTCTAACTTATTAGTAAATTACATATATTCAGCCCGACAATATTTATCTTTAGATGAGTTTAACACCTGTCTTCATACATGTACTATGATTGACACAATTTTGCAAACACAGTTTGTATTAGGCTTAATAAAGATTTGACAAGCTTAATGATAGCTTCTCTTCTTAAGCTATAATTAGATTTTTTTAAAGATACGAACAAAATCTGATCATTAAACACTTAAGAAAGATATAACTCACTAACACAAAGTATGTATAAATTGCAAAACTGCTTTTAAAGGAAAAAAAAAAGCCAATAATGTCAAATCATTCTCAAATAGAAACTGCATCATCGTTTGAAAACTTCATCAACACTGAAAGATTATATTGAAAATAAAAAGTCAACTGTGAGTACTTGGTCATACATCTAAACATGCTTTTTTTTTTTCTTTAACATTACTAAAAAAAATGTGTGATGCTGGTGAATATATGTGGTCTCATGTTCTCTAACTTAAAACAGTGATATGGGCCTATACTACTTTGAGTTTTAAGATATACATCTGGATGTCAACATAGTGTTTCAGCTTGAAGTTATTTGAGGCAACTTAGTTATGAACCCTGAACACCAGGCTTCTCGGTGGAGATGCTGACAGGCCCCTAACTCAAAGGGGGCTACTGGTTGCACAGTTGACACATTCTATATGCTCTGTCTACCAGACTAACCCTCAGCTACTGAGCTGAATTTGCAAATTGCTTTGTCCTGGCCCTGAAATCCTCTGTGACAGAAAGGGCCTAGCATCCTCCAATAGAAGGCCTAAACTATTTTAAGGTTTCAGTGAGATACACCTGAAAGAAAGTTAAAAATATTTATTTCCATTTCCTTGACACCTGAAAGGACTCACTGTTTCTAAAGTACAGACCCTTGGTAAAAGCACAACGGTAATAAATAACTACGTGAAGACCGCTAGCCGTTTTGTATTTTACATGTGCAATATAACTGAAATAAGGACTCTTTTAAAATCTCCAGATTATGTTACACGAACAATACCAGTAAATACCAATACCAATAAATACCTTTTAATACAATCCACTGTCAAAATCATGTGGAAGTGTTGTTTTAAATTGAAAGATATCAAAACCGTCTACTGAACTTATTTCTGGCTGACTGCAGTCAGTTTTGTGTAAATACTGTGTTGATTTGAACACTAGATTTCTCAACAAATTTGTCTTTTCCTCTCAGTCAGGGTGGGGGTGCTTTACGGGCGTTTAGCTCTCTGCTTCCTACCTAACAATACTAGAACTTATTTTGTACATGATTCTGGGTATGATAGCCAAATTGCTGTCACCACATTTGAAACGGGGACTTCTTCATACCATTTCTTCGGTGCAGATGTATTTGATTATGTTGAGAGAATATAAGAAGCCTGCTATGCTCATGCTTTTATTCCCAAAGCACGCTGTCTTTAAAAGGCTGTTGTTACATCATTGAAATGAAAATTATAAAAGTTGCTGTCAAAATCCGAACCTCCAGATATCCATATTTTTAAAGAGGAGAGATGAAACTATTAGGCGTGAGTCTCTATGATTAACCCACTCTGTGAATCCATTACACAGATGGAAAGAACACAGACAGTCAGTCCCTAGGTTAACTCAATGTATTACAAATTTAAATATTATAATAAGCCCTATGTTATCCATGGCCTGTTTACTGGTTAAAATGAGGGGGGAAATGCACTCTGTGATTAGCATGCTTCACAATAAAGAAAGAAATTCATTTTCATAGTAGTTTTAGGAACTAGCTAGACAATCCAGGTTTGAAATCCAAGAAAAGTTCAAACTGAATCGCATTTCGTCTTTACACCCAAATCTTTTCCCGGAAGAATACTTGTGCCCAAAGTCAACGCAGCATTTAAAGCGAACAGTTCAAGACAGTTCTGTCCTGAGCACAGTCCGCACCAGGGGGTTCGAACACTAGACATTGGATTAATAAGGTTAAATCTTTACACTTTAAGGCATGCCCTTGCATTATACAAAACATGTACTCGTTTGAAATTTTTCGCTACTTTCTTTCAGGTTCGGGAAAAGACTTTTGCTTGGTTTTGTTAGAATGGTGTCTACCCTCACAGAGGCTGCCTAGATAATTCTGAGCCCCTGTCTGATAAATGTTCTAAAAGATACCTCTCATATGGAAATATCATTTTCTACAATTTCACCTATATCTGACCTTTCCACATGAATCTACAAAATGGATGCTCTCGAAAGAAGAAATTATTTTTAAGGACCACTGGTTGATCCAACTACAAAACGAAACTTGGGCTAGAATGCAACGCACACCTCCTCCATAATAATCCATTCAGATTTCTGTTCAGATAGAAGACCTAAAGAGATAAGTGCTCTAATTGACCTGGACCACCCACACATGGAATCTGAATTGCTGCGTGGGGTACCCGGTGATCAACAACTGGGAAATGCAAGCGGCCCCGTGGGAGTTTGGCACCAGAGTCCAAGATGAAGGAACTGGCGCAATTCCTCTTTTTTCTTCTTCTTCTTCTTTTTCCCCTCTCTCCCTTTCCTTCCCTCTTGTCCATTGACGCCGGGTCCCAGGCCCACCCGCTAGAGCTGGAGGTGCCCTTGGACTTATCTCTCTTGCTGGCTCACCCCTCTCCATCCCATCTCTGTCTTCTAGACTAGCGAGAGGGGACAGCCATCCACCCAGCAGTTTCTTCTGGGGTGGGGTCGGGGGGTGCTCCGCACCACCGCCACTGTCTCGGATGTCTCTGGAACCCCAACTGCATCACGGATAAGGCCAGAGGCTGGGGACCCATACACCTCCAACCTGCCACGACTCCCTCGGCTACCTGTGCTGGCAAGCTAACGGATTCAGGCGAAGGAGGCCGGGGGGGGGGGGGCACACCTTGGAAGCCAGGCCTCGGGCGGGAGCCACGCACAGACCTTTCTAAGAAGGGACGTGGGGCGGGGGAGGGGGTCCAGCTCTCTCAAGGCAATAAAGTTTTCGCCTCCGTTTTCGTTCCGACCAGCCTAAGTGGCTCCACAGGATTCCCTCTCCCTCCCGTGCGGAGCGAGGCGGGAGGAGACGGCCTCAGCCCCGGGCCCCTGTCCCCGACGCTCACTCCAGCCCTCGGGGACCCAGCGCCCTGAACCCCCGCAGCTACCGGGCCTCGCTAAAAGCCGAGACCCCGACGGCCCCGCCTTCCTCCAAGTAACGGGAACTCGAGCCCGCCAAGGAGGGCGCGGACGTCCCCGTCCGTCCCCATCCGTCCCCGCTGTCCCGCAGCCATCCCCAAGTTTGCTGGGCACCCTCAGCCCACGCGCCGCGGCTGGCACCTCATCCCGCCCCGGGGCGCAAGCGTCCTCTGGGGCCGGCGCCCCGCGGGCACGGAAGGCACCTAACCCGGGAAGGGGACGCTTGGCCCGGAGTAGCGGCCTGCGGCTGGGGATAGGGTGCGCGGAGGAGCGCGTGGGATCCCGGAGAGAGAAGGCCGGAATGCCCGGGAGGAGTGCGGGGGACCCGCGCCACGGGGGAGGGGGCGGGGTGAAGCCGGAGGCTGGAGGTTCGCGGTGGGCACCTCGGGGCGTCTGGGGCTGAGGAGCCCCGGCAGGGGAACGGGCAAGGTGGCTGCCCGGGAGCCTGGAAGGATGAGCAGGCGAGGCTGGGATGGTAGTGGGCGCAGGTGAGAAGGGGATCGCGAAGGGGGGAGGGGGAGGTGTCACCTTGGCCCCCCGAGTCCTGGCCACCGAGGCTGGAGTGTTGGAGGACCCCCGTGGGCACCGAGCCCCCTGGCGGGCAGCCTCCGCGGGAGCCCCGGCCACGGGCTGGGGGGTGGCCAGCCTCTTACCTTGAAGGCCACGGGCAGGGTCTTGTTGCAGCGCCAGTGCGAGGGCAGCACGGAGCACAGGAAGTTGGGGCTGTCGGTGCGGACCAGCTCGGCGGGGTGGTCGGCGATGATCTCCACCATGGTGCGGTTGTCGTGCGGCGGCCTCAACCGGGGCACCGCCGCCGCCGCCGCTGCCGCCGCCGCCGCCGCCGCCGCCGCCGCCTCCTGCTGCTGCTGTTGCTGCTGTTGCTGCTGCTGCTGCTGTTGCTGCTGCTGCTGCTGCTGCTGCGCAGCCACCACCGGGCTCACGTCGCTCATCTTGCCGGGCTGCAGGCTGCTGGAGGGGGGGCTGAAGCGCCGGCTGGTGCTCGGATCTACGGGAATACGCATCACAACAGCCACAAGTTAGCGAAGTGGCCGGGGGAGGGGGAGGAGGGTGGAAATGGGGGGCGAGGAGGAGGAAATCGAGGGGGTGGAGGCGAGACTCGGGGGTTGTCGGGGGGGTGGGGGGAGATAGAGGACGGAGGTGACGGGACTGAGGAGGTGAGAAATCAAGTTCGAGGAAGCCGACTGCCGGGCGGGCGGAGTCTGCCGGGGGGCCGGCGGCTGGCGACCAGACGCAGCTGGGCTTGGCGGGTGGGGACACCGGAGAGGCGCAGATCCCCGCGGGGAGGCTCGGGAGCCCCGGCGGGGGCCGCTGCGAGCAGGGCGCGGGGGCGTGTTTGGCCCGGCCGAGGCGGGGGACTTGCAGTTAGCAGCAGCTCGCGGTGTGGGGGTGCCCCCCTGGGGCACCGCGTCCTGGGTGCGCCCCTGGGCGCCCCGCTCCCCGTTCCAGTTGGGCCGCGGAGCCCGGCAGGTTCAGGAGTCCATCCGGGCGCTCCAGGCGGCCCCGCGCTCCCCGCCACCTCCGAGGCGGCCGCGGCTGCCCGGCCTCTGGCGCCGCCGCCGGCCCGCGCCGCCGCCTCCTCCCGCCGCGGCTGCTCCGAGGCCGCTGCGCGCTCCCCGCGCCGCCTGCGCGCTCCGGCTCCCCCGGCCGCCGCTCCTCGCTCTCCGCGCCTCTCCTCTCGCCCGCTCGCTCGCCGTCCGTCTTCTCCCGGCGGCCGCGTCCCCTCCCGCGCCGTGCGAAGCGCCCCCCGGCCCACTCGCGCGTGTCGGGGTGCCGGGAGGTAAGTGGTGGGGGGGCGCGGATCTCGGGGCCACGGAGCCGGAGCCCGCGGCTCGCAGCCGTTGCCGCCGCCCGCCGGCCGCGGAGAGCGCCGCCGGAGCTGGAGGGAGGCGGTCCCCGCCTAGGGCATCGCCGCCCGCGTCCTCGGCTTCGCCTGCGCCCCGGGCCCTGGAGCCCCTTCTCCGTCTGCCTACGCGGAAGCCGGGAAGCTGGAGAGCCGCAGGCTGCTCCGCCGTCGTTACTTTTCGCTGTAACTTCAGACTTCTCAGCACTCCTCACCCTCCCCCCCCGATCCCACCCCACCCTACATCGGCTGGGGGGGGGGCAGATTTTTAAGGGCTTCGGGGTGGGTTTTTTCTCCCCCCCCCTTAGGTGACACCAAAAAAAGTGGGTGACAGGAGGGCTTGTCCAAACAGTTTCAGAAACTCGAGTGGATGTCTCGACAATTTTTCTTATATATTCATTCTTGTCATTCCTGGAGAATAAGGACGGATTGCCTTTTTTTTTTTTAAGAACTGAAAAAAAAATGACAGCTCGATAATTAAAATAAGTTGTAAGTTGCAAAAACGCCTACGGGGGGGGGAGAATAAACAGTGGTTATCCGTGCATTTTCAATCTTTGATTAAGTCCAGTCTCCGTCTAGTGTCTTAACTTTCTTCCTCGCCGCTCCCCTCTTTGCGGGGGGCAGGAGTAAAAATAAAAAGTTATTTTAAAAAAAAGCTTTAGTAATTATTTATTTATGTATTTGTTTCCCGGCCTGGGGGAGGGAGGGAGGGGAAGAGGCGATTTTGGAATCCCCAAAAGGTTGTGGTCGAGAGGGTGAAGGAGTGTTGGGGGGCTGGGGGTGGGGAGCGGCGGTTTTTACCTAAAATGTGGTTTTTGGAGGCTGGGATTTCTAATGATTAGGTTTTTGTGGTTTATATAGACACGACTCAAGTTAAGGCGATCATTACGCTGATGGGAGTCAGAAGCACGTGGGTGTCTCCGACCAGCCTCGAATTCTGAGCCTTCAAAACAAATCAAACAATGTGCGTCGCCCACAGAGGCCGGGAAATCCGCTGGAGGCTATACCCCGAGAACCAGGCAGGAGCGACATCGGGCGGGTCACCTCTCCTGTGATGTTCTGTGTCCTGCTTAGCTGATTGTTTCATAACTCCCAAAGCTTCCAAATGGAATCATTTGCCAGTCCTAACAAAGTAGTTGACACAGTCGTGATTTCGTGAAATTAATAAAATTTGGATTCTACCCCCGCCCCCAAACCCCGCGCGCCAGCGCGTCTTGGAGGACTGAGGGAGAGAAATAGCTGGGTAACCCATCTCTCACCTCTTAGTTAAAGCTCTTCACACAGCCATTAATTGGTGCTTTTATTGTTAGTTGCAAATGCTGGAAGAGACCTGTCACGACCCTCCCTGTCGGTTTTTAAAGCGCCCCTGCTACTCTCGGAGCCCCGCGCGCCCGCAGGGCCCAGGAAAGGTACCCACGGCACCAGAGGTTTGTTTGCGCCTCTGCTGGACTCAAGATCCCGCCGAGTGCAAGATAAGCGAGGACCTCTGTGCTCGGGTGGCCTAGGAACCTGTTTCCCGTGCCTGAGCAGTGCTCCGGGGGCTGAGGAGTGGACAGCGGTGGGAGGGAAACTGGGGACCACTACTGTGCCCTTCCTCTCTGTGTCATTATTTCTCCTGCCCTTTCTGCTTGCTCTACTGATAATCACACACACCCCTCCCCTGCGTCGGTCTTTCCGGGTCTCTTGCTTGCCTTCTTCCCCCCCACCCCACCCCACCCCGCTCCATTCTTCCCCGAATCCTCCCTTCACCTCCCTGTCTCTCGGCCTCCCTCTCCTGCCACCGCCGCCGGCTCCCTCCAAGCCACCGAAAAGCAATTCTACTCTGGCAGCTGTGACAGCCGCTCCCCACCTTACTCCTCGCAGCTGGTGGCCTCCGTGCCCCTAAGCTCTCGGGTCCTGGGCCACTGAGGCCGCTTATCCCAACACACACTACAGGTGCAGCGGGCTGCTGAGCTGTCTCCTAAGGGTGCCACTTTTAATTATCATTTTGATCGCAGGGGAGAGCTCTAACCCCGAATACCGCCGCGTAGCTGTGCACACTAGTCTCCGAGGCCACAGAGGCCAGCTTAGAAAGGGAAGCCAGAAGCCAGGCTTCCTTCCCCTCTGAGAGAAAACTGCACCCACCGCCCACCGCCCACCTTCCTTACACACTCACTTGTATTCTCACACGGTCACACACTGAAGTCATGCCACAATTACATGCATGGCTAAAGGTGGGACTGTTTTCTTGGAGGGTGGGGGGTAACACATCCAAAGACATGGCTTCTGTTTTCACTGCCCCTCTTTATAAGTGTCTGAGGACTAGAGGGGAGGAGTCACAGGAAATGGATTGTGTCTGCAGTCAGAGAGAGGTGATATTTAGTCCTCCTCCCAGGAAACCCATAGAACCTGGAACTTCCAGAAACTGACACACTCTGAGAAACAGTCCATATTTCAAACAGGGGCTTTTTCCAACAAGAAATTCTAGGTTCGTTTGAATATAAGAGATTCTATCTTGGGGACTTTTCCGACTTTGCCACCATTGCTGTTTAGTTGCCACTACCTTTTTTCTTCCTTCTTTCCTTCCTTCCCTCCTTCCTTCCTTCCTCTTTCTTTCTTTCTTTCTTTCTTTCTTTCTTTCTTTCCTTCTTAATTTTTTTTAACTCGATGGATAATGAGACGTGCAGGCCTCAATAGTTGGGAATTTTAAGGGCAATTTAATCAATGGTGAGCTTATTTATTTTAATTAATCATATCCGGTAATTCAGCTTTATAGCCTTCCACGGCATCCTCCCTCCATTAAACATTTCAGTAGAACTAATGTAAGCAGCTCTTGGAAGCTCCCAGTCTTGGATCCCTTAAAATATCCTACAGTTATTTATAATGTGGAAATGAAATTTTCCACTGAATGCCCTAACAACGGCTCAGGTATCTGGCACAGTAGATTTCGCTCCGCTTTCAAAAACACTCTCGCAGAGCTCTCACACTCTCGGCTGGAACTGATGGAGCCTGGAACCGGTGAGGGCTTGGCTCTGAGCACTCAAATTCAAGAAGGAAACTTTTCCAACAGCCCCTTCACCCAAGCTTCCCCTAGCAGTAAATGCACAGGGAAGAAGGTCAGGCTCTTGCCTGTAAGTTTTTGCTGCTGTGAAACGCTTGCTCTTGCTCCACAGCTTAGATTTTCTTCTACATGAAAATATTCTAAGCAAAGGCTGACTGAGAACACAGCTCTCTGCAGGAGCATGATGAGGTCCTGAGCCACACACATAACCCCCCCACCCCAAAAAGATCAGATTAAGATGGTGTGTTTGAAATCTTATGCTGGGAAGGCAAGACAGGTTAATCCCTGGGACTCGGTGGCTAGACAGACTCCCCTACTCAAGGGTCCCCAGGCCAGTGAGAGCATGTCCCAAAGGACAAAGTGGACTGCACGTGAGGAATCATACTGGGGGTTGACCTCTGGCGTCCTACACACACACACACACACACACACACACACACTTCCAAACCCACTGGATTTTCCTTCAGAAATATTCTTTTCAGTTGCGTGTCACAAGACACACACACATTTTTTTCCTGAAGTTTTGACTGCTCTAGAAGGTGCAAGCACAACTCCTCCCCCCCCCCCCGTGCTCTTTAATGTTTAATATAACTGTTTAATGACAATACCTGGCAATTCTAACTCTCCAAAGAAAAGCTGATGTACCGAACTCCCAAACCAGGAATAGAATTCAGGCTTCTTTCACATTAGTTTCCCATCCTAACTCCTTCTATATTATTTTATATACTTTTTTTCCATGATGAAAAGTGAAGAAAGCTCCTGTAAAATCTTAAAATACTTTTCAATGAACCAGCTAATAAAGTAGGATGGCCAGTGGAAACGATGACCACCCGAAGCTCTCTGAGAGTAGGAATGTGGGGGCTGTAAGCACAGCCATCTTTGGAGACTTTTCTTTGGGGCTTGATTGTGTTCGGTGAGTCTGGAGAGTCAGCTCTGCCACAGGCCAGCAGCTACCACACAAGGACTAGATCTGGACCCAAGACTCTTCTTGACTGGCCTACATGCTGCAGTGTTCTGTGAATGCTGTATGCCTGTTTGCATACTCATGGGCACACTGTGTGTGTGAGTGTGAATGCATTTGCAATAGAGGCCCTAGGTTGATGTTGGGTAATCATCCTGGGTTGCTCTCAAACTTGCTAGCCAACTTGATCTGGGGATTCCCTGCTCTTTGGAACCTAAACTCAGATCCTCTCTCTTTTATGAAAAGAACTTTTTAAAATGTTTACTTACTCGTTTTATGTATTTGGGCATTTTGTCTGCATATGTGCCTTGCACCACGTGGGTGCCTGGCACCCTCCAAAGCTAGAATCAGGTGTTGGACTTCCCTGGAAACTGGAGTTACATCACATAGGTGCTTGGGATCAAACCCAAGTCCTCTGCAAGAGCAGCTAGTGCTCTTAACTGCGGAGCCATCTTTCCAGCCCATGATAAGCACTTTAACCACTGAACATAGGTAGTATTTTGATGGGCTCATTACCTCTGTTTCATTCATGGTTCCACAAGGAACACACGTGAACATACCAAGAATTTTCCAGTTTACAGTGTGTTCACAAGTTCTACATACTCTTTCAAGACAGCTTAAGAACTCCCATGGTCCCGGGCCTTCTGACATGTTTTTCCATTTTAATTTTTAGACAGTTAAAACGCTGTCTGATTTGTTTTAAGCTCAGTAAATTTTTCCTGTTGTCAGTGGACCTATAACAATTTGCATGGCTGTAAAAAGAGATGAAATGCGTGTAGCAGAGGGCTTAGCATCATAAACCTTTCCTTGTTGTTCTAGTTAACATTCCCATGGGTCATTTTCAGGCACTCATAAGAGCACAGTGTTGTTGTAAAAAGGGTGATGCTAGCCATATGATCCTTCAGAACTGCATTTATGGAGCTCCTATGTAATTGGTAAGCCCTTAAAGGGGACTTATATTTTGTTTGACTAAAATACCAGATTCCTAAATAGTACCCCAGTTACCTGAAGACCAAGATTCTAAAAGTTAGTCTTACTTAATTTTCCAGGGTTTAGAGAAATGACCTTAATTTTCCTTAATTAACCCTCTGGTGTTTGGGTGTTGGCTATTGGGCTGTGGCAGTGGTAGTGATCAGCCGTGGAATGTTCTATATAAAAAGTTTACGGGGGTCTGTGATGAAACATCTGAGAAGCCCTAAAATTAAAGGTTTCCTGTAGGAATCCAATAATCTTATCAAAATGTTCTCCCCTTACCCTAACCACACCAAAGAAGGTGCAGTTCGGTTCTAATCCCTCCACCCAAGGTGCCAAGGCCTCACTTTAAACATGCAGTGAACCCCATGTCAGGCCCCTTCAATGGGAGGAAGGAAATAATGGTATTGATTATTGGTCCAAAGAGCAAAGTACCAAAATCACCATTTCTACCATGTCAGAAACTTCAATTACAACTGAGGGAGGGGGAAACAGGGTAGAAAAACAAACTGAGCGTCAAGACTCCAGCTCTTTCTGTCAGCTGACTCCTGAAGTACACAAGCCGTCAGTTACGACTCTGGGTTTTGTGTGTCCAAGTCTCACCCTCAGAAACTGCCTACGGGGTTCCCCCCACCAAGCTCCCCTGGACTAGACTTCTCTCTAAGAAAACACTTGTTTATTCCCGCCAAGCTATGATCAAGCCCCACAAAGAGTGGTCCACTCATCTCCTCCATCTCAGTGATGGTCCTGGCAGATCTTTGTGGGGCCAGATTGGGACGGGGCAAGTGTTTGAGTGGCTTCCATAAGCCAGCTGTGATGTTTTCATTTGTGAGTTAATTAAAACATAGTAACTTCACTTTAAAAAAGAAAATGGGCAGACCTTTCCCCAGTCATACTCCTATCTGTGATTCTGCTTCTTCCAGGGTTATTGTTCTCCCTTGTATGTTTCAGCCATCAACTTTCTGCCTCTGAGCTCCAAATTCACCCATTTTACCAGTTGTGTGGAAGCAGATCTGGGCCCATTCATTAGCTATTTCTTTTTACCAGCTGACATTGATATTCATCAGAAGTGCATAAAGAAGAGACATTGCAGGAAGAAAGAATTTTTCTTCTTGTTCCCTTTTGTCTACTGCAAGTTTTTACAGCACAACACACGTAGAGGCTCTAGCTCCTGCCCCTTGCATTGTACACACACACACACACACACACACACACACATATAGAGGGAGAGAAAGGGAGAGAATAGAAAGAGAGAAGGAGAGAACTACACCAAATCCAAGTGCTCCAGCAAAGCTAGCTTGTCCAGTTGTGCTGGGTGCAAGCAGTGCCTATCAGCCAACAGCAGCCAAAGCTAGTTTGTCCAGTGTGCTGGGTGCAAGCAGTGCCTAGCAGCCAACAGCAGCCAGCAGCCGGTAGCACCACCCCCACCCCACACATACAGACCCTCCATCTGGGCTGTTGTTAACAACAGTCCTCTGAGGAACAGCTTTGTTCAGACAGCTGCAAGCAACCTTTATGTCTTTCAGTATTCTAAACTATGGGATCACAGAAGCCAGAAGCAAGGACTCTTCCCCAGTTGCCCTGATTTAACCTGAGAAGAGATGTGTTCTATTATCCCTCTCTTTCTTGCTTACTGTTAGTCCTGAGGACTCAACTTGGGCCCTCAGTCATTATTACACCATTGGGCTGTATTCTCAGTCCTTTTCCATTTATTTGTTTGTTTGTTTGTTTGTTTGTTTGTTTGACAGGGTCTTTCTAAGTCACTCAGATTGATCTTGAGTTGGGTGTATAACCCAATCAGGCCCAGAATTTCAGGTCCTCCTAACTCAACCTCCTGAGAGGCTTGGGACTGTGGGCCTTTGCCACCAGACCCAACTCTCTCTCTCTCTCTCTCTCTCTCTCTCTCTCTCTCTCTCCTCTCTCTGCTCTCTGTCTCTTCCTCTCCCTTTCCCTCTCCCTCTCTCTCTCATACACACACACACACGTCTGTGTGTGCTGTCGTTTGTTTTGTTTTTAAAGATTATGTGTATGAACTTTTTGCCTATATGTCAGTGCTCTAGGTGCCTGCAGTGCCAAAAGTGGCCAGTAGAGGGCATCAGATACCGTGGAACTAGAGTTACAAATGGTGTGGGTTGCTGTTTGGGTGCTGGAAACCAAAGCCTGTTCTCTGCTCTTAATAGCTAAGTCATCCCTCCATCCCCTACTTTCTTTATTTTTTTAGACTTCATTTACCTTCGTTAAGTCAACTCCTTATTACTCCAAATCCCCTGCTGTAATCAGTAATTCCTTAAACTTTTCTTGCTCAAATTGTTGTGTGATCCGTCTTCATCGAACTCGAATAGTCTAAGGCTTCCACGTTCCAGCCCCCAGCATGTCCTCAGCCAGCCTCCTTTCCACTTGGACTACTCCCTTCGGGTCATATGATGAGCACTTCCAGCACTGCATTATATTTCTTAGATAATCTATCTCTACCTTTTAGACACGTGTAGAATGAGAAGATACAAGTATTTAAGAGACGAAGATGCAGACAGAGCAAAAAGATAAATGTTTTAAAGCACAGGGTGGAACTACTCGTTGTTTTTTCTGGAGTTGTCCATACGCATTTCATAAAATCCCAGAGCTCATATGTTAATGAAAAGATACATAACTATGGCCAGTGCTAAATGGAGTCAGAAGTTGGATATATATGTGTGTGTGTTTGTGTGTGTCAATAATAATTAAAGATCAGGAGATCATGAATGTGGGACACGGTGAGCATGGGTGGATCTAGAGGAGAGCTGGAAGGGTGGGAATGATATTGCATTACTCGTGTATGAAACTCTCAAAAAAATAAAATAAAAATTGTTTAAAGATACATAAATAAAATCACAGGCAAAAACTCCAAAGTTGACCTGTGCCTAGAAATGACCAAGAGCCGGTGGCAGAGAAGGATTTCTCAAAGGATCAGAAAAGCACAAAGGAAAAAAAGAGGTGTCACAGTAGGCACCCATTGCCTGGGTGTAGCTGAACGGAGGAATGGGCAAGGCTATGACTCTATTATTTTAAAAAATCATAATAAGAGAGCATGGGATTAAACAAAATAAATTGAATATTACCAACTTCCTCCCTGCTTTTAATATGTTACATGTATCTTCAATCTCCATGAGAAAATCGTGAAGACTGTGTTTAACAACTTATTTAATTATTGCTTCTAAAGAAATCTAAAGGCCTTTGAAGTTTACTGGGTTTGTTGTTGTTGTTTGTTTGTTTTTAGTACTAACTGAACTAAAATCAGAAGTGGGGGGAAATGAGTTAGAACATTAAAGTAACAGCCCTTTCTAGAAAGGAGCACTGTACTGTATTCGGTTGGGCTGTTTACATCAGTCATGGGGTCCTGGTACCATGATTCTCACTTCTGTACATAATCACAAAAGGAAAACTATTGAGGCTACCTTAAGAAGCTATGCTCTAGTACTTGCACCATATCCTATCCCAACAGCCTCCTTGGCATGTTCTGGAGCATTTCTCTGGGTAGAGCTGGTTTTAGGGTGAAGGAAAAGTGTGAAATTAAGGGTTGGATCCCCATTTTGTTTCAAATTCTCATACTTAGTTCATCATGGGATGTTATTGTTGGGGGTTGCTCTGGTGCTATGTATTCTGATGCTGATTACTGGCCCCCAAAATCTGGTTGCCACCCAGACAAGCACATTCTCGCCTAACAGCTGTCTTTGTTTTGTAAACTCTGCTCTACCTAATTTAAAGTTAATTGATTCATAAAGTTACTGACGCCCGTGACTGGGCAGAAGAGAGGTAGGTGAAGCCTAGGTTCCTGGGCTTCCAGTCTCAGAGAAACCATGAGTAGGAAGGAGGAACAAAGAGAGGGAGAGGGACAGGAAGTGCTCCCTGAGAACAGACTGATGGAGCAGACACAGGAGCCATCAGATTGGCAAGTGATGAGCTTTTATGTGGGTTTTAAGGGCAGTAGGATTAGAGTAGCTCAGAATCTGCTCAGCACAGTGCCTACAGCTTAAAAGTAAGTCATAGTCTCTCTGTGTTAATCATTAGGGAACTAGCTGATTAAAGAAAACTACTGCCATATTAATTTCCTCCATACATTATTATTAACCATTTACATTTTTTAAAGTATTAAAGTTGAGTTTTAAGAATATTGGGTTAACTCCTGATGAGACCTGATAGACTAAGATCAGAGGGAAGGAGAGGAGGACCTCCCTTATCAGTGGACTGGGGGAGGGGCATGGGCAGGGAAGAGGGAGAGAGGGTGGGAAGGGAGGAAGGAGGGAGCTACAGGGGGATACACAGTGAATAAACTGTAATTAATAAAAAAAAACGTTAGGCTCAAAAACTTAGGCATATATATCTAATGTACACCACACACACACACACACACACACACACACACACACACACGAAAAGAATATTGGGTTAGAGGTTGGATGTTAGAGATGGCTCCGTGGATAAGACTGCTTGCTGATGGTCCAGACTGTAAGAGCCAGCACCCGCTCACAACTCAAGCCTCCAAATATAAAGTTTTATGTGATGATCTTATGATTACTTCTAAATAAGAATTCCTACAGTACGACAGATTCAAGGAACTATTCCAGAACCTCAGCTGATTTAGTCAGCTTCAAATTTATTATTCTCAGGGCTACTAAAAGCATAGGTTGCATCTAGTGATTTCATTGAAAACAGGGTGTTTTTCTTTTTTTCTTTTCCAGTTTTCAACCTGCCTTGCTGGGTGTTTGCCCTTACTAAAATGATTATAGGGTGCCCATCAGTGTAACATGGAACCTGGTGGAGAAGATGCTAGGATTTAAGATACATTGTCATTCAGAGTTTAATCGTGGTCTCCCTGATGTTGTTGGTATTGATTCATCCAAAACTAAATACTCTTTTCAAAGGCAGCTCCGGTCAAACTGGACTGTGAAAAATAAACTAATAAAAAGAATTACTAGAACCAGGACCCATGAGAAGCATAACATTATCTTACAAAGCCTTGAAAATGGAAAGGCTTTCAAATTTCAACTTTGTTTTACTAGCATTTACAAACGCAACCATAAAAATTTCCTTTAGGCAGATATCTGGCAAAAACATTACTGTCGAAAGCCAAGCTTTCTATAGAACTGTCAGCCTTCAGCTGTCAGTGTTAAAATGACAAAACTGGGAGAAAATACTTGGAAAGTTGTTTCTCGGTTGTCACTGAAAGGAAGGGAAGGGAATCCATCTAAACAAATTAAAGTCTAAACAACCTGTCAGTCACTCTGATTGGATGTGCACAGAGAGAAAAGCAAATTCATTTTCACTCATTCATTCCACCCTTGAAATTATTCTATTATATGAAAAACTCATGTGGCCTTGATAACTTTAATATGAGTTATTCAATTTTTGAACTTCTCCTTTGGAGAGTACAGAATTTGAAGTCACAGAAAGAAAAATGTTAACTTTCAGAGGGTTTGTGCTGGAGTGGCTCCTTGGTCTCCTCCTTTTCAACTCAAAAGCAATAAGACCTCAGGAAAAATATCTGTCTCTTTACAGCACATCCTAGGAGCATGGATGCAGCCACAACGTGGGGATCTATCTAGGTAACTCACTGTAAGACCCTTAACCAGGCTAACTAACAGATGCTGCAGCCTCAAAGAAGTCTCCATGTGAAGATTCCATGAATCCCTCAACGCCAAAGTGCTCACTATGCCCAACTCACTGCTTAGGTTGAAAAAAAATAAAGGTAACATTTATGTTCCCGAAGCTCAGGATACAGTTCTTACCTTCACCATCAATTCAGAGGATTGTGGTTTCTACAGTGAGAGGAACTATGCTTTTTTGGTTCAAACATAGATAATCTAGACCACTGAAGTCCAGGGACAGATGTTTTCAACTCTAGTCCCTGTACAGGGGGTGAGCTAGTGTCTACAGCAGTCATGTAATGGGCTACCCTCAGTAGCCCTAATAAGAAGCAGAAGGCCTAGCAGATACCACGTGATCAATATATATTATTTGATTGAATGAATATACTTACATGGGCAGAAGCTTGGATCTCAAGGCACGCTACTTTGACCTACATGACCTACTTTGACCTAGTCCTTAATTCTATTAATGCTTTATTATTATTCATGTCTGTTTTCTTCATTGTCACTACCCCAAATCAACTCTTTGTTATCTTGAGTCTCCAGCATCATTAGATGCCAAATTTATCTCCCTATGTTCATTTGTGCCCATTTCAGTCTTGATCTGTCTGCTCTCTGTGAGACTATCAGTTTTCTTTCTTAAGAAGCTGAATTCCATCAAGTGGCACTATTTTAAACTCCTCAGTGCTTTCATAGCATCCACCCATAATCTAAAAAGGCCTGGGCAGGGCAGATGGCTCAGCAGGTAAAGTGTTCTCTGTGCAAACATGTCCCAAGTCAGTTGGAAACCATAATGAATATCCCAAGTCATCTATCAAAATTTAAACTCTGGGGGCTGGAGAGTTAGCATCTTTGCTGACTGCTCTGAATTGCACCCAGGCATTAAAAAGAAAATCTATGAGTTAAATAAATAACCGTGAGAGCCCAGCTCCCATTGGTACGTCTGTAACACAACCCGAACACCTAAGACTGAGGAAACATCACAGACAGGCAGAAAGAGTCTAAGAGCCAAAGGACCAGCTTCCTGTTATACAGTGTCTTTTAGACACAGCAGGAAATCTATGCTCACAAAATCTCAACAATATGGTTGTCTAAACAAGATTTGCATAATGACATCAGTTGTCATGACAACACTGATGATGAACAGCCAACGGTTGCTGAGAGAGAAAACAGTTTTCTCCAGAGATGAACTCCCTGATACATTATTCAATCCAGGTGGTCAGCCCTAAACACTTACACATATGAGCGACCCAAAATGGACTCAGTAAGAGGTGTGCCCATGTGTGTGAATTAAAGAAGAGACCATAAGTTGGAGAGGGAGAAGGAGGAGGATATAATGTAAACACAGTGCTCTTGTCTAAAATTCTCAAAAGGTTAAATTAAAGGATATCTCCTGGAGCCAGGTGTGGTGGCATACACCTTTAATCCCAGCACTAGGGGGGCACAGGGAGCCGTGTCTGTGAATTTGAAGCCAGCCTTGTTTATAAAGTAAGTCCAGGGCAACCAAGGTTACATAGAGAAACCCTGTCTTAAAATATATATATATATCCTAGCTGCTGCATAAAGTCTGTATTCATCAAGGGCCCAAATGCACCGCTTCACTCAGTGCCTCAAAAGATACACACACACCCCAAAGCCTAAATATTCACAATAGATATTTATCAGAAAGTATAATTCACTTATATTTTCATCAGTTATATACCGTAGCAATAATAATATGAGGCAAATCATGAAGTGTTTTTTTTTTTTAATTGTGTGTGATGTCATGTACATATATGCATGTGTGTGCAGGTGCATGTGGAGGTGAGAGGTCAATGCCGGGTGTCTCTTTTCATTTCTCTCCACCTTGTTTTGTCAGCGAACCTGGAGCTCGCTGACACAGCGAGACTGAGCGGTTAGAGAGCCCCGGGGACTCCCCTGCTCCCGTCTTTAGTGCTAGCATTACAGGTGCACACTGCCACATGCAGCGCTGGGGGAGGGGGTCCTGAACTCAGGGTTTCATGCCCTCAGAGCAGGCGCTCTACTGACTAGACCATCTCCCTCATCCCCAAACTTTGTTTTGTTTTATTTGAGATAAGGCTTCACTCATGATATAGCCCTGACTGGCCTGCAGCTTGCTTTACAGACCAGGCTGGCCTTGAAGTCAGAGATCCACCTGCCTCTGCTTCCTGAGTGCTGGAATTAAAGGTGTGTGCCCCCATGCCCAAACCCCAGAACTGAATAGTCAATAATGGCCATAAACCAACCAAGGTTAGCGACAGCTGGAGTTGTTCCCCATCCAGGACTATAGAAACATCAGGATGTGGCAGTATTCTAACTACAACTCGGGAAACAAGGCTACCTATGAGGTAGACTCATGGTAGGGCCACCGCAAGGAACCACCGAGAAAAGATACCTGGTGCAGCGTGGACCCAGGGAGGCGACACAGCTGCTGATGGAGACAGGATGCGCAGCTGAGTGAGGCTCAGAGCATCCAGCTTCTCCCCTCAACCCAGCAGATTCCCAAACCTTCATTTTAGTGCTCAGTGTGTCCGTGTCTTCTACATTGAAATCTCTGTTAAAATCACATGTGTAGAGGTTGGGTATGTAGTGAAACGGCAAACAGCTTGCCTAGGATTTTGGAAAGCTTTGAGTTTGACCCTCAGGAGAGAAAGAGAGACAGAGACACAGAGAGACAGAGACAGAGAGACAGGCCTATAAGTATAAAAGAGAGAAATAAGAATAAGCTAAATCCATAAAGGAGGCTGACACGGGAGTCAGTTAACAAGGGCACTGGGAAGGCAAGTTCCCGAAACACAGCAGAATGGGAAGGGAAGACTGACAAATGTGCGGCATAGGTATCAAGCCAAACAGGGGTTAGTGGTATGCAAAAGAAAAAAGTCAGAAACCTACTTAACATCACACGCAAAAAGTAACTCAAAGTGAATCAAAGGCTGAAGTGTGAGAAACAGAGCTATAAATCTCAAAACCAAACAGCAACGATTTTGTATCACTATGAATTAGATAGTGTTTGGATATTATATTCAAAATACAAATACCTGAATAAAAATAAATCAGATTTCAAGTTTTAAAATAGTTGTGCTATGAAGAAAACGTAAAGACAACTCCTGAAATGAGAACAAATACAGTATTTGCAAATCATCTATCTTGTAAGAATGTAGTATCCTGAATATATAAGGGCCTCTTTCAACTCAACATCCAAAAGACAATCCAATTTAAAACTCAAAGAATCTGAATGGGCATTTCTCTAAAGAGAAACTCAAATGGCCAATCAGCACATGAAAAGGTGCTCATCATGTTAGACATTAGACAAATACAGGTCAACCCTAATCTGAGACATCACTTCACAATTATTATGATGTCCACAGAGACTGAGCATTTTCAAAAAAAAAAAATTATTCAGAACTGTGAAATGCTCTAAAATCCGAAATTACTGCTCTGACAGTATGAATAGAAAAGTCCACACCTGACCTCATGTAGTAAAACAGTCAAAATACAGGCACATTAAAAGTAGCATAGCTATTTATATTCAGTTTATGTATACAATGTATATATAAGGTATATGGGGATGTCACGTTTACAGATAAGACCCAGCGCCAAGGTATCTCATTATATTTACAAAATACCCAAATGCCAAACAGTTCTGGTCTAAGGTATTTTGCATAAGGAATGCTAGCTACATCTGTAGTAAGCAAAGGTAGATGTTAAGAAATGTTGGGAGAAGAAGTGGGGGAACTGGAACCTTCATACATGAAACATGAGATGGAGTAGCCACTGGAGCAAGCAGGTTAGCAGCTTCTTAAAAAGTTAAACCTAAAATGAACACACAATACACCAATTAATGCCTATGTCTAAACCCAAGAGAAAAGAAAGCTTACACTCACACTCACGTGAGTGCTAAATGGACTCAGTAAGTGTTCTATAAACAGACGTGTGTGTGTGTGTGTGTGTGTGTATAAGCAAATGCATATAAGCAGATATAATAATAATTAAAGAAGAGAAGGTTATGAATTGGGAGTGCATGGAAAGAGTTAGAAGTAGGGTGGGGTGGGCGTTATGTAGATACATCGCTCATGCACAAAAGTCTTCAAAAAATGCTTAAAAGCTTTGTACCTTGTGTGTTGATACTCATAGCAGCTTAGCTCATAATAAGCAAAATGTGGGAAACATTCAACTGGAGAATGGATTAAAACTGTGGTATATTTATCCAAGGAATATTAATTTGCCATAGAAAGACATGAACTGTTGATAAATGCTATGTCACAACTGAATTTTGGAAACATAGTGGGATGGGAATGATGGCTCCGTGCTCTTGTAGAGAACACAGGTGATGTTCTCAGAACCCACACTATGTCTTATAATTACTTTTAACTTCAATTCAAGGCGGATCCAACACCATTGGCCTCCACGGGAACCTGCGCTCACATGCATATACACACATGGATACACATGCATATTCTATTGGTTTGAATCAAAATGACCCCCATAAGCTCACATATTTGAAGACTTCCTCCTTCAGAAGTGAAACTACCTGAGAGGAAATGAGGAGGTGTGGCCTTGTTAGTGTGGGTGTGGCCTCACTAAGGGTGGGCTTGGAAGCCCAGTGCAGGCCCAGTGGCTCTGGCTCTTCCTGCTACCTGTGGACCCCAGTGTAGAGCTCTCAACCTCCTTCTCTAGCACCAAGTCTGCTGCGTGCTGCCAAACTTCCTGCCGTGCTGACAATGGGCTAAACCTCTGAACTGTAGGCAAGTCCCAATTAAATACTTTCCTTTACAAGAGTTGCCATGGTTGTGGTGTCTCTTCACAACAGTACAACTGTGACTAAGACACATACACATAATTTAAAAAGAAATAAACCTTAATATTAAGTAAATATAAATCATTATATTAATAAATACTGTATAAATTAAATAAATAATTCAAATATTAAATACATGTAATATTAAATAATAAAACAATATCAAATATTAATATTAAGTAAATATTATATAAATGTTAATGTTAAATAAATATTATAAATATAAATATTTATATTAAGATAAAGAAGCCAGACACAAAAGACTACATGTTGTTTGTATCCATTTATAATAAATTTCCATGTCCTTCTATTGTGATAAAACACCATGAACAAAAGCATCTGGAGAGGGACAGAGTTTAGTTTGCTTACACTTCCACATCACAGCCTATCACCGAAAAAAGTCAGGGCAGGAGCTGAAGAAGGCAGGAACTGGGAGGCAGGAGCTGAAGCAGAAGCCACGGAAGGTGTTACTTAGTGGCGAGCTCCAGGGCTTGCTCAGCCTGCTTTCTCATGCCAACCACAACCATCTGCACAGGTATGGCACTGCCTACAGTGAGTGGAGCCCTGCTCCATCAATCGTAATCAAGAAAATGCCCCACAGAACAATCTAATAGAGGCATTTTCTCAGTTAAGATTCCCTCTTCCTACGTAGATCTAGATTTCTTTCAAATTGAAAACATTTAAAAAAAGAAAAACAGAAGAAAAGCAAACAAGCAAACAAACAAACAAAAACCAACCAGCACAGCCCATACCAGGGATGTCCATATGTGTGATAACAATAGACTTAACGGTATGACCGAGGGTACTCACTACAGTTACTATAATCATGTGTTTGTGATTTATTTATTTATTTTTTACTTACTTGCTTTTAGAGAGCTGGGGATTGAACCCAAGACCTTGTGTATATTAGTCCTAGCTATATTCCCAGGATGCATGTAATTTTTATCACCCTGGAACAAAACTGTGCTGTGAATGTGAATTACTCCATTATATTGTGCTGCTCTTAGACTGTCCCATTCTCTAGCTTTTCCAAAAAAAAAAGGAAGAAAAGTAGCTTTTTAAGAATGATTCTCATATCCTAAATTTTAAAAGCCTTTTATAACTGAGATTTTGGCATTTTTAAACATGTTTTATAAAACTTCTAAAATAGCAATTGAGAAATATATGAGATATTAATACTTGTCAACTTAGGTAAAAGCATCTTAAGGAGATTTTAAATTTCTTTCATATTCTGTTTAAATACCAGGGTGAAATGAGTTTCTCTGGGAGACATTCTGACATTGACATATCTTTCATAATTCATGCAACTTTAAGATTGGTATGAGGCAGTTTGCAAAATTTGTTGCTAGCCAAGGCAAGGATTTATTTTCTTTTATTGTTTTTTTCTTTGTTTGTTTGTTTGTTTGTTTGTTTTGAGACAGAGTTTCTCTGTGTAATCTTGGCTGTCCTGGAACTCATTCTGTAGATCAGGCTATCTTGAAACCAGCATCCGATAAGGAGGCAGACATGTCAAAGAGGATTAAGAGATACCTAAGTTATTTTCAGAAAGTGAAGAGGTAAAAAAAAAAAAAAAAAAACAAAAACAAAAAACAACCTCAACGGGCAAGAAAACGTGAAGAGCGATAGATGAACAGTGAACTAGGACCGCAGACTCTAAAAGCATTATTTAACCTGTAAGTTGTTTCTTACACTGTAACAGGATGCTAAAGGAGGCCTGCCTTGGTGCTCCTCAAATGATTGCTAGAACCAAGGCACTAGAACTCAATGTTAAAGTCAGTAGCCTGGGCATTTTGGATGACTGGATGGAGTAACAGGGAGATGGGAGCTCTCTGTGTGTCAGATGGGCTCAGGAGATGTCACCGGCGCCATCTAAATGGGATCTTGAGTAACAGGATTGCACACCAGGACTGCACATGGGCATGGGGAAAGGGGCACTGTGTGTCTGAGCTCCCACATTGGGCACCTTGCAGTGTCTGTTGTTCATTAGCCAGAAAGACCCCCAACAGTCAGTCCCAACCCAGTCACATAAACAGGCTCTGCACTCTTCATTATCCAATTATTCAATTACTGATTATAGTTGTTTTTTTTTTTTTTTAAAAAAAAAAAAGCTCATATTATCCAATTTAATTCTTACAGAAATCTAGCGAGGTGGGCATTATTTAGAAATCATATCTCATTTTAATATTAGGTAACTTGGAAGTCTCTGAGAAGTTACAAGGCCACACAATCAGTTAAACAGCCACAATTTAAACCAACTTATTTGAGCTTCGAATGCCCCACTTACTCCACTGTGCAACACAGCCTCACGTAGATGAGCAAGTCCTATACACATAACACTGTTTAAAGCATTAATGTGTGAATGTGGGGCCAGGCAATGGTGGCACACACCTGTAATCCCGGCACCTGAGAGACAGAGGCAGGAGGACTGAGGAATTCAAGTTCATCCTTGGCTACTAGGAGAGACTGTATCCAACATGTGATAACAAAGGATGCATGAAGGTATATAAGATGATTCTTGCCCTTACAATTTAAGGAGGTTTTAACTGTTTGAGAAGGCCTCAAGCACCTTGACTGCGAACCCAAAAGTGTGGTTAGAAGAAAACACAGCATAAACTGCTCTCATCAGGAAATAAAAGGAAAAGGTCTAGGCCACAGATAAGGACATTGCAACCATCCTGAAGATACCTGATAAGCTAGGGCCAGAGGGAAGGAGAGGAGGACACCCCCTCTCAGTGGACTTGGAAGGGGGCAGGGAGGAGATGAGGGAGGGAGAGGAGGAATGGGAGGGAAAGAGGGAGTGGGCCACAGCTGGAATACAAGTGAATGTATAAAATTATTTAAAAATTTAAAAAAATATAAAATTTATTATTATTATTATTATTGTTATTGTTGTTATTGTTATTTGTGTGTATGTGTGTGTATGCACAGGCACATCTGTGTATGTGAATATGCATGTAGTACCTGTGGCGGCTAGAATCGGGCTCTGATTCCTTGGAGCTGGAGTTACAAAGGCTGTTGTGAGCCGTGAATGATAATGCAAGAACCAAGCTCTCGGGTCCTCTACAAGTGCAACAGGCACCCTTGGCCTCTGAGCCCCCCCCCGAGCTGTCTCAACTGCGCTTGCACACCCACGCCCTCGCCGCCTAGATTCTACAGGAGTGCAGGCTTTCACTACTGTTCCATTTGGAGTTGGTGGCGGCGTTGCACTGAGCACCCTCACCATCAATGAAGCCTATCACTGTACAAAGGTTATTTGAGATTATAAGAAGTAAGGGGAGTGGGATGGACTCTACGCATAAAAAGATGCAGAAGTTGAAATAAACGCAACATGTAGTCTCCCCATCAATGTCTGCAGATTGGTTGCAGGACCCCTCTTGAATACCAAACTTTGTGGATGTTCAAGTGTCTCCTGAAGATGGCATAGTGTTTGCCTACAGCTGATACGCATCCTCACCGTAAATTTTATGTGGCTTGCTGTTATTGGGTTAACAAATAATGGTAAAAAGTTCATACATGTTCTGCACAGACACGTTTCTTAAAACACATCCCAGCTTGCAGATATTGAGTGCTAGCTTCATCATTATAAGGGAGAGTACAATATAACTCCTAGTTTAGTGGAGTTAGGCATCAAAAGTAGAGGTGAACAAAAGACTAAGAACTGTTAGCGATTAGAAAACATCTTTTGAAAAGGGCAGAGGATTTAGCACATGGCAGGAGTAGAGATCTAAGTCCATTTTATTTACCTGTATTTTTTTTTTTTACCACGAAATGTCGGCTGACAAGCAGATTACCATCTTTTTTATTGCGGTTGGGAGGTAGCATTTACTGCAGCTAGAAGTGTTCCAGCACTGTTAGAGAGATGGAGGTGGTGATGGAGGAGGGGATGGAGAAGAGAATGAAGGGCACAGAGGAGGGAAAGAGCTTGATTTGTGCCAGAGGCTACTACCAGGAATCCTCCCCTCTTCTCTCCACTTCCTCCAACAACCAAGAATTTCCTTCCTTCCTTCTCTTTCTGCTTCTTTTCTTCTTCTCTCCCCTTCTTACCCTCCCTACTTGCCACTTTCTCACCTCTTCTAACTTTTAATGGGGAAAGGAAGAACAAAGTAGACATAGAATGATGAGAGAAAGAAGCAAAAGGAAGAAGAGAAAGGAAGTGGGGCCACTTCGGGACCCACTTTTCGCACGTTTCTGATGGGGTCTTCCTAATCATTAGCAGAAGGACAAAAGGGGAATAAACTGGAGTCAAGGGGAGTAGAACTGAACGAGAGAAGAGAAAACTTCATGTGAGGTATGCTATTGAAATTATCACATTTTCAAAATGTCCTTCATATCTACAAAAGCTCAAAATCCCTCCTTGCTTTTGTAGACACAAACTTCCAAAAGTTCTGCCACAAGAGACGCCTTGTGTCTAGACACCCATCACCAGATAACAGACTGAGCGTGGGCTTTTCGTTGACTTCAACATTGCTTGGGAAGATGACATAGCCACACCCAGTCTCCCATTTTTTTTTTAAACTGGGGTCAACAATGCTTTCTTAAGTTGTTGGGTGTATTAAAGATGAGGTGCGTTGGAGTCCAGCTTCTTAAACTCTGGGTTGTGACCCTATTTAGGGCCAGAGAGCGGAATGTGGCAGGTGTGAACTTTTGGCAACAGTAAGAGAGTTCTGCATGCACAATGGCGAAAATTCAACTCACATTCAAATATGCAGGCCTGGGTTTCTCTAGCAGAGAATGTCCATGTTGCAGCATGCAACTCCACCGCACCCTGGGTTCTGGACGTGCAACACCTGCATTTTGCCCTGCACTTGCTGTCATAGCACACAAGGCCACTGAACTTATGCTCAGGTTCAAGGTATTATGTGTTATGATCTGCAGTCATTTTTTAATTGTATATACAAGCTTTTTTCCTCTTACAGAAACAATTATTTAGCTACAAATATTTTTAATATTTTCCTACCATCACCCTTAGGTAAAGCATCAAACTAAATGTGTTTTTGAAATGGAATACAATAGAATTGTATGGTTTAAATTTTTTTTCTGCTTGAATTTAAGAAATGTTCAGTGATCTGGGAATCAGCGCACACCATAATCCCAGCACTTGGGAGACAGAAAGTGTGTGGCTATCTGTGAGTTGAAAGCTGGCCTGGCCTGGTCTAGACACATCAAGTTTCAGGCCAATTAGAGATACATAGTGAGACTCTGTCTCAAAAAAAAAAAAAAAAAAAAAAAAAAAGATTGATTTGAGATTAGGGCAAATCAATAATTTCTGACATGGCCTTAAATATACTTCTTCATTTGGTACTACATATTTGTAGAAAGTGGTGTGCTTAGAATTGACTATATATTTTTCCTTTTGTTGCTGTTGTTTATTTGTGAGACAGGGTCTAGGGCTTGCTATGCAGACCAAGCTTAGAATACACAGTGATCTCCTTGCTTCTGCCTCTGCCTCTGTCGCCTAAGTGCTAGAATTATAGACATTCACCAACAGGCCTGGTTGCACTGATGGTTATTAAATCAAAATATTGGTAAACTCTAACAATTGTTGAAGATGCTCTATGTTCTATAGTGTCAAATATTCAGATAAGATCTAATTCTGTATACAAATATAAATAAGTGCATCCTTCTTAATAGTAGGCAAATTTGCTTTCATCTTTAATTAATGACAAAATCATATGTATACTAAAATTGCTTTAAAGTAAATTTCTTTATGATTCCTTAATGTTTGTTTTATACCTATTTTTCTTTTTCTTTTCTTTTTTTATTTTCCATACTTATTTTAAATACCTATTGTAATGGTTCATCTTGTCAACAGGATGGGATTTAAAATCATCATGGAAAATATCTCTGTGCCGAGCTGGTTTATCCGGATTACGTTAATTTGGTTAATTAGGTTGGTGTGGAGGCAGACGAATTCCGGACTGAATAAGAGAAGGAAGCAACTGAATACCAGCCTTCACCTCTGTCTGCAGTGGGACCCCCTGACTCAAGCTCAACTCATACCTCCTCAAGTTTTTTTTTTTTTTTTTTTTTTTGTCAAGTTTGAAGCAAAGAAGCTAACAACTATATGCTCAGGGACACAGACAGATTTCTTGGGCAGAAAGGGACTGTGAGGGGATAGTGCTTAAGAAGGCTTCCGTTAGAGCATATGCCACAAAGTGTGCAATAAAAGAGGGACACAGGGAACGAAGTTCTAGGTTGGGACTAAATGACAAAGTGGTGTCAAGGTTAATCTGGGGAACTAACTGATTTACAGGAGTAATTTAGGGTGATTTATAAAAAAATGTTCCTTATGTTTGGGGATGGATGCAGCTAGACTACGTCAAGTTATGCTGTGTGACATTTGAATATGGATGATGAAGATGCCGCGCTGTGTACACAGCTTCTTTAAAATGCTATTCTCCACATACATTTGAGTATTCGTAATGTTGTAATAGGAATTGGGTTTCCGAAGAACGTGCATCAAGAATATTTGGGTGTGTGTAGAATGTTGTACATGGATGTGCTGTTCTTGTCCATGCATGTGTGGAAGCCAAAGGTTGTTGTTAGAATGTCTTTCTCAATCCCTTTCCATCTTACTTTTTGAGACAGTGTCTCTTAGTGAACTTGGAGATCTCTGTTTTGACTGGACTGGCTGTGTGGAGCCCAAGGAATCCACCTGTCTCTGACCCCCAGCGCCGGGGGTCATAGACATACATTGCCTCCTCCTGGTTTTCAGCACTGTACGCACTGAGCTCTGTTTGTAAAATACTTTAAGAAGAAACGGAGTAGCTAAGCAACCTCTGTTCATCAAAACTGTAGCTGAGGTCTGGCGGCACAGACTCTTAGCTGCTGTGATAACAGCTCATGTTCACTATTCATGGGGTTACAACTGGGCGCTGTGCTCTGAGTTTTGCGTGGCTACTCCTGCACGTTTCTCATGACAATTCTTTACAAGTTTAGCTAGCAGATGGGGAAAGTGGAGCTGATAAAAGTGAGTCTCTTTCTCATCTACACACAGGTAGAAAACAGTGAAGTTGAACATTCAACTACAACAGACACCCAAAAATGATTCCACAAAGTGCCACGTGGGAGGCAACTCAATGAGCCACTGTCCAAGCTCAAAGGAGAAAAAAATGAGCTCATATAGTCTGGATTTCCAAATGTGAGTATAAAATAAACATCAACTGGACACAGAAAATGTTCTAGGCACAAGGCAAGGTTCAACGTTAGATGCAGAAAATCAAGTAAATTTTTTTAAGATAAAATCAGTCTCTGCCTTGATGACTTGGCAAATCAGTATTGATGTCTGATCCTATTGTTTATAGATAATTATTTTCACTGTACCTCTATTAAATAAATACATGCAATCAAATATCATAAAACAATCATATACCAGAGGCCAGTGAAGCATGACTGTAGTCCAAGCTATGTGGGAAAAGGCAAAAGGCTTGAGCACAGACAGTTGGAGGCATCTTTGTCAACACAGCAAGACCCTATCTCAAAACCAAAAACGGAAAATACACAAGCACCAATCTAATATAAATACCTTAACAATCATTTTTAAATTTTAGTTCTATAAACTAGTGAAGAGGGTTTGAATAGACATTTTACTGAAGGAACGGCAATGGCATTCTTGAAATATTAAGAGGTTTCATAAGCCTGGCATCATTAGCCACTGGGGAAATGCAAATGAAACCTCTAGGAGATACCATTTCACATCCACTGAGACTCCTGCAATCGAATAGACAATAACAAATGTCGACAAGGAATGGAGAAACAGGAAACCTCAGACATTGCTGGTGGGGATGTTAAATGGTGCAGTGACTTCAGGAGACATTTGCACTGTTTCTTCAGAAGCGAAACATAAATTTACCATATGAATAAGACCTTCTTCTCTCAGGTTTGCACCGTGAAGGGAAAGTATGCATCTACACACTTGTACAAAGTACGGATGACCATTATTCATGCAGCCCCAAAGTAGAAAGAGCTCAAATGTCCATCAGTTAGTGAATGGGTAAACACGATGTGCTGTATCTAGTCAATGTGCATCGCTATGTGGTCACAAAAAGTGAGTGAAATACTGACATATTTCAAAATGGATGAGCATTGAGGGCATTACGCTAAGTGAAAGATTCCATATTCAGATAGCCACATATTATATGTCTCGCTGTGATGGGCAATTTTAATTGTCAACATTAGTGGGTTGAGAAATACCTAGGAAGTAAACAGAGCGCTCCTCTAGATCACAGGGTTAGGGTTAGGGGTTAGGGGTTAGAGTTAGGGTTAGGGGTAGGCTTAGGGTTAAGCCTCCATGAGATCCTTCTGTAAGGCATTTTTCAACGGGGGAGGGCCCAGCCCACTGTGGTGGTACCATCCCTGGGTTGGTGGTCCTGGGTTCTATAAGAAAGCAGGCTGAGCAAGGCATAGGAAGGAAGCCAGTAAGAGGCACCTTACTGGCTCTGCATCTGCACCAGCTCCTGCCTCCAGGTTCCTGCCCTGCTTGAATTCTGGTCCTGACTTCCTTTGCTGATGAACAGCAATGTTGAAGTGTGAGCTGAATAAACCCTTTCCTCCCCAACTGTGCCTAAATATTATATTTTAGAATAACTGTGATGTTTTCTCCAAAAGATGTGTGTCCCTTGCCCCACACACCCAATATCTTTAGGGACCTGCATTCACAGTAATCCTCCTTCACTGTACCTCTTAAATTTTTATTTCCGTTGGCTCCCTCCCCCACCCACCTCCCCTTCTTTTCATGGGGGAAAACCTTACACAACCAGCCCTCTTTCCATTTACTGATTTCTCTTTCCACCTTCCAACTGGCTAAACTTTTGAAATGAGTGATCTGCTTAGCTCGTTCACACTTACCCTCTAAAGAAGTTCATCAGCACTAGTTATGTCAACATTACATTTCTGACTGAATTCAGAAGCCCTTCTCACTTTCTCACCGTCTTTAAGTCCCCTGTACTTGAAAATATTTTCATACGGCAAGGGGTTCTTGCTTGAAGTGAATAAGCACCTGTTTCCTGCGGTTGTCCACTCCTGTGTTAAAGGCCTGCGTCTAGGCTGCTGTTAGTGGTGCTATGGATCTTTAGAGGGTAGAGCTTCTCAGGGGTTTTTAGGTCACTGGGTGCATATCCTTGAAGGAACTTGTGAGGACCTGGCCTCTTTTTCTTCTTCTCTTTTGCTACTTGGTGAAGAGGTGAGCAGTTTTTTCCATCATGCACTCCCAGGCCATGACCCAACAGAGACTTAAGTCAATAAACCTGCCTAATCTTGGATTGGAAGCTTCCAACTATGACCCCCAAATAAATATTTTCTCTTTACAAATTAATTGTCCCGGTACTTTTTTTTTCCCTACAGTTATGGAAAGTTGACTGACGCTGCAGGTATCTGGGTTGAATTGCTGCTGCAATGGGGTGCCTAAACCCCTCAGAGTGAGATTCTGGGATTTGTTCCCTCACTCTTACCAGGCAACACATCCCTCTTACAGAACAAACTCGCTTCAGCATAAGAGAGATCCGAATAAAACCCAAACCGCTGAGCTATTGATTTGCAGTGAGACAATTGCTATATGAAATGAAACTTCACAATGAGTCTCATCATCATATTTGGAAGTAAAGTATCATTCATAGAAACCATCTTATCAGTCTTAGAATTAAAGAAAAACATGTAAAGATTGCTTGGTCACAGCAAAATCAGGTTAAGGGGAATCAGCTACCTAATCTGAATCTCATAGTGCTGAGACCCTGAGAGCCTGGTTCATTTGTCTTTTCCCATTTCCTTCCACTATATTGCAATGTGCTAAGCTAATGTGCTTAAATTTGCTTTTACATTGTTTCCTGGCCATGTTTCTCCTTATTTACACAGTATTTTAATTGGGTTATAATTCAGGCTTGTTAGCTATCCTTACTGTGAGCCATTATTTGCTCACTATACAAATTCACTTTGAGAGCTCAGTCTTATCTGTAAAAGTAATTGGGAGACTGTCTCATTGTTTTCTGCATGCTCACATCTGGTTTTTAAATATGGATTTCTAGATCCCATATTTCTTTATGCAAGGCACACCTGTATAAGGCAGTGTGATCACCCAATATACATTTGGCTGTAAATAAATTCTTAAAGTCCTCCTAAGCTGTGAGACTCTTGGCTTTTCCATTGTTTGAGGGTATTCAAAGGAACATTCCCCCAGATAGGGTAAATGGTTCCAAACTAGGTTCTAAATATTTGAACTGTGACAGCACTGTTGGAACAATGGAGTAGAGAATTACTTTACTATTGGTATAAAATATAAAAGGCTCAGTCAGGAACATGCATTTAATTACAGAGACACTATTGAGCCAGGCTCGACTGGCCACCTCCAGCTTCATTAACAACCACTTACTCTTTGCTCACTTATTTTGTCATACTTCATTACTTGCTGCCAGATAGGCAGTAGCCAGAATCAAGACCTGGAGATAAATTTATGAGAGAGAAACTTAACATTGAGAAAATTTCATTCATAAATATTTCCCCTACGAGAGCTGGTCCCCATCACCCAGAATGAGATGACAGCAGTGCCCAAGCAAAATCCGAGAACTGCTATTACAGCCTTGGGTCACAAAATGCTTTTTGATGAAATGAATGACAATTTCATTATTTCTCTATTAAAAGTTTAAAACTTGAGTAGCGAGACATTTTTTAAAAACAGTATTTGCTTTGTAAAATTTAGATGAAAGGAATCTCTTTGTTCAGATTTTTTTTAAACCTTGTATGACACTCATTCCGCACAGAAATTTACAGAATCTCTAACATGCCAAGTAAATGTATTTTATTGTAATATGGAAAATATTACTAAAAACTGCCTAGGATGTGGTTGGGTATCACAGTTTGTACCTCGTCATTGCTTGCTGGTTGGGGAAGCCACAGATTCCGTAGAAACTCTAGGCAAGCATTTCCCAAGGGGTGTACTTCAAAACTGCCTGGAGGGCTTTGTTAAGGCAGACCACCGAGCCTGCCCTTGGGGGTTTCTGATTCTGTAGGTGAGGGGTGGGGACCACGTATTCCTTTCTAATCTGAAGCAGATGTTGTAATTCCATGTGAGAATCACTGCTCTGTACTGACTAGCTCCAATTCAACCAGCCACTAGTGCTCTCCCTCTCCTCATAGCAGCTCAGCAACCCTGTATCATTTTCTATAGGCTTTACCTTGCGCTTCTCTATTTCAGTAAAGTAGCTTCTTTCCCACATTAGGAAAATGTGAGGTCAACTGGTATACACAGCTTCATTTTTCTTCTAGCCTACCTTCTTTTCCATTTTAGGTCTCAGCCACTTCTTGGACCCTTTAGAACCTCTGCTTTCTCTTCCAGGACCCAACACTATACAAACTTCCCAACACAATTATCATTGGCTTTCTTCTAAGTCGTCAACATTTCTTTCCTGGCCAGTTTCTTCTCCAAACCTCATAAGCAGACTTGAGTTTCTTGAACTTAAAAAACAAAAACAAAAACAAAACTATTCCTTGACCCTAGCTGTTTTTCTAGTCCCCTTGTTTCTTTGTGGCAAGCAGTTCTTGGAAAGGGTATGGATATTCTTTATGTGCGTCTCCCTTTATAAGTCAGATTGCTGTCTTCATAACAATTGGTTTTCTAGAGGCCACCTCGAACTGACTGAGTCCAGTGAACGGTTCACTCTTGTGTTAGTATCTATCATTAGGGTGCCTCTTCGCAACTGCTCTCCTGACATCAGGAAAATACTACTTTCTCAATGGTCTTTACAGATTACCTGGCTCACTCATTGCCTATGTTGAGGAGCCAACCTTTGACTTACTTCTTGTTGTAGAATCTCTCCTGACCATTTCATTCTTTCTCTTGGCTTTAGCTATTTCCACACAGATCCTAGAAAGAACATTTTTTTAAAAGGCTGAATATAGGATGGGAAAAAGTCATATTTGAGTGATGTGTGTAAAACAATGAATCATTAAGTATCTGGCTCCTAAAGCTATACGATCATTGTGGTGGTTTGAATGAGAGTGTCTTTAATAGGCTTAGACTTTGACTACATGGTTTCTGGTTTGCGATTTGGGTGGGTGTAGGAGGTGGCCTTGCTGGAGAAGTATGTCACTAGAGGTAGGCTTTGAGAATTTAAAGACTCTGCCATTTCTAGTTCACTCTGTCTGCTTCCTGCTTGTTGTTCAAGATGTGAGCCCTCAGCTGCCTGCCTCTGCTACCATGACTTCACTATGCCATCACGGACTGTAACCCTCTGGAACCATAAGCCCAAATTCACTCTCTCTTCTTTTGTCGTCTTTGCATGGTGTTTTTTCATAGCACTAGAAAAGTAATGCATCCTTTTAATATAGTGTTTTTTCATAGCACTAGAAAAGTAATGCATCCTTTTAATATTGTAGTTTTAGACTTTAGTTTACACTTTGCTCTAGGTTTTCCCTCTCCCACTCTGGTCATTCCAGTTGGCTATTGGTTATAACCATTTGGGATCTTGTGCAGTCATCTTAAACATGATAAGTCTAAAACTGTCACTCCTAGTTTTCTTTGCTGTCTTGATAAATGGTATCACTTTCCATTTGGTAATTCAAGAAACCTTGGAATCATCTGTGAGTGCCCTTGGTGAACTTAGATTGTGTGTTTGTATGTGTGTGTGTGGTGTATGGTGTGTTGTGGTGTGTGTTTCTGTGTGTATCTGTGATGTGTAGGATGTTCATTTTTGTGTGGAGGTCAGAAGATAACCTTCAGTGTTTGTCCTTGTCTTATATCTTGTTTGGGATATGGTCTCAATTATTATTTTTTCTTTTGTAGTTGCCAGGTTAGGTGGCCCATGAGTTTCAAGGGATGATCATTTCCCATCACAACATGGGAGAATCAAAGTTATATGCATTGCCATGCATTTCTAGGATACATTTCTAGGATTCACACTCAGTTCTGCAAACTGTGTGGCAAGTGCATTTCCTACTGAGCCATCTCTCCAGTCCTGACTCCCACATACCTCCAGTCAGTAATCAAATCCTATAAAGTTTTACCTCCTTCCTATCTCTCTTGTCATCTTCTCTTGTTTCCTACTTCACTGACTCAGCTCTGCCTTATTTTATTTCTTTACTGAACTGTTAGCTTCTTCCAGTTTTTCTTTCTAATTTGCACATGACTTCCATCTTTCTTACAGGCATATGTAATCATGACATCACCTTAAAAATCATTTCCACACTCTAATTTCTAATTATATAAATCCCACATTCTCAATCATGACGGGTAAGACATCCTTTGATCTGACCTTGTACAAATTTCTTCACAGACTCTGTGGTCCATCATGCTGGACTTGTAATTCTCTTTAATACATCATGACTTTTATAATGCTGTCCCCTCTGCTGAAATAATTTTTTTCACATTTTTTTCACCCATGATTTACTTTCCAAGACTGAGTTTTGAATCATCATCTCAGTGTAATAATGACAATAATGAAAACTACCATTTATTGAGTGCTAACAATGTGTAAGACTCTGTACATTCATTCCCACATGATAACATTATTTTAAATGTTTATATTGTTATCCCCAGTTGAGGGATGAAACTATTGAGATGCAGAGAGGTTGCCTGCCTTCACATATTTTTCCATTTCAGTCCACATTTGCTGCCCTCAATGACTACTTCCTAATTTTCTATCTTCTACAATTTTCACAAAGAAAGGGAAATATTTCATATTAGAGTTGACAGTTGTAAAGGAAATGAACTCCAAACTATTTTGAAAAATACAAGCAGCTGGTGGCAAGTTAGCCTCAAAGAGTGGTGTTTCTAGCATCTTGGATTTTTAAAAAAAAAAAAGAGATAACCAAAATACTCAGTATTAGCAGTGCACAGGAATTTTTGGGTAGAGAAGGTCTGAGTAGAACATTGAAAGGGGCACAGGACCAAAACATAGCAGTGCAATATTAAGGCTTCTAAGAACAGAACTCACTTAGAGTTGTGTCTCTGTAACATAAAACCTCTCCCATCATTTCAAACTTAGTAAGTTTGCGATGCCCAGAGAACTCTATGAAGATGCACCAGGGTGAGAGCTAGGAACAGGATTAGGTTACTATTGGAGTGGTTGTTTGTGGAGTAAGGACACACACAGCAGTTCATCCACAAACTTCACTAATTTAGTATCAAGTAGAGCCCAGTGTCAGAGTAGAGAACATTACCTCCAAAAAAAACCAAAAAAAAAAAAAAAAAAAAAAAAAAAAAAAACTGTTGGGCTGGCCACAGGGCTTACAAATAAGGTAGAATGGTGGCACAAGATGTCTTGACCTAGAGGCCTAAAGTAAGGAGAACTGAGCAGACATTATGTATTGTCCCAATGCCTTTGACTTTCCTAAGTCAATAGCAACAATTTGGAGAACAGGACCTCTGCTACTAATCTTGATATCTCTAGTGCCTAATAGAGGTGCGTGTACCTACTGAAACCTCAATATATGTCTGTCAAAAATAATAATTGTCTTCCTGATGCAGGATACCGTAGTGTACGCTTAGAATCCCAGATTCTGGGGATTCTGAGGAAGGATCATGAGTTTCAGGCCAGCCTAGAGGCCAAGCCAGGAGGATCATGAACTTGAAGCTAGCCTGAACTACCTAGCATGGCATTATCTAAAAACAAAATGAAACAGAACCCAAAGAACCCAAAGAAAACAAAAGTGCCACGTTGACATACATTTGTGCCTGAGTTTGTCTGGTGCTACGTATTCAAATGCTAAATACTGGCTCCAGAGATCTGGTTTCAGTCCAGATGAGTAAATTCTAATCAAGTGATGTGTAAACTTTGCTTCCCAATAATCTCTGATAGGTTAAGAAAAAGGCTAGGTAGCCTCTAGCTGGGTAGAAGAGAAGCAGGTGGATCTTAGGTTTCCCAGATTGAGGTTATGGGGGTGGGGGAGGGCATAGGAGATTGGAGCAGGAGAAGAAGCCATAGAAGAAGGAAGTCAACATGGCACAGTGTGGCCATGAGCATGTGACCATGAGGTCTGGCCTGATGAAACACAAGTAGCCCAGGTAGGAACAATTATGGCAGATAACTTGAGTGTGTAGCTGTGAAACAGCAAAATAGCTTAGAGGGTTGATATCTCCCCAGCTTGAGTGCCTTCAAGTTTATCTTAAACCTTATAAGGTCTTTGTCTCAATTATTTGGAAACAAGCTGGGGTAGAGAAGCCCTCTAGTGTCTAATAACTATTCTACAACACATTTATTATATTATCAGAAATAAACCCTGGTATTTGAGATAAGGTTTCTCTTTATAGTCCCATCTGGAATGCACTAGAAGATAAAATTTATAAAATTAGCTAATAACGCATTAAAAGCTGGACTACAATAACAACTGCACATTATGGAGCATTTTCAATTGGTCAGAACTCGTCCAGCTCAAGCCTGTAACAACATGCAGAGAAATATAGTCATTTTCAGATAGGCTGAACACCAGCAGGTTACCAGAGCCCATCTGCCCATCTGTTTTGTACTGTACCTCACTGACTTAATGAGATTGTTTAAAAAGATTCTAGGAAAAGAAAAAAGGGCATCTCTCTCTCTCTCTCTCTCTCTCTCTCTCTCTCACACACACACACACACACACACTATGCCAAATGCTAGAAATTAAGTCTGTTTTTACATTCTTTGATCATTATTTAACAATTGATCTGAGGGTTACTTAGTCAAAATAGGTTTATTGCATCCAGCTTTGGGGTGTGAAATAGGAAGGGCAGGTTGCATGAGCCATAATGTGGTTTATTGCACATGGCACCAATTAATTTTTGGCTCTGTTTTCATATGTAATAGAGGAGGAAAGCAGCTATTTGAATAATTCACCAAAATACATCCAATTTTACATCTAAATATTTCAGCTGAAAATACATTGAAGAACTGGCTGTTCTGTATACTGGTCTCAACTTGAATTCTCTATCTTATTTTCAGGTACGATTGGGCCCCCCCTCGATATTTTACTTTATTTTTATTTTTTTTTCTTATTTTCAATAAATAGACTTAGATTTCCTGGTATTTTCTTAAAAACAAAGTGAAGCACACCTCTGTTGTGTTTTGCATCTGCAGTATCCTCTGAAGGCTGGTGAAGGAAAGCTTAGCTGTCAGCTCCTGGGCTCTGGGGAGGTGACTAGGTTGTGTAGGTTCTCACCTTGTCAGCACATAAACCCACTGACAAGCTCATAATCTGGTAGCACTATTGGAATGCAGGAGAAACTAGAAGATGAGACCGTGTGTATGTCCTGGAAGGTTGGGTCTCTTTGCCATGCAAATGAAAGGTGTACCTTTTCTCCTTCTCTCTCTTCCTCTCTCTGCCTGTGATCTGCCCTGACGGGGGCAGCTTTCCTCCCTTATGCCCTTCCACCATGATATTTCTGTCTTCCTGCAGTCTTAGTAAGTCTTATGTAGCCAGTTGATTTGGGGCACAGTGACCAAAATATCTGCAGAAACTCCTTAAGAGAGTTTATTTCTGCTTGACATTAAAGAGAGATTTCAGTTCCTCACAGTGCCATAGAGGTCCTGGGGTTGGGTCCTCTCTATGTAATGGTGGATATAAGGCTGTAACTATTGACAGACAGGCTGAACGGGCATGCCAGAACCAGGGGCAGGTACAAATGGCAATGGTCTCCCCTTAGTGATTCAATTCTTCTAGGCAGGCATCACCCTGCAAAAGTCTCCATAGACTTAGAGCTTTCAAAACAAAAGCCAAACCATAGCACCAAGATTCAAACCATAACACCAAGTGCAGACTGAGCCCTCTGAAACTGTGAGACAAAATAAACCTGTTCTTCTCTAAGTTTTCTCAAGTATGTTCTCACAGTGGTGTAAAGCGATGAACAACCTCAACATGTCAGGCTGAGCTCATTGAGTCTCCAGCAGAGAAAAACTGTGAGAATTCAATAAAGCAATTGTGAATATTACAACTCTAGAATTTCCTTCATTACCATAAAAACCTATCTATGTTGAAAAAAAAAAACAAACTAAAGATGGCATAAAACTATAGTTAATTATATTTACCTCCCAAACCACATTCTTGGTTGTATCCACCCAACATATTCCAGTCTATTTCTTATATCTGCTAAGGTAGGCAACTTCATCCATTTTTTCCCAGTTGCTCAGAACAAATATTTGATCATCACTGATTCTTCTTTCTTCCTAGGATCCTTAATGTATTTTTACAGTAGATTTTCTGACGCTGGTTTTCAAATATATATATCCAGAATCCAAACATATATTAATGCCTTAACTATAACAAACCAGTATACTTACATACGTTTTGTTTTCTCTTTGGCTAGGCTGGTGCAATACGACACATCATTCACTCTACAGATTACCTTCAACAGCACCAAGGTATAACCATTTTAAAGCCTAAACTATATAATGCCAATCTTCTGCCAATTGGATCTTAGCCCCAGGCACACTGACTTCCTTGTTCTTCTCAGATCACATCGTTTTCTTTTTGGGTAATACCTCCCTCAGCTCCTAAAGCTTTGGCAGGTCTCCACTCTACTAGAACTATCCCACTCCAGTGATTTGGATCAGGCTGGTTCTTCAGACACTTTTAGCAATCTTCTCTTCATTCTGAGTGTCCTCATGCCAGTAGCACTTTCTCTGTCTGTCTGGCCCCAATTGCCATTTTGATTTTCAATGACCATCTCCTGTTTTACATTTTTCCCCCTTCCTGGTAACACCCACGGCTTTCACATAAACTATAGAATGTAGCTATCTATTTTGTTGTTTATTGGATGGCTCCTGCTGGAATGTAAGTTTGATGATGGTCTGAGTATCTGCTTCTTTTGTGTACTGTTATTTCAGCAGCTTCTAGGGTATTGTCAGGCACATGGTAAATATTTGTTGAAAAGCCAAAGTTCTTTTCTTCTTGAACAAGGGTATTAGACCTGGGTTCCAGAGGAATACGTTTCCATCTGCCTGGAGAGTCCCAGAGCTCTTTGAAAGCCTAATGTTTTAAGATTCCTAGTTTGACTCTCAAAAATCATGATTGTTTTCTCAGTGTTCAAGCCCTTGTTTTAAAAGTTCTGAAACTTAGGAAGAATGAAAAGTCCTTAGGATGATTATCATTAGTTTTTAATTTTTTTTAGATTAATTTATATTATCTTACGAGTGTTTTGGATGCATGGAAATATATGCACCATATGTATACCTGATGCCTTTGGAAGTCAGAAAAGGGTGTCTGATACTCTGGAGTTATGGATGGATGGTTGTGAGCTAGGATGTGAGAGGCAGGAACTGAACCTGGATCCTTTCCAAACAAGTGCTCTTGGCTGCTAAGCCATCACTCCAGCCCCATGATTTCAGTTTTAAAAGCCAGTTTCCTAACATTTCCTATCAATAGGTTGTTTTTCTGGCTTTGAAATATATGGATGTAATTGGATGATCCATGATGTTAAGAAACTTGCCCAGAAGTACTTAGTCTAAAAAGTAAAACAAGATGCATCTGAGGTTGTGATATAAAAATAGTTCTCCATGTCAGAAAAGTAATTGAATTCAGCAACAAATGTGTATGCAATTCTAGATAGTAGGCAGTCCTGCCCAAGGAAGTTTTCTATTGTAAAAAGGACTTTTATTCACTTGTTTGAACTGTGGTCTTGGAGGCTTACAGCCTCTGTCTGCCTAGTTCTGGAAGCTTCCGGCCTCCATACCATCTAACCTAGTCCTAGAATGTGTTCAGTCTCTGAGACTTAATACTAAATAGGCTCACCCTTTCTTGTTCTTCCTGAGCTCTGGGCTGACTGGTTCAACTCAGCAGTTCTGGCTTAAACTCCTCTCCCAGCTAACTGATTCAATCTGGCTTCTCTCTCAGCCTGGAACTGCTCTGCTTGGCTTCAAACTAACTCCAGCAATCAGCGCCAATCTTTTGGCTCCCTCTCCTTCTCTGGGCTCGTTCTGCCTTCACCTGTGTCTAGCTTGGTCTCTCATTCAACCTCTCTCTGTAAAACTCTCCCAGTAAAACTGCCACCTCTTTCTCTCATTGCCCCTTAAGTAGCTTCCCTTTCCTCTGCTTCTGAGAGTTGGGCATATCCTGTCAAGTCTTTCTCTGATTCATCATTGTTTCTGCCACTCAATTAGACAACACTTTCAAACATGGGTGCTTCCTGCTACAAACTTTATCTTGTTGTTTGGGATTAAAGGTGTGTACCACCACACCTAGACCTAAGCTTTTCATTACTTGAAACTTACTTTATCCCAGTCTGGCCTTAAACTCAGAGATCTGCTTGCCTCTGTCTCCTGAGATTAAAGGTGTGAATGGAAGTTAGTTTCTTTGTAAACTCAGTTATGTTATATAAATATATTTTTGTTTCAATTCCAAGTGTGGGATTTTAGTTGGGTTGTAGTTTGTCCACACCTGTTAATTGTGTCCTGTGGGGGTGGGGCATAGCTTTTGCCAGTTGATAAGGTGAGTCCTGAAGAGGGGTGTGGTCAAGGACTCTGAGAGTATAAAGAATAGAGCAGGGAAAGAGGCGTGGCATTCGGTGTTTGGTGTTGTTGTGTGGCGTGTAGCAGTTTGGATCAGAAACAGACAGTGGTGTGGCGGTTTGGAGCAGAAGGACTGAGAGAAACATTTCTGGACACAGCGGCACTAGCTGTGTCTGCGGTTGGTGGAGATTGGTATGTAGCCCTAAAGGAACCCCTTGACTTTCAACAGCCTGGAGAAATAAAGGGGTCCCTTTCTCCACTAATCTTTTCTCTCCTTTGTAGGGTTGGGAGGTTGGAAGGGAGGTTGAGGCCTAAACACCCCAGATAAAGTAGAGTTTTAAAAATGAATGCTACATGCTTGTGTTCTCATACAGACCCTAGGTCTTTGGATGTAATCTCTTGTCAGAGCAGCCATGTTCTGGATTACAATTCTTCTGTACTCCATTTCTCCAGCAAGACTCTCCTAACTGTCCTAACAAATTAAAATTCATGGATTACAAGTGCAAGGATTTGCAGGTCACTTGAAGTGAACCACTCCTGTGAAGAAGTGGCTTTCTCATAGGAATGTTCCCTGCTGTCCTCTCTAGAATAAGGGCTTTTTCGGTCATTTAGTGTAATCATTATAAAGAAATGGGCCTTTAGACATGCCAAGCTCCATTTTCCTTTAGTGACAGGAAGAGTTGGGGTGTTTTGCTGTTTTATTTTTATTTTTAGTGGTGGTGTGACTTTCACTCGGGTTGTGTTCCCCATCTACTTCAGCTTTGTTATTGTATAAACTGAGGGCACTGTATAGCTGATAGGAAGGATTTTATGGTAGGGATGAAGGGGAATACAGCCAGAGGCATCTGGAAGAGTCCAGAACAGGGAAAAAAAGCCCCAGAAGGAACACGGTCAGTAGACTGGACCCCGCTGTGAGAGGAGACAGGGAGAGAAAAAGGAAGACTTAAGAGGGTGTATGAGAGAGAGAGAGGCCAGGAGAGTGCACAGCTCAAACAGTAGGGTTGGTTGTAAGGGAAGCTTGAGAAGGGAAGCCCATGAGGTTTAGGGTAGGGGGCAGGGTGAGAACAGGTACTTGTGATAAGTGAGGATGCCTGGAGGCCAGCACGTGCTTTGGCAAGTTAAACAGGCACCACAGAGAGCCATTTGTCCAGAGTTTAAGAATCTGACAGTTATACTTTGTAAGCCAAATCTAGTCTTTATCTCTGGAGGTGAAACGCCTGTGCAGTGACATTAATTCAGCAAAATTTTAATTAAAATGAACTGCACGGAATTTCATTTCTTTGGATAGTCTGTCTCCTGTTTTCACGGCAGTTTAGTAGAAACGAACTGGGGAAAAAACTTTGGGGAATCAGTTGTCACTGGCTTTTGACTTTGAGCAAGTGCGGGTAGGTATAGGTGGCGTGGAATGAAGCTGGTGTTTCAAGGTACCACAACGGTCCCACAGCGCTTCTATGAGGCGTGTTTCTTTAGAACTCTGCACCCCTTGTGTCTTTGGGAACAATCCTGGCCACCCGCCCCCGGAAGAGAAGCTTGCAAAGACAAACTTTTGCACTGACAAAGCTCCAGTGAAGCTCACCGACTCCTTAAAAAACATCCTCAGGCTCTACACACTGCAGAGTCTACGCGCGAAACCCGCAGCCCGACCTGCCGCTCGGTTACTCCCGCTCTGCCGCTCCGCCGCGTGGCTGCGCGCGGCTCCCTCCGCTGTGGCGGGAACGCGACGCCCCGCCCCCGAAGTGTGGCGGAAGTAGCGGGAGCTGCAGCGCGGCCGCGCGCGCCCCCTAGCCGGCGCGCATGCGCCCTCGCCGCGTGGGTCGGCCCGTCCGTCTAGTTTCCCCAGGCTTCGCTACCCCCGCCCCGCCCCTCATAGTGGCGTTCTCGCCATCTTGCGGCCCCCCTCCCCCAGCCTAGCTCAGTCACCTTTTCCCTTTCTACAGCCTCTGGCCCCCAACTCTCCTCCCCACCCCCACCCCCCCGCCCTTCGTGTCCCGGGGCCGCCGCCGCCGCAGACACCGCGCCATCTCTGTCCCCTCTCAGTCTCCACGCGGGACGCGCAGCCGTGCCTCCACGTGTCTTAAGCAGAGGTTGTGGGGCGCGTGGGGGCGGCGGGGAGCGGGGCGAGGTCCTGGGGAGTGCCAGGGACGTGGCAGCCAAAGGTCTGGCCCGGGGCCGCGGGCCCAGCCCGGGGCAGGCCGCCGAGCGTGGGGTGCGCCGTGGCTCCTCCCCGTCGTTGGTGGGCGTGGGGCGAAGGGAGCCTCGGGGCTAGGCGGAGAGGCACCTTCCGCGTGTCGCCCAGGTTGCGAGGGGGAGGGCCGCCCTTCAAAGGTGGAAAGCTCTGCTCTCCTGGAAGTTAGGTAGCAGGAGTGGAAGGGAGAGGGACAGAGAACCCGGCGGTGCTGCGGTCACCGCCCGCCTCTGAGGCCCCTGGGGAAAGAAACGGTTTGGCTGGCTAGTGATCTGGGGGTGTCGATGGGATCATCAGAGCCTAGCTCAAAACTCAGGTTTATGGGAGCGTATAGGTGTGCTAAAAGCGTGGTACGTCAGCGCCGGCGGAGTTCTCAGCTGTGACTGATTACATTTGAGCTCCAAGTTAAGATAATTGTCATCTTGCCTTCTCAGTGGAAGGTCAGGACAGTCGAGGCGACCAATGATAGTTATAGGGATAGTGGAATATCTTTGACGTTCAGACAGGATCCCAGTTAGCCGTGTTGTTTCTGTACACCCGGATAAACTAGCATCGTGTTCCTGGAGTTAGTATAAACTCAGAAACGAATACATACTTAGGTAGAGAAGACCTGGGTTCTCAGTATTCTCCCCCCCCCCCCCCCCCCCAAGAGCATGTGATCACGGTTAAGAAATTTACTTGAAGGAAGAAATGATTGGTTGAATTTCTGCGTGTTCCAGAGAATTTGACTAAGGGACAGTCTCTAGCTAATACTTGGCAAAACCGGAAGGTACCAAATCATGCTGATTTAAGTGGCCCCTGGCACCCCCACTCCGCATCCTCTTCTGCACTACCCAATGGAACTTTCTGCCAAGTTGGAAGTGTTATATACTGTGGGGTACCAATATGGTAGCCTCCAGGGACAGGTGGCTCTTGAGCACTTGAAATGCAGCAGGTGTTACTACTGATGAGCTTGATTTTTAATTGCTTGGCAATCTAATTCCAAGTACACACACACACACACGCACGCACGCACGCACGCACGCGAACGGTGGGTGGTTATTGTGGGACCACACAGATCTGAACAACTGAGAGCTGGTTACAGTTTTTGGTTTGGTTAAATTTTAAATCAGAGGCCAGCTTTTGAAATATTTATGCTCTAAGGAATCATAATTATGTCCAAATAATGCCTTTCATTCAAAGCAAAGTGGGTCTATTAGCATATGTTTACAGCTTGGCAAATTAAAGTAAGATACTCTCACGCCTTGGTTCTAAAGCCGATGCCAGATTCAGTTGGAAAAACAGCAGTGCTCACTAGAGCTGTCTTCAATCATCTGTGGGTCTTTTATCAGTTGGTTAGTTTTTAGTGAAAACTTTCAACTCTTTTTATTGCTGTGGGTTTTCCCCCATATAAAAGCTGGTGATTTACCCCTTAACCTTTTATATAACAAAGCAGTTTACTAATTTATAGTAGTAACGTTTGAGCAATCTTAGAAGTCATTTTAGTATCCATATTCGAACTTCTGAAGAGAAAAAGTGAAATTTGGTAATAAATGTGTTATGAGATTGCTTGTCTTTGAAATATGCCTGTTTTTTCAACGGAGTTTGTAAATCTTGAAAATAAAACTTTTCCCCCTCCCTCCCTTTCTATTTTTTCCCTCCCTCCCTCCCTCCCTCCCTCCCTCCCTCCCTCCCTCCCTCCTTCCTTCCCTCCCTCCCTCCCTCCCTCCTTTTCCTCCCTTCCTCCCTCCCTCCCTCCCTCTTTCCTTCCTTCCTTCCTTCCTTCCTTCCTTCCTTCCTTCCTTTCCTCCCTCCCTCCCTCCCTCCCTCCCTCCTTCCTTCCTTCCTTCCTTCCTTCCTTCCTTCCTTCCTTCCTTCCCTTCTTCCCTCCTTCTCTCCTCTCCTTCCTTCCTTCCTTCCTTCCTTCCTTCCTTCCTTCCTTCCCTCCTTCCCTCCTTCCCTCCTTCCCTCCTTCCCTCCTTCCTTCCTTCCCTCCTTCCTTCCCTTCTTCCCTCCTTCCTTCCCTCCCTCCCTTCCCTCCCTCCTTCCCTCCCTCCTTCCCTCCCTCCCTTTCTGTGCTGGAGATTGAACCCAGGCCTTCCCATACACTAAGTGTGTGCTCTGCCACTAAGCCAGTATGCACCCAGTCTTTGAAAATAAACCCTAAGAAAAAAAAAAAAACAAAACAAAACTGCCCTGGTAGATAGCACCCTGAACTCTGGCTTGATATTTGTAAAATGTTGCCCTTGGCCTCAAGGCTGATGATAACAAGCTGGTTCTGGAATAGCTGCTTAAAGCTTACGAGCTACATCATATGCAGTAGTTCATGACATGCAAATCATGCTGAGCTGGTCTTAAGTAAACTATCTGAATTTTTCTGGGATCTCTATGTTGCAGCATGCTTGCTTACTTCTAGAACCCTTTTCATACTACCGAAAATGTTCCAGTTTGAACAGAGCTAACATGGCCACACTTTTTAGGCTTGCCAAAATTCTTAACACAATCTTGGAGTGATTAGCCATATGCCGTCTTCAGAATACACTTGTTCAAAGTCCAGGTTGTTGTGTTTACTGGAATAAAGCCAGAGAGTGACTTGGCCACTTTAGTCAAGTAATTTAACTTTTTAAATTGTTTAGAAATCATAGGTAGTGCGATTGTTCCTTCTCTTTAGGGAAGAAAAAAATCTTTTGGTGTAAGGGGCTACAGATATTCCAGTACATTCCATCATTCCAGAAGATTGAATATTCCTGTTGAAATTGTTTTTTTTTTTGTGACATCAGATAGTAAATCAGTCAGAAATATGCTTTTCATGTATTAGAATGTTAAGTGATTTTGCTTATAGTTCACGTTATGAGAAAGAATTCAGCCATTGCATTATTGTGTTAACTGAATTCATATTTGAAGAGGATAAACTGTTTAATTTGCTTTTTTAAAATGTCATCAGCTTTGCCACCAAGCCCTGTATGTCTCATGCGAGAAAAAATGAAATGACCTTCCTTCTTTGAGCTTGCTTAATGAGAACCTTGACATGTTTTTAAAGAGCTGAGCCTTTGCTTATGTTCATTATCATATATCACAGGTACTGAGCACTTTCTGTGTATCAGGTCTTAGTCATTATTTCATGAACCCTAGGAGAGAAGATTTTAAGTTTCTTGCCCAAGGTCACATGATAAGCCTTAGAGCCTGTGTTTGAACTGTGGAGCTCAGCTCTTTCCTGCTATACTGTGGGTGGACATAAGCAGATAGTTCCCAACAAAGTTCACTGTGACAGACACCTTGTGGAGTTCTGGTGAGTTAATTATGATCCACTTTTATTTGTGTGTTCCTCGTTGTATAGTAGAAAGGATTCTGGACCAGGAGTCAGGGGGACCTCAGTTTTAGTCCCAGGTTGTGTCACTAAATAGTGGTGTATCCTTGGTAGTTCAAGAAACCCCTCTGGGCTGTAGTTTCCTCACCTGAAAAATGAGGGATTTGGATGAAATTAGTGATTTTCAAACTATGGTTTGAAGCCTGCTCACATCTGTGGTCACCTCCCACCAGTTTACATAGTTAAAAGTCTTTGCCTGTTGTTTAGCCATTGCCTGGAGTTTTATTATTTGAACAAAGCATTTAAATTTACTAGTCTTTGAGATAACAGTGTCAACCCCTGACTGCAATGATTGTAACTCTAATAATTTTGTATTATTTCAGAGTATCAGAAGATAGGCATCTATTACAAATGAAAAATATAGGCACTAAAAATTGATGATTTTTATTAAGATAAGAGTTTATATATAGTTGTCAGCTACTTTTCCTCTTTGAAAAAGAGTTATTTGAATTATGAATATACCTACATGTCTTTGTGGGTACTGGCAGAGGAGAGGGCAGGGTTGTTGGATCTTCCTGGAACTAGAGTTACCTGAACCTGAACCGAACTTGGGGCCTCTGGAAGAGGTTCTCTTAACCACTAAGCCAGCTCTCTAGCCTAAAGCCTTACATTAAAAAAAGAAATTAATACAATTAGACCTGAGACCTTTAACCAGTATTTTTAGTTTCCTCATCAGTGGTGGGAAAGTTCTGGCCTTGTAAGGTGATTGTGGATAAAAACAAAAAACCAAAACAACGAAAATGTTAGTTTTTGCAGGAATGTTAGTTTTTGCAGGAAAGACCTTTTATAAAGCCCAAATCCATCAGTTCTTTATACACATCCATCGCTATGAGCCCCACAGACTGCTTTAACTACATCAGACATTTGGTTGAATGCTTAATATTAGCCTTCTCATAAGACTATCTCTAAAACTCTATTCAAGACCAGAGGAGTATTGTAATGTTTAAAAAAATCCTCTCATTTAAAAAATATTCTTGTTTAATGCCATAGCACTTAACTATTAGGATTGTCAAGTGATGGCCAGATTTCCCACATACTTGAAAAGCACCAAATAAAGTCACTGAGTTTTATGTAAAAACAGTATTTTTTACTGTTGGAAAAGTGAGTTTGATGCGACATTTGCCAATATAGCTGCTGTGTGTTTTAGGGTGCAGCATATTTTTGATATACTTTTTGTAAATAATCAGTTTTTTAGAACAAATGTTTTTAAAAAGACAGTAATAGGTATGAAAGCACATTGAGTAGAAATTTAGGCTGAGACTAAGGACAAAAACATATACGATTCTCCCATGTTTGTGTAGGAGAGGACTCTGATATCTGTAAGTTAATGTTAATTGCTCATCATTAGCTAACAAGTTGTACGTCTTGTTAGTGGGTGTACATTCCTGGGGACTCATTTAAAGCAAGTGCTATGTCACTGAGCAATTGGCCTATCCCATTTTATGAATTTTTTTTATTTTCAATTCAAATATATTTTTGAGTCCCTATTGCATTGTGTTCTTTGTAACACCTTTGTGAAAAAGACAGAAATTCTTCCTGAAAGATGGAGGAAGTGAACCTGGGATATTGGTTGATCCTTATACCATAGGTTCTAATATGTTGGTTAGTTATTCCTTTAAGTAAAAAGTCCTTGTCCAGTGGTGGGATCTAGAAAAGATCATCCTGAGTGAGGCATCCCAGAAGCAGAAGGACACACATGGAACATACTCACTTATAAGTGGATATTAGACATACAATGTAGGATAAACATACTAAAATCTGTACACCTAAAGAAGCAAGAAGGAGGACCCTGGGTAAGATGATCAGTCCTCATTCAGAAAGGCAAACATGACAGACATTGAAAGAGGGAGAAAACAGGAAACAGGACAGGAGCCTACCACAGAGGGCCTCTGAAAGACTCTACCCAGCAGTATATCAAAGCAGATGCTGAGGCTCATAACCAAACTTTGGGCAGAGTGCAGGGAATCTTATGAAAGAAGGGGGAGATAGAAAATGCTGGAAGGGAAAGGAGCTCTACAAGAACAACCAAACCAAGAAATCTGGGCCCAGGGGTCTTTTCTGAGACTGATATTCCAGCCAAGGACCATGCATGGAGATAACCTAGACCCCCTGCTCAGATGTAGCCCATAGAAGCTCAGTATCTAAGTGGGTGTCCTAGTATGGGGAACTGAGTTCTCTGACATGAACTCAGTGGCTGGCTCTTTGATAACCTTCCCCTGAGTGGGGAGCAGTCTTACCAGGCCACAGAGGAAGACAATCCAACCAGTCCTGATGAGACCTTATAGTGATGGAAGGGGAGGAGTATCTCCCCTATCAGTGGACTTGGAGAGGGGCATGGGAGGAAATGAGGGAGGGAGGGTAGAATTGGGAGAGAATGAGGGAGGGACTACAGCTGGGATAAAAAATAAATAAACTGTAATTAATATAAAAAATAAAAATTAAAAAAAGTCCTTGTCCAGTCAGGTGTGGTAATACATGCCTCTAATCTCTGTACTCAGAAGGCTGGGGCAGGTTTGTAAGTTTGAGGCAATTCAAGGCCATCAAAGCAAGAAAGACATTGTCACTGAACCAAACCAAGGCAAGCCAAACCAAATCAACCAAACTCCCGTCGCCACAGCATTCACTTTTTAAGATATCAATTTGTCAGCCTTGTACCTTTTCCTTTTAACATCCCTCGCAAAGCTTTGTAGGACCCTCTCCATTTGACTGTCTAATAGTTGTCTTAATATGTTCTTAATTGAAGTCATGTTTTTTTTTTTTTCCACATTCCCAAGCTTCCTCTTAACAAATGGTAGCATGATTTAGTTTCTAGGGTTCCCAGCCAGCGTCATCTTTCTCTTCTCACATTCCCAGTGTCAACTTTACAAGTCAACTCTGCATTCAAAATATGTTCTTATCTCCACTTGCTACAATAATCAAAACCACTGACATCTCTTGTCTAATCAAAACTATTGACATACAGTTTCAGTAGCTTCTGCTTTTCTGGGTCTATCTTAAAAAAAACAAAATAAAACAAAAACAAACAAAAACAAAAACATGTTCAAAAATTCTCCAGTATCTTTATGTAATCATGCAGTAAAATTTAACCTCCAGTGACCCTCTAGACTTTTTAATATCCTTACTCCTCTAGACTCTCAGATCTTACTTTCTATTGCTTTTATCCTCTGCTCACACCACCATACACACAGTGGTCTCAGGGTCCTGCTCTGCTGTACAGATTCTTGAGCACTGCCTCTTGCATTTTCTCAGATCTTATATTAATTGTCACCTTGTAGTTGAAATCCATTTGTTTAATTTGTTTTTATGGCACCACTTCCAGTTGTTTTTGAGTGTTACCCTTTCCCTATAACTTTTTTTTTTTTTAATTTTTTGAACTGTTAAGTTCTGAGGACACAGAAGAATGTTTGTTTGCCTTTTATAATGGAAAGTGTGTATAGTTTGGGCTTTAAAAAAGACATTGTCATTGCCTTTATGGTAAGAAGAGAAGATTGACGGCATGCTACTTTTTATAGGGGAGAGTGAAGGGGAATAAATCAATGATGAGTTTCTATTTCCATGTCATTTAAGAGACGCTGTCATCTGCCAGTTATTGGAGGAGGGATTTAGTATGGGACAAAAGCTTAGAATGAGAACAAAATAATTTATATTCATTAAAGTTGTATTAACCGATCATGATGGTGGTTCTTCATTGTCAATAGGACCGGATTTAGAGGGTGTTTCCAAAGACCTTTAACTGAGGAGGGAGGACCCACCTGAATTCGAGTAGCACCATCCTATAGGATAGTGTCCCAAACTTAACACAAAGAAGGAAGGAAACATGAACACCAGTATTCATCTGTATCTGCTTTCTGGTGGTGGATCAGTGTGACTAGCTACTATTATGACCTCACCATTGTGACTGACTGTATCCCTTCTGTGAGCCAAAATAAGACCTTTAAGTTGCATTTGTCAGACATTTTGTTATAGCCTTGAGAAAGAGAAAATTGCTAGAAATTGTTCATTGTGACTACCTGACCATGTGTCTTGTAGGCCCTTGGAACTGTTCTGTAGAAAGAATTTGGAAGAGTTTGGACCTGTGGGCTAGGGAAAACCCTTGAGTGCTATAAACCACAGATACCCAACCTTTTGATATTAATGTGAAGCTATCATCTAAAAATCTTGCCTAACTATATTCATAGCTATGCTGGGATATGTATAGCTTGGAGGCTGAAGGTTGGACATGGCTGCTATTAGCAGAGCTGAAAGAATGGTGGTATGGAAGGCCAGAATGCTGAAATGAAAGAAACCGATGTCCTGGCTCATGAGATTTCAAATGGAAAAGAGGACTCTATCAGGAATTGGACTAGAGGCCTCCTGTGCGATATTACAGCAAGGACGCTGGCTGTATTTTGCCCATGTCTAGAAAACTTGTTTTATTCTGCATTCTATAGACATTGTATAGATACTTTATGCCTTTTGCATTTTTGCATTTGTAGTGATTGATCATTTGGTATTTTTCATATAGAAATTTAGCTTATGATGTAACTTGATTTTTTTTAAAAACAAAACAAAAACAGGGTATGTACTAATGTTGACTCACCTATGATTTTTCTTGCTTTTGGGGTTTTACAAAAATGTTCTAATTATAAAAACTTATTTCAATTATGAGATGCTAAGTTATGAAATGTTAGGACTGAGACTCTGTAGATGGTAGAGTAAGTACATGGGTCTAACTGACTGTTTCTTGCCAGTGATATAGTAGGAGAATGGTCATTTACATTATGTCTCTTAATTGCAGTTTGGCTATTAGACTTATAGCCTAGATTTTGATATTACTTCTAGAAAACTCATAATAAGAGTCCTAGTTCTTTGAGGTGTCTGATGAAAGATGTTTTTCATGGGATGTCTTCTTGGTCATGTTTGCAACAAAATATGTTCATTAATGGACACCCAGTAACTCCACTACATTTTATGTGACTTACTTTTGTGATGTCTCTTTACCCTTTACTACAATTAGAACTTTGTGTGTTTGGTAGCAATACTTTCTAATGAAAGGAATTTGCATGCTTACACCTATATGTTTAGATGAAATAAACACAAAATTTTATTTTCTGGAATGGAAATTTCCAGATGTGACACAGCATTGACTATTGATTTAGTGATCAGGTTAATACAGTAGTAATCAGAAATGAACTTTTTCCTGGGGTCCACATTTAAACTGGCATGTTGAAATGATCTAGGTTTCAATCTGCACATCTGAATTCATTTTATAAAATATGGCAAGCAGCTGCATCTTGAGGAAAGCTGAAACAACTGCAGGACATTAACCCATTGAGAAGATTACAGTAGGTTTTCAGTTCCATGTTAACTGTGTTTATTAGTGAAAATTGACTTGAGTGCTTCTGCTTTTAACAGACTTTTTTATGTCTAGAAGAAAGGAAATAAAGCATTGGGATGATAGGACTTTGATGTGTAAAGAAGTTAATGTATAAAGAAGTAATTATCTAAACCATCAAACAAAATGTCGGTACAGGAAAGAATTATTTTGGAGAGTCTAATGAGCTATCAGCTCATCATGTCAAGAAAAATGTGATTCACCTGTTTGATTTAGAAATTAAGCAACTTGTCTGTGAAAGGATGATCGTGGTTACAATAAATTTGGATCGGGACCCTTTACCTCTTACCAATAAATACCCTTGATAGGAAGCATTGCTAGTGGGGAAGTAACTGAAAGAAACCTGGGCATCAAACCTAGGGCCTGGCCCTTCATATAAATCTGCTCTATGAAATATGTCCTCTTTAGAGAGCTAAAAACAGGGTGACTGGACCTGAAACTGAAGAAAGGGACAGATCTTTTTTCAGCAGTGTCTCACTTAAAAGTTTTGGCCGTAGTATAGTCCCACAGAACCGCATGCATATTAAATCTGAAATCCTGATTTTGGGAGGCTGGGGTTTATATGGAATCCTTGAGGTTAACATTTCTCCTTGTGTTGGAACCTAGAGAATACTTGGGGTAGGGAGTTGGGAGGTCCTTGAAAGGGTAGACCAGAGGGTGATATTAGATTGTCCTTGTCAGTCACTTCTCCACATTATTTAGTTTACTCAAAACAATATTTCTATTTGAAAACTGTCCAAAGCAGATGCTGCATTCTGTCCTAGGTACGTCCAGTGTTAGTGTTCAGTCATGCTTAGCTATGTTGTCATGCCTTGTAGAGCAACAGCTCTGTTATCATTTTATATTAATTCAGAATAGATCAGTCCTCAACATTCCTCAAATCATAGAGCACTATGGTTCAGCTAAACTGGCTTGCAGAGAGCATCAGGATCCACTTGCCTCTCTCTCCTCCGGTGCTGCGGGTCACAGGAGTTGCTGCTGAGCCATGTGTGTGTGCTGGGATTTGAACTGGGGTTCTTGTGCTTGCAAAGCCGCCACTGACCCACAGTCAACTCTCCAGCTCCCAGAGTGACTTTAGTTTGTATTGGTCTGTGTGAGACTGGGGGAATGTGTATTAAGGAGCTACTGGAGAATTGCTAAGTAGATTTTGGGTGGTGTGCTATGCTCTGGAGAACTACCGAGCTATGCCAAAGTAGTTTAATGAGTATTCCTGTTCTTAATTACTGTAGAGTAGGTACTGAAAGTGTGCTAGTCACATCGGCAGTTGTTTGATACCTGAGCTGACTAAACAGTTTTTCCTTACTGTACTTTTTATTTGAATAAAGACATTAAGTAGAAAAAAGTTGGATTAATACAAAACTGAAATTAATCAGAAATTTGCAAGTTTCTGTACTTTTTGAAGTAATTTTGTATACTTTTTATAGGTAAATATGTGTCTTAAGATTTATTTTTTTTGTTCTCTTTTCCTCTAGATGAATAATACTGCAGCTAGCCCGATGTCTACTGCTACTTCAAGCAGCGGAAGAAACACGGGGAAAGCTATAAGCTTCGCTGCGGAGTTGCAGAGCATGATGTGAGTGTGTCTTCACACAGTGTGGTTTGACTAATGTTGAAGAAGGAAATTGACTGTCAGGCTGTTTTCAGAAGTTTGCAGTTTTTCTGTTCTCCTAATTCTGTGAGCCTCCTTCAAGTAGTTTTTAGTTTTGGTAATACTTGAACCATTGCGTTTCAGATTGTTGTGAGACACATAACACATTGAAAACCAACAAACCCACAGGTATTGACTCTTTGAGGAATTGCACATTTGTTTAAGAATCCTTCCTGAAGGCTCTGCCAGCCTGCAGTGAGTGAGGCTACCTGCTACTTGCGTGGGTTGCAGGTTAGTTAGAGAACCATATAAGGACTGAGTTCTTTCCCATTGCTTTAGGAGACGGGTGTCTATAGGAAGAGGCGACAAAACAACATTAGTTCCTTTCCAGTCATTTATCAGGAAGTTTAAAAGACTGTTTCTGGTGAAAGTTTAAATACCTTTCCATGTGTGTATTGATAGCCTTTCTAATGGCTTGACTCTACTGTGTGGTAATAGTAGTTCAAAGCAAAAAATTTTGTTGCATTTGGTCACATTTGATAGTTTCTCAGTAGACTTCAAAGAAACTATAAACATTGAAAGCATTAACGCCGTAGTATCTCAGACTTTTCTTTTGTCAGCATCTCTTTATATTCTTTTACAAAAAATTAAAAAATTTTAAAATTCACCTTACATTCTTATTGTAGCCCCATCCCTGTTCCCCTCCCAGACCCTCCCATTTTTGTTTTCTTAATTGTTGAGGATCTTTGAGAACTTTGGTTGTATGGGTCATCTATAAATATTGAGTTCTTAGAATTTAAAACTGTGAAACAAAAATTTAGGCCTTCTTTGGAAATTACTAAACTTTTATGTGAAATATAATTTATTTCTAATAAAAATTATGTTCTGAAACTAAAAATTGATAACACTTTGTTATTGCTAAGATGGGGTAAGCACTAATTTAGAAGCTAAATTTTGTGAACCTGCCTATATTTTAAATTGTGGAAAACTTTAAGAGTTTATATATTTGTTTAAGTTTTTTAATTATAGTTTAATGGTTTTTTTTCAGTCTTTTATATTAAGTATACTTAAAATTTTAGGTATGCACTTTATGATAAAGTGAATATCTTTTTTTGAGATACTAAGTTTACTTCGTGTTTTTTAACTGTTAATTTGGACATTTTCCAATTCTTAAAATTATAGCATAACAAACCTCATGTATCCTTTATCTAAATTTAACAATAATTATCCTTTCACAGTTTTGTTTGATCTTTTCTTAAAAAAACACAAATATTTTAAAGCTAACCTTATAAAGTTTATGAAAACAATATATAATTTAGTCAGTAAAACACCAGACGATGTATAGCATGAGTCAGCACACTGTAGCCATGTGACCTGTTTCATTTGGACCTCAGTGATGCACACTCATTTACCTATTGCTCGCTGCTGTCTCCATGCTCCATGGCCGAGCTAGGTATTTGTGGCAAACACCCTGTGGCCTATGAAGCTAAAAATACTAACTGTCTAGGTTTTTGCAGAAGTTGACCTCTGAGCTATAAAACCCAGCCCTCTATAAATGGAAAATAGAAACTTGAGAGTGCTTGTGCCTAATAATTACATCTATCGACCGAAGACCATTTAAGAAAGTTGAGAAAAAGAAGAGAAAAACTAAATTCAGCACTTTGTATTAAATACTTTTGCACACGTCTTCCCAAATGATCTACCTAAGCTGGATTCAGAATGTAAAGGTTATTGTTGGCTGTGACTCTGGAATACGTGTGCACTTTTCCTTCATTTTAGACCTCAGGGAGAGGCCACTCCTAATAGTACTTTCAGCACTGACAGGCTGAAGTTTTTCCCCTTAGGAATTTTGTCTCCGAAAGGGAGCTTGAGCTAAAAGGACAGGCTTTTTTTTAGGTTTGTCAATAATTCCCTATTACTTTAAAATTCTCAGACTTTAGATTGTATGTAAGTGGAACCAGTATACATGCAGTCCTTGGTGTATGGGTTTTCAAATGAGGAAGGTGCAATCTCCTGCATGCTGGTAGGATTTCACTTTAAATCCTTCCTGCTGCTGTTTTGGCAGTTCTAAGTCTGTTTGTGTTGCTGTTTTCCACTCTTCTGCTGCTGTCCCTTTTTTTTTTTGTCTGTTAACTAGTAGTAAGTTGTTTGCCTTTGATTCCAGGCTCTCTAACTGTGGAGTACTGCTTACTGTCTCTCAAGGATTGGTATCACTGAGAAACATCCAGTTGTCAATCACAGTTAAAGCTGTTCAGTTCTGTTAATACATACAGAATGGCTGCCTTAACAAACTGAAGTGAGTCTTTCCATCCCTCAAAGAACCTGAGAGTGGCTACTGAGTTACCTGAGCTAGAGAAGGCAGAACGGTCATACAGACACAGAAAAGAACCTGCTGTAGTCGCTGGCCAAGGGCAAGTTGTGCACCAGGGTGTGTATGTGTGTGGGCTGATTCCTCTTTGCTTCATGTTGTGTGTATGGGTGTTTTGTCTTTGTGCATCTCTCTGCTGCGCACTGCTTGGCTTGGTGACCTGTGACTGGAGTTACAGCTGCTTGTGAGCCACCAGGCAGGCACCGGGAATCTAGCCTGGGTCCTCTGAAATAACTGCTGAGCATCTCTGCAGTGTTTCTATTTTTTTTTTTTTTTTGGTGGTTCTTAGTACTTTTGTACTTTTACATTACTTTTGTAATGTCTGCTGCCCCACCCCCACTCCAGTATATTATGGACAATTTGTGTGTTCTTAAATTCTAGTAAGCCCCTGGTGTTATTTCTAGGTTTTCCAGTACTATTAAAAGTATGAAATGAAATACTGGTGCCTATTACTTTAAAGTCAAGAACAAGTTTTGAGTCCAGTCCTCTTTGGAAGTAACTTTTACATTTTCCCCTGAACTGATACACATTTCTCTCTCATTCTGAGAGTATTTCCTTCCCCTCCTGCTCCCCAATCTAGCTCTCATTTGACAGCAGTGAAGACATGGTGTTGTGTTGTCTAACAACTAGGACACTGACTTTCAACATATTGTGGTCACTTAGGTTTGTGTGTGTTTATGTGTTTGTGTGTGGCATGTGTGTGTGTTTGTATGTTCTTATTAGCACAGTTTTTACCAGCTTGTTTTCCTGTAGTTTATTAGAGACTTACTGTTTCAAGAAAGCTTCCCTTTTGTGGATCCCATTTGTCATTCTCTTCCACATAATATTTGATTTCTTTCTAAGGATTAGTTAGTGATTTTAAAAGTGTGTGAATTTTTTCTTCTTTTTTTTTTTAACGTAGCTTACTTAGCTTTACAATCTTGTTGCTTCGACTTTTGACATGAAGTCCTCTCAGTCTTTATATAGAATTCCAATGCACTTTTCTGTAGTTCAGGCTTTGATTTCCACAGTTTAATATCTAATCCATTTTGTTGTTGTTTTATGTTGTCAGGGCGGGTTCTGAGTGAAAGCAATTTTGCTTCAAATCTATTTGATGCCACCACAAATTCCATAAGCCTTCCTTCCCTCCCAGCTGAAATTCTCCCTTCATCGGACAACAAGTGATTCCCTTTGCTGCTCTGCTTTGTCTAGCTGAGCCCTCTCTTTCTTTGCCGGCTGCATTATTGTAGTTAGTATAACTTCTTAATATGTTTTAATATTTGGTGTTACAGTTCAGGACCATCCACATAAGTTTTCTTTTTAAAGTATTTTTGGCCCCTTCTTATTTCTATGCTTCCAGACAAATTTTTAGGAATCATTTCAACAAGCTCCAAAACAAATTCTGAGTGCAACTTTCAAGCACTTTCATTTTTCCCTTCTTTTTTTACTTTTTGCTGTATTCTCAGATTTCAGACATGGGTCTTTGCAATCATCTTACTTTTAAAGTTGATTAATGAAGTAATTTTACATTTAGAAAGTTTATTTGAAACAACCCACGATAGAAACAGTAAAAACAACCAGACTAATGAGTGGGTTGCCTAACTAGTGTATGATTAGAGACCAAAAAAAACTTCTCAGTTTTCTTTAAAATTTGTTTTTCTTGCTTGAGTGTTGAATTGTGCTGTGACTGCAGTATGCAAAAATTTAGCCAATTTATCACCTTAACTTTAAATTATGGTAGTGATTTTTCTTGTTTTTGAATGGCAGAAATGGTCAGTTTTAAGTGGCCATTAAAAATGGATCTATAATACTGCATTCTGACTAATAGACATCAGTGTCTATTCAACAGAACTTAGATACCGAGTATATTTAATGTAGTCACTTGTAAACATAAGAGAAGTGATAGAGTGGGTCTTCCTCGGACCATGGCAGTCGACATGTTTCTATACGCAGGACTACTGAGTGCGCACAGAGAGAATGCCAGGTGGAGTTCGCTACAGTTCAGTGGCTTTCTCTGGTGATGCTCTAGGGCACTGCAGAGGGGTCACGTGTGGTCTGTTCCTGTGATAAATTGTGCTTGTTTTCATTTTTAAATTTATCTGTTTGCATAGTTTTAATTTTTTTTCACTCCTTGGTGGTTGCTAATTTGTTATTACTCCAGTCGTCAGCAGTGGCTCACTGTCATACCTCTGACCCATTGTACTATTCTTATAAAAGGCCTTATTTTAGTTTTTTGCACTGCTGTGTGTTTCTGCATCTACTGTCTGATTCCAGGGCTTGAAAAGCTTTTCCTGGTGTGCTCTACTACATTGATTTTGCTTTTTGTCTTATATGCAAGAACACAATTTTAAGTGTGGCTTTCTGTGTTTAGACTTCTGATTTGCTTGATCCCTCTTCGTCACTTCCTTGACTGACCTATATTTACAAAAGACATGTGGATGGTGGGAGGAAAAGGGTAGTAAAGTCTGGCAAATAGGCAAATCCAACCGTTTTTAAGTATTTCTGAAATGTTGTAAGATGCAGGAACAATAGTCATCTCTAAGGTGGATAAGTCAGATAATGCATGCAAATCATTTACGTAGACAATAGCTGTTCAGTAAAACTATGTAAATGACTGTGCCTTATAAATTAGACTTTGTTGGATTATAGGAATAGAACTGAATTTTAGCACTTTTTTTTTTTCAAATTGCAGATCACTGATCTGGTATTCAGAAAAAAAAACTGATTTTAATAGTGTCAATTATATTGACTGAATGGAAATCTGAGTATCTTAGAATTTGGTTAGGCCAGTCCTTTATTAATTCATCAAGAAATAGAAGAGGGCTGATTTATGCCAGGGTGGCTAGTTGGTTAGTTACGGGTTCAGGACATAATACCTGATCTTCTGAATATCAAGTCTCTTGTTCCTTTCTATTGTTTCTCTGCTATAAATTACTGCTATTAATTTAAATTAAAATTTTGATAAATTAAAATTGCTATTAATTTTTCTGTTATATATTCTTGTTTTTCCTTATTTTTTAAGCTGTCAGCATTTATTTTGTTTTTCATTCTACTTTTGTATTTAAATATGGCACTACAATATTGGACTCATTTTAAAATGATGAATAGTATACATCCTCTGAAGAATTTTCATTAATCCAAGGCATAATCTTTTTATGTGCTCTAAGGCCTGTGATGAGCTATTATAAACTGCTATGAAATTTTATTCATTTAGACATTACTGGATGTCTCAGATTTTAGACAATTAGAACCTGACACGTAGCTGATAAAAATACCGTTACCCATTAAGCTTTGTTTCTTTCATGTTCCATAAGCTTTCTTTAAAAGACACAGTGATATACTTATGATCACTTTTCAGCAGCCAGCCATTATTTTTATTAGTAATTCTTTGCTTTGAAGTTAGCTTCTTGTCCCCTGTTGCTCCTGTCCCATTTAAAGTCTTAACATTTAGTCTAATGTAGTGACTCTTGGTAAACAGCTTTTATTTTCTGTAAGTCAGTTCCCTTTCTTCTTTGAGCTAGCTTTTCTTCGATGAAAGTGGAATTCAGTGGTATGCATTGGAATCACCTAATACAGGTCATTTACTATTCTGGGTACTATCTTTATATTGTAACAAATGGTTGTTAGACCATATTTGTTCTAGAGTATTTTTTTTAATATAATTTAATTTTTATTTTCTGTGCATTACTGTGAAGGTGTCAGATCCCTTGGAATTGGCATTGTAGACAGCTGCCATGTGGGTGCTAGCAATTGAACCCAGGTCCTTTGGAAGAGCAGACAGTGCTCTTAACCACTGAGCCATCACTCCAGCCCCTTGAGTATTTTTGTATATTAATTACTATTGCTTTTTGTTTATTCTTTCAAAAATATTTTCAAAATTCATTAAAAAAATTGATTGTCTGTAGTAGGATAGACACTCTGAACTCTGCAGATCTGGCATGAATACAACATAAAGGATCTCTGGTCTGATGACCTACCTTACATTCCAATTTTGTTTGAGAATCTCATTTTTCAGAAATACTACTGCTTTTGTGGCAAACTGTGTTCTTGGAAGTTTACACTACTGCACATTAAAGTCTTTGACTTAATTATATATACTTTTGCATTATGGTGGTAGCATTACTTTTGATTGCAGTTTTGGCTCAAGACTTGTTTTTCCTATGACATATGAAACCTTTGAAAATGTAGTATATTTGAGTCACCTTCTAGTTTTACTTAAAATTAGTTTAAAGCAAAGATCTTTGCTTAAAAGGCAAATCAGAAGAAATTAATTTTCAATAAGAGAGAATAGTAGCAGCATTTAGCTGATCATGCATTGAATGAACTAGAATATGAAGCAATCACTTTTTGTTTTCTTATCTGCATTACTGACACATAACCCTTTGTCTAATTTTAGACTATTTTAGAGATTTGAAATATTAGAATTTTAATGTCTAAGTAAATATTGACATGTTAAATTAATGAAACCAAATAAACAGAAGAGCCCATAACTTAAAAAAATTTACTATCAAACGTATTTTTTCCCAAAATTTGTGTATGCTGATGTGGTGGTTTGAATAAGAATGTTCCCCTCCCCTCCAAGGCTCTTATATATGAATGCTTTGTTACCAGGGATTAGGAGGTGTGGCCTTGTTGAAGTAGGTGCATCACTGAGGGTGGGCATTTAGGTTTCAAAAATCCAGTGCCATGCCTGTCTGTCTCTGTCTTTCTGACCAGAATGTAGATCTCAAGTACTGCTCTAGTGCTGTGGTCCCCACCATAAAGATAATGGACTAAGTCTCTGAAACTGTAGGCAAGCCCTCAATTAGAGTCTAGTATAATCCTCATAAGTTTGGTGAGTCCTTCTTTAACCTTGTTTTGATGGTTTTGTTCAGAAAAGTTAGCAGCCTTTTACTTGTAGGCCAGTCATATATGATTCTGTTTTCTTCTTATTTGAATTTCTTCTGCCATGTGAATTCTTCAAGGATATTAGTATTTTAACATGTATGGAACGTATAGCCTATTTGCATTTATTTTTATTAACCTACTTAAAAAATATTAAAGGGTTTACTTTAATGTCAAGGTGTTCCGAAAGTCGCAGAATGTAGTCCAATCAGTGTAGTGATTGTAGTTATTGAAATGCACTTTTTTTTTTTTAAACATATGCTAGCTTTTAAAACCTGGGGAAAAAATAAATGGAAGGCTTTTTTTTTTTTTTTCTTTACCACATACTATTTTGCCTAAAATGACACATGCCTATTCCTTTTGGGTTCATTTTCTGTCATTGTGTTGTATATTGAGGGATTTTTGTGTACATCTGTTACCCAAAGATCGTATGTAGAATTGTAAAATTTTACATTTGTAATGTGAGAAAATGTAGAGCTATATCTTTAAAAGAAAATTGAGACAACATTTCATAATATATATAAATAAATCAATCAATGAGCTAGAATTTATTTAATAACACAGTTATTCACTGTAGGTTAACTTGCCTGCGTTAACCCTGAAATCTGCTGAGTGTCATCACATTGTCTGCCTAATGCAGCGACTAATTCTCTAATATTAGCATCCTTGTTTGCTCATAAACTCAGATTTTTGAGATTTTTATTGAAAATATGTTTGTTTTTTTCAAATTATACAGTGTGCCTTCCACTCTTTGTTTTCAATCATAGTTGTTATTTTGAAAGTATTCTTTCTTACAGGTTATTTCTTCAGCATGTCTTGTTTTCCTGTCACTTACCAAATGTGTTTTTAAATCTTTTTATTTAAGCAATTGTTATTTATCTAGCCACCCACATTCAATATATACTGTTGAGTCCTGAAATATGCCAAGCGTGAGACTAGATGATATGTAAGAAGAGAGAAGGATTGGGGAGTCTTGTGTGCTTATATTGCTAATACAACATAGTATGTGTTTTATGTGTCTTTATGATCCTTTGATCATTTTCCTATTTTATAGATGTTCACTTAGTACAGAGACATTAGAGACTTACATAGAAAACACGGGTTTTGCTCTTACAGTCCCAGGTGCTGCAGCAGACATGGGTTACCGTGCCCACATGGCTAAGTCCAAGAACCACACCACACACAACTAGTCCTGCAAATGGCACAGAAATGCCATCAAGAAACCCCAGTCACAAAGATATGAATTTGTTAAAGGGGTTGACCCCAAGTTCCTGAGGAACATCTGCTTTGCCAAGAAGCACAACAAGAAAGGCCTGATGAAGATGCAGGCAAACACCACAAAGTCAATGAGTGCACATGTGCAGAGCCATCAAGGCCCTAGTGTAGCCTACTGCTATTAAGCCCAAGATGCCAAAGTGCCCCAGCCACAAACTCAGCTGTCTGGCTTTCATCGTTCATCCCAAGCTTCCGAAGTGGATTTGAAGCTACATGGCCAAGGGTCATAGGCTCTGCCAACCAAAGTCCAAGGCAGAGGCCGCAGCTCCAGCTAAGGCCCAGGCTTCAGCCCCAGCTCAAGTTCCCAAATTTGCCTAAATCCCTGTGAAGGCTCCACAGGAAAGACTTCTGTCAATGTGAAGACAGACGGACTGGTGTGACACACCTACCTACACACTATTTACAGATGACCAGTGTCCTATGCTGCTTTTACAAGTAAACCCAAGGCAAGATCTGTTTGGAAAAAAAACACAAAAAACCAACCAACTAATCAAACAAACAAAAACTACAGGTTTTAGTTGCAGTATCTAATTTTGTACAATACTGCATTTGCATATGGGAGACAGGTGCATACAGTAAGTATATTTCTTATCTCTATAGAGGGCGTAGCATAGTATACTTTAAGCTCTGCTGTATGGAGTTGTCTATGGGACTGTTCAGGAAGATAAAGTTCTTACTATAGTATCAACTCTTTCCCCACACCAGCCACTTTAAAACGCTTATTCACTGCACAGCATGAGACAAATGGATCCTGCAACTTCAGTTCTCCTGGAGTCGCCAACTAGTAATTAAATACACTTACATGGTAGGAGCCTACCACAGGTAGACACTGAGACAGAATGATAAGTGGCTGAGAACATAAGCATGGAGAGGAAGATTACTGATGTTCTCCTATGGCAATATAGAGGTGGTTAAGGGGATCTTCAGCTCAGAGGACGAATCTTATGAAAATAATGTCATTTGATCTATTTCTTTAAGAGTGAGGACAGGTAAGGAGCATCACAAGTAAAGGACAGCATGTGATCAAGCAGGAATAATAGAACTGTGTCTCAGCATTAGTGAAGGACCTCACCATATGCATGTCTTCGTGCTTTCACAGGCACTTGGGCAACCTTTGGAACCTGAGCTGGTACAGAAGCCTGGGCCTTAATTGGAGCTGCACACTCTGCCTTGGTTTGAACCTTGGGCTTTGGTTGGCAGAGCCTACGATCCTTGGCCATGTAGTTTCAAATTCACTTCCCAAGCTGGGGATGAGTGATGAAAGCTAGACAGCTGAGTTTGTGGCTGGGGCCCTTTGGCATCTCCTGTAGGATTCACAAGCACCTTGTAGGAATGAGGTACAGATAGCTTAATATATATGGAAGGAAATTTGTTTGTAGAAAATACCAATAAAACTGGTGATTGATATTGTGATTGGCAAATTGGATGACTGGGGTATTTAATCTTTTACCTAGGTGTAGGAAACCTTTCAAAGGTGTTTGCCAAGGTGCAGGTATGGTGTGCATTGACACTGATTGAGGAGGATGGATAATTAGCATTGTGTGAAATGGACTGGCTGGAGACATCACTGTAGTCCATGAGAAAGTCAGTGGTGCCGGAAGTGAAGGACAGTAAACAAGTTTAGCACACACTTCATAGGTTACTTTGTTAGGTCTTAGGGACTAATGGGAATAGTGAACTAAAAGAGGGGGTCCAAGGTCTTTATCTTAGCACTGGTTCTCAACTTTCCCAATGCTGGTACCCTTTAGTACAGTTCCTCTTGTTGGAGTGACCTCCAACCATAAAATTATTTTTGTTGCTATTTCATAACTGTAATTTTGCTATTGTTATGAATTTGTAATGTAAGTATCTGTTTTCTGATAGTCATAGGTGACTCTTATGAAAGGGTCATTCAACCGCCAAAGGGGTCCTAACCCACAGGTTGAGAACCACTGTCCTAGAGGACTGGGCAGCTAATGGTATTAGGTTGAGCAACGGATTTTATCGTTTGTATCTTAATTCCAAAAAAGATTTGAGGCATCTGTCAGGGTTGTTTATAGCAGGATTATAATCCAACAGGATACGGTGAGAGAGTAAAAGATTAAAAATTAGCAGCTATTATTAATATTTAAGGCCTGAACTAGGTGGGTGGAGAGATCCAGTAATGCCCTGAGAGGAAGAACCAACCTTACTGCATTTTTTTCCCCACTCAGAGATACAGTTGCTAGGAAACTGGCCCATCCCCCTAGGGAGGGACACCAGATCATTAAAGGTTTGGGGACCTTCCTATAGCCAATTAATTCAAAATGCAGCATTTTGACCAATAGATGCTTGCCAGGCAGGAATCGCCCCTGCCTTGGGCATGCTGGGAAGGACCAGAATCTTTAAATCACTCAACTAACCTGCACATGCTTTGGCGGTGGGGGGTGTGAGCTCAAGCTGCAGCTTGTAATGACTTATAATAAAAAGATCCTCATGTGGTTTGCAACGGACTCAACTCCTAGTGGTGGTCTTTTGGGGTATCACGATTCGGGCACAACAGTGGTAGGGAAGGGAAATCAAAGTGAAGCCCCAAAGTAGTAGAGACACACCCCCAAATGGAGGTATAAGTGTGCAGACATGCATATGGTGAAGTCCTTCACTGATGCTAAGATGAGACACAAGTTTTATTATTCCTGCCAACCACGGTAGGAAAAGCACATCACTGTGTGCTGTCACAAATGAGTAGTCCATGAATTTCTATGTATCAGGCTTTAGAACTGTCACATGTTTTGAAGGTAAGGCCTGAGAACATTCCTTCAGTGGAAACCTAAGAGGGCACTTTATTATGTAGTTAGCAACCAGTGTCATTAACTGTATGTCTACAATAAATGTAAAATGTAGATATCTGGTTGCATCAGTAAGCTCTCTTGACTTTGAGCTGGGGAAACAGCACTATTGTGTAAAAACGCATTTCTTTTTAAAGATGCTGGTTGCAAGTCTGATCGTAAAATTGGTGGTTTCAAGTTGTGTTCCCTGGAACTATAGGACTTTCATCCTGGGCCTTGAGAAGCCCTTTTGTTCTGTCTGCAGTAAGAGTTGCTTCCCCATGTCTGTTTGAGATGATATGTGCATCTTAAAATTTGGTGTTTGAACAGAATCATAGCTCCAAAATGTTTGAAACCATTGATACATAGCCCTAATTCCCAAAGTAGAGTTCAGAGGAAGGTTTCTAGATTTCTATGAATATATTTTTATAATTGATTATCTCTAGTTTTATGAATAATACCTAAGATGAATGATATTAAATCAATATAAACATATATATATATTTATATATATATGATATTTTGGACATATACAATGTTTACTTATACTTTTTAGTGATAAGGGTACATGCTAAAATATGTCCCACTGAGCTTGAGGAATAGATAGAGTAACATTCAGCTGATTTTTAATGAACGTTAAGTTGAGCCTTTAAAACTGTTGGTCCCAGACTGATTTCACAATTCATGCTTTGGTAAAAAGTTTGACTACCCCACAGCCTACCCTGCCTTTTAAAGACATCAGGTATGTTTTTTTATAATCTTACAAATGGACATTTGGATTTTCTTGCAGTTCTTGATTATAATTCACATTTAACACACATTGAGAATACATGATTTATTTTTGACAGTTTGTGTCACATTTATACCTCAAAATGTCTATGTGAGGCAGCATAAGTAGATGGCTAGCTTTTCTCTGTTTTATGTTCTGAGAAACATCTTAATACACAAGTCTTTTGTCATATTTACTGGTTTGTTGGGTTCTGATTCAATTAAGCTTTGTTTAGAGGTGTCTAAGCCTGTAAGAATAAAGCTTGATGGTAGAGTGGAGTGCATGGTGGAACTAAGCTGTCCTGCCACAGCCTCATGCTTAAGATATTTTAAGGTTTCCTGTCTTCAGTTGAGTTGCTGGCTCCCTGTTGGCTCTCAGTCTGAGCTTATGCCATTGCTTATTTCTGAATTGGGCCTCCTTTTTCCTTCCATTTATTCTTTGTCTTAGACAGACTCACCTTGCATATTCAGTACAAAGTACTGGTTTATGTACAGTTTCTGTACCCAAAATGTTAATATGCTTTTTGATAGTCTTAATTTTCAGTGATTGTTAAATGTGTGGTAAGCATACCCTTCACTGGTCAGATTGTCATAAAGCTACTAAATGCCTGATTGCTTACATAACTGTATTATTCAAATGGAAGAATCCAGATTTGAGCTCTCTGTTGAAAATTTTGGATCTAGGGCAGTACTCCCAGGACACAAATGAAATGAGGGGAAAAAAACCCAACAAACGGTTCATATACGTGTGAATGAACAGCAGACTATATTAGCAATTAAGCTTAGATCTGCATTAAAGGTGTGAGCATAGGTATGGTAAGTGCAAGTCGAGCAATGAGGGAGTTTCTGGAATTCTGTGTAAAGCAGCTGAAGCAGTTAGTGGTCAGCCTTCCCTTTATTGCTGACCATAGCAGTATGCCAGTGAATTCCTCTTTGGGTTGACAGTGTCCTATCTACATAAACATTTCTCTCTTCTTCTTTTCTCCTTTTTTTTTTTTTTCTTCTATCAGTAGCCATGAAGAAGAGAGGGGGAGAATGGACAATCACAGGCAAACACAATTTTACCAGTAAGAAAACACTATAAAATATTGGAAGAGGGTGAGACGCAAAAGTCTGTCCATCAGCTTGAAATGTCTGGTGGCGAGAATTTGGGGTGAGGATTAGAGGGTGATTCATGAGAATCTCAAAAATGCTAAGAGCAAAATGATTTTACTGAACAGCAGCCGTTGTATCACAAACTCTTAGTCTAGGTCACTAGCTACTGCTAGATACAGCTTCAGGAATATTGTACTTTGAACTTAGAGGCAATGTGAGGGGAGGGGAGGGATGGGGGAAGATTGTATGTGCTCATCTATGCAGAATGGAAGGACATACATGTACAGTCACAACTGAAAAATAAAAAAACTGCAAGACATCTGGGAAATGTACAATATATGATGAGATACTGTTGATAGCACAGAGGACAGGCTAGTGGCTGATAGCATTATGCAGATCCATAATTTGCAGGATGCCTCAAGCAATCAGAAGGCAGCGTTTTTCAGGAGACCATTGTGCAAGTGCTCAGCCATTGTGGGTAAGTACAGGGATAAGGGGAGAAGAGCTTCTCTCCACATGGGAAAAGTTGTGTTTGGAGGTAGAATTAGCTTAGCTTTTTCATCCTCAGCTCTTGAGCCTTCAGAATAAGGGATTAGTAGAAAGCTGCTGGATGCGTTCCTCGGCTTGACAAGTAAGCAGCTGGATCCTTGCCTTCCTTAGTAACATTAAGGAGCAGGCCAGATGAACGGATGAATGGAGACCTCCCTGCTGCTCCTACTCATGCTCAGGCCCTCCTTTAGAGTAGGGCCTTGGGCCTTGGAGTGTATGCTTTGCTTGTATGTTGGGACACAGTTGCTCTATGGAGCCTTGGTTGTCCCGGACTTGCTTTGTAGACCAGGCTGGCCTTGAACTCGCAGAGATCTGCCTGCCTCTGTCTCCCTGAGAGCTGGGATCACAGCATGTGCCACCCTGCTAGAGTCTACACTTTGAACAAGCTTTCTAGGTGGGGTGCTGCTGCTGCTGCTGTCTGGCTGTGAACCCCACTGTGAGCCGTCAAGTGTATTGCCAGAAAATTTAAGGATGAGAACGCAGTTTATACTTAATAACTTTATGGGTTTTGTCAGGCACCTTACTTTTTATTTAGTTTTCTTGGGGAACTTTGGAGCTAGATGCTGCTTATGTTGAGGAAATTCAAGATAGTATGTTCTTGCTTAAGGTTATATAGAGTATAATGGAGACGCAGACACTGCTTTAAATCCTTGCTGGTCTGTCATGTTTCCATGACAGAGTTGTCCCCCACTTCTCTTCCTTTTCTGAGACTATGATTTATCCCTGGAGAACTTTGCTCTGTTCTTACAACTTGATCGTGGGAAAATGAAGGTTTTATATGGATTCTGGAAAGTTAGCTTGTCAAATATTAGAGCCCACTGTTAACTGAATTGTATATGTTCTTGTATATGTATATGCTTTAGGTCTAAGCATAGCTCTTGTTACTGTTTTAGATTCCTTGGGTATACATACATACTATATAATTTAAAGAGCTGAGATTGTGGCTTATGTAATTTAGCATCCTGTTTTCTCTGAACATAGTTTTAGCAGTAACAGAACTTGAGCAGTTATACCTCTTGCCATCTCATCATAATCATTAGCGCATTCAGTAATTTTGTCTGGACTACAATCCCACTTTGCTTTCTCTCCCAGTAGCTCCACTGCCAGATTCTTCTGTTGGTTACTTTGTGATATTTTCAATTTAACCTTTTGTTGTTTTGGATGCTGGGGATCAAGTCCATCGCAAATACTCTATCACTAAGCTACATATATCTCTGGTGCCTATACACACACACACACACACACACACACACACACAGTACAATACATGTATTTATATATATGTGTGTGTGTATATATATATATTACAATATATATATACTACACAGATATTAGTGGTGCTGAGTCATTTGTCATTTTAAAGTTTATTCTCTGTTTCTTTGACTGTTTTGGCTACACACAAAGATTTTTGTGGCTTCTGATAATTTAGGTGGAAATATGTGTGGAGTTTAACTTTATTAAATTAAATTAAAGAATCGCCTTACCCAGCCAATCACCTTTTCTTTCCCATGGTGCTTTACTGACTCGTCACATCCATTGAGAGGCAGGGTAGCAGAGTCAGAACCTGCAATAATAGTGCAGCTACAGAAGAGCTTTATCTGTTAGTCCAAAGTTAGCTTTGCGTTTATACTGTCGTTTGCCTATTTTATTGATTTCCAGTGCCCGGAAGGTAGCATGACAAAGCAACTTCTAACTTTCTTTTTAAGGGGGGGGGGTGGTGGATGTTTCTAATTAAAACTAATATGTAAATTTGTTTCTTTTCTAAAATGTTGTACCTATGATTTTGCATTTGTCTTTGTACTTATTTTAATATGTGAGCCTTCTTTATTTAGATTTTAAGTTGCTAGCTTGGTTATTAAAATAATCCACGGCAAGTGAAATGTGGGCACAAAAGGACCGTTGACATTTTGAGATCCCCAGACAGCTTTCTCATCTCGGTTCTTTGTGTCTCTAGAAATGTGAAATGTTTAACCATCTAGGTTATCGTGCAGGGAGGGCTATCCCCGAACCCCAGGGGCACTTGGTAGACTAAAGCAATGAGTGTATCTCCAGCTCTATCCCAACCCTCTGCAAGGAAAAACAGTAGCTAGAGCAGTTTCCTAACTTTCCGGAGACTTTTAGAACATTAAATCATGGATGACATTGGGTGACTTGGGCATGCCAGGAGTCTTGGAATCTTTGTATAATATCTGTTGGAAGATAAAGTATCTGACTATTATTATTTCAGCTTGTAAGTTAAGACAGTGGTAAATTCTTGGTGTTATAAAAGTTGAAATTTTAATTCTGAAGTGATATTATTAGTCATGTGAAGAGTGGTATGGATACTGCATAGGACTACTGATTATAATGACTAAGAATTACCATGTTTCTTGAAACCCATTTGCTGATCAAACCAAGACAACTTTTTCCCATGATAGCCTTTTACTTTTTCTTAATTGCTTTGATTCCCCTAACATTTTTATATAAAGCAATGGGCTAGAATAACCTGGAGACACAGAGATTACCTGTTTAGTATTTTGTCAAAGTTTTCTAACTTTAGAGGCTCATGCTTATGAGAACCAGTACCTTTACAGAAGAGATTAAGGACCAGGTTGCTGTCAAGAGTGTAAAGGCTCAGGCTAATTTGTTAACCAATCAATGTGTGACCTTGGGCAGGCTTCAAGACTTCATTTTTTTTTTTTTCCTTATCCGAGTAATTATGGGACCCATCATAGAAAGGAGTTGTGAGAATTAAAAGAAACTGTTTTCAAAAGGTTAGTACAGTGCCTGGCCTGTTAAATGCTCAAGTGCAGAAAGCTAATAGATAAATAGACTCAACCAAGGAAAAGGGAGCAAATAGTACCATTTCAGCTGACATTTCATATACTCCATCAGAATCACAGGCCATGTGGGGCACCCGGTGCTTTCAAAGTATGGTACTTTTAAATATAAAGTTTTGGGGATAAATTGTTATGTACTTAAAAACATATTGGAAAAATAAATAGTGGCTTTTTGACCTATTCATTTTACTAAGTTGTCTTTGTGATTTTATTATCTTTTTAGTATTACTTGTGGTCACAGCTATAGACTAAAGAGAAAATAAAAGAAACTGAAATGTTTTGTTATGAGCAAACTCTACAATATTTCTTAAAAGACATTTGGCAGTGAATGTTTTGCATGTTCATCTTGGCTTTAGCTTATTTCTGGTCATAAATTTGATAGTCGGTGGCTCTCATATTTTAATTTACCTGGGGGTAGTATCCCTGTTTAAAAAAGCACCCCAGGCTGGCTCTGTCTCACTGCTCAAGGTCTTAACTCCTTAGGCAGATCCGTTGATAAACTAGATCTGGGTGCCACTGGACCGCAGTAGCCAAGTGTGGCTCTGGGAACATTTAATGGAACACACTGTGGAATTAAAAAAAAAAAAAATGACCAACTAGTAAGGCCACTTTGTTTACTTTGTATGATTCTTACAGTAAAGCCCTTTAAAGCAACCTTGAAAGCTATTTGTGCCTTCTCAGAATAACAATTGATTAGAGTGTAAAGTGGTTATATTTCCTTACTGTGTTTTTCTCAAGATAGTACTTTTTATAAAGTAAATATAAAGCTCGTTCCAAGCATGAACGTATTCTTACTTTAATGTTTCATTCTAGTGTTGGTATATTTCTGTGTCTTATGTTACCCAACTTAGCATGCGTTTCACGCAGTGGTCTGTAACTATGGGCCTCTGGAATAGCACCAGGCCCTGGGTGAGCACTGGGAGCATCTAAGGAAGCCCTGGTCTTGAGGGTTGTGGAAGAGTGAATCCTTCCTTAAAATTTCCACCCTTGCCACCTCCCATGTCTCACTGTAGTCCCAGCCCTACTTCAGAGAAGTAGGCTGCATAGAAATGATTTTGATTTTCATCTAGCGTAGTCTCATGCATGCTTGGATGTTTTGTAAAAAATTGATGACAAGATGAAAATAATGTAGTTGAATTCCAGTTATATGACCTGGGATTAAAAATAAGCTAACAGTTTGAAAAAGCAAACACCATTTGCCTTTATTTGTGCATGTTAAATAGCTGTCAGATTTGCAGAAAGCCCAGCGCCGCAGAATCTTGTCTACTACTGAAATATGCGTCTTACCTAGTGGCAGCTACCTGCAGCCCGCGCTGACAGCTTCGTTCACTTCTGCTTTGGAGGGACAGCCCTGTCAGCCCCCATTTTAAACACACAGTTCATTGAGGTAGTAAGCAGTGACTCTAGTTTACTATCCTGTTATTTAGAATTCTTTGAGGATTTGCCTTCGATGTGTGTGTTGTACCTTGTATGCGTGTGTTTGTGTGTGCGTGCACGTGTGCACATGCTACATCTGGAAATGCTCAAAACTTGTTTGCATTTTAAAGAGAACAGTGTGCAGTGAAAGTAGAGCTTTTTAAGAGGTGAGTTTCAATTTAATGATGGAGCATAATGTGAGGAAGCATAATATTGTGATTTTTTTTTGTGAATGTACCTAGTATAGGCATTAGCTGCCACAGCTGTTTATAAAGTAGTACCATGTTCAGAGAGATAGGCTCCACAGAACTTTCTGTGTAAATCCCCAGGATGTAGCTAAAGTACAACTTTTAGTTTATTCAGTGAGGACTACATTCTGTGAGTTTTAGTTTGACATGTTTGTCGTTTTCATGATGAATGTGTAGTAGAGTGTGAAAAGAGTCTTAGAATTTGTTAAAATTTGTCGATCATTGTCAGGTTAGGAGTTGTATTTCTTAAAATTAGAATTTATTTAAATGCATCTTCTCTTCTCTGAAATAAATTTTTATTTCTACATACAGTTGTGCCAAAGTAAGTTTTCCCAAGTAGAATTATTCCGTATTTAGGTCCACTGATAATGTTTAAAATAAAAATAAACTCCTAACAACCAAGGGTGGAGGGCTGTCTGGATTTGTTTCTAGCTTTCTTTTTCATGGCTTTTCAGAAGTGTATCATATTATAAATACATTCAAAATGTTTTGCTCTGAGGATATGTAGCATTCCTGCAAAGGTTAAATCAATAAAAATGATTTGGACACATTCCTCAGCCTGGCTGGAACAGGTAGCCCGTTGTTTGGGGTACCCCGAGCTCCTGGAGCCAATGATTATGGTGCAGCCAGGAGCCGACTGAACTTGCCTTCTATGTGTACAAGCATCAGCTTTAAAAACCAAGATTTTCTTGCCTTAAAAGCAGGTCCCTCCAGTTGACTCGGTTATGTAAGTGTAGTTAGAATTTTGGAGCCCCTCTGTCTCTTCAGGGGCTGAAGATACGCCGTAACCAAGAAGAGGTCTGGCAGGAAAAGCGCAATGGTCAAGCCTTTCCATGGGATGCAGAAATATGGTAGTTGTGTGACTGAAGAAATTTTCATCATTGTGATGATGAATTTAGGTGTTAGGCACTTCTTTTAGTCTTACCAGTTTAGAAGAAAATTCTGTACTCATTGGGTCATTCTGTTTAAATTAAAGCTTGCTTTTTAAGTAAACTGTTTTAAAAGTATATTTCTTTTGTTCAGTGTGGTTTCTCATTATTCTTAAGTAGTTACATGGTCTAGTTTGTATTTTATTGTTTACTTCAGATGCTTTGAGTATGAGTTTTCAGATTACATTGTTTTTATAGCTACTTTTAAAACAATATCTGTCAATTTATGATAATGAAAAAGGGCACTTTTTTCTTCAACATTTCCTTAAAGGAAGTAGCATTGATGGTATTAAGTATTTTTGTATTAAAAATTAATGATCATGTATCAGTATAAAAGTAAATAAATAGAAAACTTAAATTGTATGTTTTAGTTAAGTTTCATTATGGAAAATCTCTTCCTATCTTTTTTTTTACATGTAACATATTTACTTTGTAAATAAACACTTGGGACAAAATCTTGTCTTATGTTGTTTATGGGAATACGCAACTTAATTCCATAGCCAAGAAAGTGGATTGGATTCATCTCAATAATAATTTTATCACATCTATGAGAGATTTAACCATTTCATAAGTAATTTAGCAATTTAATACAAATATTTTGCTTTACTTAAAAATTACTTAAATTTGATAGATAAGAATGTTTTGATAGATAAAAATACGTATGGAAATAGGACTTGTAGTTAGTGGTTGCTTTAAGCTTTCTGGGTACTTGTAATTGGTAATGAAAATGCGTCGCCGTGTGCCTTTTCCTCTGAGCGCTGGAGAACTTCGCTCTTCCCTAATGTGCTCTCCAACACATAGGGGCTTGTCTGCCGAGTCAAGAGTAAAGTTCACTGAGGAGATTTCTCGTTCAGATCTACTTTAAGTAAAGTTTTTAAAGTAAGGTGGAGATGAGGAGTAAAAGTGTTTAAAAATAATTTTTCTTTCTGAATTACAGAGACAGACAGAGATATAGGGTATGTGTTCGCATTATATGTATTTAATTTCCACCAAGTGTGAGATAGTAGAGAATGTTGTTTAAATCCTGGAGGTCATGAGAGTATGAGGAAGTAGTTTCCTATGTGGATTAATCATCATAGGTTTGATTACACTGAATTTCCTATTTATATTGCTTTACCAGTGCACTGCAATACAGTTTTTTTAAGTAATATCTCCTTAATTGATTGTCTCTTTAAACATTGTGTGTGTGTAATTTAGTTTTTGTAAGAGCATTAGCAGAATTTTAATGCTTTTCTTTCAAAAGCTGAATCACAGAAAAGGTTTACAAATTTTGTGACAGTAAACCCTTAATTTTACTAATTTAGCTTCTGTAACCAGTTGCCTGCTGTTTATGGCACAACTGTTTAGTGGGAGTTTTCTCTTAGATTTCTCATAATGCCTGTGAGTGTTTAAGGCCTTGCCAGGAACGCTCACATATATTTTATTTTCTCTCTCTTTTGTCCTGTGCCTGGGAAAGAACCCAGGACTTTGAGCATATGGCAAGAGCTCCAGCCCTAGACCTGTCATTCATTTATAGTTTGATACAAAGTTCATAGAAAACTGATTTATATAATGCAGTGTCAGGCTAAAGAATATTTCTTTCTGTGCTATATACCATTGTTCTATATCATTCTAGCATGGGAGAAGTCTAGAATTGTTCCAACCCCGCCCAAAAGAAAGCCCCAAACAAAATCAACTCAACCTTTTGAAAACTGTACTTGTAAGGAAATTACTACTACTTAAGAGATCTATACATTTTCCCCTTTTGATAGTTTTCTAGGGTTTTGTTACAGTGATAGAGCAGAGGATTGAAACACCATGTGCTGTGCATTATTGTATGTTATAAAAGGGTGAATGTCATAACCTGTGTTCTACTTCAGAGTACATCCGGCTGCCTAGATTAATTGAAATAATTCTAGATATGTGGTGAAAATAATGAATATTATTAAATATTTGTTGAAAATATCTCTTCACTTAAAGAATATTTTGGGAATTTTGGGAATTCAGTCCTAAGGTCAGTACAGAAATTTGAAAAGAAAATTGCAGTTATTATTGAAAAACAGAAGAAATTAAAAATTTGGCATTTTAATTACTCACTGAGGTTACATTGGCTGTAAGTAACTGTATAGAAGATAGATGTTTTTGTGCCAAGCTATGATAGCTGTAAGCCAGGATCTCTTTGCAGACTACCAGGTTCACATTTGCTGGTGTAAACTGGAATGACTTGTTTTACTGATGTCAGTGACTGTTTGGATTTGTAAGTGGAAAATAATGTCTTTAGATTTTATAAGCATGATATTGTTTTAATAGCATGTTTTTTCATAGATACCTAATATTTTTTTTAATTTTACAGATTGATATTTTCTGCAGTGTATGAAGTATTGACAGTGTAGAAAATAATTTTTTTCCAGAAGATACAAACAGTTCCTTAATTATATTTTACAGTTGTTTTTCTTGGTTTATAGTCATTAGTACAAATTTCAAAGTTACTAGTGTATCTACATATATGTAGACTATGGATAAAAATTTTAAATCAGATTGATAGTCAAAAGGAATTCAAGTTGCATATATGTGGAGGTATTTTGTTTCAGTATAAAAATATGTCCATGTCCCTATAAAGGTTGTGGAGCACCACAGCATCATTCTTGTCATTTTTACAAAGAAAGGTTGTGTATACATATGTTTTTAAAACTTTATTGGTAATTGTTATTTGGGTTTGGCCAGCATTTTTCCTTTATTTATTTTTTGCTTTTTTTGAACCACAAAATAAATTTAGTTGTGAGATAGCTGACCATAAGAAATACATAAATAATGGTTTGGCATGCTCAAGTCTCATGTAATTTTAAGGGGACCTATAAATGTGTATGTAAGTTTTGGGAGTTTTAACTTAATCTTTTATGTAAATATGTTTATAGTTGGTGGTATAATGATCCAACATACATTCTTTGTGTACAAAGGTTAATGTTACTGAAAAAGAAGCATGATAAAATTAATTTGACTTTGCAGTCAAAATTAATTGTAGTACATAGAATCTTTAGATCTCCCTTATTAAGAATGTCACTGGTTTTATGTTACTCTGATGTATAATTTCTGAAGAGAAATGGCAGTAGGATTAGTAGCAATCAGTCTCTAAAGTAGTTTTCAAAAATTATATTAAATTCATTTTGACAAGAATTAACTTGGTAAATTTTTTAACATCTGTGTAATAATTTTTAACACTCTTAAATATTACATAAAATTGTTTATGTCTGTATGTCAATAAGCTCTTTTTCTTCTAAACAATTAAACTAGGTAAGTTAACACTTATTGTTTATTTGGAGCAGGAATTCTCACCGTTTGTATGTTTTTCCTTGAATATATTGGATTTAAAAATTGTTGTCATTTTAAATTTGTATTGCATGGCTGAGGCTTGAACTGTGGATCTGTGCACATGGGGCAGATACCCCATTACTGAGCTTCACTCCTAACCTCTATATGTTGTTTTTGAGTATTAATAACAGTTTGGAATATATCTATAGGAAGAGAATGCACAACACATTTAACACATTTTTCCTGTTTGTAAACATATTAAGTACTTCCATAGCAGCTGGCTTTTAAAGGAGTCTGAGTTCTATAGTTGATCGTATTTGAGGACAGTACAGTAAGTACTACAGTCTCTTTCTTAGTGGAAGAAAACATGCTTATGAAAGAATGGGCTTTAGAATTAACTCCTGTTTAATAATAGCAAGAGCTTGAAATGTTTTATAGGGTGTTTCTTACATCCATTCAACAGTGTTGCAAACCTTGAATCCCATGACCTTAATAGTACTATATGGGGAGGAAATTCCTAAGAATTCTGTGTAAGCAGTATAATAAGGGAACATTTTATCTAGGTTGGCATAGAAGTCTTAAAAAGTTATAAGGTCTGTTTTATTTGTGTTTCCTGTTGGATGGACAAAAGTTTGTGGTTAACTGTTGTTAAAATTGTATGGAAACTCCCTTTGAATAAGGTATAACATTTCCTCATTTTATATGAATGGTAACACATTAGTCAGAATACATATCCAGTGAATATTATTGTTCTTTTGAAATGACAAGAGGTTATGGTAAGGTGTATAAAACTTGATAAAGAGCCATTTTAAATCATTAAACATTTTATACAGTTGAGACTATCAAAATATTTTACTGATATTTATTTAGAAAATATTAAGTATTGGAGCTTACTGTTATCTTTAATACAGGGGCTTAATGCCAGTTTTGTTTTTGGTTTTTTAAAATCTTGAGTTGGAGTTAAATAGCTTTGCTTCATTGGTATAGAAGAGAAAAATATAATTCATTAAGCTAACCTGTTAGGAAGTGTCTGCCTAAACTAGCATTGGGTTGGCCAGTGTCCATTTAATGACAGGTCTGGCTGACTGTGAAAAATAGTCCTGCATTGTCACAATTATGGTTTTAACTTCTGCCGTACGATTTCTTTCACCTTGGATTGATGGCGTGTGTTTGGCCACATCTGTAATATTTTTGGAAAGACACGGCAGAGGTTTACTGTTTCGGTGAAGCGTTTATATAAACACGTCTCTAAGGCTTGGTTGATAGCATTTGCAGTCTCAGTGCTGATGATGAGCGCACACAGCTTTCCTGCTGCCCTAGGCTTGTCATCCACGAGTATGCCGGCACAAGTCTGAAGCAGCATGGGATTTGGTGTGTATATGGTGTGGAAATTACTTTGAGATGTCCCCTTGTTCTGCCGTTAGTTTCCAAGTGTGTGGGGGGGCTTCATTAATCATCGGAAATGCAGAAATAAAGAATCCAGTCCCATTGGAGTTTTGATATGAATACTTACCTTTTCGTTTTTAATATATATACAGTTGAGGTATTTGGGTAACCCCTAACCTTTTGCTTTAACAAGGAAGCACAGTATAAAAATATTACCACAGTTTTCATGCAAGCAGCTCTTGAGAGGTGGGGAGAAAGCCCTCAAGATGAATATTTTTGAAAAAAAAAAAGTTGTGATACAGAATGTCTTAACTCAGCCCAGTATAGTACTTGAGGACCACCAGTGTGTAAAATTGAAAGCACATGAGTTCTGAAGCACTAGAGAGGGCTTGTAATTGATTAGCGCTGCTTGGAAGTATTGAAGTACAGTGAGATTTGATTTGTGAATGGTTCTATTCAATAAAGATTAATTCTGCGTTTTTGATAACATCTTAGTCCCCTCCATGAGTCAGCCCCCACCCCTCAGTCTTCTCCTAATAAGCTGGAACATTTCTACCTTACGGAATTCGACTTAGCACAACTGAGTAAAACAAGTCTGACCCTCAGTGATTATTAGCTTGAAGGGTGTAATTGAATAAATTAATTATTTTTGTTTTACTAAAGGAATTAAAATATGCTATAATGTGATTGTGTGTATTTTATTCCCTTCTCATGACTTAGAAGCTATCAAGAAGCTCATTGAGACTTAGCGGATCTTTTTCTGTAATTTCATTTACATTTCAAAACATCTTTATGACTTAAAAGTGAAATCTGTATTAATCTTGTAAAGTGGCATCATTTATTAGCATGGGAGGTAGTCTCTTTGGGCATTGCTTGGCAGTTTTAGTTTGAAATAAATTCCAGAGTAGCATTCAATGTTTGTTCTTTTTAATTCTTCTCTCAGGATTATCAAACTTATTCTATTATTTGGGAAACAAGTTGCAAAATGTGTTCACTAGGGAATCATGAAAGTACAAAATGATTATTGTTGATGGATACCACAACTATTGTTTTGGAAATGACTGTTTACACATCATGGTTTATCAGAGACTTTGGTCTGTTATAAGGGTACTGTGTGGAAATGGAACCAGTCAGCTTATGTGATTTCACAAATGCGTCCGTAATAGTGAGATACTTGAGTCAATCTTCTGTTTCAACAGGATTTATTCATATTAAGTAATGATTTTGAATAGCCCAGATTGAAAATCTTGATTAAAGTATGCAGGGATCAAGGACCCTGGGACTCTTTCCTCGTCCCTCAGATTGTTCCCTTGCACCCCTCCCTCTCTCCCTTCCCTCACAGTGGTTGAGGTAAGATACTCAATAAGTGTATGCTTTAGGCCTTACCTAAACTAACTTTAACCATCTTACAAAATTGGCACATGTACTTAGGACATTGCGTTAGGTGGTTATGCTGAGCACTGTAAGAATTTAACCCTGAAGGGAGGTTTTAGCCTTCACACACATTATGGAATGGGGAAACATGCGACGTGATGATAACCTGGAACGGTTGTCCACTCCTCACCTGTAATTAGTCTGCTGTAGCAGGTTCACAGTAAGTTCTCTAGCCTGTCCTAAGGTACTGTGTGAAGGAGGAGGAAGCAGGGAAGATGAGAGTCACTTTCCGGAAGAGAAAGACTGGTTATAGTGTGAAAAAGTAGTGCATGCTATAGAAGATGACCTTGATTTGTCTTTAAACTTGGTCAGGTCTTGAAATTTTAAAACAGAAGTAGTCATGAAGAATGTCACAGAACTTTAAGACTCACTCTCACTGCTGTAGGAGAGAACAAGGATGTTTCAATATGTTCTTTGTGACAGTTCTGCCTCCAGTGCTGAAATGTCCCTTAACTACTTGATGTGGCCGCACCACGTAATCCCTTCTTGGAACAATAGCCTTAACATGGGTCTTTCTTGCCTCTCAGGTACCAATAATAAATCTTCTGCTGTGTGAACTGTATGTATAATATGGGAGTATCCTGGGGTATAATGAGATCTAGTTGTAGTTATTTTCTGCTTCCTAAAGGGAGAGATTTCTTTAAATTTTTATTTTATTTAGGCAGAGATTTTTAAAGTAGTGCTTAATGCCCACTATTAAAATTATAAAATCATCTATGATTATTACATTGCATACATTGTAACTGAGGTGGCCTACTTTTGGCTACTGTGGGAGTCATTACAACAATTTTACATATTTTAAAAATAAAAACATAAAGTAAATTTCTTTATCCTTTAAGAGAACCCCCCTTCCCCCTTTTTAGTTTTAATTATGTTTTTTTTTTTTTTAACTGAAGTTAAGGTGAACCCTCTCCTAGGAGCCAGTTAAGATGTGTGAAGGAGGAGGAGTAATGGGAACTCCAATCGCTAGTTTGAAAATTCTGCAGCTACGTTAATATAGGTACACACAGGCAAAGGATTTAAAGGCTAAAAAGACAGTCTCTAAAATCTGCCGTGAAGCTGGGACATGTTGGATATCATAGAGAGAATCATGTAAGTGGACATTTTACTACAATCCCATGAGAGTTGATGAGGATTGAAGCCCTTTACATATCTGTATCAGCATTCACTGAAAATTCAGTATTAAGAGACTGCATTATGTTTGTTTTGTTTTAAAAGTCGAGCATGATTTTGTCGGCATGGCTCTTTTAAATCCTTCAGGGTATCCTTGTGAAGTTTATTTTTCATGAGACTAAAAACGGTATTCATTTTTGGTAAGTCTAAGAATGTGCTCAAAAGAATCTTAAAGGTTTCAATGTTTGCTGTGTGTTTATAACAAGTTCTATGTGGGAGCAATAGTGTGTAGATAGAAAATTAAATTTAAAATTATCTGAAAAGTATAGTTTCATGTATATTCAATGTCCTGAGCAACTAGAGATCTTTTCAGAACAGCTCTGGTGTTCTGAGAATGCTTCTAGTCTAGTTGAATGTCTGCTTCAGTCACAGAAAATTGTTTAGAAACAAGCTTACAGAGATATTTGAAGACAGCTTCAGACGGTAAAGAGAATCTTTTCAGTGGAGCTGCTTAAAATGTTAACTTTCCTCCAGGTTTTCTCCCGTGTCACACACGCTAGACCATAATGTTTCGATAATTCTGTGGTCTGCTATTTTGTAAAATTGCTTCCTTTTGGAAATTTGTTTCAATATTGGGAGCTGCCGAGTCAATAACTTAACAATACTTTGATTAATTCAGCATCCACTTTTATTTTAGTGAGGTTCATGAGGATATTAAGCTTTACTGTTTTTTACCATCCTTAATTCTTTTACACTGGAAAACATTTTGATTAACATGAGCTCATTTAGTTTTGTCAATTTTCAGCCGTTACCCTGAGAGTGATTACACATGCCAAGTGCAAATATTTACAGCAATTTCATTCTTCAGTTTCTAGTGCGACAAAATAGCATCATCATGATCTTTAACATGCTGTAACCTAGGAAAGCTCGCAGCCCATCTAAGACTTGTACCTTTATGCTCAACAGGTTCATAGCAAATATGATTAAAAATATGGTAACACTTACCCCAAAAGAAGTTTTGCTGACATGGTGTCACTGTGCTGAAGAGGCTGTTTGATGCCATAGTCCCTCCTTTTTTTTCCAGATAGAACTTGTGCCCTCTGTTGTAAATACTGCTTGCAGCCTTAAACTGAAAATACAAACCATACCCAGTCCTTGTTTTAGTTGTACAGTATGCCTGGAGTACATAGACTTTATATTTATTTTTTTCTGTCAAGAAATTATGTAGCTGGTAACATGTGAAAAGCAAGAAACAAAACAAAAAAGAATGAGCAAATATTTGAAGGACCTACTATTACTGCATGGACTGTGGTTAGGGCACTCACTGACTCGGTTGGTCTCGGTGGCTGGTAGTGACCTGCGGAGATTAACCATTTAAAAACCAGAGCCTTCTTGCTGTCCTCCTGGAGAAAGTTTGCACCGCACTTGTGGTTCTGTGGTTGTTTGTGAGGCGAATGAAGCATTCACACAATCCAAAAAAGCAAAAGCTTTAAAACTCCTATTTTTTGCAAGCACTATTACTGGAGAGACAGAATCATGTGGTTTGTGACCTCACAGTACTCAAAGGAAAGTGGGACTGCCTACCACTGTGGCTTTCCCCCCTTGCTCCCTCTCTCCCCCTCTCCCTCTTTCTCAATCTTTTTCCTTCTCCCCTCCCCTCCCTTCTTTCTCTTCTCTCTTCCTCTCCCTTCCCTTCTGTCTCTTTGCTTATGGGTTCTCTTTCTTCCCTCCCAACTCTCTTCCACCCCCCTCTCTCTGACAAAAGGCTTGTGGTAAGGCCTTCCTGGCATCCAGAAGGATATAGCTTTTTAATTTTTGTGACTCATGAGGATTTGGATAGAATACAAATGCTGAAGGAGCCCACACTCCTGTAAGGTTAAGCATTTGGAGAGCAGAACTCTGCAGCTAAGGGTTTTCCTTTCTCCCACCTCTCTACTCCCCCCTTTCCTCCTCTGCTTTTTCTTCTCTTTTCTCTACCCCCTCCTCCTTTTCCTTCATTATTATGTCTATGGAAAAGTGAGCAAAATTGGCTCAAGCGAGTGTGTGACGTTCTGAACAACAGTGCTGATTTGCAGTAATTCCCATCTTGGGATTGTATCACATGCAGGGCTGCTTCAGATTTACCAGGGTGGCGCATTCCTTCTGTTTTGCTTGTCTTCCTAAACTTGTGAATCTGTAACTCATTGTAAAGAAGTTTACCTTTCCGAAGATCTGCTTGCAGACTCCTTGCCTGGATTGACGGGAACTAGCTGTCACAAAAGTGTTGGACTGGGGATTCCTTTACAAATATTAAATCCTAGCTATGCAGTTGATTTTTTTAATTAGGTGGTGGCTCTTACAATAAAGATTAAATGTAATTATTGTTTATATTATTTTTACATTGTCTCATGACTACTTTGAAGACTGTAAGAAACCAATGTCAAGCATTGTGAGATAGTTTGTTGGTTTGTTAGTCTTTATATGATCGGATTTTATCTTTCAAAGAAATGCTTGTATAATTCTTTAGTCGGCTTGGGCAGTTACTTTAATAGGACTTTGAATTGCATATCTGCATATATAATGAAATATTCAGTAACTTTCATAGCTCAGTATTGCATTTTATGAGCTCATCAGAATAGAGTGGGTTAACAGAAACTGTATTTTTTTTTGTTTATAATGGAAGCTTTGAAATAAATTACAAAATGCTGTGTGTAGTAAGGAATAATGCACACAGACAGAGAATGTTAGTCGTCTCGATTTGCTAATTCTGATTCAGAAGAAAATTGAAACCATCTTTGGGAAACTATCTCTTCTTTTGCCCTTTTGGACATGTATGTATAGAGCTCATTTTCTTATTAGGATGATTATATATCATAGGCAGTGAATTTCACATTTATGAATAGAGCTTCCTGTTTTCATCAGTTGGGAGCAATGGAGGATTTTTCAACAAACATTATAAAGGCGAGCAGACCAATTTTCTAGGCATTTTTTGCCATTTATCCACGCCACTCTGAATTTGCATGTTAGATTTCTTTCTAGTGTGATGGTAACCAGGAGTGGCATGAAATAGATGACTGAGATGGTGGGTGGGAACACGGAAGTACCAAAAATTATTTGGATTGCACAATGTTGTGTAAGAGGGGGCGACTCGGGGATAGAAGTAAGGATTCGTGTATCTCCCAAGGTAGCGCATTATCTGTCTTTGGTTCATGTTAGTTAAAGTTATCTATGAAATTATGACCATAAGATTCTTTAAATTTTGTGTTTCTCCATACATTGGAAAGACATGGAAATGATTTTAACCCCTTATTTTTCAAGTGTCTAGATCCTTTTTTCAGAATAAAGTGTTAATGACAAAACCACAGAAATACATACTGTTGTTTGAATTTTGAAGCTAGACTCATACTTTACTGTAAAACAGATCTTACATTAAAATTTTCATTTGGAGTCATCATGCAGAGGAGAAAAAGTTACTCTATTATACTCTTTCATAAATAAAGTGTGCCAGTGTGATCTTCATCTCTGTTATTCAAAGTAAGTAAAAGGAGGGTTTTGTCCATATAATGTGTGGAGTTTCTGAACCTAGTTCCATATGTACATGTAATAGCAGCACTTGGCAGTTGTTGCTCTAGGATGGTAAGCAAATGCTTTTCTTTTAGAGTACCCCGGTCTTTTAAGTCCTATTTTTTCATGAAATATTTTTCCCTTAAAATTTTTTTAAAGATATATATACTCTGGTCATTCAAATTGACCCAGAATGAATTTGAATAGTTTTTACCAGCATCTCATTTGTTTTCTAGTTACACGGTCTCTTTTTGCAGGTAACCTTACTGCCTGGGTCTGTGAGTTATGGTCTTCACTCTCATCACACAAGAGTTTAGTAGACACCACTGAATGTGGCCTTTCTGGAGTGTGTGAGGCCCATCAAATCCTGGCAGGGAGAAAACACTGAAGTTACACTTGTGGTTTAAATTTGTGCATTCATTGTCCACGTGTCCCCCTCCCAATTCAAATTAGACTCTCTCAGGAGCAACCAGGACATTGCTGTAGAAACTTAAAAACAGCACTGGGCGGTAACACCTTTGATACTGACTACATTTCATTAGAAATGGCTGCTAGTGATGGAGAGAGGAAGCCTGCTTTAGTAAAGCCATGGTAGAGAGAGCTCTTGTTTTTAGAGACTTTTACCATGCTTGTATTCAGAAATGGAAACCACAGACTCTTTTTCTCTTTTTAAAGACCTTTAAAATTTAATCCTTTTGGGGGATATGCTAGCAGTTGCTGTGGAGTAAGCAACAAGGTCTACCCTATAAATTCTGTATTTTAATGCTACAGCAATGAAATACAACTTTAAATTAGAAATCAGCCTTTAAAAAATCATGAAATTAGTGTCTTGATTTCCCATTACTTTATGATTTAATAATGTTTTCAAAATTGCCAGCATTTGAATATAACAGTAATGTTTTAAATACTATATATTTCTTTGATGTTATCATTTGAATAAATTTTTATTTACTCAACTACATTTTAATACAGTAGCATTACTTCACCAATACTGTGCCAATATCTGTGTTTTTTAAAAAAGATTATTTTAGATTTATATTTGTAGCTTTCCTATTCTTTTAATTGAAAACCGTAAGAAAATGACTAACAAACTCTAGATGTCCACTCTGGTTTAAAATATTCTGCTTATGAGACTTGGGCTAAGAACTTCTTAATTTATTTTAACTTGATATTTGCTAATTTATGTTTTCTTTTGTGGGAGCAGCTTTTCTTTTTTCAGGTTTTATATATAGCTCTTAAGCTTATCTAACATTTATCAGACTTTTATTAAAGCCTTGAAATTGTTCTGGGTTGTTAAAACATAGTTTTATATTTTATATTGTGATTATGATATGTTAATTTTTACATCTTTATATACAAATACAGGAATGCATATCTGGTTGTGATTACAGAATGTTATTTTGAGCTTGATTATGAATTTTTAATTAGATAATATTAAAAACCAGTACCACAGTTTTCATGTGTACTGATTTCATGTGTGTGCTTCTGGCAGCTGTCTATCTAAGTGTGCTGTAATGTGCAGATTATATTTGTATGCCCAAAAAGAACCTTCTAAGTTATTGTTCACATCTTACCTCTTCCCTTCTTTCCCTCCCTCCCTTCCTATTGTCCCTCCTCCTTCATTTCTGGCCCTCTCTTCTTCCTTTACTCCAGCTCTGGGATTTTTTGTTTGTTTTTTCATGCTTTGACATTTCTATATATTCAGAACTTTCTTAAAATTCTACTAAGGAGTACTGACATTAACACTCACTAACCTGATAGGTCGAAATGCCACCCTCTTTGTACACTGCTGCGTCTTCACGTATTGTGCCTCGGGTGTCAGAGAGCACTGGCATTTGTTTCTAGGAATGTTTATTTCTTTTAATCTGTCCCCTGAGTCTTTCCTTTATGCTGACTTACTGAAGCATATTGTTTTGCACGACATTAGCACTCTGATTGTGAGGCTCACTTTTTGGGGGTTACTTTCTGAAGTGTGGTGATCTATGCTTTTGTAATGTACCTGTAAGAAGTACTTTATGTTTCTTATTAAAGTAATTCATCTTGGAATGTGTCATTTTTGTAAGTTTTTTTTTTTTTTTAAGTGACAACTTGCACAAAATGTGGGAAACATGCTCATATGACAGCTGAGGATGTGGCCAGACTAAAGCAGGAAACGACTACCCACAATGCAATGTTACATACACTACCACTTAATAAAATTTATATCAAACATGCTTCTGACCAAACCAAAGAAAAATAATATCCTAGCTATGCTAGTTAGTGTATCTAGGGAAAAGCGAAACTAACTTTTGTGCTTACCCAGTAAGGGAAAGTGTGGGGGAGCCTAGTACATTGGAACCTTGCTTGTCACTTTGTCCTTGTGGTTTAGGGCTTCAGGTGACATTCTAAAGTGAGAACTTAATTGGTGTCATTTGTCTTTGAAGAAAGCCCCATAGTCCACCACGTTCTTGTTTACTTGAGTTATTTCAGGACTGAAAAGAATTAGAGGGTCTTGTCAACTATAAAGAAAAAAAAAAGGTACAATTTTAGATACTGGTTGGCTTATCTACACTTTTCATAGAGCCATGTACACTTTTTTTCCCGTTTGTTTTATCTTTTGTTGCTAGGTAGGGGGTGAGGATTGAATAAGGCCCACTGAGGCATACTTCATTTCTGAGCAATTGTTTTTCTCTTGTTGTTCATTGGCCCACACCTTCCCCTTCAGTCCATGGACTTGAGGAAGTCAGGGTAAAGCAAAACTGAATTGCTACATGATGTGGTTAAAAGGTATTAATGCATCTTATAAAAAAACAGATCAGCTTATAATATATTTAATGTTTCCCTTTATAAGTCTTCAGCTGTTGAGCTCACAGCTGTCAAATTTAAGTAATTGTGATGAATTTAATCCCTTCATAATGTAGATATATTAAGGTTTTACAAAGGAGTTTGGCTAACACTTAAGAGGGGGCACATAGAGTTTTTAAATTGGCAAATAACGTAAAGAGATTTTCTTAGACGAATACAAAAGGCTGTCAGTATCACTTATGAATGGCCCCTCTGCATATTCCAGGAGGTATGAATTGCCTGTGTTTTGTTTTGGAACTGAAGCATGCAGTATTGTCATCTCAGCATTTAGATGTGGATGTCATTGTCTCTATCTCTATTAAGGATGATTGCTTAATTGTTTGGAGTTGTCCCCTCTTTAGAAGATGCTTATCAATAACAGCTGCCGCAGTGTGGCGTTTCTCCATGGACTCATGGTGGTCTTTGGAAGAAAGTTCCTCAAGTTTGACAGGTGAGACAGAGGCTATCCAGTGCCACTGCTTTTGGATGAATCTGACTGTGGTTGGAGAAAGTGCATCTTGCCAAAATATATGGGTGAGACCACACACAGCCTTTAGAATAGTTATTGTAGGGTTATTTTAGTAGTACATGTCTTGACAGTTCTTTTATTTGCATGCCAGTTTCATTGCTGTGTATAGATTTTTCATTGGGTTCAGAAAAGGCTATTGTGGATTGAGGTCTCTGTTAAGCTTTATGTATAATTTATGGTGAGTTCAGGCATAATTAACAATAAAGAAAGAATATTGAAAATGAAGCACTGGAATATGGATCTTTTTGTTTTTACAAATTTGACGGTATTCCCACCGGAAATCTCAGTTTCTCATACGTTTTAGCAGTTAAAAATCACTGTGTTTGAACTTGAAGATAAAAAAATTAAAAACATAAAAATATTTGTATTCTCTGATTATATTAATATTGGTAAAATTACTATTTCTCAAACTAATTTAAAAACTACTATTATTTATAAACAGTGTTCATAAGTTTTACATTTTAGTAAAAGCTTGAAAGCATTGAAATAAATTGCTGAAGAAGTCCGTTTTTACGTATGTAGGCATAATTTGCAGGCTACCAGTCTTTTATGAGATGATTAAAGCTTTGTTCAAAATTAAAAATAATTAAAAGTATGAGCTTTTTTAAAAGAAGTATTTGTAGCTTCAAAAACTGACAGTTTTACTGAACAGTAGCGAACTCTATACTTTCACAAAAATGTTTCTTTTACTAAAAATGATATATTTTGACATGTGTTCATAATTACTATTTGCAATAACTTTATTAAAACAATTCACAAGACTTTTCACTTGATTAGTGAGTATGCTTAAGAATATATTTGTAATAATTCCAACCTTCTAAGAGAAGGTAGTTTCCTGCTTCTGCAGAGGCACTTGACTCCTCTCCCACTGTGACTGATGTTCTTCCTGGACAGGATGGCTGAGCTGACGGTGTCTGTGGCTTCTCAGTGAAAAAGTTCATGGAGAGATGAGAACATACTATATACAAACAGATTGTTTAAAACTGAACTGGTGTTGATTTCTCAGAAGTTAACCATATCTGTGAACCTATATTGATTGCTATGTCAAAACAAACAAACAAACAAACAAACAAAAAACCTGTACAAGCTATTTTTAGACAACTTGAGGAAACTTGGATATATAGATTCTGGGTATCAGTGAGTGATACTAAGGAATGTCAAGTTGAATTGTGACAATACTATTGTTTTACATAGAAAAGTTCTTATTCTTAGAAGAAGTTCATGATGAATTACTGTTGCTAGTCAGTAGCATACTTGAACACATACATACATACATAAAATATATCAGTGTCGGCTGTTGAAGCTATGCAAAGGGATAGACTGGCATGTATTTGTTTTTCTACTTAAACAGTGAATTTTGAAACATAAAACATTTTGTGTTTAAGTGACTTAGGAATTAGTTTTAAAATTGAAATAGTTGGAAAATTCATTTGTGTGGTATATAAAGAATAAATTGGGTGGGTGGTGGTGGCACACATTTTTAATCCCAGAACTTGGGAGGCAAAAGTAGGGGATCTCTGAGCTCACGGCCAGCCTGGTCTACAGAGAGAGTTCCAGGACAGCCAGGTCTACACAGAGAAACCGTGCCTCAAAAAACAAAACAAAAAAAATTAAAAACATAGGAATAGATTGTTCTATACTTACTAATTTAAATATTTCACTTTTTGGTTTTAACTTTTGTCCTTAAATCTTACTCATGGTAAACTCTTTCCTTAAATTTTATTATGGGAAAACATACATAGAAGGCAAAAACTTGAAGTTTGTACTGATGCAACCCATGGCTGGACTCCTGTAGAGGAACACAACAGACCTTTGTTGTTGGTGTGTCATTTTCATTTAAGTTGGGTACTTCTAGAATGTATAAAAATAACTTTAAAAGTTCATTCACTCTGGGTATGATGGTGTGCATTTGTACACCAGGGAGGCCAAGGCAGGGGCATCAGAGAGGTGAAGGCACTGTGTAGGCAGACCTTGTTTCAAACAGTGGAGCCGAACCGATGGCTCAGCTGTTAAGAGCACTTGCTGCTTTTGCAGAGGACCTGGGTTTGGTTCTTAGCACTCACATCCAGGCTTACAACTATCTGTAACTCTTAGTTCCAGGGATCCAACACCCTCTTCTGGCCTCTGTGGATACAAGGCATTCATGATAGTACACAGACATACATGCAGACAAAACATCCATATATGTAAAATAAAATAAAGTTAGAATGAAACGAAATAGCTTATTCACATCAACTAATTACTGTTAACTTGTATCATTACTTCTATTATTATTCATTTCTAGGAAGGATTCTAGGGAGCAGAAGCCTACATCTCCCACTCTTCGGTATTGACTCTAGAAATCTGTGTCATACTAGTTGATATTCTACCAAGGGCTGACATACCTTTTCTATAGAGAGGCAGATAATAAATATTTTGGTCTTAGGGGCTGTAGACTTACTGTCAGCAACTCAGCTCTGGTTGCAGTCTCAAAGCTGGCAGCCAGTAAATGAATAGATGTTTCGGCATTCTACTAAAGCTTTTCTTATGAACCAGGCTCTGGCTACTGCACCTGTACTGTCATTCCTAGAGACCTGTGTGGTCCAGTGGTTACCAACTACAGAAGGATGACTTGTCATAGTGATCAAGTTTCTTATTCTTGGACTTTTCCCACCATCTCTTATTAAGAGTTTATTGCCACAGGAAGCATTATGTCTGTGGTGCTTAATAACCACCTGTTGAATTGATCCAGCCAATTACCTTGTAGTACAATTTCTCTTTTATCATATAATTTTTATGTTGTATATATTTATGAAGTACCTTAGAAAACATTTAGATAGGAAGTTGGAATACAAATAAATCAACTTGACTAGAGACATCAATACATTATTCATTCTAGAAGCATTCTGAAAGTATTGATGTTTTCTTTAGTTGTTCATCATCATTAGTAAATAGATTCAAGATGGAAAATTCTGTGCTCTTTACCCACAGAAGTATTTTTTCTTTGAGAATTCACTTGGTTTAATGCCCAAGAAAAGAATTTGATTGTAATGTTATCAATAATTATTAGTTATTTTCCCAATATTATTTGTCTGTATGGTGTGTGTGTGTGTGTGTGTGTGTGTATACTGTGCTTACTGTGTGCGTGTTTGGAGGCTAGAGACTAAAGTTGGACATCTTATTTTTAAGACAGGGTCTCTCATTGAACCCCAACTCACTTCAGCTTGGTTGGCTGGCTGGTGAGCCTCCAGGATTGGCTTGTCCTCATCAGTGTGGTTTGATAGGCTTCATTATTTATTTGGTGATGCTTGTTACTAAGAAAGAAAAGAAACCATCTCTTGGACTGGCAAGAGGGATCAGTAGGTAAAGGGGCTTGCTGGGATTCCCATTGTTGGAAGGAGAGAACTGATTCTTAGACATTGTTCTCTGACCTGCACATGTATGCCTTGGTATACACATGTGAGTAAATAAATGTAATAAAATATTTTAAAAACAATCATTTATGTAGTTTTATGGCTTAAGAGCCAGGGAACTGTTTTGATGGAATATCAGCTTTGGAGTATTAAATGAGGTATCTATCACGTGTGTGTACCATACGTGTGTATAAAGAGGGTGGCTTTCAGTAACAGCTCATTATTTTATATGAATGTTATGCATTTTAGTTTATGCTTATTTTAAGCAGTTGTAATCATTAGGCACAATAGCTAAACATGAAATCGTTGAAAAATTACTTTTTTGCTAATATAACTTTGATATGGAAACAAAAGTTGCCCTCTTACCTTTCTTGTTATAAACTGGTTATTGCCTGTTTGCTTTCACATGTAGCAAAACTCAACATTATTTCCCATCTATCCCTAATCCCATTATTTAAAGTTTTAAAGATATATTTTGAGTTTTAAGTGTTTGTGTGTTTGTAAGAGATGGGTAAGGATAAGAATATGCACATAAGAGTGTAGATGCCCATTGAGTTCAGAGAACAGAGTGGAACTAGGTCTCTAGGGTTCTGAGCTGCCTCACATGGGTACTGGGAACTGATCTCAGGTCCTTTCTGCAAGGGCAGTCTGCATTCTTAATGGCTCAACCACTTCTCAGACACACAAATAAGTCATTGATGACACACAAATAAGTCATTGGGAGTAGTGATTAGAACTGCTTGTCTGTTAGGAAACCACAGAGGAATGTCCAGAAACTCCAGCAGCAGCATCCATGGGTCTTTGCATGGAAGGTCACATTGCTCAGTCACAGTGCATTTTAAAAAAGTAATCACTGTTCTTTCTCTCAAAACAAAACAAAACAAACAAAAAACACAAATGAAAACAGACAACCCCACGAGACAAAAAGTACCATACCAATACAAAACATGGATTTGGGTGGGTAGGAAGGTGGGAAGGATCTTGGAGGATTTGGGAAAGGGGACAGAATATGATCAAAATATGTCTGAAAAAAATTTAAAAAGGCAATAAGTACACTCAAAAGGTACCATGTGGTGCAGCAATCCAGTAAACTAGATGGCAGGAAGAGCATTGTGTTAAGCATAAGTGAGAATGTGCTTAATAAATTATGTAGGGAAGATACTCCCCAACATCAATAGATTAGAAGCAGTTTTGCCATTTAACGTTCTAACATTCACTTAGTAAAGAAAAAAAAATGTTCTGCCTGGCACAATGCAGATTTATGTTGTTTGTGTTTTGCTCTTTCTGGATACTATGTTAAGTCCTCAGGACTCCTGTCCTTTTAGTTATAGATTCATTATTTTAAAACATCAGGAACTCCTAAAGATAGTATATTTCTGACAGTTTATTCATTTTTGAACATAAATCTTACTGCAGAAGTCAACAGTTAAAAAAAAAAAAAGACACACAAAACAAATGAGTATGTGTAACTGAGAGAGTCCATCTCTGTGGCACTCTGAAAAAGCCAGACCAACAGAGGTGGCTCAAAAGATTAGCAAGTAAACTAAATGGTTGTGTCCACTTACAAAAAAATAAGTGAGTACAAGCAGAAGAGTTGTTGGCGCTGGAGGATTTGAGTTGGTGGTACAGAGGCCACACACTGAAGCTGCTCGGCACACGACATTATTTATTGGCAAAGTCTACAGAACAACATAACACAATGGCTTTTCTCTAAAAGAGTTCTAATTAACAGCGCTGTGTCTACATTGGTTTATCAGTTATCACACCTTCAGGTACCAGTGCAAGCTGCTGCTAAATGGTGCTGAAAAGGAACTGATGGCAACTCTGTACCTTCTGTCCAGTCTTCCTCTAAACTGAGAATCCTACTAAGAAACTCCACTGCTCTTTTGAAAACACTTTTTAGAATCTACCTGTCTCAGCCTTCCTAGTAGCTGGAGTTGCTGCCAGAGCCACCATGTCAGACTTCCTCTGTTGATTGGTCTGAAAGGCAAAGTATCTGGTTTCTCACAGTTTCATATACTGGTGCGCTCTCTCCCCTTCCCCTCCTTTCCCTTCCCTCCCCTCCCCACCTCTCTCTCCCTTTCCCTTGCCTTTTTTCCCTTTCTCCTCACCCTCCCTTAGTTTGTTGAAAAGATGTTCCTGGAGGCTTTGAATGTGCAGCCTTGCACATCTGGAGGAAGTTGCACTTGGTTGGGGTGTATAGTTTTGTAGATATTATTGACGTTGATTCACTGATACTATATTGGTGATATTTACATCTGTGTTCTTGGAAGATACAGTTCTGTAGTTTTCATTATTTGAATTTCTTTGGTTTTGGATAGTGTTGGCTTTATAGCATGTTTTAGAAAGTATTTTCTCTGCCTGTATTATCTGGAACAGGTTGTAGTGAATTGATATCATTTCTTCCTGAAATACTGGCTAGTACATATTTGTGAAAACAGGCGGATGTAGTGTTTATAATACTGCATAGTGTACAGTAGTGTCCTGGGCCTTTACATTTACTGAGCATTCATTAACTCCCAGAGCTGATTGACATTAAGTGTCTGTCCACAGATTTCATTGTCAGCTGGACACAATGAAGCATCATCTGTGAAGAAAGAGCCTCAGTTGAGGGATTGCTCAGATCAAACTGACCTGGGGGCATGTCCGTGGGGGAATTATTTGGTTGATGTTGGATATAGGAGAGACCGGCACATTTTGGACAAGCACCACCAGCCCTAGGCAGGTTAGCCTGGGTCGCATTAGAAGGCTAGATGAAGATGATCTTTTCTAGTCCCACCATTTGCCTGCAAATTTCATGATTTCCTTGTTTTTAATTGCTGAGTAGTATTCCATTGTGTAAATGTACCACAATTTCTGTATCCATTCCTCCGTTGAGGGACATCTGGGTTGTGCCCAGCTTCTGGCTATTATGAATAAAGCTGCTACAAACATAGTTGAGCAAATGTCCTCGCTGTATACTTGAGCATATTTTGGATATATGCCTAGGAGTGATATAGCTGGGTCTTGAGGTAGCACTATTCCTAATTGTCTGAGAAAGTGCCAGATTGATTTTCAAATGTACAAGTTTACGTTCCCACCAACAATGGACAAGGGTTTCCCTTTCTCCACAACCTCTCCAGCATGTGTTGTCACTTGAGTTTTTGATCTTAGCCATTCTGATGGGTGTAAGGTGAAATCTCAGGATCATTTTGATTTGCATTTCCTTGATGACTAAGGTGTTGAACATTTCTTTAAGTGTTTTTCTGTCATTCGATATTCTTCTAGTGAGAATTCTCTGTTTAGTTCTGTACCCCATTTTTTAATTTCGACTATTTAATTTGTTGCTGTTTAACTTCTTGAGTTCTTACATTTACACAAATGGAGGAAACTAAAAAAGATCATCCTGAGTGAGGTAACCCAGAAGCAGAAAGACACACATGGTATACACTCACTTCTAAGTGGATATTAGACATATAATATAGGATAAACATACTAAAATCTGTACACCTAAAGAAGCTAAGCGAGAAGGAAGACCCTGGGTAAGATACTCAATCCTCAATCAGAAAGGCAAATGGGCTAGATCAGAAGAGGGAGAAAACAGAGAACAGGACAGGAGCTTACCACAGAGGGCCTCTGAAAGACTTTAACCAGCAAGGGTATTGAAGCAGATGCTGAGACTTATAGCCAAACTTTGGGCAGAGTGCAGGGAATCTTATGAAAGAAGGGGGTGATAGAAAGACCTGAAGGGAACGAGAGCTCCACAAGGAGAGCAACAGAACCAAAAAATCTGGGCTCAAGGGTCTTTTCTGAGATGGATATTCCAACGAAGGACCATGCATGGAGATAGCCTAGATCCCCTGCACAGATGCAGCTCAGTGTCCAAGTGGCTTCCCGAGTAATGGGAACAGGGACTGTCTCTGACATGAACAGGTCTGATGAAACCTGATAGGCTAGGGAAGGGGAGGAGGTCCTCCCTTATAGGTAGACTGGCGAAGGGGCATAGGAGGAGATGAGGGAGGGACAGAGGGCACAGTTGGGAGGTGATGAGGGTGGGGGGGGCTACAGATGAGATACAAAGTGAATAAATTGTAATAAATAAAAAATTAAAAGAAAAAGACTAGCTGAGGAATCTAGAGAGAGCAAGCTAGTTTTTTTTTTTGTTGTTTTTTTTTTTTTTTTTTTGTTTGTTTGTTTTGAGCTCTTGCTCTGGCTTCCTTAAATGATAGACTATAACCTGTAAACCTAAATAAACTCCTTTCTCCCCAAGCTGGTTAATGTTTTATCATCACAACAGGGAAGAAAACGAGGGCAGTGTTTTTAATGCATCTATAGAAAGGCGATGTAAGTTTTTAGCAATATTTCCCTTTTAGCTGCTTACATATACGAATGTTTAACACTGTGCTAAAATCCCATACTGTGTGTCACGGAGTGTAATGCTATACCTGTTTGTAGCTACAGATGAATAACAGACTAAACCATATAACCTTGGTGTATTGTAGGATGTGCCCTCTGCATTTGATAACTACTCTTTAAGATGTTCATACAGTGATGGAAATCCTCAAAAACCACATTTAAAAAAGTGTGTCCTTATCTTTAAGTCATGCACAAGTATAGCCTGAAATATACATATCTATGTGTCTATCAATCATCTATCTATAGTGTGTATGTGTGTATCCATCCATCCATACATCATCCATCTTTTGGCATTCCTGGAATTGTGATTCGATTCCTCTTATTAAGTGTGGAAAATTCTAAGCCCCTGTTACTTTAAATGTTCTTTTCCTTTTACCTTTCCCTTTCCTCTGCGCATCAACTTTATGAATGTTATGTTTTTAAGGGGGTATTTTCCAGACTTTTCTTTTTCATTTTTTTTTTTTCTTTCTCAGTGGTGGAAGTTTCCTCTAACATTTCTTTCAGTTCAGTGGTTCTTTCCTCTTCCATTTCCAGTCTCCCTTTCAGTCTGCCAAAGCATTCTTCCTTTATTCTAGGTGGCTTGGGTTGGGTCTTTGAAAGCTTCTTCCTTAGCATTTCCTTCTCTCAGTGCTTCTTCCGTGCTTACACTCTGGCTTCATGGCTACTGTTTTTAGTTAGTGCCTTAGCATATCGATGGTCAGAATTGTTTCAAATTTCTACTGTAATTATTTCAAAACTTACGTCATGCCTATTTTAGCTCTAGATGTTTACTTGTAAGTTTTTGTTGAAGCCTCAATGTGATGCTTTGTATCAGACTGTCTAAGGCATGCATGTGAGATGTTCTCTTTACGCAGGCAGTACTTAGTTTGTCAGAGGCCATAATTTTCCCTCCTGTCCTTAGGTTCGCTCCCCTACCACGTCTGCTCTCTCCTTGAGACTCCTGCTTGAGAACCTGAGGCTTCACATCTTTGAGCAGCAGTCTCTTATGTATATGCCTTCTGCATGATGTAGGGTTAAATACTGTGTCATCACTGATTATATATGCCTCAGTCTTCTAGTGTACCTGTGTCCTGGACTAGGACTTTCTAAATTGTTGGTGTATAAAATTCGACTGGTTTTTATATGAATTGTGTTTTTCAACTTCACCAAATTTGTTTCTTAGTCCTAATTTGTTGTTGTGTTATTGTTTTCTGTTTGCTTTGAGATAGTATCTCATGTAGCCATGCTTGTCTCAAACTTTCTTTATAGCTAAGGATTCATGACCTTTTAGCTCATGATCCTCCTGCCTCTACCTTCCACATGCTGGCATAACTTGTATGTGCTCCCATACCTGAGTTAGTACTAACTAACTTTATGCCTTTATAATAGGTTCATGCCACCTTTAACGAAGAGTTTATCTTCTTTCTGTCTGTCTTGGATGTCTTTTCATTTTTTCCTCTTACCTAAGTGTTCTGGCTAGAACTTGCAGCACTATGTTTAAGAGGTGGTGAGAGTTGGAATCCCGTTTTTATAGAGGAAAACATTCCTTTCGTGTTTTCTTAGAGGGAAAACATTCTTTTCAATGTTGAGTCTGGTGTTAACTATGGGTTTATTCTATATGGTGGCCTATATTTTGATGAGCTACATTTCACCTGTACTTAATTTTTTCTAGTATTTTCTATAGAATGAGACATTTTGTTTACTGCCTTTTCTGCAACTATTGATAAACTCATATGATCATCCTTTTTGTTGATATGTCACACTGACTTGTATGTTGCACCATCCTTGCACTCCAGTGGTAAATCCTACTTGGTTATTACCTAGGTGAGTGATCTTTTTAACCTGCTGCTTAATGTGGCTTGCTGGTGTTTTGCTGAGGATTTTGCATCATTTTTCTCTGGGATATTGGACTATAATTTTATGTCTTTGTTAAGTGGCACAGTAAATGTAGCTTTATAAGAGGGGTTTATATTTTTTTCCTTCTCTTTTATTTTTCTTTCCTCTTTCCTCCCTCACTCCTTCTCTTCCTTCTTCTTCCTCCTCCTCCTTTTAAATCTTTGCAGGAGGATTGGTATTATTATTTTAAATTTGGTAGAATTCAGGTGTCAAGCCATCAAGTCCCGGGCTTTTCTTTGATAGGGTCATTTATTACTGATTCAGCCTCCATGTTATTGTTCTGTTTTGATTTTATATGCCTTCATGATTGAAACTGAGTAGACTATGTCTTCTTATGTCATTTTGTATTTCTGTGTGGTGTCAGTGTTAATGTCTCTTTGTTTGAGCTTTCTTTTTTTCTTAGTTTGGCCGTTTTTTAAAAATGGCAACTATTAGTGGCATGTTTTTTAAGTTTTGCTTACTAGTCTATATTTCTGCTGCAATATTTACGATTCCCTTTTAAGAGACATTATTTTTATTAAAAAAAAGTATGTGTATGGGTGTCTTGCCTGCATTTGTGTCTGTGTACTGTGCATGCCTGGTTCCCAAGGAGGCCAGAAGAGGGTGTCAAATTCCCTGGGCTTGAGGTTACAGACAGTTGTGAGACATTTGTGGTTGCTTTAAAGATAATGACAGTGTAAAGACTAAATGTCAAATTCCAGATAGGAGCAGAGCTTTTGCCTCTCCAAATGAGAGAGAGAGAGAAAATAAGAGAGAGCTAGCTCAGTTTTTTACCTAAACTGGGACTTTGGCAAGGAAGAGAAAGGATGACAGAGATTGTTTGTGAAGGAGTGAAGGAACAACCCCATGTTCTTCTAACCAGCTGACCAAAAAATACTCCTAAAAACCAAAGTCTCAAAACAGTAAAAACCCTGAGCCTAAAATAAGGAGAGTAGCATAAATGTGCTAAGAAATTGGACTAAAACAAGGATTGTAGCATAAATGTGCTAAGAAATTGTAGGGCGGGCTGGAGAGATGGCTCAGAGGTTAAGAGCACTGGTTGCTCTTCCAAAGGTCATGAGTTCAATTCCCAGCAAACACATGGTGGCTCACAACCATCTACAATGAGATCTGGTGCCCTCTCCTGGCATGCTGGTCTACAAACAGAACATTGAATACATAATAAATAAAGAAATCTTAAATTAAAAAAAAAAAAGAAATTGGAGGGCAATGCAGATGATACTGTGTTTTTAAAGTAGCTGAAATCCGTGCAGTGGTGGAGTTGGAAAGAACTTGAATTACAGGTAAAAAGGAAGAATTCCAATTCCCATTGTCTCCCCGTGAACCTCAACATGCAGTTTTCTAGGTTGATTTTCTTCCCGTAATAGTACTGTTGTACAATGTACCCAAATATTTATTTGGATGGCATAGCCACCGATCCCTCACCTTTGGAGTTGATGACTCAGAATTGCTGAGGTATTAATCTCCCGCTTGCCTGAGGGTGTTGGGTGACTGGCTGATACATGGGATGTAAAAGGTTTGACTTGACTCCTTGGTGCCAGTTAGACTCCAGAGCTTGCCTGGGGTCATTTGGAGGCTAGATTTGAATTGGCCCTATAGCTTTGTTACCCATTTTCCTGGATTGTTTGATTTAGGAATACCTCCTTAGCCATTTGTCATTTTGTCATTTTAGACGTTGTAGCCTAGGAGCTTAACTCCTCCCACTTTAAAAACTATTATCAAGTACACATTATAGTACCACAAAATTTACCATTAAATGTTGTAAGTCAATGAGGTCAAGTATATTCAAAGTGTTGTCCAAATATTTGGTATCTAATTTCAGAACCTTTTCTTTTGGTGCAAGTTCCAATGGGCTTTTAGTGAGATAAATTACCAGCCTCTAAAAAACAAATAAACAAACAAACCCTCCCAAGATTTTATCAATCATCTTTTCAAAACCAGCTGTTAGCAGTGGAACTGGTCCCTGGTGGCTAGGGCACCAGGATTTTCTTCTATTTTTTTTACTGAATAAAAATTACATTTTTTTCCAAGTTTTATTTAAAAAGAGTGGTTTATTTTTATTTAAAAAGGTGGTTTTCTTTTCTCGTGTTCTGCTCCTCTAGACACTTGTCAAAGTACAGCAGCCTATATCTTACTAGGGCAGCACTACCAAGTCTTTGGGTTGGGTGGGTGGTTTTCAGGACTCCTTTTCAGAATGTGATGGGATTATCTTTGCTTCTTTGTGTTCCTTACCTCTGTTCTTGATTCGACCTAGAGAACCTAGCAGAAAGCTTTGAGTGTAAGCTCAGTGAGCAGCCGTTTCCAATTCACCTTCATAACGCCTCAGACAAACAAGCAACACACCCGTCAGTGATGCCAGCCATTGATTATATCTAGACTGGAATTACTGTATTTGTAGTAATACTGTGCTGAATCTTGTTGTGGGCCTGCCAGCTTTTTCCAAAGATGCTGATTCCCTTTACCTACCTACCAGCAATGTAGTAGGTGTTGCAGGGCTTTTCACTAGGCAGGACACCCTTAAAATCCTGGCATCCTGCAGGTTTTCTTTCCCTGGGCTTTGACAGCACCAGGCAGAGGCAGTAGGCGGGTGCAATTAGCTGCAAATGGTGCCTCTCTGTTATAGCCCTGTGAAGCACTCAGGTATGAAGACCTTTGACAGGAGGCATGTTGCAGCTCCCAGGGAAGGGTGTGAGGCACTTGGCAGTAACATGTTTCCAGCTCTGTTGGACTCTTTGGTGTCTAATGCTTTCAGGTTCTCCTCTCTGGCTCCTCATAGCCTTTTAACAGCTCTTTGCTATCCTCTCTTCTCTGTTACAACTTCTCTTCTTGTCCTGGCTGCTTTTGAACTATTCAGCTCTTCTTCTGTTATTAGTGGCTGCTGCCAGGGCTACTTGGGCTGCCTGCCTGTAACAGCATTCAGGAGCCGGGGCATCTGGGAGACTCTTCAGGTATGGTCCAAGGCATGGCTGGGGTCATTTAGGCCCAGGTATTAACCACCATCCCCCTCCCTTGGACACACACAGGGACACACACACACACAGACAGACACACACAGGATCCCAGTGGCTAGATGGGAATCTCAGAGCAGATGCCTGCCCAAGAGTGATGCCTGTGGGTGGGTTACCATCTTTTCATCTGTCAAGCAGCTAGGCCAAGACAGCCACCCTGCTGTTGCTTCAACTGTCAAGCAGTTGTTGACTGGTGTTTGCATTTGAGAAGCTGGGCCTTAGGTCTTGGCACAACTAGGAATGTTTGGGAGCTCAGTGCTAGGTATCAGAAGCTGGGTGTGAGCTTCTGGGGCACCTCCAAGACCACCAGAACTTTTAATCTGTCAAACCCAGAAGTCCAGGGTCAGCATCAGAGGTACCAGGTTCAGGGCAGCACTAGGCAGTGTTGGGTTTGCATTGCTCAAGAAGCTGCCATATTCCTCCAGCACCCATGGACTCTGCAGCCCTTAAGCACTGACTGGGTGGTCATACCACATGTGTACAGTACCCATGTGGTATGTTTGTTTCTAAGTACTACTTCCTTTGGTTGGCACTTGCTCAGCTCTCAAGCCTCCCCTGTTCTCACTGCTCCTGCTTTGATTCCAGTTCAGCCTCTTCTACTGAAAGCAGACAAAACAAAACCACTTAAGAAATGCTTTATTAAACCTGATGCTACAATACTAAGGGAGAGTGTGCCCACCTAGCTCCCTCCCAGCTCCTGTAGCCTGCTTATGTGGCCCCAAAAGAGATGTTTGGATCAATCAGATATTTCTTTGGCCTATCCCAACCATTCACTTTGGAGCAATAACAGGTTTGCCACTAATCATAGTCACTCCACCCAAGGAAGTGGTCTTCCTCTGGTTAAAGTGCAAATGGTTTATGTAGGTTTATGATTACAAAGAGAATGGTACAATCTGTTTTAAAGAGCCATGGGTAGGCCTGGGTCTTTAGGAGCCAGGGCAGTCAGCTGCAGTCTTTAGCAGAGTTCTTTCAAGGCATCATGGAGTGCTTGTGGCTGATGCAGGCAGGAGGGTGGTCTGGCTGTCAACCATCCTTTTCACAACTATGGGGGCAAGAGAGGCCAGTAGCTGGTAATTAGAGAGTCAAGCTGCCCCATCCCCACCATCCTTGCTTATTTACAGAAAAATGATTGAAACAACATATTCAACAGTATTTTACCCCTTTTAATGCCCAAGGGAAAATGGGACCCTCTTCTGTCTCACTTGAATCCCACTTCTCCACATGCTTGCCAACACTAACTTATAGTCATTCATGTGAGTGTGTACACACTCTTGTCTGAAATTGAATTCATCCCAAGATTGCTTTGAGAGTCAAATAGCTTGACACATAAAACATTTGGAATAATATAAAGCACAGTGGAGATGCTTTTATATGTTTAAACTGAAGTCAGACTTAAATGGTATTTGTTCTACCATAGTTGTTTCTAAGACCTGCCCTGAATTAAGATCCAGTTCTGAGAAACCGTGATGTAGGCTGGGAGGTGGCTCAGCTAGGAAAAGCATTTAGCATGCAGGATGACCTGAGTTTGATCCCCAGACCCACATGGTAGAAAGAGAGAACCAACTTTCACATGCTTTTCTCTGACCTCTACATGTGTGTCATGGCACCAGTCCATGTACACAATAGATAATTGTAATAATTAAAAAATCCCATAGAGCCACCAATTCATGTTGCTCATACCGATCCCAGCACTCAGCAGTCCAAGACCAGGAGGATTTATGTAAGTTTGAGACTAACCTCAGTTATAAAGTGAGCTCCAAGCAAGCCTTAGCTACATAATGAAAAACCCTACCTCAGAAAATAAAAACAACCAGAAAACCCAACCAAACAGAAAAAAAAAAAGCCCATAGTTTAATCTCTTGGTATGTTACTGAAATTTTAAAATATAAGCTCAAAATTACAAAATTAGAACAAAATAAAGAAGATGGGGATGGTGAGCTGGCTTGGGGGTAAAGGCACCTGCTCCCAGCCTGACAGTGTGAGTACTATTTCCAGCACCTACCTGGTAGATGGAGGGAGCGACCCCAAGTTTCCTCTGACCTCCACATGTGTCATGGCGTGTGCGCGCGTACACACACATACACACACACACACACACACACACAGTTCTGGGCATACCAGAGGAGCTGATGTAAAGAATTTCAAAGAAAAAGAGCATAATATTTAGTACTGAAGAGGCTTGAAAAGCCATGGCGCTGCTGCTCAGGTAATAGCTGTGGTGTTATAAGTTCTGTATTTTACACTTAACTGGTGTGTGTAAATCACTGGTGGACATTGAAGCTAAGGAGAACTAGAGTAACTAAGTTCGTATAACCGAATACTCTTTTCTGTTTAGGTGACCCCAGAGTCCCCCAGTGTTAGGAGCACTAATCTGTGCTTCAACTCAGTTGGCTGCTTTTAGATTAGAACCCTGTCCCATAGCTTCTTTTTTTTTTAATTTTAAATTTTATATTTTATTTTATTTATTTATTTATTTTTCAATGTAGTTTATTCAGGAACCTTGAACAATCCTCGGACCCTGGGGAAAGCCAGCCCACAGCTTAAATAGCCTCTGGGTAGCCAACCCAGGCGTGCCACGTGGGCAATGCAGATAGGTCCACATACATGGAAGCAAGCCAGATCCTCGGCCTTAGCCAAATGTGGAGTTGTTCGTGACAGAGCGCACTCACCATCGGGAAGGTGGGAGGCGGAAACCAGCTCCATAGCTTCTTAATGTTTTGGCATAGAGTGAGTGTTGACACACTGTGCGCACGGGAAGATGAGAGCGAAGCTGCACTGTATTATGAAGGGCCCTGGACACCATCATGGTGTTCATTCCAGCCTGGTAGGCAAAGCACTGCCATTATGTAAAGGTCCATTCACTTCCATGTTGAAAATAGACTACAGCAAGCCAGTGGTCATACTGGGAGCTCTGCTAGAACGGAGGCAATGAGGCAGTTAACGTTTTCAAGTGAGAGATGGCTTGCACCAGGATAGTAACCATCAAAGTCACTATATGATTAGAATCTGGGTACAATTAAAAGGTAGAAGGGGGAGACACTGCTGAGTGATTCAGTGTTGGCTTTGCCAGGCGAGGAGGAGGAGGAGGCGTTGAAAAGATTCCAAGTACACCGCTTGTCCAACTGAAGGTCGGCCTGCCACCAGCCACCAGCTGATTTGGGGTCAGAAGAGCAGGGTTGTCGATAATTGGGTTTCCCTTAAATAAACCTCAAGTTGAAATACCATTTAGACATGTAAATATAAGTACAGATTGGAGATCACATTTAATACTGTGAAAACTTTTGTACACGTATAACATATAACAAATGCAACTTAAAATGGTTTCTCTCGTTTTGTTCACTAAATATGAATAGTTTATATGGACCATGGATAGTCTCTCTGATGCCTGTTTAGTGGCTGTGTAGTATTCCTATCCATGAATGTACTGTAATTTGGTTTAATCAGTTAACTTTGGTCAATATTTCAAAGCAATTTTAATGTATTTAAAATAATATATGCAAACAATTGCAAAGAAAAACAAATTTTAATTGTGAGTTAAGCACAGTTTAAACTGACAGTTCTTTCCCATTGTACTGAAGATCTGAGTTTTTAAATTTCATGAATTATTAAAATTTCCAGAGATGATAATCACGTATTCCTTTTGAAATAGGGTGGCTATCAGAAGTTACCCATAGCCTGTCATGTTTACTTGCCTAGAATGTCAGAATAGGCACTTGTCTACTGTCTTACTCACTAATGACTTACAATGCCCCTAAATGTGTCTGCCTGTTGTCCAGGAATTTCAGTCAAGCCTTTTCAGGCTGCTGCCTGTCATCCTTTATAATCATCTGTACTGAGTAAGGCATAAACTTATCATTGTGTTATTCTCAATATAATTTTTTGTTCATACATTGTAGTACTTTGAAGAATTCATTAGTTCTTTCAAAATGACATTGAGAGTGAAATCAACATTTAGTTGTTTGCAGCAGTAACAGCTATGACTTTATAGGCTACTGTTAGTGGCTTTGGAAACAAGTTGCTTAGCGAGCCGTCATAATGAGGTTATTTTCCAAAAGAAGATGAAGTCATTTGCCATCTTGTTTTAGTCATAGAGAGCTTTTTCTTTGCCCAAACATTTGAAATTACACATCCCCACCCACTTATTTTTGTAGTTTTGTGTCTTACAAAATAGAGATGATACATACAACTTTTGAATGGCTGCAGTTAGCACTTAGCATGCCTAGTGTGGCTTGTATGTGTATGAAGGCCAGTATATAGATTTGAAGATTACTAAGTCACATTTCCTATGGAAAGCACAGTAGCACCTGGAGTCTTAGCCTAAATCACACAGGATATGGAATTCTGGAGGAGCACTGCGCTTTGGAGGGGGATGGACACATAGAGATAGAGAACACACATGGACACGTAGGAGCAGAGAAAGAATGGTGTAAGGATTGCTGTTCAATAAAACTAGAAGAGCGCTTGTCTGATCCAGATATTCCTTCTACTCTCAGAGCATGTGGTACTTTGACCAGGCGAAGACTTGACTCATTTAGGGAACAGCCTGGGAGGATCTTTCTTTGTCTCAACTGTTTCCTTTTGGAGACTGGATCAACTTCAGTGGGAAGCACATGGGATATGTACTTAGGGGAAGGGAATTTACTTGTCACATTCTTGACTTTGAATCTTTGTGTTGGGCATTTGCTGTTTAGTCTGCCATTTCTTACTCCCCCTCCTATTTTTACAGTATTTAAGGTTTTGTTAGTTTTGGTAGTTTTCTTTCTCTAGGGTGTCAGAGTCAAGCAGGGCTTGCTGGGTACGCTTGGTATGGTTTCCAGTATAATGCGCTGGGATTTGAGACCAAGGGCTTTACTCATTCAGGCCACATGCAAATTTTTGATTACACTTCTCTTAGTAATGGCATGGCTGTAGAAAGCTATCTGGAGACTACCTTGCAGTTGTCAGACTTTGAGTGAACCTTCATGCATTGGATGTGGTTCAGATTGTCACTGATTATCCCATGTTCTGATCTGTCTTAATTTCATTATGGAGAATAGGGGAGGCAGAGGAGGAAATGGGGTCGGTTATGTACGCTAGTCTGGGAAACTATAGTGAAGAATTGTAGAGGTGGCTTTCTGAGAATTCTAGCTTACATTGACAAAGTCTGTATAGTTTATAAGTTAAATATTATGTTTACATCTGATTTAATTGTTTATTTGTACCTCATCAAAACCCCACTAAGGCCAACACATTAGGTGCAGTAAACACACTTTATAGACTTAAAAGTGAAAGTGCATTTGGGTTTTATGTTTATGCTATTAAGACATCTCCCACCCTCACCCTACTCTTCGGAGTTTCAGGTTCAAGAGGGAAGAGCTGGTGATGTAGACCAAATCTCCCAAGCAGAAATGGAAAGAATATAGTAAATGAAGCACTAGAAGGAGGAACCTCTCTGCTTTCTTTGAGGGAAGTTTTTTTCCCCATCTTATTATTTTTTTTTTCAAAACCACCTGCTTATTAAAGAGAGGAAAGGAGCAGAGGCAAAAAGGTAAATACTGCGTGAGCGACTTTACTCCCGTGTCTACCTCTGAGCTCACTGTCTAGTTCAGAAACAGACATCCAGACAAATTCTACTCAGAATACAGCATGACTAATGGCTTAACTGAAATGCAATAATGTGTATTTGTTCAAAATATTTTTATCGTAATTTAGATTGTGTTGCCGTTTTTGTTCATACACACTTCTAAGGCTTCATCTTCCACTACTCAAATGTGCATTCTCTTCCCCACTTCCCAAAACCAGTTAAATTCTTTACTCCCAAACTTTCACCATTCGCCATTCTTTGCCCAGTCCCAGAGTTCTGGGATTCTGTTGTGCCAATTGTAACACTGTCTTTTCAGTAATCATGTTTTCACTGACGTATTGTGATAAAAGATATTTCATGCTTAAGAAGGTATCCTTTTTGAAATTGAACTTTCAATACCCATCCGGGGGCTTAGCAGGTAGGACATGCTTAATAAAGGTTGATTAGCTAAAGTAGAGGGTTACTGTGTTCTTCCGGGCTCACATCTCAGTTACTGTATTTCAGATCTTGTAGCTAGTCTGCTGTGCAGTTTCTCACATAAAACCTTCCCCACAGGATCTATTGTAGAGAGATACCATCTCTGTTCTTGTGTTCTAAGATATACTGAAAAAGGTTCTCCTGACAGCTGGAGATGATGGGCTGTGCTGAGCTGCCTGTCCTTTTAAGACTTTGACTCTTTGAGAATAGGGCAGAGTGAAAATGTCTGCGAATCCTGCATGCTTGCAGTAGAGTGAAAATATACTTTGATTTGAGATTTAGACAATCCCAGGGCCTCAATACAGTCTTAATGTCTTACCAAGTCAAGTTTAACAACTGAGTTTTGGTTATGAAAGATGAGTGAACTGTATTGAGGAAATGGCCTGTGAGAGGGTCAATGCTATGATCCTTTCATTTAATGAGGAACTCATTCCTTTCTTCATCCTTATTGTAAGCTCAATTTTATTGAAGAACTTAGGGAGTAAAAACCCAAGGTGGCTGGTGAATGTTATGTAACTTTTTTTTTTTAAACCATAAGTTAAAAAAAGTATATGAAAACACTTTATGTAAAACAGTTTAAGATCTTTCTAAAAGTACAGCTCTATACCTTAAAACTAAGTAATAATTCAGTTGTGATTAATCCTATTTTTAGTAATTAATTCAGTGTTAGTAGATTCCCATTTCATGGTAATGAAATAGGATCAGTAAGTTTTTTCAGTAAGTTGAATTTGCTTGCTTGATACGGGTTTGAGTTTTACTTTATGTTGGATGGAAAATATTTAAACAGCATATATAACACATTTCAGTAAAACTTACTGATAACTCCAATTTACATGATTCTAGATTAGCCTTTATCTTTCTTAATGGAATATTCATATGAAATCTTTTCAATAGGAAATGAATTACAATTTATAACAACACTGAAATCACCATTTTTTTAAAAAAAATGTGTGTGTAGTGGCTATTGTATTTCATGGAAAAGTGCATCTTTTGAGAGCGAAGGGCCAATGTTTATGTCTTTTACTAAACTGGAGGCTGTTGAGGTTCAAGAACAGCATTAGCTTGCTTTTTCATGACGCATTGCAGTGGTCTTCTCATTTGCATTTCTGTGGATCTTTGACTCTTGTCTTTCTACCCTTCAAAACCCAGTTCCTTTCTTTAATCCAAGGCTGATTTTAATTTTTAAAGCAAAATGATTTGGCAAAGTACTAGGATTTAGGAAAGAGGCAATCAAAGTCATAGGGTTTTCAGCTGTCAAATACACATATTTGCCAAGTGGTTTGCCAAGTAACCTGGTTGTGTCAGGTTATTATCACACTAGTTCTTTTTATTTTTTATTTTTATTTGCTTGTTTGTTACACAAATTATTCAACTTTATATTTTTATTGTAGCACCCTCCGTCATCTCCTACCAGTCCCACCCTTTCTTCCCTTCTCCTCCTTCACTCCCCTTAGTTGAGTAAAAGTGGGAGTCCTCCTTCCCAACTATCTAACCCTAGCCTATCAAGTTTCATCAGGATTGCCTGGATCCTCTTCCTCTGTGGGCTGGCAGGTCTCCCTGCCAGGATGAAGTGATCAAAGAGCAAGCAACCAAGTTCATGTCAGAGACAGCCTCTGCTCCCCTTACTAGGGTACCCACATGGTGACTGAGCTGCCTGTGGCCTACATCTGAGCAGGGGTCTAGGTCCTCTCCATGCATGGTTCTTGGTTAATGCATTCTCTGTAGGGCCCCCTGGGCCCAGAGTTTTTGGCTTTGTTTCCTTGTGGAGCTCCTGTCCGCCCCCTCCCCCCTTCCATAAGACTACTTGCACTCTGCCCAATGTTTGTCTGTGAGTCTCTGCATCTGCTTTGATCCCTTGCTGGGTGGAGTCTTTTAGAGAATATCTATGGTAGGCTCCAGTTCTTTTTTTTTATTTTTTATTTTTATTAATTACACTTTATTCACTTTGTATCCCCCATAAGCCCCTCCCTCCTCCCCTCCCTCCTCCCCTCCCAATCCCACCCTCCCTCCCCTTTATTCACTCATGCCCCTCCCCAAGTCCACTGATAGGGGAGGTCCTCCTCTCCTTCCTTCTGATCTTAGTCTATCTGATCACATCAGGAGTGGCTGCATTGTCATCTTCTGTGGCCTGGTAAGGCTGCTCCCTGCTCAGGGGGACATGATCAAAGAGCAGGCCAATCAGATTATGTCAGAGGCAGTCCCTCTTCCCATTACTATGTAACCCGCTTGGACACTAAACTGCCATGGGCTACATCTGTGCAGAGGTTCTAGGTTATCTCCATGCATGGTACTTGGTTGGAGTATGAGTCTCGGGGAAGACCCCTGTGTTCAAATTTCTGGTTCTGTTCTCCTTGTGGAGTTCCTGTCCTCTGGATCTTACTATTTCCCACTTCTTACATAAGATTCCATGCACCCTGCCCAACAGTTGGCCATAAGTCTCAGCATCTGTTGTACAACCACTCTGGAAATCAATCTGGCGCTTTCGCAGACAACTAGGAATAGTGCTTCCTCAAGATCCAGCCATACCACTCCTAGGCATATATCCAAAAGAGGCTCAAGTACACAGTAAGGACATTTGCTCAACCATGTTTGTGTAGCAGCTTTATTTGTAATAGCCAGGAGCTGGAAACAGCCCAGATGCCCCTCAACTGAAGAATGGATGCAGAAATTCTGGTACATCTACACAATGGAATATTACTCAGCAATGAAAAATAAGGAAATCATGAAATTTTTGCAGGTAAATGATGGGACCTTGAAAGGATCATCCTGAGTGAGTTGTCCCAGAAGCAGAAAGACACACATGGTATATACTCACTCATATAGACATGTAATATAGGATAAACCTACTAAAATCTGTACATCTAAAAAAACTAATCAAGAGAGAGGACCCTGACTAAAATGCTCAATCCCTATCCGGAAAGGCAAAGAGGATGGACATCAGAAGAAGAAGAAAACAGTAAACAAGCTAGGAACCTGCCACAGAGGGCCTCTGAAAGGCTCTGCCCTGTAGGCTCCACTTCTGTTCCCTCTCTTCCGCTGCTCTGGTGTCTATCCTGTTTGCCTTCTGAATGAGAATTAAGCATGCTCCCTAGGGTCCTCCTTGTTGTCTTTAGGTCTGTAGATTTTAGTATGCTTATTCTATATTATATGACCAATATTCACTTATGGGAGTGCACACTTTTACAACCACTTTGGAAATCAATCTGACACTCTTTCAGAAAATTGGGAATAGTGCTACCTCAAGACCCAGCTATACCACTCCTGAGCATATTCCTGAAAGATGATCCACCATACAACAAGGACATTTGTTCAACTGTGTTCATAGCAGCTTTATTTGTACTAGCCAGAAACTGGAAACAACCTTGATATTCCAAAGAATAGATATAGAAATTGTGGTATAATTACACAATGGCTACTGCTCAGCTATTCAAAACAAGGAAATCATGCAATTTGCAGGCAAATGGATGGAACTAGAAAAGATTATTCTGAGCGAGGTAACCCAGGAGCAGAAAGACCTGCATGGTTTACACTCACTTACAAGCGGATATTGGTCACAGTAATTCTTTTACATGGTTCAGTATGAAGGAAGAGGGGAGGTGATAACAGAAAGATGGTGGAAAGACGAACTGATGAAGAAAATGAAGAAAGTGGCAGTAAGTCAGAAAGGACGAGCCCGTGTTCAGTCGCTTGTCACTGGTAGTTATGTGAAAGAAGTAAAGTGCCTCTGTTGTGGTCCTTGCCCTGAGCAGCACTGGCTGGCCTTTCATCTTAGATTTCAGTTACTCCTCTGTTTTTGGGGAACACTGTGCTAATGCTGTAAATCTTGTTTTAAGTATAAGACTCTGTATAAACCTGAAGTTTGCAAAGAAGCAGACACCTTCAAATAACACTTTTAAATTGCAGGTCACATAGTGTTCTGTTTATTTGCCTGAATCTCTTTTTTCATTTCTCTTGAAACCCTGGCAAATATATTGCCATGTGCATCCTAATAACTTCTTTGCCTGTGGAATCTGTGCTGTTATTCTTGTCTTTGAATAAAGGTTGTGGGAACAAAATGTAAGAACTCAAATGATTTGCTAGATCAAGAGTGAGTGTTTCCATAATTTTGGTATTGTTAACTGTCTTAAGTTTGATAGCTAGCTAAATTATATTTTAAATAAGTAAAATTGATAGTGATTATTTAGAGCTTTGTAGATCTGGATTGCATCCTTAGCTACCTTATTGTGGTGTGAAAATGTTTTAAATTACCTTACCTCTATAGATATTAACCTGTGAAGTAGGTTTCATATGTGGATTAAGGAAATTATATCAGTAACATCTATAAAATTAATAAGAAAGTTCATTGCACATGGTGAGTATGTTTTCTTTTTTCAAGTTATTTTTAACCTTTTCTTATTCTCGTCTTTTCCCATTCTCTCTTAAATGATGAGTCTATTTTAATAAGACGTGGTTGTACAAATAACTTGTAATTTATGTCAAGATCACAGTCAAACTTGTTTAAATGCCTGTTTGTTTGAATTTATTTTTTAAGTTACTTTTAGTTCTCAGCTTTGAGTTTATGTTGTTACGAAAATCGGCCAGCTGATCGAGTGATTTAGGTGTTGTACTGTGGTCAGTTTTATGTGCTTAGATAAGAAGTTTTCTGCAAAGAATAGGACTGAGACCCTCACTGAGCTGCATCCCAAGTCTCTGATTCCTTTGTGGTAACATCAATAACTCAGTTAGCATGGTCTTATCTTTCTTTACTTTGAGATGTCAGATTGTGATGTTTTATTTCATCACTTAGTAAGAATTCCTTTGCTTAGCGATGATGTTGAATATAGGTAGTACACATATTGTCTTATTACTGGCATTAAATACAGAGACAAAAGATAATTAGCTTCATTATGAGATCCAAATGTTAATAATTGATTTATAAATTTTAGTATGATTTAAATATCATATATCTTTCGATCAGTAGCAGGCAGAAAGTTTCTACTTTAGCTTAGTTATTTTTTTCAGAGGGTACTGGCATTAAAGGTGCACTGATTTCGGATAGTATGCCGAGTGTGCGGTGACCTTGGAAGTTCTGGCTATGATTATTTAGGTAAACCACAACTAATTCATAGAGTGCTGTGGACCCTTTAATAACTACCGAGAGTGGGCAGGCTGTCAATGTGGAAGTTTCCATCTGAAACATATTCTTTCACTTGGCCCCTGAAAACTCTCCGCAGTCCCCTGCACGGAACTTAGTTTATTTACTGAGAAGAAGGAATGGTTGAGTCAATTCACAGGAGATAAATCTGTGGTAGGTGTTGCAGGGCTGATTTTTAAACCACACAACATCGTTCTCTTTTCGTTTATTTTACTTGCTAATATGTAAATTTTATTGATGAAGCCAGCAGTGCTCATTCAGAGATACTTTAGATTTCTTTTTTCAATGAAGAAAAACAGTGGTTTTGTTAGGAATAGTAAATTAGTTTTGCCAGAGTTAACTGAGTTCAAAGCTTTTGGAAGGAGATTAAATTCTTTATTTAATCCGTATTAAAACATGAAGACGATAATTATTCAACGTTAATTCATAGTTCAAAGGTTATAGTATACAGTGTTGGATTGCAATACAGTTTTCTTCTATCAGATGAACTGGAGTGAACCTGTCATTTATGGCATCAGTTTTGAACATCAATGTTACACTGCCTTTCGTGGAGGGGATCAGTGTAAAAATGTCCAGGTTCTAACCCAGGCCCAGAGTGGGCACCAGTGATCTGCTTTTCATGCAGTTTGATTTTTGAAAGAGGAGATTCTTGTGCAGTAAAACTTTCTCTTTTAGGATGGGCATACTTCCCAGCAAAACCATGATACTTTTGTACTAATCAGAGTGGAGTCTTAGCCTGCGATGGGACTTGCATTTTGGGCTTTTCACCACATCATTGCTGTTTTCTACGTGGTCAAAAATAGATATAGAGTAAACCAACCCCAAAAGTCAATTACAGGGTTTATAGTGATGTACTGTGAAAAATTTGGTCGTGTTTTTCATTATGCAGAATGTTCTTTCCAAAGACATAAACAGAAAAAGCACATATGTTTGATTTTAAAAATAACTCTGCTTAGCTCTTTAAAATGCTGGAGTCATTTTGGATACTTGTAAATGATCATCATTATAATTACATGATAAGCCCTCTACCTAAAGCAGGCCTGGTTTGTAATTATTTATTCAATTGCCTGTTCCCAGTTTTAAAAACATTTTCTTTTCTTAAATGAGGAAGCAACATAGACACTTTGGAAATATGTCTGTTGTAGAGTTAAATGATCTGCTAAACTCATCTTACGTCCACATCTCTCCTGAAGAAGGAAATGCTAAAATATGCAGTGTCATTTTTTGGAGCATAAATGACGATTTACACATATTATAAAAGTATGGAAATGAAAACCATGACCATTATACATTAATTCTGTACTTAAAACATGGTTTACAAAATCTAAGTTCTAATATAAATACCAGGGTGATATAAAATAATACTTTGTTTTCTGTTAAACTTTATATATTTTTTAACTTTAAAAAAAATTTTAGATTATGTGTCTGTGGACATGTGCATGTGGGTGCAGGGGCTCACTGGCGCCAGAGGCATCAGATCCTCTTCGAGCTGGACTCATGGGAAGTTGTGAGCTGCAAGATGTGGGTACTGAAATGCAAACTTAGACCCTTTGTAAGAGCAGTACACTGTCTTCATTGCTGAGCCACCCCTCCAGCCCTAAACACTACATTCTCAAGTAAAACTTTCTGAGCCTCCTAAAACATTAATGAGTGAAAAGGTGTATGAGAAGGGTGTATCATAATAAGATACTTTTAGATCCTTTCAATTGCAATCTTGATTTTTTATTAGTGATAAAATAATAACCACAATCTTGATTTTTTATTAGTGATAATTTACCTTCTTTTCAGCTCCGAACTCATTTTTGTATGTTTTGGAGTTGTGTGCTGTATCAAATGACTGCTTCTTATTTGACATTTTCCTTTGACAGTTGAGCTCTGCAGTGAGATTTCATTCTCACTTTGGGTTTTGTGCTCTGTTGACATGGTTGCTTCCTTGGCTGTTGCACTGATGGTTTTTGTCAGCTTGACACAAAGTAGACTTAGCTGGGAGGAGGAGACTTCGACTGATTTTCTTGTATCAGATTGGTATGCCTACATGTGGCATTATTTTGATTGATATTTGATGTGAGAGGTTCCAGAGCACTGTGCATGGTGCTGCCTTTGGGCTGGTGATGTTGGGTGGTGTAAGAAAGCAAGATGAGTGAGCCAGTAAGAATTATTTTTCCAAAGTCTGCTTCACTTCCTGCCTCCACATTCCCATCTTAAGTTCCTGTCATGGCTTCCCGTAGTGATGGACTAAACAGGGTAAGATGAGATAAATACTTCTCTTCCCAAGTTGGGTTTGGTCAGTGTTCGATCATGGCAGCAGAAAGCACACTGTAACAGGTGAAGTCTCTTATTCACTGATTTTTTGCACACCCATGAAATCACACACAGCAGCACAGTGGAAGCTCTGAGTCTGGTCACATGTCATTTCCAAGATGGCATAAACAGTGAAAAGTGAAATTTGCTTTTTCATATATCTGCAACTCTCAGATGATTAGATGGATCAGGAGCTGTTTTGTTTTCTGTCATTTGCTTTCTTCTCACTTTTCTAGTCAAAGAATCATGTAGCAAGAAGGCGTTCTTCCCAGTTTTGCTGTGAGTAATTGTTAGTGTGGTGCTCTTTCTTTTGGCTGGCTTTCCTATGTCTGGTGTGTGATGCTGCTTAATAAGGTTCCTCTACTTGCTTACCAGTAAATCTGATTGGCATGATAGAGTGCTGCGCAAAGCATTGTTTTTGAATGCACTAGTTAGTTCCATGGACCATTGTAGGACTATGCTCTTTTGTGTACCTTTGCCTGCAGCATCCCTTTCCTTTCCACACACCTCGTTTTGTCCTACTGTAGAGCTCTTAAGTCTGTAGTATTTACACATTTAGATGTCTACTCTGGGTCTGAAATTGTGCTGGGGAAAGCTGTAGCCCAGAATCAAGGTTCTGAAACAGTATCAACTGAGTAAATAAATAGTCAGTGGAACAGATTGACAGAATGGGCTACCGCGCAGTGTAGAGCCCCTGGGTGAGAACACCTTTAGCATAATTTGCTTTGCTTCGTGGTTTTTGTAGAACCACTGTACTCTTTAAAGCATCAACAACACTTTCAAATTAAAGTTTCAAATTTTATTTAAACTCTGGTAGAAATAACTTTTGGGACAGTTCTGTGACCACGTTACCACTCCCTCATTAGCTGTGATCTTGGGCAGTACATTTGACCATTTGTGCCATAGTTTCATGTATACAAAGTGGGACTAATGTCCATTGATGGTGGACACTGAAGGAAATCTCCAATAGAACAATATGTAGCACATTGCTGAGAATAAAAACATTTGTGTGTTGTCATCTCTCCTCGGGTGGGTCTGAAATATCCCACAGTGCCCACCATTGGCAGTAGAGGGTTGGAGTTTCATAGGAGTGTGGTAACTCCCTGTGCCTTCAAAGTGGACTATGGGGCCTTGCTCTTTCCTTCCCTCTTGGCAATGAGGTGACTAGGCCCCTTAGCTCCAGTCTTCCATCGTGATAATCTGTCTCACCACAGGATCATAATAATGGGTCCATCTGTTAAGGGCTGAAAAACTAAAACTGTAAGCCAAAACAAACTCTTTTTCTTCTGTAGTTCATTTGTCTTCACTATTTGTTACAGTAACTGAAAACTGACTGAAACAAGTATCGTCTGTTCCTTTGCTTTGGGACATAGAGCTAACTTTGAGAATACCCTTTCACCTTCTAGTCAGCTGGTTAGTTTCTGCAGCGCCCTCCCCCATTTATAAAACCATTTGTCTCAGAGCAACTTATTGAAAATGAATGTTTAAAATAATGGGCAGATTTTGTTCTTAGAGGTTGTCATTTTTTTTTTTTTTTTTTTTTGGTGCCTTATTTCTTTTATTTGTATATGTAAGTAGCTGGAGTGTAAGAACTCAGTGAAGAGTAATTTACTCAGTTCTCTGGCTTTTCCTAATGATCAAATGAAGCTATTCCTGGCTTTATTTTGTGTGAAAATATATTGATTTTCTTTTGAGAAATATTTGCATTCTGTAATTGTTAATGGTATTTTATGATGTTTATTTTTTTTTCTGTCTGAAAACTTCATCTTTTTGACTTCACTTTTTTACATTTTAATTTCCTGGTGTTACTTTGCTATTAAGAGGGGAATTTAGGACTTGAACACTGTCATTACATTGCTGTTCAGATTGGAACTGACAGCCATACAGTTCTTCATAGTCCCCTGTGCCTGGGGGACTCCCACAGTAAACTTTTAATCTTGCTCTGACCTTCTGCTGGCATCGGATGCTTGTCTTGGCAGATCCCACTTCACAGTCATTTACAATGTGTCTGGAGACGAAATGAATTTGTTTTAGAAAAACGTAATTTAGATGTTGACTGTTGTTGAAAGATTGTACATAACAAATTCTAAAGCCAAGCTTCACAGGGGAGAAGGTATACATAACACAATTGGATTATGCGTGTGCATCTCATCTTATTTGCTGGTACTCTTTGGGTGCCAAGTTGTTTTCTTTAAGCTTTGATTCACGCTTTTCTACCCTCTGGTTGCTTGAAAGGTCCTCCATTTCATTCTGATCCAGGGTGTCAGGAGAGGGGCTATGCACCCTGTACTGTCAGGAGCTCTTGAATGTGTAATGCTTGCTGTGCTGAGGTTTTTCATCTACTTTGCCAGATGCACGTGATCTCTCAGTTGAAAATCTTGTATTATTTGTTTTATAGTCTTGCTTTATATTTTGTTTTTGTTTATCTTTCAGGAATCACTGTTACTTAGTAGTTGTACATATTGAGTTGATTCTTACTATATCTAGCCCGTCTTCCATTTCTTTTTGTTCTTTCTTCTAGATTATTCTCAAATGTATCCTTCATTTTTCATTTTTTTCCTGGGTATTTAATTCCTTGAGTATCTTTTTTTTCTTCCGTGAGTATTTGTTTAAATGCTTATTTTATGCTTATTCATATTTAAGAATGAGATATCAAAATATGTGAGCTCTGAGATCTGTGGTTCAGGAGGCTAAACCAGGAAGGATCAGGAGTTCAAAGGTCAGCCTGGCAACTTACTAAGACTGTCAGAATTAAAGCTGAAAGAGGACTGAAACTGTGTGTGTGGCCTGGTTGAGGCCCTACTACTGATAAAAATAGACACTTAACAAAATGTCTGTGAGGTGTAACTTTTGTTGTAGAGCAACCAGGTATAGGCCTGGCTATTTGTCTGTGAGATGATTTCTCAGTGTTAACAATAATTATAGCTATTTTTTTTCTTAGCCTCAACATTATACCAAAGAATATCTTTAGTATTTAGGGCTCTAAACCTGGTAATGAGTATTCTAGCAATTGAGCCCTAGGTAAAGTTGAAAGTTTTCTCAGAATGTTGCCTTTTCCTTATACTTTCTCTTTTAGTTTGATGAATCCTGATGCCTTAATGGCCATGTCTGTACTTGCTGTCCCCATTCAGATCCTCTCTGGTGTCCTTTTCCAAAGATGAAATCTTTAGTCTTATGCAAATATAGTGAAGTGATAGTGGCAAGTCTTAAAGGAGATTAGAAGGTGGAATTTGGAATCTGTTCTGTCTGAACTTGCAGTGTGTTCTGATCGTCAGTTCCACAGAGACACTGTGTTAGTGAGCTTACCCTTGCAGCCTGAAAATACTTAATTACTGTGGAGGCAGAAAGCTTTATTAAAACAGGAAAGGGTGTATATTGGCTTTAGAGCTTTCAGCCCATGATTCCTTGCAGCACGTCATGGCAGGGAGTATGTGGTAGAGTAAGTGGCTACCTTACAGCATGTGGGAAGCAGAGAAGGGGGGAGGGGGAGGGAGAAGAGGGAAAGGAAGGGAGACAGAGTTGAGAGAGAGAAAGAAGGAGAGAGAGAGAAAGGAGAGAGAAGAGAGAGGAAAGATGAGGGAAAGAGGAGAGGGGGAAGAGAGAGAGAAGGAGAGAGATGGGGAAGAGAGAGAGAGGGAAAGAGAGAGGAGAAAGGAGGGACAGGGAGAAGGAGAGGGAGAGGGAAAGGAAGGAGGAGGGGGAGGCATAAGTGACATGGTCCATCAGAGCATGTCCTCAAGGAACCTTCAGTCATGTTCAGCCTTCCAAGGTGCCACCATCTTTGAGCAGTCCATCAGTGCTTTCTTTCATTGATAAGCTCAGTGCACTCATGAGCCAGTCACCTCCCAAGGTTCTACCTCTGATCATTGCTGCATTGGGAATTAAGTGTTCAGAACGTGAGGCTTTTTTCTTTTGGGGGCACATTTTAGATTAAACTATTAAAATTGGCATAAAATTCTTGTTTTCCTCTAGGTTAAAGTTCCCATTTAGTTAGTAGTTCTTGTCTGCTGTCCTTTCCTTCCTTTGTATTCCTCTAATATTCATGGTAAAGGAAGGATTATATCTTTTTCTCATTCATTTTCAAGACAGAGCAGAGGTAAATATCTTTTAGCTAGACACACCATTTCGTTCTTAAATTACACCATGTGGTGCTTACATATAATTTGATCTATACAATAGGCAATGAAATGAAGTACAAGAAAATACAAGCTGAATGAAAATGCAGTAGTAAAGGTTACTATCTCTAGCAGTAATGTGAAAAAGTGAAGAGAGATGAACATAAGAAAAGTCAGTTGCAAGCCATTCACGCAAAGTGCTTGCAAAGCGGGGAAAGACTAGTCCCCATTGTAACCTCTTCTTGTTGCTGTGGAGTTCCTAGGCAGTGAACCGCCAGGTCATGTGGTACTTTATGCTCAGTTTTATAGAAAATACTAAGTTGTTCCGCACATGGCTAATGTAGCTTACATTCCACTCAGCGGCATGTAAGGGTCCAGTCCTCAGCACCCTAATTGGCACTTGGAATTGCTTGGTTAATTTAGGTTTTGGTGGTTTAAAAACTTTAGGCATTCTAATAGTTGTGTTTATATTTTGAATTTCCCTAATGACAATACCAAAAGTATTTATTTAACATTTGCTTATTTGCTATCTATAATGCTTTGTTGTTGCTGCTGTTGAAGGCATGTTTACTGTTTTCCTATTTATTTGATCAGAGGGTTGTGAAGTTAAAAAAAAATACACTGTGAAGTTTAGTACATCAGAAATTCTTCAGAAATGCAATTGGCATTATTTTCTCACAGCTTATAGCTTCTTTTCATTCTTTTAACAGTGTCATCTATAGAGCCAAAGGTTTAAATCTTGTTTAAATCCATTTTTTTTTCTTGGACTCTCTTTTTACATATAAAGACTTTGGCATGCTGTTAAAGAATTCTGTTTAACCAGAGACCACAATTTTTTTTTTTAAATTTCAAACCTTTTATAATTTCTTCCTATTTATTTATTTATTTATTGCATTTTTTTAAATTTTATTTTTCTTATTAGTTACATTTTGTTAACTCTGTGTCCCAGCTGTATCCCGCTCCCTCATTCCCTCCCCAATAACTTCTTGCTTTGTATATAAGCCTATGGTTATTTTTAGTTATTTTTGTGTAGTTTATAGTGCATAGGTCATTGCTGATTATTTTTAAAAGATTTATTAATTTTGTGTATATGGGTATTTTTCTTGCATGTATCTGTATCCTGTGTGTATGCAGTGTCTGAGGATGTCTGAAGAGGGCATTAGATGCCCTAGAACTATCATGACAGATGACTGTCAGCCATGGGTGCTGGGACTCAAACCCAGGCCTCTGCAAGGGCAGCAAGTACTCTTTTTTTTTTTTTTTTTTTTCAGCAAGTACTCTTAACAGCATGCTGAGCCATCTCTCCAATCCCCTCATGGTTTTTTGTCTTGTTTTGTTTTCGTGTAAGAAGTCAGTTGTTTTGCCAATACTTGTATCAAGTCTGTCATTTCTGTACTGAATGGCCATTGCTTCTTTATGAATAGATATTGAACATATTTGTTTGCTTTTTCTTTTATTCTGTATGTCTCTTGAAATCTATCCTACCTCAATCACCATACCATCTTAATCACTGTAGCTTTATGGTAAGTAAGAAAATGTCTTGGGATGAGTTTTTTAACTTAAGAAACTTGTTTTGAGCTATTCTAGTTTTGGCTTTACCTTAATGAAATTTAGAATTTGTCTCTGCCTTCAAAGAAGTCCGAGATTTGATTAAGATTGATCTGTTGATGTTTAACAGGAGAATTGACACCTTGATTATACAGAGACTTCTGACTAATGAAACATGATATAGTTTTTTATTTGAGAAAATAAATTCTTCTACTTTTTAAATCAGATTTTAGTAAGTTTTGATGTTTAGTTTTTTTACATTTGTTTTTATGGTACTACTATAAATATTAATAAAAGTTTCAGTTTCAGATTGCTTAATGCTTTTATATAAAAATTAGATCTGTATTTGTATTTTTAGCTTGCATCCTGCAATTTTGCTAGTCTCATATTTTGGAAGTTCTGGACACTAGCTCTTTTTTTTTATAGATACCTTGTGATTTTCTTTATTGAAAATTATGTTTTCTGTACACAGAAAGTTTTATTTCTTTCAGCAGATTTCCTTTCCTTTTTTTTTTTTTTCCTAATCTTCTTTCTCCCCCTCTCTCCTTTCCCATTACCTTTCTTTTTGTGTTTTCTTCTCCCTCTTCTGACCTGACGGTGTTGATGAGGATTTCTTACACAGAACTGGTAAACAGTGGTAAGAAGAGCCATCAGTGGTTTCTTCCCAGCTGTAGCATTTTCCTCTGCTCTTCTTTTATGCTTGTCCTTTTCTAGCCTGCTTAGTTTTAGTCATGGAACTGTTAAAGTTGATTCTTTCCCTGTTTCAGCTGATAAGCACTGCATGCCAATTTTTCTTTCTTTTTAAGTTGTTAATGTAGTTGATGGTGTTTGATATTTAGGTGTTGAGCCAGCCTTATACCCTTGGCTTATGTCCCAGTTGTTCATTCAGTGATATATGTATATGTATCTGGATTTAATTTCTGATGTTATGTTGAAAGCTTTTTCGTCTGTGTTCCTAAGGGTATTGAATTTGTGATCCTCCTGTTTCACAGATTGCTGGGTGTCATGGGCCTGTGACCAGACTCTGTGCCTGAGTTTTTCTTTTTAAAAAAATTATTATTTAGGCCTTGTCATTTAATTAATTACCTGGTACTTGCCTGACTAAGCTATAACTAGTCAGATTCCAGCTCCACAAAGGAAAAGAGAAGTTTATAATAAGCAGTATTCATACAAAGCTTCTAGGGAGGCTGGTCAGGATTCAGTGCTCAAGAAGGCAAGTAAGCTTTTAATGCCTTAAGCACCTCATATGCAGACTCTCCCCTCAGGCTTTTCAGAAGACAGTGTCAGGTTTGCAGGGTTGATACGAAAACACAAGCTCCATTTTTCTAAGAGTTTACAGTTTGATGTGTTTTCAGGAAATGATTTAAAATTTACCTATAGTTATATTCATAAATTTAAAAATTTATCTTATTAATATCCTTTTAGTATTTGTAGGGTCTGTTATAGTAGCTCTTTTTCATGATTACAGAAGCATCAGTTTTGTTAGTCCTTGAAAAGAAATGGTTTCTGGTCTTGTTGAATCAGAAAGGTGTTTTTGTTTGTTTTTTTCATTAAAATTTCATTATTTTCTGTCCTTTATCTTTCCAGTTGGTTTAGATTTACCTTTAAAAAATGCTTACTTAAGTAGACACCTTAGATTATTGATTTAAGCCTCTTTGTAATATGTGTACTTGATGTTACAAATTTTTCTCTTACAACTACTCTATCGTTGTACAATATTGATGTTTTGTTTACATTTTCACTTAAATTATTTCTTTTTTTTTTATTTTTATTTATTTATTTATTTTTATCAGTTACATTTTGTTAACTCTGTATCCCAGCCATGTCCCATCCCTCATTCCCTCCCAGTCCCTCCCTCCCTCCCTCATCTCCACCGTGCCCCTTTCCAAGTCCACTGATAGGGGGGACCTCCAAATTATTTCTTAAATTTGCTTTGTAAGACTTTTGTTTCTTTATATATTTACATTTGTTTCTTTATATGTATTTACATTTGTTTTGTGTTTAAATGTGTAAATTTTCATGTGTCCTTGAAAAGGATATGTAGTTTATTGTAGAGCATTTCACAAGTATCTTTTAGATTCAAATTGTTCGATAGTATATTATCTTACATAGCCTTCTTATTTTCTTCTCAGATTATACCCAAAAGTAAAGTCTTTAAAAAGATGTTTTAGAATTAACTAGAAATTGAACTTGCTGCTGAATTCTTGTTTTAGGATGTGGTTATAACTGAATTATGCCACTGGACCACAGAATCCAGGAAATTAATGAGCAGAATCAGTGTATTTCTGGGAACAATGACCAGGGTGTGTATTCTGAGCCTTGAGCAAAACCCTTTACATTCTCCATCCCCAGGGCTCTACTCAGAAGAAACAATATCACTGCTAGATTAAGACTGTTTAGATCACTGATGGCTTTGTTAGACCTTCTTCTAGTGACATTATGGATATTACTTAGATGTTTGAGGGAGGTGTTGGTTTTTTTAGTCAATTATATGAAAAAAAATTTTTCTTGGTGCTTCAAAAAAATTTTTTTTACATTGTCATTAAAGTAATTATGTTATGGCCTGTTTAGTGTAGAAAAGAATCTTTATTTGGCAGATGGTAAAGCCGGTGCCTGTTCCCACAACTGTTCCTGTACCCCTACGTACGGATACATTATTGATGTTTTTATGCAATGAATTTCCTGGAAACGTACATACTGTGAAACATACTGTAATACATTTTTCTTGATGGTTCTGTTAGTTTATTTCATATTTTCAAATGGAGTTGTCAATATTTGTGTAATGTTAAAAGGGAATTAACTTACATCTTTTAAAAAATAGCTTTTAATCAAAGCTTCCTATATTATTTGTTCTCTTCTTTAAGGTCATCCTACCCTTTAAGATGGTTTAAATACCACCCACATCTTGATGACCAAAGTATAGTGTTAGTTCATTCTTGTTTCTTGACTTCTAGTCTAATATTGTTGCCTACTTGATATATTATTGACTTGTGTTTATGATAGTTTAAAACAAGAACCTTGATTCTTTTTACCACACATTATTCTTTCCTGTTTTCTCAGTATCTGATTGTTAAATGTTATTGTTTCCTTCATAATTGACATTTGTTCTATCCATCTATCTGTCCTTCCGTCTATCTTCCATCCATGTATTGTTAGTTTTGTTTGTTTGTTTGTTTTTGAGACAAGAGGCTCACTCTATAGCTCAGGCTGGCTTAGATACTGTATGGCTTCACATTTATGTTATCAGCAAATATCATCTACATCAAAAAAATTATTTTATTTTTTATTTGTATCCCAGCTGTAGCCCCTCCCTCTTCTCCTCCCAGTCCCACCCTCTCTTCCTTTTCTCCCCCATGCCCCTCCCCTAGTCCACTGATAGGGGAGGTCCTCCTTCCCTTCCATCTAACCCTAGCCTATCAGTTCTCACCAGGACTGGCTGCATTGTCTTCCTCTGTGGCCTGGTAAGGCTGGTCCCCCCTCAGAGGGAGGTGATCAAAGAGCCAGCCACTGAGTTCATGTCAGAGACAGCCCCTATTTCCCTTACTAGGGAACCCACTTGGAGACTGAGCTGCCATGGGCTACATCTGAGCAGGGGTTCTAGGTTATCACCATGCATGGTCCTTGGTTGGAATATTGGTCTCTGCAAAGACTCCTGGGCCCAGACTGTTTGGTTCTGTTGTCTCTCCTTGTGGAGTTCCAATCCCCTCCAGGTTTTTCTGTCTTCCCTGGCTTTCATTAGATTTCTTGCACTCTGCAAGGTTTGGCTGAGTTTCAGCATCTGCTTTGATACCCTGTTGGGTAGAGTATTTCAGAGGTCCTCTGTGGTAGGCTCCTGTCCTGTTCCCTGTTTTCTCTCTTTTCCGATGTCCGTCCCATTTTCCTTTCTGAATGATTATTGGGCATCTCCCCTAGGTTCCTCCTTTTTGTTTAGCTTCTTTAGGTGTACAGATTTTAGTATGTTTATCCTTTATTATATGTCTAATATCTACTTAATGATCTTTTCTAGTTCCCTCCATTTGCCTGTAAATTTCATGATTTCCTTGTTTTTAATTTGGGAGTAGTATTTCATAGTGTAAATGTACCACAATTTCTGTATCCATTCCTCAGTTGATGGACATCTGGGTTGTTTCCAGATTCTGGCTATTACTAATCAAGCTGCTACAAATATGGTTGAGCAAATGCCCTTGTTGTATACTTGAGAATATTTTGGATATGCAAATATCCAGAATATATAAAGAACTCAAGAAGTTAAACACCAACAAATCAACTAATCCAATTTAAAAAAGGGGTACAGAGCTAAACAGAGAATTCTCAATAGAAGAATATCAAATGACAGAGAAACATTTAAAGAAATGCTCAATGTCCTTAGTCATCAGGAAAATGCAAATCAAAATGACCTTGAGATTTCACCTTATACTCATCAGAATGGCTAAGATAAAAAACTCAAGTGACAACACATGCTGGAGAGAATGTGGAGAAAGGGGAACACTCCTCCATTGCTGGTGGCAATCTAACCTTATAAAAACACTTTGGAAATCAATCTGGTGCTTTCTTAGACAATTAGGAATAGTGCTACCTCAAGATCTAGCTGTACTATTCCTAGGCATATATCCAAAATATCATCTATATATTTTTAATATTTGCTTATCATATGCAATTGCTTCCCAACACTACTGTTTATCTAAACTAACAGTTTTACTTTTGGACATTTATACTTATGATTTAGTTTGAGTGTATACAAGGAAACTGGTTTGCTCAAGTTAAAATAATAATTTAGTTGTGTGGCCTGTGGCATTGTGTTAAAAATCACTCTTGTGAGCTGTTTTTTTCACTTGAAAAATATCTCATATGATTGCTATGAAAATGGAAGCAATTAAATATTTTTGTTTTTAGAATAGTTTGGTACATGGCAACCTTTGTACGCTTTTATTAATTAAAATATTCACAGTCCTTGGTGTTTTCTTTATGCAGTGGTCATCTTTTATTATAAAAATGACAATTAGTTAAAAGTCACTCTTTTGTTTTGGTTTTCTTTCCTGATTAGAGTAAAACTCAAAGTTACTATGTACTTTGATGCCCTGGATTGCATAGTCCTGGCTCTATCTTAGTCTGTCTCAGGCCTGTCTTACCTGTATTGATAGAGTACACTAGCCTACTTAAGGTTTCTTACATGTAATAATTATATTTCTAATGTATATATTTTTAAACCTGTTTATTTCATGTCTATTTCCTAGGATATAAGTTTCCTGAAACCAGAGATTTTATGTGATTTTGCATGTTATCCATAGTGCTTAGAACATGGATAGCTTAAATATTTACCACATGAGTGATAGAATGAAACAAATTGTTTGGTTTCATTTCCTAGACTGTATAAACCTGGAAATCCTGGACCTTTGCCCATGTGCTTGTTTACAATAACTGTGGATATTTAGACCTGGAAGGGACATTTGAGACCATCAGTTTTCATTTCTTTGTTTTATGTGAAAGAGAATGAATAGGGACAGAGTTAAGAAAACCCGCTTCCAATGATTGTTCTTTGTTGAGACCCTCCCTCCCTCCCCCACCATGTGCTGTGGAGTGAGGGCTGACATTACAGTGGAGTGCTCTGCTGCCATCAGAGGTGACAGTCATGGTTTCTCTATAAACCTGCCTTATTTTATTTTTAAGTGCTGGTAGGACTTGACATAAATATGGATTATCTTTCTTTAAGAGTAATTGTTTCAGGAGCTCTACAAGGAGAGCAACAGAACCAAAATACCTAGGCACAGGGGTCTTTTCTGAGACTGACTATTCATGGATATAACCTACCACCCTTGCTCAGCTGTAGCCCATGGCAGCACAGTATCCAAGTGGATACCTTAGTAAGGGGAACAGGGACTGTCTTTGACATGACGCCTCCCCCGGATGGGGGAACAGCCTTGCCAGGCCACAGAGGACGACAATGCAGCCAGTTCTGGTGAGACCAGACAAGCTAGGGTCAGATGGAAGGGGAGGAGGACCTCCTGTATCCATGGACTTGGAGAGAGGCATAGGAGGAGATAAGGGAAGGAAAGTGGGATTGGGAGGGGAGGAGGAAGGAGACTACAGCTGGGATACAAAGTGAGTAAACTGTAATTAATATAAAAAAATGAAAAAAATTTCAACAGTACAATGAAAACATCATTAAAAAAAAGAGTACATGTTTTTATTCTTTGAAAAATACCCATAGACCTGATTATTTTAACTTAGTTATAATACTTGTTATGCATGTTTATGAAAAATAAAATTTATTCAGATAATATTTTCCTGTCTGCTCATCAGTTTTAATCATTACTATGTGCTTGGTCATAAAATAATTCGGGTTTAAAAATTATTTTGGAAGTGTCACAATAGGAAAAAATTTGTACATTTGGTCAACATTCCAATGAAGAGCTGCTATTTTTTCAGTGTGAATGTGGTGCATTCCATAGTACTTATGTGGGAAGATGAGCCATTGTGTTTCATAGTGATTGACAGCAGAAGAGCCTAGATTTTGATGTGGCCTTCAATTTGTCCTGACACAGCTTTTTAAAAGATTAATATTTTTCCAGCCTTGCCCTCAGAGTGAAATAGCCCAAGTTATATCAAATGGGTATGATAGAGTTCTAGTGTAAATCACTTTATATTATATGCTAGTAAGAAGCTTACTATTTTGGAAGTGAATCTGGTATCTTACTTGTAAGTAGATATGTTTCACAAGTTGTTTATGTCAAAGACTTAAATGCAAGAGCTAATGCTATGAAAGTCTAAGGAAAAATACAGAGAGGAATATGCATAAGATTGAATTGTTGCGTATTTCTTGGTCATGATACTTAAACCATGAACAGCTCTAGAAAATGTATACTACTGAACATCAGAATTAAAGATCTATAAAGGAATGTTATCAGGAGAGGGAAAGAGTCAGCCACAGAAAGAACATACTTGCCAAATGTGTGGGTGAGGATGGCTTAGTATCTAAAACACACTTGTATTTAGAGAAATACTGAAGTTCTACATTAAATACAAACCAAAGGAGAAAATGGGCAAAGGCTTGTGTGGATATTTCTTCAGAGAAGATACAGGGGTGGCCACTATAGCTATGAAAAGGTGCTGAGTTCTTCAGTCCTGAGAAAAAGGCCACATTGAAACACCTAGGCTTAGGAGATACTGTGACTGGTCCCAGTGAGACACTGTCTCAGATTGTAAGGTCGACAGCTGCTGAGAACAGACCTAGAGGCTGACTGCTGGCATGCAGGGGCTGGAGCATGAGTACCTGTTGGAGTATGCATACTTGCTCACAGGCAGATTATGGGACCTTTGCCTAGTGGTATTAAATTTCATTGGGAGGGAATGATACAAAAGTTCTGTGTTATGGTAGTGATGATGGAAGCCTATTCTTCTATGTGTACTTAATGCCACTGAGCTGTATGCTTCAGAATGATTACAAGAGTAAAAATTTCAAAATCTTAAGTGACAGCACGTCCTGGCGAGGGTGTGGATAAAGGGGAGCACTTCTCCATTGCTGGTGGGAGTATAAACTTGTAGAACCACTTTGGAAATAAATCTGGCTCTTTCTTAGAAAACTGGAATAACTTTATGTCAAGACCCAGCTATACCTCTCCTGGGTATATACCCAAAAGATGCTCTGCCACACAGCAAGGAGACTTGTTCAACTATTTTATAACAGCTTTGTTCATAATAGCCAGAATCTGGAAACAACCTATAGATGTTCCTCAACTGAAGAATAGATAAAGAAACGGTGGCACATTTACACAGTGGAATACTACTCAGCTATTAGAAACAAAGAAATCATGAGATCTGCAGGCAAATGGAGGGAACTAGAAAAGATCAACCTGAGTGAGGTGTCCAAGACCTAGAAAGACACACATAGTATGTACTCACTTATAAGTAGATTTTTGCCATACAGTACAAGATACACATACTAAGAGGCACAGACCCAAAGAGGATAAGCAATCAGGAGGACCCAAGGGAGGATGCATAAATCTTACTCAGAAGGGGAGATTGAATAAACAGAGGTAATGGCTGAGGAGAGGAAACAAGGTAGGAGAGGGGCCACAGAGAGTTAAGGCAGTGGAGATCAGACCTGGGGAGAGCAAGGGCAAGAGGACAGAAGGCCTGCAGAGAAAAGAGAAACTGAGGGCGGGGTTATATCTGTGACAAGCTGGAGACCTAAGTAAGGGTAGACTCCTGGGAGGATATGAGGGGGATTCATTCAGATACTTCTAGTAGCAGAGACCATAGAGACTGAAGAGGATATCCTCTAACTAGACTAATCTAGGAAAGGGTGGGGAGCACCAACCCAGCCAGAGAAACTTCAACCCAAAATTTACTCTGCCTATGAGGTAAAGACAGCTTCTTAATAAACGGTGATGGGAAAGTAGATTTCCACATGTGCAGGAATGAAAGCAGTCTCTCCCTGTCCCTTCCCTGTTCCCCCTTCCTTGTTCTCCCTCCCTCTTCCTTTTTCTCCTTTTCTCCTTTTTCCCCTTTATCCCTCCCCCCTCTATAAGCATCAACTCCAATGGATAAAACACATTAATGTAAGACCTGGACTTCTGAAACATTTAGAGAAAAATGTGGGGAAATCAAATCACTCTAAGACCAGGCATAGGTCCTCTCCATACATTGTCCTTGGTTGGGGTATCAGTTTCTGTAGGGCCCCCAGGGCTCAGCTTTTATGGCTCTTTTTGGAGCTCCTGTCCCCTCCAGGCCTTTCTATCTCCCCTTCTTTCATAAGATTCCCTGAACTCTGCCCAAAGTTTGAATATGAGTCTCAGCCTCTGCTTTGATACCTTGATCAGTAGCGTCTTTCAGAGGCTGTCTGTGGTGGGCTTCTGTCCTGTTCTTTGTCTTCTCCTGCTTCTGATGTCTATCGTGTTTGTCCTTCTGAATGAGGATTGAGCATCTTCCCTAGGGTTTTCCTTCTTTAGCTTCTTTAAGAGTATAGATTTTAGTATGTTTATCCTGTATTATATGCCTAATATCCACTTATGAGTGTATATATACCATGTGTATCTTTCTGCTTCTGGGGTACCTCACTCAAGATGATCTTTCCTAGTTCTCACCATTTAGACTCAGTATCCAAGTGGGGTCTCTAGTAAGAGGAGCAGAGGCGTTTTCTGGCATGAACTCAGTGACAGGCTCTCTGATCATCTCCCCCTGAGGGATACAGCCTTGCCAGGCCACAGAGGAAGACAATGCAATTAGTCCTGATGAGACCTGATAAGTTTGGGTCAAATAGAAGGGGAGGAGGACCTCCCCTATCAGTGGACTAGGGGCATAGAGGGAAATGAGGGAGGGAAGATGGAATTGGGAGGATATGAGGGAGGGGCCACAGCCAGTATACAAATTGAATAAATTATGATAAATGATAATAATAAAAATATGTCAACATAAAAAAGGTAAAAAAGATACAGGCCCAGAGAGGGATCAACAGAATAAGATTTTTAAGATAAAATCACTTAGGATGGTGTTCAAGGCTAAATATATAGTAGATAGAGCAACTGATTCCTGGCCCAACCAAAGACGTACCCTATTGGATAGTGCCAACCTCTGACACTGTGAATGATACTCTTCTGAGCTTTGAGACAGGAGCCTGCAGTGCCTCAAAATAGATGCTGATACCCACATTCTATGCATAGGTTAGTCTTGGGGAATAGGGAGTGGGGGGAGAAAAGGACCTGGAAGTGACAGGAGCTCCACAAGAAAAACAACAGAGCCAAATAACCAGGGCCCAGAGGGGCTTGCTGAGATTAAAGCATCAAACAAGGACCATGCATGAACTGGACCTAGGTCCCCTACAAAGATGTAGCAGATGGGCAGCTTAGGCTTCAAGTGGGTCCTCTGGGGACTGCATTGGACATGGACTCACTCACTTGCTAGCTTTTAGATCACTTTCTCCCTGTGGGACTGCCTTGACAGGCCACAAGGGAAGAAGACATGCTCAATCTTCAAACAACTTGGTGAGCTGGAGTGGATAGGAAAGGGAGCTCCCCTTTTCTGAGGAAAAGGAAAAGAGGGTGTTGGGGGAGAGAGAGAGGGTGGGACTGGGAGGTGCAGAGGGAAGGGGTTACAGAGTTGTAAAGTCAACAAAATAAATGAGAAAAAAAAATAAATAAAACAGAATATTTCACATTAAAGAAAGTAACTCTTTATAACATAAATTTTACTTTTTTTAAAAAAATATTTTCCAGTACAAAAAGAGATTTACTTTTACTTGGAAATCAGCATACTTTTAATGGCTATTGTGTGAATTTAGAACCAGGGTTCTCTGGTTAGCCAAAGTGGATATATTTGGGGGGGGAAAAAGAAGGAGCAGGAGGGGAGTAAGAAGGAAGAGGAGAAGAGGAGGAGAAAAAGAAAGAGAAGGAGAAGAAAAGAAGAGAAGGTGGAGAAGAAAAGAAGGAGGAGACGAGCAGAAGCAAAAGAAAAAGATAGTGTTTATAAGAAGACAATAGGTGCAGTCTACAGTTTTGTTAGTTAACTATTCTGTTGCCAATATTGAAAAAATTTAAATTCTGATGCTTTTGTTAAAACTAATATAACTAAAAACAACCCCCACACTAAATACTAGAGAATGATAGTGTAGGACTGATTTGTGCTTTCATGAATATTCATTGTATTTATTAAGTCAAATTTTAGCCCAGACCATCAGTTGAAAAATATGTGTTGCATAAGCTCATTTCAATTTTTTAAAATATTCAATAATGAAAAGCGGGAAAATATTGGAAGGGTAGGGGAATGAATGTAAGTCTTTGAGAAGACGTGGAAATTATGTTAGTTAGTGCATTGTGCTTGAGAAAAAGGTTAACAGGAGTAACAACAAAATCTGAGGAAAAAGAGTTATTGGAAACTTTAAACAAAATGGTCATTTGGTAAGCGAGCTATCTGTGCAACATTAGTGTAGGGAGAAATTTTCTAGGTTGGGGCTTACACCGTGTGAGAGGCAGCAAGCAGTGCTGAGAGGCTCCTATGCTCCACTCAGTGCTGCTTTGAGAATGCTGTTACGGGCAGGATTTAAATGCTGAAAGTAGAAGTTTGGAAAACTAGAGTCCATTCAGAAAAAGGTTGTGCTTAAAGTTGAGACAACTGGTGAAATTAATTGTTAGATAAAGGTTTAGATAAGGTATGGTGGGTAGGCTTTAGGCCTACATTCAAAATATTTGTAGTTGGATATGGTGGCACATCCCTGTAACCCTAGCAATTAGGAAGTTGAGTCTGGTGAATTGTTGAGTTCAAGGCAGGTCAAGCTATATAGCAAGTTCCAGGCCATCCTGATATGTTTTCAGCACATGATTTCTAGTGGGACCAGCTCAAATCATACTTACACAATGACATTTGGCTACAATAAAATATCTGTCCACATGGTCCCTGGCTTCCTTGTATAAGTTTGTCTTCAAAGAAGCCTGCCTGCTCTCCATTTTTGCTTGTTCCTAATTCTATTCTCTTGTAATCTTTCCCTTTTTTCCTGTTCATCAGTTTTTGTCTGCTGACTCTGCCTCTTTCTTTGTCATCTGTTTCTTACCCTTTGTCTCTATGGTGCGTAGTCTGCTCCAGCTCCTTAGGCTCTTGTTTTATGATAGCCCACTTTGTATGTACCATTGCTTGTGGTACCTGGGACCCTAGGTGAATTGTTTCTTTCCATATATTTAAAGTGTATGTATGCATGGTATAGTGTAGGTGGGAAGCAGCCATATGTTTGCTAGCCTTTTTGTGATGGAAAACTTAAAAGAAATTTTCAAATAGATTGTATCATTTTACCACAGTTGATCTGTTTTCTATCAGTTTCTCCACAAAAATGATAATAGTGTTCATGGACTAAAAGCAGCATAATGTAGATAGCACAAATATTTAGAAGATGACTCTGATTTTCCTCTGAATATAAAAGCTAATCAGATTATAGATGATTACATTTTCTATTTCTTAGCAGCTACCCTTTATCCTTAATAGTATTTAGACTAGTGTGTACAAGTTTGGTTCTCAGTAATGTCACTTGAGCCACCCAGCTTTCAAAAGGGAATTTATTCTGAATTTTAGTGAGCATTAAGACATATGTCTGTGGGTGCACTTGCCCTTTATGGGTAGTTTAAACTAAAATGTTTATACATCTACTTCTTTATTTGTGTGTATGAAGTTGTCTTCTTCATGTTATGGCATGGGCTCACCAGCTTTTGAGCAATCCTAGCTGCTCTTTCATTGTACTTTACATTCTCCTCTTCATTTAAAGATTAGCTTATCTATTCCAAGGTTGGAGTTCAGAATGAGCTTTCCCTGTGTCTTCCAAAAAAAAAAAAAAATTGATGAGACTAAAATACACATTCCAGCATGCAATTTGGTGAAATTGATGTAGTATTCTAGTCCAGGAACATAGTAATACTCTATTTAGCTCATATTTGATTTCAGCATTTTAGTATACAACTGTTTTATTTAAAAGTATCAGTATTTTGGGGATAATTATAATTTCAGAGAAATTTTTTTATTGTGTGTGTGACTTTTTTTTTTTGCCAGTATTTCAGATCTATCCATTTTTTCATTTTTCTTTGGCTGTGTGTTTTTGTGTTTTCCGATTTGTGTCTAATTTTCTTCTTCCCACTGCTTTGTGTTTATTTGCCCCTCATCCCAGTTCCGTATGGTGATTTATACTAAAGATTTATTTCTGTGACAGTGTGTTTCTGTGTGTGCCACGTGTGGAAGGCTAGAAGAGGCTATTGGATCCACCAGAGCTGGGATTATAGGCAGCTGTGAGACTTCTGACATGGGTGCTGAGAAGTAAACCCAGGTCTTCTGCAAGAGGAGCTTGTGTTCTTAACCACTGAGCATTTCTCCTATGATCCTTCTTTGAGACAATTTCCCCTGTGTTTTCAGCATTGTCTATGCTATTTCATGATATATTATTACTTGATAAGTTACAGTCTAATTTTAATTGAGTTTTATACACTTGTAGATTTTCATGATTTTTTCTTTACCCCCTGAGTTAAATAAAAGTATGTTTAATTTCCATGTGTTTAGAAATTTTTTCTTTCTTATCTATTATTGTTTAATTCCATTATGAATAAATAGATGACTGGTTGAATTTCACTTGTTTCAATATGTTGAAATCTGACTTATATCTGAGGACATATATATTAAGGAGCCTCCTACAAGCATTGATATTGGGTGAAATGTTCAGTATGTTGTTTTTAATTTGATTCTTTTTTGTTGTTTGTTGTATTTATTTATTTATTTTTAATTTTTTTATTACAGTTTATTCACTTTGTATCCTAGCCCCCTCCCTCATTTCCTTCCAGTTCCACCCTCCTTCCCTCATCTCCTTCTATGCCCCTCTCTAAGTCCACTGGTAGGGAAGGTCCTCTTCCCCTTCGATCTGACCCTAGCCTATAGCCCTAGTCTCATCAGAACTATCTGCATTGTCTTCCTCTGTGGCCAGGTAAGGCTGCTTTCCCCTCAGTGGGAGGTGATCAAAAAGCCAGCCAATGAGTTCATGTCAGAGACAGCTCTTGTTCCCCTTACTAGAGAGCCCATTTGGAGACTGTGCTGCCATGGGCTAATTCTATGCAGCAGGTCTAAGTTATCTCCATGCATGGTCCTTGCTTGGAGTGTTAGTCTCACAAAAGACTCCTGGGCCCAGATATTTTTGGTTCTGTTGCTCTCCTTGTTGAACTCCAGTCCCCTCCAGGTCTTTCTATCTCCTCCTTCTTTCATAAGATTCCTTGCACTCTGTCCAAAGTTTGGTTATGAGTCTCAGCATCTGGTTCAGTACCCTGCTGGGTAGAGTCTTTCAGAGGCCCTCTGTGGTAGGCTCCTGTCTTGGTCACTGTTTTCACCCTCTTCTGATGTCCCTCCCGTTTGCCTTTCTGAATGAGGATTGATCATCTTACCCAGGGTCTTCCTCCTTGCTTAGCTTCTTTAGGTGTCCAGATTTTAGTATGATTATCCTATGCTCAAGTATACAACAAGGACATTTGCTCAGCCATGTTTGTAGTAGTTTTATTTGTAATAGCCAGAATCTGGAAACAACCCAGATGTCCTTCAATTAAGGAATGGATACAGAAATTGAGGTACATTTACATAATGGAATACTACTCAGCAATTAAAAACAAGGAAATCATGAAATGTGCAAGCAAATGGTGGGAACTAGAAAAGATCATCCTGAGTGAGGTATCCCAGAAGCATAAAGACACACATAGTAAGTATATACTCACTTATAAGTGGATATTAGACACATAATATAGGATAATCATACTAAAATCTGTACACCTAAAGAAGCTAAGCAATTGATTCTCTGGATCCGTGTTTAGAGTTCTAAGGTCCTTGATGACTTTCTCACTGATCCTTAGCACCTACTGAGAAAGGGCTGTTGGAATCTACAGGAGCTGAGTATATTTCTTCCTTTATGTCTTCGAGACTCTGCTTAGCATCTATAGAATCATCCTGTTTTCCCAGTTAACTGACTCTTTGCTTTTACACAATACCTTTCTTTGTGTCTAGTTATTCTCTCTTAAATCTAGTTTGTTGACCTTAATATTGTTATTCTGCTTTTTGTGTATTGGTATTTGCATGATATTTATTTATTTATTTATTTATTTATTTATTTATTATTGCTTTTGCTTTCAGTGCTAACACTACCTCCCTCTCTCCCAAGGGGTATAATTAGGAGAAATTCCAGCAAGAATGTACTCTGTAGAGAGGCAGTGCATTAGCTACATTCATGTTTATGGAATAGGGTGTACTATTTTAATACTTATAGATGTTATAAAATACAGAATCTGGGAAATTAGTAAATTTCCATCTCTATCACAAAGTATTATTTTTATATACATTACCCAACCCTGACCTTTTGAATGGGATAGTTTAGCTATTTCCATGAAACTTAATTTAACATTATAGATTTTTTCCACATTTAATTTTTTATCTGTTTTTTTTTTCTAGTCTTATTTCTTTCCTTCCTAATATGAGTACGTGAACTTTTTCTCTTTTGATTTACGTTAGGGTTTAGTGCATTTTATATTATTGTGCATAATTTGCATATTGGTTGCTTTGGGAATTACCTTATGCGCAAGTGACTTGAAGTCTATGGCATCAGCATTTTAATTCTTCAAATGAAGCACCACATTCTTATTCCTACCTAGCTTACCTTACCTTTCTCTCCCTTAAATAATATTTTTGTCATTGGATTTTTGCTGTTTTTGTTATCAAACATGACTTTCCATCATGGGTAAATGACATTTTATATTAGTAAGCCAGCATTTCACTGTTTTGTTTTTTGTGAGTAAATGATTCTCCAAGATTCCTCCTTCTTCAGTACTTTCTCAAGAACTTTCTATACAGATTTTAAAGTACAAATCTCTCAATTTGTTTAAAAATCATGAGTTAGAATAAACTATAAAAGTAACTGTTCTATATAGTCAGGACATTATATGCCTCAGTACTATTAATATTCCAGAGCTCTTATATAAATGAAATATCTTGTTCTCTGTGGGAAAGAGTGAAATGTTGGTTTGCCATCAAACACTGAAGAACAAATTGTTAACGCCATTTCAGATGTAAAATCAATGATAGCTATAATTTGGAGCTCTTAGTTGTATATATTTTCTTATACTTAAGTAGTTAAAAGCTAAAACATTTAAAAGTTCACAATATAATTAATCTTCATTTTCATATTCATTTATTTAGTCTGCATGGGAAGTGCTTATGAGCACTTGCCAAGGCTCACTTGGGGAGGGAGAGGACAACCTGCAGGAATGAGTTCTCTTCTCCCAGCATAGGAACTCAGTTTGACAGCAGGCGCCTTCACCCGCTGGGCCCCTCACTGGCGCCAGTTCTTGCTGTAAGTATAATGTGTTCAGTTTGTTTGGGATGTTAGAAAGCAGGTAATTAAATAGTTTTTTTTCATTTTTCCTTAGGTTTTGAGAGAGTGTCTCATTATGTAGCCCAGGCTGGTCTCCAGGTATCTTTCTTCTACCTCCCAATTCCTGAGATTATAGGCACAGTAAATAGTTCATGTAAATGTTTTTGGGGTTGGTTATGCTCTTGGTACTTGGTTTCTCCACTTTGTTTTCTGAACTGGTATCTAACAACCACACTTAGTTTCCTCAAAAATGGGTCTTTCCTGACTCGTAAGTGGTGAACCGGAAACGTCTCATTTGAAGAGATTCAATACCCTGTGATCCATATTTTATGATAGTATAGTTTCAGTGTTTTACCTGCATAGAGTCAACCATTACACAGACATTCCTCTACTCTCTTTCATATTTCTTGGTGTTTGAGTTGATTTCCTTTCCCCTGATTTTATTATCTTCAGGTTTTACTGCTGTCGATCACGTGACTTTACTGTTTGGCATAATTTATTCTTTTGCTTAAATTTTAGATAATTCCCTCCCAGTTATTTTCTCTCCTTCTAACTGCATGAATTGGGCATGTGTGTGGTCACATTTCAACTTTTTCCTAAGGTGTTATAGAGAACCGATTTCTTTCTTCTGAGCTGTTCTGTACTTGGGTGGTCACTGGCCCCTTTGATACTGTGTTCTGTGTTATGCTTGCTCATTTATACATTGCTTTATTGTTTCAATCTCTTCCTGGAGTTAATTGCTCTCAATATGTTAACTCTTTTTTTTTTTTTTTTTTCATTTCGCAGTCTTGGAATTATTTTGAATGTTAATGACATTATTGGCATGGCTGTTTACATTTAAGTAGTAACTTATGTAAACTTAAATGCATTTTAGGAGCTTTGAAGTGATCTCTTTAGTACCAACTTTCAAAGTTCCTCACAGTTTATTATAGAGTTACAGAGGAGATTGTAGTAAATCTTCTGGTAAATACAGGGAATTAGTGATCAAGCCTATTGTCTTAATTCTAACTTTTCTTTTAAAAAAGATTTATTTGTGTATTATGTGTTTGAGTATTTTACCTTCTTGTGTGTGTGTGCATCATTTGCATGTCTGGTGCCCTTCCAAGGCCAGAAGAGGGTGCAAGCTGCCCTTGGAATGGAGGTACAAGTGGTTGTGAACTGCCTTTTGGGTGCTGAGAAGTCAATCTGGGTCCTTCTGTGAGGAAGCAAGTACTCTTAACTTTTGAGCCACCTCTGCAGGCCCTACGTTTTCTCTTTCATGATCCAGCTATACACATTGGGCATCTGTACTGTTGCAAACTTTAGGACAGTCAGCCAGCACTTACTAGACTTCCTTGTTTTTAATAACTTAGTCAAAGATAGTCATTGACTACAGTGCCATAAGTGAATCCAGGGTTTCACAGGGTGGACATTTAGATTTATAACCAATGGTTTTAGTGTGTGTGTATTTCTAACATGTGTATGCGTATGTATGTTTGTGCCCATGTGTTCCTGTGTGTAGTCCAGACGTTGAAACTGAGTTCCTTTCTCTATTGCTGTCTACCTTATTTTGTCAGGACAGGCTGTCTTGCTGAACCAAGAGCTTTGGGCTGGCCAGCAGGACCCTGGGATCATCTCCTCACTACTTCCCAAGTGTGAGATTGCAACAGAGATCATTGCACCTGGCTTCTTTTTTTTTTTTTTTTTCTTCATGTGGGTGCTAGGACTGGAGACTGAACTCAGGTGTGCATGCTTTATTGACTAAGTCGCCTCCTCAGTCCCATTATCAAAATGCTTAATGACTATTCTATTTCTATTCACTACCAGTAGCTATGAATATTTGTTTCTCTGACAATTTACCAGTACATTTTATCTTTGAACATTAAGACTGCTAATTTGTTTGATTTATATGTTTCCACTGATTCTGAACATTGGAAACAGTTTTGGCCATTTATGTTTTCCCCCTGCAAACGGCAGCTGGTTCATTTCCTCTGGAGGCACTCATGTTAAGTGGATTGTTGTATATAACAGAGTTAACCATTCTGTGTTTGTTGTGCTCTGTCTAGAGAGCCACTTTAGGATCAGTTGAACATTAGCATGCTTGTGCTCAGAGCTGTTTTTATGGAGTGAGCCCTGGTTTGTCATGTGAAACAGTGTGTTGAAAGTCTCAACTCAGGAAGACCTGTGAGGGCACCAAGGCAGAGTGCAGAGAAATCAAGGAAAATAGTCAGAAAACCGAGAAAGCGGTGGATCCATGCCACAGGTGTGTGTGTGAACATATAGACCTCCAAGGCAAGTGTCAGGACTAAGACCATAGGAAGAGCAAGTTCCAGGAAAAGGAGCACCTTGTAATGGAGTCCTAATGATGACTCAAGTCAAAGAAGTGGGGAACAGCAACATATAGGTTTCAGCTAAAAGAAAGAAAGCAACCAATGTGCCTCTCTGAAAAAAAATTACATAAGAAATGCAGGAAAGCAATATAAACTATGCAAAACGAGGCATGATTTTAACACATGAGTATGTTAAATCTTGCTACTGGAATATTTCTTCTAATTCATCTAAGGATAACTGGATAAACACAGACCACCATCATCATTATTATTTGTAATGGGCCTTAGGGTCATTTTGTGGTTCAGTCACAGGCAACTTGGATATATTTAAGGGACAAAAAGTAACCTTTTATGTGTATGCTGAACCTGGTGCTTGCTGGTTGGGTCGACTGGCTGGCTGTAAGAGAGGGAACTTAGGTAACTTGGAGCAGACTTGAGATCAAAGGTGTAGGTTGGAATCTTGGCCATCTACTCTATCTCCTCTTGCTCATTGATGGCAATATCTTAGCAACTCTCAACATATTCCCATTACTGCTCACACTGGATCAGCTGCTGCCATTTTCTCTCCATTGGAGTTTTAAAGAAAACCCCGACCTGTCTTTCTGTATACTTTGATTTCCAACCCCTAGCCTTGTTCCCACCCAACACTGTACTTTTCATGTGGTGACCAGAGAAACTTCAGAAATCCCACTGAGGTTCCTCTGCTTCCGTTCAGAACTCCATCATCTTAGCTGTGTGTTTCCTGATGGCCTGCATGGCCTCATTCCTGTCCTCTGGTGTTTGTTCCTAGTGCTGGTAGCCTTATTCTTACTTTCAGTTACAACCCTATAAGGAACACCTTAACTGAACTACCTTAGGACCATGCTGTAGCTTAAAACCCCTTTGGAATCTTTTCTTGGAGATCTTCATGTTCTCACTGCCTTCTTTGTCTTAAGATTGCGTCATAATTGAAGGCCTCATTAGTTACTGCTTTACATTAGCTTCTATTCCCTTCGCTCATGTACTTGCACCCACTATCTGATACTGTGCGTGCTAAAGTTATGCATTTGACTATTCATGTGAACTTGTCAGTCTCCTCTGTCGAGGTAGACTCATCTCAGCACATGGTATTATCCCAAAAAATGGTTATTAAACAAGGACATCTTGAACAAGCAGAAACACAAATAGCTAAAACTTAACATAATGGAATATTAATTTTATTCAATCACATTTGAATGTAGACGCCTGTCTCATAATTGTGCTGCAGTGACTCCTATGAAAACAACTGGAGTATTATAAAAGGAGTATTGCATGAATGGACATACAAACTATGGAAATGTGGGAAGAACTAAAAATCATTCCTGGAGCTTAAGTTTTTAAAACTGTCTAAGTGCCTCCATTCTTGGACCATGCAACTTTAGGTGTGTAGAGAAGACAATACATGCTGTTTGAGTGTGTATTTTTTGTCAAACAATTTGATCAAAGAGAACAGGAGGCTAATATGTTGAATCTGTGGTTTGGGTTGGGTCTCACCCTTCCTAATGTTGCAGCCCTTTAATACAGTGCCACATGTTGTGTTGACCCCAACCATAAAATTATTTTCTTTGCTACCTTATAGCTGTAATTTTGCTACTGTTATGAATCATAATGTAAATATCCATGTTTTCTGATGGTCTTAGGTGGCCCCTATAAAAGAGTCCTTCAACCTAAAAAGGGTTGTGACCCATAGCTTTGCTAATTGTTTTAAGTTGAGCAATGAATTTTACCATTGTATCTTAATTCCAAAAAAAAGATTTGAGGCATCTGTCATGGTTGTGTAAAGCAGGATGATAATACAACAGGATGGGGCAGGGGAGAGAAATCAAAGTGAAGCCCAAAGTAGAAGAATGAATATCTGTGTTTCACATGGGTCTTAGGTGACCCATGTGAAAGGGTGTGTCAATCCTCTAAGGGGTTGTGGCCCACAGGTTGAGAAACACTGTTTTAGAGGAAGATTTTAAAGCAAGTGGGGGAGTTTGGTTCTGTTAGGATATGAAGCCGTAATTCCTCACCCGTTTCTTAGTATTGGTGAAAGACAGGATTCTGAGAAGTATGAATCCAGCATGCAGGCATTTCAGGGAGTTATAGAATCAACTGTGTGGCTTTATGAATCTGCCACTTAATTCCAGGAAAGAACCAAGCTGTCTGTTTAGGCTGCAGCAGCGAGTAATGACACAAGGAGAGTGAGAGAGTCACCAACAAACATGACTGGTTGCATGTGAAAACATGGAATGGCCCTGCGATGCTTTGAGCTCAGCTTGCATGGCTGAGGTTCTTTCTTTTTTTTTTTTTTTCAATGCAGTTTATTCAGGAACATTGAACAATCCTCGGACCCCGGGGAAAGCCAGCCCACAGCTTAAATAGCCTCTGGGTAGCCAACCCAGGCGTGCCACGGGGGCAATGCAGATAGGTCCACATACATGGAAGCAAGCCAGATCCTCGGCCTTAGCCAAATGTGGAGTTGTTTGTGACAGAGAGCACTCACCATCGGGAAGGTGGAAGGCGGAAACCAGCTCCATCTTTAAGGCATAGCATTCCGCAGCTCTCTACAGTTCCCCCTTTTTGTTTTAGGCGCATCAGGCAAGAGTAGAGGTCTGATCTCTGATATTAGAAATAAATTGGGACTTTGTACTGATGTTCATTTAGGTGTCATCCACCCAAAGAGCATCAGACCCCTCTGATACCTTTTTCTCAGAGGCGGGACCTGGGGTATCAACCCGCATGCAATCAGACATGCTCTTCTCTGGGTCCAAAGCGGCTGACCCTGAGTGCAGTGCTTAGCCTCACATCCTGAGCATATCATTTTAGCTTTTTATGGTATCCAACCATGCTTGGGGAGAATGTCCTGCTTCAATGGCTGTAAAGGCCTGAATGATCATGGCTGCATCACACTGTTGTGAGACTCTAATCTTGCATATATACCACAGGCAAACCAAGGAGACCAACACCAGAAGGCCTGCTAACACTCCCATGCCCGCCCATTCCTTCAGATGATTCATGGCTGCAGCAATCCATGTTGATAATCCTGTGGCTAGTCCTGCGTCCACTCCGGTGGAATTTACTGTGACAATGGCCACTCTCAGCTGCTCCATCGTAGTATCGAATTCTCCAGTCCAATTACCTAAAATATAGCTCGACAATTGTTTAGACAGATTTGCAGCACAGGAAAAATTCTCATGTTGTATGCTAGTGACACAAAGTCCAGCATACTTTCATTGACAGCCAGGTTGAGCGATTTGCCATAGGGTATCAATTTGCTCCTGCAAGAGGTCAATCCTCTGATTGAACACCATCAAGCTTCCTTTTAGTTGAGCATTAATTCCTTTATGTACAACTAAGGCATGAGCTACATTGGCTAAATGATTATTCAGGGTCTGAGCAGTCTGCACAGTATGACTCCTGGCTAATGCCCTGGTGGTAGCTCCAACAGCCGTCAATGAGATGGTAGTAACAATGGTGGCTGTAGTTCCAAGATCCCTTTTCTGTCTGAAGAGAGTCATAGCGTGAGGGGCATCAATGGGCACAGGCACCCAGTGAGGCATGCGAGTAACCAGGGCATACCTAAATTTACTAGCATTCCAGCATTGGGCAAAAAAGCAAGTATCATTACCACAATTACTTGGCTCTATCTGGCTATTAGATGGGGTTCAGCAACACTAGCAAGAAGACAAGATGGGAAGAGTGTGGAGTGCCCATCAGAGTTTGGCAGTGACCCAGCACTGAGGCGTTCAAGTGTTATGTGGGAGTTAATATGTAAAAACCCCCGAGAGAGGAGCGTGGAGCTGGTTTGATTGAAGTAGAGATGGTGAGGATGTGTGGTAGGAGTCTCGCCAGAAGTCAGGATGGTCAGTGTGCCACTAGGTTGATAGTGACCCTAGTCAGTCATCTGAATGCCTTTCCACCTGGGTCTTCAGAACTTCTTTGTCTTTCCTGCCTTGGCAGTCAGTAAATATTTATTCTTTTACACTTCTGTCTAGAGTTTCAGGACGAGAAGAATATAAGAGCGGTATAAAATTCCTTCCCACTGGAACTTGCAGAAAGAAAGAAAGCCACAGTTGTTTGTTTGTTTGTTTGTTTGTTTTTTTGAGAAAGAAAGCCACAGTTTGAAATAAAGTTAAAAATGAAATCATCTTAATATCCCCTAAAAGCCTTATGTTAGAGAACTATTGTAGAGGGACATCTTTTAGAAAGTTGTAGTTGAACTCAGAGAGGGAGAGGAGAATGGGGAGGGGAGAAGGGAAGAGGAGGGACACAGCTAGGGAAAGGGCAGCTGAGGCAGGGGTTGGAGTTTACTAGGTTTGGGTGTTTAGCTCCTTCATGTCCTGTCCATGTTGCCTTCATTGTCCACATTTGGTACCATCTGTTCCACATCTTCACATTCTCTCGTTTTCTTTTTGATCTGTGCTTTAATTTCTTTTGAAATCTTTCTCCAAACCGCCAAACAACACTTTCTTTGTGGAGTCTGCCATCAGCAGGACCCTATTGTTGTGTGATATGCTTTGTTATTAGTAGATATAACATAGAGACAGTTATTCATAAACTTTGAGATTTCCCCAATTTATACTGTAAGTGATGAATATGTGTATGTTGTTTTAAATTAAAAAAATAAATGGCCGTTGGGCTATATCTTGTTTACTATTAGCCCTAAGATTATCAGGACAGTATTATTTAACCTGCTATCACAGATAATAAGACACAGACACCTGTTAGCCTTATTTACCTTGGGCCGGGCAGATATTTCACTACACTGTCTCAATATCCTCACTGTCCATCACCCAGTCCTCATCCAGTGCCATCCTCCATAACCATCCTCATCTGAACTACCTTTCATACATAATCTCATGGTACTTGATAATATTCTTCATCTGGGCCTTTTCACACCATTTTTGGAGTCCTTCTTCCCAGGCACATGGTTTCTTCTCCAAGCTAACCCATTGTGGTGTCCTCTTTCCTCCTTTCTTTTTGTCTATCTGTTTCCCGTGATTCTCTCTTGAACCCAGAAGCTCAGGAACCTTAGCCATGCCTACTCCATTCTGCCCTGCCCAGGTATAGGCTGCTTAATCAACCAATCAGATATAATGACTTAGGCAGGTTTACAAAATAAGGATAGGTATAACCAGATCTTGAGGCCAGTAATTAGCATCAGACCAACCTCCATTATGTGTGCCTGAAAAATCAGAGAAAAGCCATCACCTGCATTGTTGATTTGCTTTGAATGGAGATTTCTTGCCTTTTCTTCATCAATATTCTGCATTAAATGACAAAGCTGTTTCCAAATATGGATCTTTTTGGAGGCGTACTGATAGTATACTTTTTTATATTGTTAGTTATTAGGAGTTTATGAATAAAATTATTTAGGCAGTCTTTCTAAATGAGACAGTTTACTGTTTAGTACAAAAACATCATTGACTAAAGTCAATTGGATTAAGTTTCCATTAACTTTATTAATGGTTTTGACTTTACTGTCAAATAAATAGTAGATTAAAGATGTGTTGTTCGCTTAAAGAAATGTTCAATGTCCTTAGTCATCAGGGAAATGCAAATCAGAATAACCCTGAGATTTCACCTTACACCCATCAGAATGGCTAATATAAAAAACTCAAGTGACAATGCATGTTGGAGAGGATGTGGAGAAAGGGGAACCCTCTTCCATTGCTGGTGGGAACGTAAACTTGTACAACCACTTTGGAAATCAATCTGGTGCTTTCTCAGCCAATTAGAAATAGCGCTTCCTCAAGATCCAGCTGTAGCACTCCTCGGCATATATCCAAAAGATGCTCAAGTATACAACAAGGACCTTGGCTCACCCATGTTTGTAGCAACTTTATTCGTAATAGCCAGAAGTTGAAAACAACCCATATGTCCCTCAATGGAGGACATTGAGGATACCGGAATTGTGGTACATTTACCCAATGGAGTACTACTCAGCAATTAAAAACAAAGAAATCATGAAGTGTGCAGGCAAATGGTGGGATCTAAAAAAGATCATCCTGTGTGAGGTATCCCAGAAGCAGAAAGACGTACACGGTATATACGCACTTATAAGCAGATATTAGACATATAATATAGGATAAACATACTAAAATCTGTACACTTAAAGAAGCTAATCAAGACGGAGGACCCTGGGTAAGGTGATCAATCCTCACTCAGAAAGACAAACAGAATGGACATTGGAAGAAGGAGAAAACAGGAAACAGGACAGGAGCCTACCACAGAGGACCTCTGAAAAAGACTCTACCTACCAGGATATCAAAGCAGATATTGAGACTCATAACCAAACTTTGGATAGAGTGCAGGGAATCTTATGAAAGAAAGGGGAGATAGAAAGACCTAGAAAGGACAGGAACTCCACAAAGAGAGTGACAGAACCAAAAGTTCTGGGCACAGGACCTTTTCTGAGACTGATATTCTAACCATGGAACATTTATGGATATAACCTAGAACCTCTGCTCAGATGTAGCCCATGGCAGCTCAGTCTTCAAGTAGGTTCCCTAGTAATGGGAACAGGGACTATCTCTGACATGAGCTCAGTGGCTGGCTCTTTGATCACCTCCACCTGAGTGGGGAGCAGCATTGTCAGGCCTAAGAGAAGGACAATGTAACCAGCCCTGATGAGACCTGATAAGCTAGGGTCAGATGGAAGGGAAGGAGAACCTCCCCTATCAGTGGACTTGTAGAGGGTCATAGGAGGAGATGAGGGAGGGAGGGTGGGTTTGGGAAGGAATGAGGGAGGGAGCTACAGCTGAGATAAAAAATGAATAAACTGTAATTAATACAAAAAATTAATAAAGAAGTTAAAGTTGTGTTATCAATGTCAGCTTTTTAAATATTTCATTGCATACTATAAAGACTTTTACTGTTTTCCTTTTCTCTGCATTTTAATTTTCTTATTTTTAAAATAATGGATTTGAAACGTCTTTTAATTTATTTCATAGTTATCTGTAATCTTAACAGATGTTTGCATCTTTTATTCAAGTGTCAAGAAAAGTATCATTACCCATTACATATTGTTATGCTGTATTATTACTTTTTAGCATATGATTTGTTTTGTATTTAATTTCTAATTATTGTGTAGTTCCAAAAAATGAAAAAAAGTGAATAATGTTAGCATTGATTTTGACAGCTGGTTTTGTGAACTTGATCCTTTTTAGGGAGGAGGTATAATAAAATTCATAATTGAAATCAAGTCACTTTAGTAGGAAAATAGGAAAATATACAACTTGTATCATTCTAGGAAGTTGTATGAAGGTAAATTGATTGCAAGTGAAAATTGAAAGCTTAGAAAGTCACTGATGTAAAATGTTGATTAGGCACCATACTACTGCTTTTTAACATATTACTATAATTTGTACATTTGAACAACATTTTGTTAGTTTAAGTAATTGTAAATTAAAGCAAACAAAGTGGTAATATTTTACAAAGTAAGCATAAGGCAGTTTGCTGATGCTAAGGACATGGCTGTTTTTGTTGGAGCAGATGTGAAGGCGTGTTATTCTAGAGGAAACTGAGGTCCGTAGCTATCTGTTTGGAAATGTCTTTCAATTACAGTGGCGTCCATGATATTTGAATGAAGATTTGGCTAGAAGCTCTCTCTGTCCTCCATAATTCCTCTAGTGTGAGTAGTATCATGTGTGCAATGCATTAGTCCTAGTCCATTCCATACTGGGCAGCTAATCTGTGAGGAATAACTGTGTACACCCTGAAATATAAATAACCCCTTTTTGCTTTTCACCTTCAGCAAGGTACTATTTCAACATCCATACAAAAGTTATAGAGCGTGTTGATATTTTAATTTATTGTTTAAAATGGGAACACGGAGTACTAACTCTCATTATAGATAATCGCATTCTATTGGTGGGGTTGACTTCCCTTATTTATCCAGATAGGAAACATTATTCATTGAGAAAGAAATGTACCACTTTTTCTTAGTGAACAACAAGCCAGCAGTTAAATGGAGGCTCATATTTCAGTTGCTGAATGAGAATATTTTTATTTGTCAGTTCTTATAGCTAGCTGTATAATTTCAGTTTGTTTTCAATGCAGAATGCAGTCATAGGATAAATGTTAGTTCACAAAGTATAACGATAATGATTGATGTAGATATTTAATTATTTTTCTTATATGAGTTACTTATAATCAGAACAATTTTATCTTTGACATTAGCAAGTTTACTTAGATTAAAACTTTTATCCTCTCATAACACAGTGACATCTCTGTATTTGCATGAATATGTACACGATTATTTAAAAAAATAGTGCAACATTTCATTTTGTTATTTCTAATGTAGGTGGTAAAAATTACAGAAAGAACATTTATTATACTTATATTAAATTTCTAGAAGTTTTGTGGGTAGTCAGCTTAAGTATACAAATGTTAGAAATTTGCTTGAAGAATGATACCAGTGAAGGCTGTATTTCATCGTCAAATGTGAAAGATTCCCATGGTGATTGTTGTGATGCATGAAGGTAGGCAGGCTGTTATGACGATGGGCCTCTGGGACCTCCCTGCTGAGCGCTTTGTGCCTGTGACTGCTGGTCAGTTGTGTAGCTCTTCTGCCGTCTCTCTCCAGTGCGGCGTATGTTGACTAACTGCTCCCACATAGCACATTCCTGGTAGTTCCCGTAGCGTGCACGTGAGGTAGCTGAACCACTTTTACCTACATAAGTACATGATTTCAAGATAATGTGGCATTGATATGCTAATAGATATTTTACTAGACATTTTGGTTGTGGGTAAATTTTTCATTAATACATTCTTATTTTCAATTAACATTGGGATATTTAACTTTTATTTAATATTGCCAATATTTTAGAAATAAGTAAACTGTATGTGAGCCTTTAATGAACAAACTTTGTGCAATACCACTGAGGAATTTCTGAGTGTTTATTGTATGGAGGGGTCATGGCATCATAAATCTGGTACTCAGCATATTCACAAATTTTGGCTTTATTAAGTATTCGCTGACTTGAATAAATGATGTTGAACAAGTGTTTACATTTATGATACATTGTAATTTTTTAATTTAAATGTTTTATTTTCTTTAGTTTGACTTTTAGTTTTAGTCTCCGATTTCATTGACGGGAGTTACAACATTGATCTCAGTGCCTTTTCCATACATGTTTCTATCGGCAGATGGACGCCAGTTTATGGCATTTTAGACTCAAACTGACTTTCCTTGGAACAGAAAAATTGTTTTCAGTTAAGCCACAGACTCCCATAAGTAAGGCTCTGGTCTTAAAGAAACATAGTGTTTAACTTACTTTTTTTTTTTTTTTTTTAAGTCAGAGTTCAAAGTCATGCATTGCAAAAAAAAAAAAAAAAAAAAAAAGGAAAACATTTTGAATTGTGAATGCTTACGGTGCTGCTGACAGGTAGGAGACAGGATTCAGGGTTAAAGATAAAATACCCACAGCAAAATAGAAGCTGCTGCAAGGCTAACAGCCGTTGAAGTCGTGGGAGGGCGATGCTCCTGTAAGCTGTTGCCCAGTTCCCACCTTGCCTTTGAACTACCTGCCCTGTCCCTCTCCACAGTGATCCCACTCCAAAAGACCAAAGAAAGGGAGTCCATTGCTTTCCCTCCTCCTTTTGATAATTTCCTTTCTCTCAAAGTAGTGATTTTTTTTTAAACTATAAAAAGCCCAGGAAACAATCTTAATGTGGAAAACTTTTTTTTTTCTTTCCACAAAATTAAGATGTAACTGGCCATGAAAGTCTATACTTCAATTGCTAATTCCTTAGGTGACCAGACAGATTGGGTCTCAGCTTACATTATTTGTATATAATTTAAGTTCTTCATGATGTGAAAAATACTTAAAAATGAAGATAAAGTTTTGGGGGAGGGTGCAAGAAAAATTAAAATAGTAAGTATAAATTATATATAGATATTTAATCCAGCTAAACAAGAACATTTAAAAATTATTAAAAATAAGTAATACAGGTCATTATCTCCAATTTAAATGTAAATGTGAAAGACAAATTTCTGTTTCTGATTGAAAAGCACTTGTCTTCAAACATCTCCACATCCTCTTTAAGCAGTAGAACTATGTAATTACTAGTTAGGGTTTAAAAGTGTGGTAAAACAACAGAAAACATTTGTAAAGGAAGAAACTGTAATCAGTCTGTTGGTAGCTATTGTCTCACGTTTCTCTGGAACACTCAGCCTGTGATTAGTTTCCAGTGGTCTAGAGCTCATGTTAACAGCGATGGATGCCTACCGCTTGCTAGTAGCTAATATGTTAGTGTCACCAGTGCCATATTTCAGGTAGCTTGATTTACTCGGATCACTCACAGACTGTGGACGGAGCTGTTAGACACTGTCATCAATTCAGGACCAGCGAGCTTTCTCAGAACCAGGGCATCTAGTCCACTGTGGGACAGAGGCTTTCTGTGCTGTCATAGATGAGGCATGGCTCACTGCTGTGTGGCAGTTCCCAGGCTCTGACTAGATTTGTTTCGATAAGTTAAATACTTAGCAAGTCCTTGTAATGTGTTGGCAGTGATTTTCTTTCTCTCCGTTCCTCATGGTTAACTTAAGGCGAAAATGTTCTTTTAACCCAAAGCGATTATACAGTATCAGGAGGAAGCTTTTTCATTTTAAACTGCAAGGTTTGTATGTTCCATTAGCTGCTAGTGTTGAATTCTGTATTTCTTTCCATCTCAGAACTTATGATTATACCAAATGAAGGAGACGTTTATACTTTCATTCTTTATTCTCTGCTGTTCTGAATACAAAATAACATTCAATTTTGTAAAAGCAATCTTGTTTCAAATCAGAAAACTGCATCACTAGAACATAAATTCCCATTTAAAAATCCCTTTGAAAAATATTCTATTTCTGGCTTTCATATTGATTAGATCCACTCTTATTTTAGGAAAATGCGATTAAATGATATTCTAAAGCTATAGCGGGCTGTTTCAAGCGGCTAACTTTACAGATATCATTGAACTGACCAAACGATATAACTGCAACCTCTGAGAGACTTCTAGGTAACCCTGGAATCACAGCCCGTGTCACCTACACAGCATCTGAAATGGGCTAAAACTTACCCAGAAAGACCTTCCAGTCTAAAGGTTTATTTTCTCAGTCAGTGCTGAGATGAGAAAACAGCCTTTCCCTTCTTAACTTAGGATATGCTTTGCTCCTTCTTCTTCTTTTTAAGATTTTACTTGATACTTACAGGTTCATTTTCCAGTTTGCACATTCAATATTATCTGGCAAAATCACATGCTTAGTGGAAGATCAGAAAGAGACACCTCTCAGCAGGTAGAGAGGGGTCTCAAAATGCCTGCAATTCCCAGTCTTCATCTTGTTTTCACTAGCTAAAAAAAGGAATAAATTCATGTTTTTAACTAGAACCTTTTTTTAGTTTCATTTCATTGCACCATTTGATTTTTAAAATTATCTGTAGTAGCTTGCTGAACTTGTGTATTGCAAGAGACAGGAACAGTCTTATCCAGTGAAAAAACATGTACTTAGTGACTGTGAAATGTTCGTGTATAATACATGATTGGTAAAAATCATATGATGTTCAGGAGGCCTTTAAAAATAGCTTGTTAGGTTTACTTTCCTTTCCACTCATGTATATAAGTAGATTTGATCGCATCTGTTGTTACTAGTATTTACTGCTCTTGAGAATGGGTCTCATTGTGTTGCTCAGGATAGTCCCTATGCTCAAATGGTCCTTTGCCCCAGGCATATGCCCACAGACCCAAAGTCACCATGTTTTGAATTATTCATTTATTTTTTTTTCAAGAAAAGCAAATAAATTCCCTAAAATTACCCAGTGCTACTTTTCTCCACTTATTTAATCATCCGTTCATCGATTCCTTCATTGTTATGTTCTACAGGTTTAAAATCTTTAAGCATTCCTTGTTTACATTTGCAAAGGAAGACATCGTAACATTGAAGTAAGAGATAGACTTCTGAATATTCCTAGGGTAAAAACCATTTTCGTTGTTGAATTCAGCATTAAATATTACTTATTTTAATAACCTATACACCATGAATGTTTTCTTTCTCAAACACTTACAAGCAGAGGTTGTGTTATTTTTTACATAACCAGAACATTTAAAAGACATGCAATTCATGTTGTGGCTTTTTACATATTTCTCACAGTTCTGTTTCCTTCTTTTAGTTTATAGCTACACAGCAGGCCAGTTTGAATTGTTTTGTACTCATGCCTTTTCTCCATATTTTCACAATACCTTTTGAGGAACCAAATACCTAATAGTTTAATTGCATGTACACACACACCCTTTTGAGAGAAGTTCTAAAACATAGTTCTGACAGTTAATGATATCCAGAAAGTATACTGTTCTGGAAAAAGATCATCTCTTCAGTGCATGTCCAATTTAACGCCCGATGCAAAAGGATATCTAAGGTGAAGGATGTTTGTGTAATGCTAAACATAACTAGAGAAACTGTGGTTTTAGCAAAGGTACTATTGCTCTATTTTATCAAGTGCCAGAGGCTGCATAATGAAAGTCTTTCAGCGAACGAAAATATAAGTGAAAAAACATAAAAATACCACCCAGCTGGTAGAGATCTTCCTAATTTCTACCTGATTGTATTTCTGAAGAAATATGGCAGCCTGTCATAAATTTTCAACATGAACTGCGTTTTTGTTGCCAATTTCCATATCCTTTAAAAAGTGCTGAAGCGTGCATTTGCTATTTATGTTTGCAGTAGACTGAGTACACTTTTACTATTTGTGGTCTGAGAAATTGGAAACAACCAAACAGTGGTGCTATGGTCTTAAAAAAATAAATTTTAAACAGCTGCGGGACAGTATTTTTAGAATGGTAGGGTCCTAAAGCCATGCAAGCACCCCCTACTCCCCTTTTTTTTAATGGAGAACTATTGCTACCCGTAGAAAGTCAGGGTTCCATTGTCTCATCCACGATAGGTTAAAAAATTGAACTCAAAGGCTGCTTTTGAGGGACAGAAAGCACAGCTAGCATCCTTGTGCCAGCCTTTTGCCAGAGTATAAATGCTTGTTATATACCAGGGGCCAAGCTTAGTCAGCTCAGAGTTCTTATCTTCCCCCAGCACTCTCACATATAAGACTGTCATTAACATTGTCAAATAAATGAGAAAACTGAGTAAGTAAGGAGCCAAGGGAAGTGGCCCAGCATCATAGAATTTATTAACAGTAGTCTTACAGTCAAGGTACTTCCCTTACAGACTCACTAACCCAAGTTGTTGATTAGCCCCATGTTCTGTGAGGTGGGTTTCTTTTTCCTCCTGATGTTACTAAAACATGTATGTTTCTAAATAGAAACTCCAGACAACATTCAGGTATAACGAAATTATAAAGCCAAAACATATTTATAAATCAACAAGAAATCTAGGAGATTATTTATAATCAGAATAACTGTTGTAATTTGATTGTTTTTTTTTTTTTTCTGTCCTGCAAATGAGTTTTCTTCCCAATATAACTGCCATTGTGTAAGAACTTATTACTGATTCCCAGTGATCAGCAGAGTTTCCCATTTCCTGGTGAAAACAGAACATGGTAATGTTTACAGGGTCCTGAATGTCCAGGCTCTAGATTTTCACAAAACATTGGGAAAGCCCAAGCAAGTTCCTCTCTTCTGCCCCAAGCTCCACCCAGGCCAAGGTGGCTAAGACATGCACACACCCTTTACCACCATCTACAGGGCTTGGAAGTTCTTCCTTTTGTTTTGTGGTGTGTGTGTGTGTGTGTGTGTGAAAGCCAGAGGTCAGTTATGGCTGTCCCTCCCAATGACTCTTTACCTTATTCTGAAAGCATCTCTCACAGACCCTAGAGCTCAAATCAGGCTAAGATTTGGCTGGCTTAGCCTGAGTAGCCATCAAGTTCCAGGCATTCTCCTGACTCTGCCTCTATTGAGGTTACAAGCATGCATTGATGTGTGTGGCTATTTCTTTCTAGGTTCTGGGGAGACAAATTTAGGCCTTCATGTGTGCACAGGAAACCTTTCACCCATTGAGCTGTCTCCCCAGCACAGACTACAATTTCTGATCATTGCTGCTTTTTCTTGAGCTACTTTCATTTCTACCACCTTTTCTCCATTCCATTTATTACAAAATCACACGATTATTTGGTCATTATTTATGCAATATCTTAGCCTTTCCACCATCTTTTCCCATTTTCACTATCTTGCCACAATTAAAGATACTTTAACTGCCAGTTAATTTAAAACAAAAACTAGAAATGTGTATAAGAATTTTTAATTCATTTATTTTTTATAGTTTATCCCAGTTGTAGTCCCCTCGCTCATCTCCTCCCAATTCCACCTTCCCTCCCTCATCTCCTCCCATGTCCATCCCCAAGTCCACTGATGGGGGAGGTCCTTCTCTCCTTATCTCTGTCCCTAGCCTATCAGGTCTCATCAGAACTGGCTACACTGTCTTCCTCTGTGGCCATGTAAGGCTGCCCCCCACACACACAGGGGGAGGTGATCAAAGAGCCTGCCACTGAGTTCATGTCAGAGACAGTCCCTGTTCCCATTATTAGGGAACCCACTTGGAGACTGAGTTATCATCTGTGCAGGGGTTCTAGGTTACCTCCATGAATGGTCTTTGGTTGGAATATCAATTGCAGAAAAGGCCTGTGGGCCTAGATTTTTGGTTCTGTTGTTCTCCTTGTGGAGTTCCAGTCCTCTCCAGGTCTTTTTATCTCCTCCTTCTTTCATAAGATTCCTTGCACTCTTCCCAAAGTTTGGCTATGAGTCTCAGCATCTGCTTTGACATACTGCTGGGTAGAGTCTTTCAGAGGTCCTCTGTGGTAGGCTCCTATCCTGTTCTCTGTTTTCTTCCTCTTCCAATGTCCATCCTGTTTGCCTTTCTGAGTGAGGACTGATCATCTTATCCTGAGTCCTCTTTATTGCTTAGCTTCTTTAGGTGTACAGATTTTAGTATGTTTATCCTATATTATATGTCTAATATCTGCTTATAAGTGAGTATATACAGTGTATGTCTTTATGCTTCTGGGATACCTCATGCACGATGATCTTTCTAGTTCCCACCATTTGCCTGCAAATTTCATGATTTCTTTGTTTTTAATTGCTGAGTAGTACTCCATTGTGTAAATGCACCACAATTCCTGTATCCATTCCTTAGTTGAGGGACATCTGGGTTGTTTCCAGGTTCCGGTTATTACAAATAAAGCTGCTACAAACGTGGTTGAGCAAATGTCCTTGTTGTATAGTTGAGTATATTTTGGATATATGCCCAGGAGTGCTATAGCTGGATCTTGAGGAAGCGCTATTCCTAATTGTCTGAGAAAGCACCAGGTTGATATCCAAAGTGGTTGTACAAGTTTACATTCCCACCAGCAAAAAACCAAAAAATATATAAGACATATTACTGAAAAGTTGCACGTTCCCAATATTAGATCTTTAAACTTCACCCTAAAAGTGGTACTTGTCTTAGGTTTTCTGTTGCTGTGATGAAACACTATGGCCAAAAGCAACTTGGGGAAGAAGGTTTATTTGGCTCACACTTCCTCATCACTCACTGGTCATCAACAACGTAATCAGGACAGGGAGGAACCTAGAGGTAGGAGCTGACGCAGAGGCTGTGAAGGAGGGTTGCTTACTCCCTTGCTCCTTAAGACTTATACAGCTTGCTTTCTTACAGAACCCAGGACCACCAGCACAGGGAAGGAATTTCCCACAAGGAGCTGAGCCCTTCCTCATCATTCACTGCTATCACCTAATCTCTAATTAAGAAAATGACTTACAGCTTAATCTTATGTAAACATTTTTCCCAATAGTTCCTTTAACTATCTATTGTCTCTTTTATAGTTTGAGGTGCTAGAAACAGATATCTTTGCTATAAGAATTTCCAGTGTTTTTTGGAATTAGTATTTTTAAGCACAATGAGAGTAAAGGGGATACTTCTCAAGAAGAGATTGGCTTTATTGCAGCTACTTAATAAAAATACCATTCTAGGGATATAGAGAGAGGGCTCAATTAGTAAAGTACTTACTGTGTTAGCATGAGGATGCAAGTTTTCTACTTAACACCTTTGTAAAAGCTGAGCAAAGTGGATAGCTTCTGCCACTCTAGCCCTGGGGGACATGGGAACAGGCAGATCCTAGAGTTTGCTAGCCAGTCTCTTCAGTTGGTTAGCTCCAGGTGCTGTGAGAGGCTCTTCCCCGAAAGATGAGACTGAGAGTGGTAGTGGAAGACACAGATGCCACTGTCTGGCCTCCACATGCATATACATTTGTGAACATGGCCACCAGCACTCATATACTACACTGTACCCCCCCATCAGAGTACGTTCAGTTTAGTGTTCTCTGTATTGCAGATATATTTTAAACATATTACTGCTGCCTGGACTGTAGCTTGTTTACTCTAGAACCCAGTTCCCATTAAATTTTATGGCACTTTGGAAAATTGTGTTTGTGCATGTATCTAAATAGAATGCTGTACTGCATGCACTTATGAAAGCATGAGAAAATAAGCACTAGGATGGTTTTCTTAAAATGTATTTTTGTCTGTTATTTTTAAAAAGTTAACTTAGTGAAGTATGTTTTGTTAACAATGTGCGGTGAAGGTGATTTTTCTTCTACATCACTGACCGGTCCTTCAAGTACCATTCTGTCTATTCTTTTTGTTGCTACCATATTCATGCATACACCATTATCTCTGAGGCAAGAAAATCATGTGTTGTGTGGAAGATGTAAAATACTGTAAATGGTAAATGCACTTTTAAAAGAAAACTGTATTTTTTGCCACTAATTAATTAAAAAAAAAAAAAGCCAGAAAAATGTAGGGCTTCATAGACTCTTCTTGGTTTTGAAGTCATGCCATTTGAATAGCACTAGCATAATCCACACAAGGACTAAGTAGTTAACAAAATGATGTCACTGATTTCTGTATTTTTTTTTTTGTTGTTGTTGTTAGTAATGAGCTAACTTTATAGATGGAGTCTCATTATGTAGCACTGGCTGTCCTATATCTTGTTTTTTAGCCAGGCTGTCCTTAAACTCAGAGATGCCTGCCTTTACCGCCTAAGTGAGATTGCTTGGATTAAAGGCATGTACCATCCCTGGCTCCTGTCACTGATTTCTAATGAATGAACTAACTGACAAAGCAAGATGCATAGTCTAATTCTTTCAATTCTAGCAGGTAACATACACATACGTAGTTTGTTCATTATCTATAAAAATTAAGATATATTTGAGTTAAATAGATGAAATAATTTCAAAAGCACGTTAATGTAGAGAATTAATGTATTTTTGATGTGTTTTAAAGTCTTGTCATCTATGTGTTTACTTTGTCCCAGAATTATATGTTTATAGTTTTGAAGATAAAATTCTTAGTTCTCTACTCCCATATGAAGTCACTGGGTTTTTCTTTTTTTATGTGCACTGATGTTTGGTATGCATGTATGTCTATGTGAGGGTGCCAGATACATTCATTGTATTACTAAATTTCTTCAGTGAGTGTTTTGTGGTGCACATGCTCCTGGGTCCTGGAGTTATATGCACATTTATTTGATGTACTATCTTGATATTTTACTTTACCTTATAAAATAGGTTAAATATGATATCAGCTACTTTAAAAAGCTTGTTTAAAAAATGTTTTTAAACAAATTTCAAATTTGTAACTGAATTTTTAACATTACTTATGAATTCAAACTTTCCTGATTATTGTGGATGTATAAAAAACAAAATTTCTATTAAGCAAGTACCCATATTTACATATGAACTTAAAAGATTTCTCTTTTCTTGGCTTGTGTTTGTCACTTCCAGCAGCAACTCTTGCTTCTAATTGCATATACTGGCATTCTGATCTTCCCTTCCCTGTCCTGTTTCCTGACCCTTCCCTTCTTGTTTCTTTTCCCCTTTACCCATACACTTTTAACTTCTCCCTATTTTCCTCTAATGCCAGGGCTCTACCCTGGACTCTCCAATGTGATAAGCAAGTGCTCTCCCATTGAACTACATTCCTAACCCTGTGTTTCATGTTGAAAATAAGTGATGCTGATGGTCCCCTAATGAATCTCAACTAATGAGTTTGAAAAATAGTCACTAAAAGTTCTTCACAACTATCACTATAGTTTCTTATTTTGTCCTGATTTAGAGTAAGTAGCACTGAGACTTGAAAAGTTGACCTAGCCACAACAGAAACTTTCTGTGCAATGCTGCAGGAGGGTGTGTTCTCTTAAAACTTCAATATTGCTGATATCTGTGCATTCATAGTAGAAGTTGGGGCTGTTACTTTTGTATCATATTACATTTTACATATAGTTTTATTTCTGATTGTGTATATATATATATACACACACACATGTATATAATATATGTAATATATATACACATATGCATATATTACATATATGTATATGTATATCCAGGAGATGGTTACTCTGTATGTATATATGTATGTATATGTATATCGAGAAGATGGCTACTGTGGGTTGATATATTAGCTGTTATCTCAAAGTTGTTAAATTCTTTTTACCTTTCATTTTCAGCACTATCTATTGACCATTTTAGAAATACCAAGTTAGAAGAATATTGACAGAATTTTATTTTTCTCCTGTGAGAAAACCTTTTAAGATGCAGAAAAAAATTTTTTCTGAACTCTTAAGAATACTTTATTGGTTGATGCTAGACAAGGCTGTCCAGTTATGGGAAAGGAACCCAGAGGCAGGCAACAGAGTCAGAGGCAGCACCTGCTCCTCTGTTAGAGGTCCCACATGAGGACCAAGCTGTATATCTGTTACATATGTGTGGGATGCTTAGAACCATTCCATGTATGTTTTTTGGCTGGTGGTTCAGTCTCTCTGGGCCCCTGTGGGTCCAGGTGAGTTGATTTTGTTGGTTTTCTTGTAGTATCCTTGACCTCTCTGGCCCTTTCAGTTCTTCCTCCCCCTCTTCCATAAGATTCTACAAGCAGGCTGATAACCATGGGAAGTCTCCCCTTCTCTAAGAAGAAAGGGAGGGGAACACAGAGGGAGAAGAGGAAGTGGAGTGAGAGGGATTCTGAGGAGAAGAGGGAGGGAAACTTCCTACCAGGATGCAAAATAAATAAAGAAAAAAAGAGCACTTTATTTAAGTACTCAATTAGTGTGATTTAAAGAAAAATAAAATTTTACTTAATCATCCTTTGGATGCTAGCTTGAGTTATAGTACCATGTCCCTTATGAAAATACTCAACCTTACTCTTCATATAAAAAAAATTAGTTTTTTAAAGTGGTGAGTGTGTGTATGTCTTTGTTTGAGTGCTGGTGCCCACAGAGGTCAGAGACATCACATCTTGAACCTAGAGAGTTACAGGAGGTTTTAAGTGGCCCAGTGTGGATGCTGGCAACTGTACTCGGTCCCCCGGAAGAGCATGAAGTGTTCCTAACTATTGAGCCATCTCCAGCTCCTCAATCTTTATATTTTTAATGTTACCTAGGTTTGTTTGGTCCAACTGTCTATTTTCACGCAGTCTGTTTTTTGTTTTTTCATAGAGTTTTGTTTAGATAAATCAGAATGGGATGGGAGTGCCATCGCCCCCATAAGCGTTGATATTTTTTTACAAAGTCAGGTGAGAAACAGGGTCTGTAGTGTCAGACTCAGAACCTGAACTTCTCCTGTAACCAGAGCACAAAGCATCCTCATGAGTAGCCTTCAAAAGATGTGAGAAAAATCTTTTCCAGGAAGTGGAAAGGCTTTGGTAGATGGGAGCACTGAGCTAGGAGCCAGGGCTGGCTTCGTGTACTGACAGGCAGTGAACCTTTTAGTGTTTTTTTGCTGCTCTCTTAGACATCTCTGTCCTTTTGATATCACTTTACTCAATGATTACTACTCAGGAAAATTAGTAAGAAAGAAATATAGTATAAATTCATGCAGGTATCAAATCTGAGGATTCCAATTTTAGAAACTCATTGTTTCCTCTCATGCAAACTACAGGATCACTCTGCATCTGCTAGGAGCAGGCATGGTTTTTAACTGTTTTTAAAACAGAATTTGTGCTTTGAGAAAACTAATTTGTCATAAAATTTGAGTATACGTAACTTTTTAAATTACAAAACTAACCACATTTCTTTGCTTTTATAGATGTTAGTTATTAATAGTTTTACATTGCAGAAAAAAAAAAAAAACTCTTCCCTTGTACTTTATCCTCCATTGCTACTTGTCCCCTCCTCCATGTCAGCTACACTTGGTGAGTTAGTATTTATCATTCTTTAAAATTTACATTTGTAGTTAGACTCCAGTTCACATTCTGTGGACTTGGACAAATGTCTATAGTGATTTATCTATGATGAGAATCTAGTATAGATAGTTTGATTGCTTTAGCAATATCTGTGCTCCACCTAGACCTCTTTCTTCCCCTCTGAATTCTTAGCAGTTACTGTGTGTAACTTCTACATACCTCTGCCTTTTCAGATGCTCATAATGTAAGTCATATGGTTGAGCACATTTTCATGTGTACTGGCTAGATTTTGTCAACCTGACACAAGGTACATTCATTTCGGAAGAGGGGACCTCAATTAAAAAAATGCCTTCCTTATATTGGTAAGTGGAGCATTTTTAAGTTTTATATTCCTATGGTGAATGTCAAGAAATTTGACTGCTGGATTGTATAGTAAAAGTGTATTTAATTTTCTTTGGAATGCATAGCAAAATTATTATAAAGGTTATTGATAATTTTTTCTCTGTGACACAGTTTGTGTGTACATTAAATACTTTGTACGTTGGTCTTCTATATATGCTTAGGTTATCCATCATCTAAAAGTTGCTTGCTCCTGAGGACATTCAGAACCTGCTGACTGTATTGGGTTGAACAACACTCTGTGTTAACTGTAAGTGTCCACTGTGCATCATTACAAGTCATCCTGTCTGGCCTTGCTTTGCACACTCCTTAACCCATCGCTCCGTATTTCCCCCTGCCTTTTCACGTCTCTGGCCTCTACCAGCCATTGTTCTTTCTGCTCCTCTTTTTCGCTGAACCCAGTGTACTCTGTTCTATGTAGGTGAAAGCATGTGGTGCTTTGTCTTTTTCCTGCCTGGCTTATTTCACTCAGTATCTTCAGTTCCACCTATATCATTTTGTCATTTTTGATTCCTTAATGGTCAATAGTAATTGCACTCAGTGACCGTGTTTTCATGTATGTATTTGCCATCTGCATATATTTTTTAATAGAGAGCCCCACTATATATCCCTGGCTAGGCCAGAACTTGTAGACTAGGCTAGTTTCAGATCCACAAAGATCTGCCTGCCTCTGCTGGGACTAATTCCTCCTAAGTGCTGGGACTAAAGTGGTGTGCACCACCACACTAGACTTCATCAGTATCTCTTCTAATGAGGCTCTTTGGCCTCTAGCTATGGACTTTTTCTCATTGAATTGTAAGAGTTGTATAGATATTTTTATGTCAGTCCTTTATCAGATGGTCAGAAAGCCAGTGGTTATCTTCTCTTTAAACACTTGGCATTCAAATCTTACCTCAGACTACATTTTTCAGATGTTTTTATTCTTTCTTAAAGATTTACTCCCAAGTCAGTACATGGTCCAGATGAGAGGAAGACCAGAAATCTTTGCATAGTTTTCCCCCTTACATATTTCAACAGAAAATATTGTAGATGTTAAATACCTAAGTGCTCATGAAGATCAATGTTCAGACTTGAAGGCGTTTAGTGTGTTTTGCTTCAAGAAGCTTTGCATTCAACCCACTTGATTTCTTTGGGAGAAATTAGAATTATTCACTTAATTGCTTTAAATTTAAAATGTCATATCTTAAACTGTTCCTGGAATTTGACTGATTTTCAAGAAGTGTGCAGGATTTTTAAAGATCCATTAATTTTTTATTCCTCTGTCCCATTTTGAGGAAATACCTCATACTGTATCACTTACAGATTTTAAATATATATTAAAACTCTAAGTAGGTTCTCCATTGAAGAAATATGTTTCATTTTTTTTTTTCATGTAAGAGGTGAAGTTCTTTAAAATAAAACCTGTTCTTTGGGGAAAACCTTTAGAACTTTCCCAGTGTGTCTCATGCAGAGTAGTAGTGAGGAAGTGAGGCCAAAGGGCCACAAGATGTGGGAAATTCTTGGCCTACTGCCAAAGGGGAGGTCTGTTAAAAAGTTTAAAATTTTGCTGTGAGATTTTTCTATGGTAATTCCCATATCTCCAAACTCCTACATTGGAGAGTTAAAAGTGGCCATTTGTGTTCCCTGTAGTGTGAGACAAGAAGAAACAAGGGGTTACTACTTAATGGTTTTCTAATCAAAATGTCAGTGTGGTATTCATCTATAGAAAGGAGTTTCAAAAATACGTTTTCTGGTTTACTTTGTAAATAAATTCTTCTAGAAAGAGTACTGTTTTTGTTGGTGCTGATGAGTTCTACTTTGATTTCCTCAGGGTTCACCAGTGATCATGTCTTTGGGTGGTCTTTTTCCTCAGGCATGAGACCAAATATTACTTTGCCTCTTTCAATAAATAGCTAGTGCCCTTCTCCTGTTTATCCCCCACCAACCCAATACCCGCTGCTCCTCTTATTTACCTCACCACCACCCCAGCAGCCACTTTTCCTCTCCTATTTACCCCACCCACCCCAATTTTCCTTTGTAAAATTGGCCAAATGAATACAATTAGCTCAAACTTTTTTTGAGGCTTGCCTTGTGAAAATTTTGGATTAAAGAGGTATTTACCATGTTTGATTAGTTGAAATGAACTTGAGATATATTCATATTAAAACACATCCTTTAAAGACAATTTCATAGGATTTGTTTTCAAATCCTATAAGATTATGAATTGTTCCTGCCAATCTATATGAAAATGACAAAGAGGAGGTACCTGTCTTTCAGCCTTTCTGTTGTTCTTAAAGCATTTTGCGCATTTGGATTTTATCTGCCTTCCTGAATCCCCTTTTTTTCTCGACTGTTTTCTTTTTGTTGTTTTATGCATCTATAATGCATAATTCCAAAATATAGGAGACTATTAAGGATTGTTTATGCTTTGGTTTTTTAAAATCTATCTTAAAAGAAAAACCAATATGGATAATAATTTTAATTTCAAACTTTAAAAATAAAGAATTTATTTTATGTGTACGAGTGTCTTCCCTGTGTGCATGTCTGTGTACTAGCATACTTGGTGTCTGTCGAGGTCAGAAGAGGATGTTGGATCCCTTGGAACTAGAGTTACAGATGGTTGTGAGCCACCACATGGGTGCTGGGAACTGAACCTGGGCCCTCTGCAATAGCAGCCAGTGCTCTATCCCTTCTAGCTCTTTCTTAAGGAAGATGGGGTTTCAGAATTACTGCACAATCTCACGGAATGATACAGTGATTCTCAAAGTCTTTAATTTCCAGTATCCCTTTTCTTTTTTTTTCACACTGAAATTTTACAAATCTTTTCTTTTTCGTGCTTGACTTTTCAAAAAAGGTGGCAAGGTCAGGAATTTCTTTTGACGCGGCTTCATAGCTGCCTTCATTTCTTTTCCTGCCTGAGACTTCTCCAAAAGACTTTCCAGCTTAATTAAAGTTCTACTACGTAGGTGCAAAAGTGGGTGTCCGTTCGCCCTTTCATAGCCCTTCATATCTTTCTTCACTCTCTGGAGCTTCTCAAGTGAAGGCAGCTGACCCTGGCTTGTTTTCAACAGTCTTTCCTTGAGTCTTTCCTCTGTCAGTTCCCTCCCTCGAAGCATGCGCTCATGGTGGTCTTGGATTTGCGCCTCTTCCCTCTCTTTTACCTGCCATCTTCTCTGTGTTTTCTGGTTGTAGTGCTCAATTCTCGGTAGCCTTTCAGTGGGGAAAAGTCTACACACCCTGTTCTTAAATTCTCTGGCCTGGCCAGTGCAGCGTGCTTGCCTTTCCATCTGTGTCCTCTCTTTCTTGGTTACCCAACAGTAACGTTTTTGTCCTTCAGTGCTCTGCGTTGCTTCAGTCCTTGTTTCATTGTCTCAGTCTTCCCCCCTCATCATTTCCACTCTTCTTTTATCATGGTAAGACTGCTTGGGAAGCCAACAGTCAAGAGAGCAGACTTACTCTCCAATGCTTTATAGTCCTCTGGTCACTCAGTGACCAAGTATCTTGCTGTTATTGTATGCATGCCACCTAGATTCCAGCGTCAAGAACTTTTACTCCAGTGGAGACTCTTGCCCTTTAGCTGACTGTTACCTTTCGATGCCTTTGTCAAGCCAAAACCTTTTAAACGGCCAGAAGTCCTCCCAAAGAAGGGGTGGCAGAGTGGCCACAAAAGGTAAGGAGGGCCCAAGAATGCGGAAGAATGTGTAACTTTGCTTTTAGCCACTGCGCAGCTGCAAAATAATGCAGTCTCAAAACCAGCGGGAATTGTAGTTCTCTTATTCCAATGGCCGCAGAATCAGTATTCAGCAAAGTTAGTACAGTGGCTTCTCTGTTGCTTTCACTTCCTGTGCCTAAGTTTTGTAGGTGCGAGACACAAGTAAGTAAACATTCCGGGATGGCGTCTGAGCTGGAAAAGCAGCCAGAGGCTCCACGCTACTACTTCTTTAACTGATAGGACATCACAATACCCAATTGAAAATGCCATGGCAACGTGGACCTCCCCATTCTGAGAGATTCTGCTCTCTCCCTAAAGCTCTTGGATAAAGTTTGCTATTCTCCCACTGTTTTTAAAGACCAAAATTTGTTTTTGCACAATACAGTTTCATTGGTAAACAAGATAAATGATCTCATTTATTTTTATAAAAGCTATTCCAGTTAGTCTTGGCAGCGTTGGCCTGTGATTTAAGCATTCCCAGAGGACTAGTAGTGAGGATCACCTGAGCCTGGATAGTAAGATCACCTCTTACAAAAACACTGGTGAAAGCTGGGCCTGGTGGCACACACCTGTAACCCAACACTTGTGGAGGCAGAGGCAGGTGGATCCCTGAGTTCAAAGCCAGCCTGGTATAAAAAGCATGTCTAGGACAGCCAAGGCTACACAGGGAAACCATCCCTTGAAAAACAAAATAAAACAAGAACCCACCACCACCAACAAAACAAACATAAAACAATACGGGGGGGGGGGGAGAGTAATCAGTGATCTAGCAGTGATCTAGCTTTCTTAAAACACATTATATAGTGACTGGGTCATCTCTCCTCCCACAGATAACAGAATGATTGCTGTGATTTGTGTTCACATTACCTATAAAATGAGGGCCATGATAGCTGATGTTAGTGCTGAGGCAGAAGTTGTTACTGGGAGAGAAGAGCTGGACAGAGACAAAGCACTTCTAGGCACAGGCTCAAGCCTTCTTTGATTCTCTTCCGCAGCCTATCCTTCCCAGTATTTCCATGCTCTTGCTCGGTTTTTGACTATTACATCTCTTCTGAGATCCCTTTTCTGACAGCTCTAGCCTGCCCCTTCTGCATCTGGTTGTGTTCAGCCTCACTGTATTTGCTCCTGTTTTTCCTAAAAATTTGAAACAAAGAAACAAAAATGAGCTGTTTCCTCAGCTGGCTGTAGCTGTAGAAGAAGTGGTTATTCCTTCAGGATCCACAATGCTGAGCAGGGCTGTACTCAACCCTGTTACCTCCTGTCATACATTCCTCTTGCCAGCAGGAGCTCAAGTGACTGCAGTGCATAAAAATTCATCATAGTATAAGAGAGGAATGAAGCAGAAAAGGTAACCTGATGTTATGTCCAGGAAATAAAAAAGTAGACTTATTCCCAGCCACCCTTGGGCCTTCAGGAATATAGCTATCACTGGATTGTATCTCTAAGCATAGATTTATGTAGTCACTTTCAAAAGAAGTTTCATTAGATGAAGTAAACTTTACCCAGGCAAGGACACTGATGTTTCCTAAAACAGATACCTTGTTTAATGCTGCAAATTGTGTGCAATTTTTACATCTGAGTTTTGTTTGCCCAGAATTTCACACATAAACAAGACATAAATACACAAGAATTTTTTTTTTGCTTGAAATAAAGGCAACACCAACACTGAGCAAATGTAAACAAATATGGTAAGCACACCTACACAGAACCAGCACAGGCTATTTTTATCCAAAAACCCCAAAACCACCATGGCATTTTTATGGCTTATGACTGAAGAGAACCTTTCAAACCAGTGTCCCCAATTTGAACAGTAAGTCACTTCAGGGTTGATAAAAGATGATGATATAATATAATACCAATATGTTGGCATCATAAAAATCTGAAACTTCATTGAATCGTCTCTTTCTGGTAATGAATTCACAAAAATTTAATTTTTAATAGAATTATGGGATTCCAATGGATTATAATTATTTATATGTATTTACTTTCTCATTTGTATTACCTGTGGGAATCATTTCTACATTACCTTCATATGCTTCTGTACTGAGGGTGTTTCAGATTAAAACTTTCTCAAGTTAGGGATTATAATTTTTTTAAGATTAAATATGAATCAGCATGTTCCACAAAAGCAACCAAAAAAGTGGAGATAATTCCCCCCAAACAGGGCACACAAATAGTACTTAAGAAACCAAGTTCTAGATTTTTCAGCAGATAAAAATATGTGATCAAAAATCACCAGGGAAACTGCCAGTTGAAAGCCATGAAGAAACACGATGTACACAAAGAATAGAGATTTCCAAGTACTGGGGAAGGGACTTGTAAACAACTGAAGGCCAATCTCCTGATGCCACAAAGAGAGGAATTGTGGGTAAATTCCTGGTGGATTTCTTGGAAAAACAGTTTAATATCTGTTTACCAAAATAAGAATGTTCTTAATTCTGACTTCTTCACACATATTTAAATTTGTGGTTACTACTGAAAATACTATGTCTATATAAACTTAAATAGAACAACTTTTTAAGCACAAATGTAGCACTGAAGTAACATTTACTAAACTGTTAAGTTTTTCCAATTATATACACAATGTAAAACTCATTTATTGGTAAATAGTGAATACTAGTGAGCTGGTAATAGGCACTCTGCTATAGGCCTTATGACATCTCAACCTCCTTACCAACATAGTAGCTGTAGCATTGCCTACCTGTAAGCGTGAGTTTTCAATCAGCTGGGTCCATAGAACGGAAGACCTTACCTTGAACTACCACAACACAGTCTAGGTTCTGTGGAGTGCTATTTTCCCTGATGTCCCTCACACAATAGTAATATAAAGGTTTCATTCTTCTAATAGTTCTAAACCAATGCCTGTAAGCCCTAATTCTCAATGAGGGCTTGGAATATGAGGGTTAAGGGAGCACTTGGGCAGTGTGAGAATCCTGAGGGACATGTGTGTACCTGAAAAGAGAGGGACCGGAAGTCTTCCCTCAGAGAAGGCATCACAGATGACCAACCATACAGAGCAACACTGATCACAAACCATCATTACTATTTTTTCTCTGCCTTCCCTGCAACCCTCTGTCTTTTTCTCATTGTGCTTGATGCCACAAAGTTATTAAAACCTAGTAAATCTCTAGCAAATCTTAGCAAGAAAAGCTATGTTGGGAATCTAACCTAATAATTCTTGTATTCAGTGATGGATGGAGTTGACCTGGTCTATTTTTCTAGGTCCTCTTGGCAGCTATGCTTCATTTCTGTGTGATTACATGTTCTTTGAAATCTTCATTTGTTTCTCCTAATATGATTCATCTTAATAAAACATCACTTCTTTGTCAACATGTTTGCCTAGAAGATAGCCTGAACCATTTACCCACATAGAACTTCCTACCGTAAGTTTGTTAACATAATAAACATAATAAACTTGTTTGTTGTGCATGTGTTCATATCTGAGAGTGTGCATGGGTAGTCTTTCCCTATTAGATTGAGCTTCCAGACAAAAGAGGTTGTTTCTTATTGTCTTAGGGTTTTGCTGCTGTGGAGAGACACCAGGACCAATGCGATTCTTACTAAGTTAGAGCCCTGACTGTAATTAAAATGTGCTGCTGTTTTCATCTTCTTAAAAGCTCATTTTTTAGTCTAATATAGGTAAAAATACTTAAGAAATTCAGACAGCAATAGCTAATGTGTATATGATACCATTTATAGAGCCTTGTGTGGAGAGGATAGCCCAATTTTTCTTTTTCAGCTTTTATGATTTTATTTAAATACAAAATATGCTTAAGAATTATATTCATTTAAAAATATTATTATTTCAGTGTGTGTTTGCATTGTGTGTGTGTGTGTGTGTGTTTGTGTGTTTATATTAGCAGCACTGCGGAGGTCAGGAAACATATAGGTTTGAGATATGGAACTCAGATCGTCAAGCTCACCAGCCCTATTTGTTTTCATCCCCTCATTGATACTAGTGACTCTGATGGTTATTTGGGCTGGCCTTTCTACCACAGAGCACTTTTAGCACAGAAAGACATGGGATTTGGCAGACTAGGTCTGGGGCCCAGTGCCTTTGTTCTCTTGGGGCTCCCCTTACCAGTGCTGTGCATTAGATCTGATCTCGAATCTTATCTGCACCCTTCAGATGCTCCTGGGATTCTTCCACTTACATTGAATTTTAACATATCCATATCAACACGCCCTGTATCAGATGAGCCAGCTCCGACCTCATGAGCCAGCTCCGACCTCACAAAGTATCAGGTAGCTGTCATGATGCTTTATAGAAGGCAGCTCCCGTTTCCTTAGGCAGTGACAAGGAATGGGAGATCTTGCTTAGGATTTCAAGGGTGTCTGCATCTTAAAATTACTTTTCATCAATATTCAACTCATGCTAGTTTCATTAAAGGAGCCACTACCTACACTCATCATAATTGGGGAAAACAACTTCCTACATACCTAACTCATAAATGATTCAGCTTCCTCTACTTTATAGAAAGCAAAGTTGATGGAGCCACCAATTTTGCTTTTGTCTAATTTTTTTTTGTTTTGATTTATTTGTAAAGGAAGACTGATTTTCTTTTGATAATGGATTCTCCTTCCCCAACCCAAATAGTGTTTTCTGTATGAGATAGAAGATTGTTGTAACTAGCTGTTCTTCAGGACCAGATTTTGGCATTGCATGCCAAGCAAGGTTTAATACTTCAGGGCAGTGTCTTTTGATAATCACAGTAAAGCTAGTAGTGAAATACTTTGTAGCAAGTGGAGTTTGGCTCTGGTGGTCTGTTATTCTGTAGTACAAAGCTTATTAGGTTGTTTCACTTCATTCATAGGTTTACCTAAAATGTTGAAAACACAGAGGCCCACATCACTGACTGTTTTCAGTATACACCGTTTCTCTACTTTCCACTGTGTTCTGTGATTTCATAGGTCATAAAGCAGCTTGTGACTTCAGTTCTGCCTGTTCTCAACATGCACAGGACACATATACACACACTATGCATACCCCACCATATACACATACCTCACAGATGCATAAAAACACAAATGCATATCACACATATGCATATACTCACCCATACACACCACACAAATATACATACATGTGCACATACCATCTATACAAACATACCACCCGAATTCAAATGCACCCATGTGTGTACACCAATGCACATGTGCACTCATGCACACACATAATACATACATAGACACATAACAAATGTACACACATATATATACCATTCACAGACACACACTACACACAGACACCACACACACACACACACACACACACACACACACACACACACACACACGGTATGTATATGGTAGAACACACCTATGACCCCAGTGCTGATTAGGTGGTGTTGTAGGACCAGTCTAGTTATCACAGACCACAGTGTGAATTTGAGGCCAGCCTAGGCTATATGAAGAAAACCAAGTAGGGGGAAAAAAAAAAAAGGAAAAAATATGTGTTAGTTTATACTCTAAAGATTTCGAAGGCTGGAAATGATCTTTAGAATATGTTCTAGCTCTTTACTCCTTGAGTAGTCAAATAATTAAATGTCTAAAGTGAAGTCTCCCTTTTTAAATTGAGTCAGTTTCTCCCATACATACAAATGGAGCCAGAGATCCCTCAGTGCATGAAGGTCATTTGTTGCCAAACCTGCTGGCCTGAGTTTGATCCCCCAGATGGACAAGATGAAAGGAGAAAACCCATTTCTGAAAGTTGCACTGCCACCTCCACATGTGTTGACTAAGCATACCCTCACACATAAACTCAAATAAATAAAAATAAACTTAATAAAAAGTAATTTAATATTTTTTTGAGATATGATCTCAAGTGGGTCAGGCTTCCCTTGAATTTCCTATGTAGCCAAGGATAGCCTTGATCCTAATCTTCCTGCTTTTGTAGGGTTACAGGCATGAGCCACCTCCCTAACCCTTCTTATTTGATCTTCAGTATATAGAAAGTTTATTACTCTTATCATAATTAATTTACCTATTATCTTTTTATGAATTACATGTGTTTATGATGCTGAGAAAAGAATGAGCACTGAAGATTTTGCCATCTGTTGCTGACTCTGTCTCTTTAACTACCCAGGCAAGACCTCAGAGAGATGATCAGCATCAAGTCAGAATTAATTTCTTTTTTATCTTTATAGCCTCATTCTGTAGTAAGAGTGACTGTCATACCTGTTTGATGGGTTCAGTTGTCAGTTCTATTGTTTTGTTTCATTGAATCTCATTAACTCATAGTCAAGGTACATAATCCATCGTTATTCCGACAGTAGCTTCTCTCTTTCAAATGTGTGCTTAATGCTCACGCCTGTCGACAGATAACACAGCAGGCATGGAAGTTGCCCTCTTAAAGCAAATTGTAGTTTTAACTTTTCGGTTCGTTCGTTCATTCATTATCTATTTTATTAATTTATCTATCTTATTAATTTTTATCCTTTAAAAACGTCCTGAAGATTCACACATACTCTTGTACCTTTCAGACAGTTGTTAGTAAATCTTCATTTATACTTATACTGTTTAAGGGACTTCCTATTAAGATGAAAATGAAGCATAGATAGTTTAATTTTCCTGATTTCACTATAGTGTTCTTTGATAACATTGAATTAAAGAAGCCAAAGAGTAAGTAGTATTAGAAAATGGCATTGAAATGAGCATGGACAGATGTACTTTGTGTGGTGCAGGCATAATAACGTAGGTCTTTAGACCAGCGTGACAGGTCTTATGTGCTAAGTAAGTACCTTCTTTGGGTCCTGGAAGCAGAATCACAGCCCTGTAAGACACGTCCCTTCAAGGAGCCTGAACTTGAATAAAGCAGTGCACTTTCTGTGGATCCTCTGCAGTCTGTGGGAGAGAAGGGAGGATGAGATTGGAGGACCAAGGCTCTTAGAGGCTTCTGAAGCAGCTGCAGTCAACTAAGAGTTAGCTAGTTTGTGTGTTCGTTCGTTCGTTCATGTGTTCATTCACTCATGTGTACGTATACATGTTGTTTATGTGTGGGTGCATGTGCATATGTATATGGAGAGCTACGTCAATTGTGGCTATCTTTCTCAGTCTCTACCATGTATGTGTGTGTTTATTTGTGTATATATAGCATGTATATTCTCTACTGCATATATGTATATAGATGATTTTATTTTATTATTTATTTATGTGTATGGACATGTGTGCATTGTGCCCTGGGACCTCAGAACAGTGTGCCTGATACTCTGGAGCTAGAGTTGGAGGCAGTTATGAGCCTCTAATCATGAGTGCTGGGGAACTGAACTCAAGTCCTCTGGTACAGCAGCAAGTGGTCTTAAACACTTCAATTCAGCCTTTTTTTTTTTAATTAAAATATCATTACATAGTTTTCTTTTTTTTCTCTCGACCCACTATCATGCACACGTACGTATTTTTTTATTCTGTCAAATTCATGGCCTTTTACCTCTTTCTAATTGTTGTCACAGATACAGACAGAGGCAGAGAAGCACACACTAACACACACACACTGCTCAGTCTATATAATGTTACTTGTGTGTATATAATTTCAGGGCTGACCAGTTGGTGTTGGATAGCCAATTAGGGATTCTTTCCAGGGGAAATCTTTCTTTCTCTCAGCATTCTTTACTTTCCTGTAGTTCTTTGTGTAGGATTGGGGCCCTCTGAGATTCTCTTTACATATTAGCATGTCAATCGGTGTCCTTTTTTTGAGAGCAATTTCTTTGTCTGAACCTGGAACTTACAGACTCAGGTAGGCTGGCTGGCCAACCATGGGGTTTCTAAGAATCTGCCTGTCTCTTCTTCCCCAGCACCAGGATGATAGACGGGCACCACCATGCCTGACTTTTTGTACTGGATGCTGGGGATTTGAATCAGGGCCTTCTGCTTTATTGACTGAGCCGTCTGCCCCCTCCCCCATCCCTCTCCACTAATCATTTCTAGTGTGATTTTGAACTGTTGTTCTTCTGAGTCCTACAGGTCAATTTCCTAGTCAACTCCCAGTAATGGCTTCCTCTTGGACACTGTGACTTATCAGATTGTCAGTACCTACTGCAGAGGCAGGGAAGCGCCTGTGCTTGTTAGATATCTTTATGGGCGCTGTTTATGGAGACCTCAAGCAGGGGCTTTGGAGGTATGGATTCAGCATGGGGAGCAAGCCCTCTGTCTGGGGCAGCTTGTTTGGTTTGCTTCCCAGTGCTTGTCTTGAGTTCATCGCTTTATTTTCCTTTACACTTTAATTTCTTATTCTATTTTTCTCATTTAAGCCTACAAATTGTACAGATTTTTTAAAATGTCAATTCAGTGTGCACTTCAGGCAGTTAGGAAACACCATAATTCACTTACATATAAAAATGTTTTTACCAGCTAAAACAATATTTTCACTTTCGGGTTTTGCCTCGCTTGCAGAATCTATGTGTTATACTTGCTCATTTCCATGGAAATCTTTGCATCTCCACACTTGAGACATAGTGCTTATGTTTTTGGTCATCTAATTTTAGACTGCTCTCAAGAAATCATTTGTTCGTACATTTTGACACATTTTCTTTTTAACCCAAAGCTCTATCATTGTGCCGCTTTCCCAATATCTGCCATAAATTATTTGGTAAATCACCTTGGATATTCCAGAAACTTCTAATTGCCTCCTTTGGAGACCTGCTTTTTATTAACAATTTTTAGAGTAAATTATATTTTAGTTATTTTGTAGTTTAATTGATTAAAATTATAAATATGAGTCACATCTGAGGCTGCCAAATGGCTGTTTAAGAGAGACATACTAGTGTTACTGTAAGTGACCTTGGTTTTAATCACTGGGTTAATATGTTATGTCATCAATATACCATGATTTATAGTTGCTTTTGTACTCTTCTTTTCAAATGGTATTTTAAAGTTCTGTTTCATTTTTCTGATAACTATGCCATAAGTTGGGTTTTTTAGACCTGAACTTCTTTGGTGTTGAGATTGTTGACCCTGATACAGTTTAGTATGGGAGGTTGTGGAAGTACCATTTGGTTTCTACTTTCAGAAAAAAAGTGGGTTGATTATTGCTTTTCTGAAAAATTTTTAATATTACCAAATTGAAATGTGTTAATATTCTACTCTTAAAATTTAAAACATTAAAATAAATTGACATCAAGACCAACCAACAACAGAAGAAAAAAAACAGCAAGATGGTATCTATATCTGGGTCTTGATGCTCATAGCAAAGAAAGCATTTTAAAAGTATAAACATTTTCTCTTATTTATTTGGAGGCGCAGTTTTATATAGTTCACACGTTCCCCAAACTCACCATGTAGCCAACAATGGCCTTAGAGGATCGCAGGCGTATACTACCATGTTCAGTTTTGTGCATTCCTAGGAACTGAACTCAGGGTTCAGTCCACTTTAATAATTGAACTACATAACAAGCCCTTTTTCTTTTTTTTCTCCAGCCTCCTACCTCCCATTTTGAGGCAGGGTCTGGTGTGTCCCAGACTTGACTTGAACCCATTTTGAAACTGAAATTGATCTTGAGCTTCTGGTCCTCTTGCCTTCAACACGTGAGTGCTAGCATTAAAGGCATGTGCCTGCACATTTGGTTTCTTCAGTGCTGGTGCCCTAGGAATTTCTGTATGGTAGACAATATTAGAAGAGCTGAGCCTCATCACTAGCCCTGCAATTTTTTCTTTTTTTAGAATTATTTACTGTTAAAAATGAAAGAAACATTTTCTTATTTAAAAATAGATGCACATTTACTCAGGATTAGGTATTTGACATGTTTATTATTATATTTTTATTTTTATTAATCACAGTTTATTCCCTTTGTATCCCACCTGTAGCACCCTCCCTCTTTCCCTCCCAATCCCACTCTCCCTCCCTTTTCTCCATCCATGCCCCTCCCCCAGTCCACTGGTAGGGGAGGTCCTTTTCCCCTTCCATCTGATCCTAGTCTATCAGGTCTCATCAGGAGTTAGCCCTGCAATTTTAAATGAGTGATTGAGCCATGTAGAGACTGTACATTATAGCTGCCTTAAGAGATGGGATCTCAGGGCGGGAAAGATGGCTCAGCTGTAAAGAGTACTTCCTGTTCCTCCAGAGAACCCGAGTTTGGTTCTTAGGACCCACATTGAGCATCTCATAGCTGCCTAGCCTATACAGGTACCTTCTCTCTCTCTCTCTCTCTCTCTCTCTCTCTCTCTCTCTCTCTCTCTCCCCCTCTCCCACATCGGGCATCTCATAGCTGCCTAGCCTATACAGGTACCTTCTCTCTCTCTCTCTCTCTCTCTCTCTCTCTCTCTCTCTCTCTCTCTCTCCCTCCCTCCCTCTCCCACATCGGGCATCTCATAGCTGCCTAGCCTATACAGGTACCTTCTCTCTCTCTCCCTCTCTCTCTCTCTCTCTCTCTCTCTCTCTCTCTCTCGCACACACACACACACACACACCACATAAGTCTTAGAAAGAGAGACAAACTGTTGGTTTTAAACTGTGAAGATGAATTTCGAGTTGTGACTCAAACTGCATGGCTCAAACTGCATGGCTCTGGCTAATCTCCGTGACCCCACCTTTGCAGAAAGCTCAGTGTTTAAAGATTGGTTGAAGCTATGATGGCATGAGAACTTAGGACCATGATCTCCTCAACAGCTACTTTCCCTGGGGTGATGTTTTCCACCTGCCTCAGCTTCCAGCAAAGCTGATTTTGGAGGAGTTAAATAGTTTGGAATTGTGACTTGGTAAGATGTCAGCTGAGCAGGTACTTACAGATATGTCCACTTGTAGTCTCTCACTTCTATAGAGGTGAAATCAGTTTGTCTCTCCCCAATAGTGTCATAACATCAGAAGAAAATGGTCCCTTTGCCAATCAGTGCAGCTTGATCAAATCTTGTCCATGGAATAGCACAGTCCTTGCATGGTAAGGGCCTGATCACTTGCAAATGTTACTAGAGAATTAAACAACTTGATTGTCTCTTCAGCGGCACTGAGAAAATGTAAAGGTGGAGAAGGACAGGACTCCAGCTTTATTTTTGACACATTTCATCTGTGGAATTTGGAATCTAGCGAATAGTTGTTGTCAGTCAGTCACAATAAAGACTGTATTTCCTCCCCTCTGGTTTTGAGTCGATCTGCCCTTCTTTCTTTTTGCTTCCTTCTATGAGCAAAACCTAGTGACTATTACAGTCTATCATTTGTAGGGTAACTTGAAATAAAATGTCTGATGTCATTTTCTCATTATCTGTTCATGCAAGCAAACATATGCTTTGAAGCCCATGTTAGCATTAGGCTCTGACCTGTGGTTCTACACTTTCATAATGAATTACAAGGGAGTCACTCTGGTGGGTCATAGAAATATTTCTGGGTGCTTGCCATTTCTGTACCGTTAATAGTAAGTTGAACAAGGAACTATCTATAGGCTACTACATGGATTACACTAATATCAGGCCGTAGGTATCCTGTCTTCATCCTCCCCTTAACAAGATTCCAAAGCTGAGAACCATAGACATGTATTATTCTGTTTCAATTATCAGGTCTTCTGAGGTGGCTTTGTTCAAGCTGAGATTTATAAGGTAGAAGAAACCAGCATTTCTTATCCTGTGTCCCAAGAGTCAATTTTATGGACAGACTGAGCCAGTGCTTCCCAGAAACACTATACTCTGTCCAGTCAAATATTATCCTGTCTTACAGGCAGTAGAGTTCTGTGTAGATTAAAGTTTTGAAAATATGACTTCATTAGGAGCTTTGAATTGTAAAGCAGTTGTATTAAATACCTTTGGAGAGTTTTAGAAATCCACATTTTAGAATGCTGCTCATGATACAGAGTAAAGATTTACAACATCAGCTGTACATTAAAAAATAGTTCAGTTGTAGTCTCTTGTCTGGGGCACAGTTTCTCTTCTGTCTTTAGGTGTGTAGGGTCTTCTAATCTGCACCCAGGGTGAAAGAGACTGAAGAGAACATGGAGATGTAAAATATATTGTAAATGGATTGAGTTTGGGAAACCTGCCCTGTAGAATAACATAGCGTTTCAATATTGATCATGCATCAACATTATGCCTTATGCCATAAGGCATTATGCCATTATTGAAGTCTTTGCAGTTTAATATATAGGAATAATAGGATTGAGTTGTCATCTGGGATGGTGAAAGGACGTGAGGCTTCCACCAGTGCTCTTTGGTTGGAAAAGCTGTTTTTGCCTGATGGTCGCGTGGCATGGAAATTTTATGGAGTTTCAGTTCTTTGAGTTACTAGCACTTTTCTGAACAAATCAGTAGAGATCAGTTGTGAATGACATTGCCAAATTCTTCTGTGTTTGTATATGAACATGCACATGTGTGTTTGTGCCAGTGTCCATGCATGTCTATTACATAAGTGTGGAAGCCAGAACAAACCATAGGTGCTGTTCCTCAAGCAGCTGTCCATCTTGTTTTTGAGATAGGATCTCTCATTGGCTCAGAGCTAGCAAAATAGGGAAGGCTAGATCAGGCTGCCTACACAGGGAGCCCAGGATCTGCCTGTCATTGCTTTCCTAGCATTACCATTAAAGTGCAGGTCACCATGCTCAGAATCCTCCTGCTTTCAAGGCAAACACTTTGATAGCTGTTAAGTTCTTTAAATACTTTTTACAAATATTTTAAATTTTGAATTAGGATTCTTTTTTCACTAGAACCATGGGAATAATGCCATTAATTTTGGAATTAATTCATTTAAATAAGCTAAATCAGAAAACATTATAAAGTGTCTTTGGAAGTTGTTATAAAAATATACTGGTTAAAAATAAAGAAAACTAAGAAAGCACCAGATTGATTTCCAGAGTGGTTGTACCAGTTTGCATTCCCACCAGCAGTGGAGGAGGGTTCCCCTTTTTCCACAACCTCTCTAGCATGTGTTGTCACTTGAATTTTTCATCTTGGCCATTCTGATGGGTGTAAGGTGAAATCTCAGGGTCGTTTTGATTTGCATTTCCCTAATGGCTAATGACGTTGAGCATTTCTTTAAGTGTTTCTCTGCCATTCGATATTCCTCTACAGAGAGTTCTCTGTTTACCTCTGTTCCCCATTTTTTAATTGGATTACTTGGTTTGCTGCTTTTCAGCTTCTTTAGTTCTTTATATATACTGGATATTAGCCCTCTGTCAGATAAAGGGTTGGTGAAGATTCTTTCCCAATCTGTAGGTAGTTGTTTTGTTTTGATGACGGTGTCCTTTGCTTTACAGAAGCTTTTCAGTTTCATGAGGTCCCATTTATTGATTGTTGCTCTTAGAGCCTGTGCTGTTGGTGTTCTGTTCAGGAAGTTGTCTGCTGTGCCAATGAGTTCAAGGGTATTCCCCACTTTTTTTTTTCTAACCGATTTAATGTGTCTGGATTTATGTTGAGGTCTTTGATCCACTTGGACTTCAGTTTTGTGCAGGGTGATAAGTATGGATCTATTTTCAGTTTTCTATATGCAGACATCCAGTTAGACCAGCACCATTTGTTGAATAGCGCTTCCTCAAGATCCAGCCATACCACTCCTATATATCCACTCCTATATATATATTGGATATATATATTTGGCATATATCCAAAAGGGGCTCAAATATACAATAAGGACATTTGCTCAACCATGTTTGTGTAGCAGCTTTATTTGTAATAGCCAGAAGCTGGAAACAGTCCAGATGCCCCTCAACTGAAGAATGGATGAAGAAATTGTGTTACATCTACACAATGGAGTAAAAAAATGCCTAACATCCTTAGTCATCAGGGAAATGCAAATCAGAACAACTCTGAGATTCAATCTTATACCCATCAGAATGGCTAAAATCAAAAACTCAAGACAACACATGCTGGAGAGGATGTGGAGAAAGGGGAAACCGCCTCCATTGCTGGTGGGAGTGCAAACTTATACAACCACTTTGGAAACCAATCTGGTGCTTTCTCAGAAAATTAGGAAAGGGAAGCTTTTTAAATATGTGCTTTCTCATGTTTTTAATTTCTATAACATGATTACAGCATTAAAACCTTTTTTATTTTGTTGTACTGTTAAAAAATCATTACTATTTTGATACCAAAGGTTATATTGATGTACAGATATATTTATAAGTATAAACCCAGAGATACTTTACTCTCTCTCTCTCTTTTTTTTTTCCTCCCAGTTCTCTCCACCCCTTTGGTCTGGCTTTTACAGGGTCTGTCTATCTGTTTAGCCCAATATTAGGCGTGAACTTGTGGTTCTCTTGTGATCTCCTTCCTCAGCCCCCATTGTTTTGGGATTTCAAAGATGCACCACCAAGATGAAGTACAGAAACTTTCTGAAATCATACTCAACCATGTAAGCCTTAGAGCAACAAAAGGGACACAGGATGGTTGTGCTGTGAAACTCTTGAGCCTGTATCTTTAAATGGAGTGGCAAAATTATCATAAGAAGTGTTTGCATTGAGCCTTTTACCATTCTTGAACTCAGGAAGGGCACACCGTTTTGTTAGTTAAAAAACACACAAATGTTGAGGATGTCTGTGTGCCATCAAGGGATTGAAAGTGTTTTGTCATCCTGTGATAAGAACAAAACCAGGTGGCTCTGTTATGTGGCTTAGGATGTGGGTTTCTTTGGTTCCGCTAGGCTTAGATACCGAGGGAAACAAGTTATGTATGCAAATAGCATGGACTATTTTATTTGAAGCTCCATTTCACTTTGTAGCATAATTAGTGGTCCTAGAATCTCTCATTTTGGCCCTGTTTAAGTGTTTGTAGATAGTCATGAGGATGAATTACCAGTATCTTTTATAAGCTTTTAAAACAATGTATTTCAAAATCTAATCTGTGATAGCTTTTTTTAAATGTGCAATGTCTTTAATTATATAATTATAATTATATTTGTATATAATTTATATGTATATATAATTACATTAACTTATATATGAACATGACATTATTGAGTAAAATGTAAAATTGAATATATTTGTACATATATTACTTTTATCCTTATTCATTTGAATGTTAGATAAATCATTTGGTGTAAAACGTGTATTTTATTACTGGAAATTTACTCATTGGCAGAATGTTTAATTATATGTGGTATTATTAGAAATGGCTCCTAACAGATACCATATAGTCCCGTTGCTGCAGTCCCTAGGATTTCTCCTGAGCACACTGTGACCTAGAATCTCATTCTTCTTAGCCTTTCTTTCCTGTGATTCATTTTGAAAACATTCTCAATTAACTTAATAGTGTAAAACTGATATTTCTATCTTTATGAGAAAACTGTATGATTTTCATGTATGTATGGCAGTTGAAAGGAACCACCTTAGTTTATAGATCCTAATCAGCCTCTAAGTTTCTTTTTAAAGCTTCTTTTTGTTTTGTTTTATTTTAATTTTGGTGTGCTTTCCTTTTCAGACTCACCTGTTTTCTATTTTAAAATGCCTGTCTTCTGCTTTTCAAATTGTAGCTCAAACACTATTTTCTCTGTAGGAATCAGGCACTTAGACATGCTAGCTCTCTTGAAAAAATTATCTTATTTTTAGTTGTTGGGGGGCAGTAGGGTCATGTGCAAAGCAGTGCAGGTATACAAGGAGAGCAGAAAAGTGTGTTGGATTCTTTGGAACTGGAGTTTAAGAAGGCTGTGAACTGTCTGATGTGGATGTTTGGTACTGATGATGGGTCCTCTGCAGGAACAGAATGTGATATTAACCTCTGAGCCATCTCTCTGGCTCTCAGTGTTACCAAAGACAATCTTTAAAGTTTTCTTCTTAGTTTTTGTTTTCAGTTGGTTTTTGTTTGTTTGTTTGTTTTGTTGTTGGTAGTGTTCTTTTTTGTTTTTTGGGGTTTTTTTGTGGGTTTTTGTTAGTTAGTTTGTTTGTTTTACACTCAGGGCCTTTAGTTTTTGCTCATTAGGCCATGAACTCATATGGAATGTGCTCCAGCAGCCCTGGCTTCTTCCTGTTGGTCCTCACAAAGTATATTTCTTTGGGGGAGAGGAGAGGCGCAGGCTGGCGCTTGAGCTAAATCCAAGTGCCCTTCTCCTGGCCTCCTCCTTCTGGTTGTTCTCCTTTCCACGCTTCAGGAAGCTGTCCTTTCTCTTACAGTGCTTGATCCTCTTGGCCAGGATCTTGCCCATAACATGCTTTTTCACAATGATGCTCATGGCAAGCTGCTTGACGTTGTAGACACATCCGATTTTGCCTTGGTAACACTTACGGGGCATTCCTTTTGAACAGTGTCCATGCCCTTGATGTCTACAATGTCATCCATTTTGTAGATTCCCATGTATGTGGCCAAAGGAAAAACTCCATGTTTCTGGAAAGGCCTGGAGAACATGTACGGAGTGCCTCTCCTCTTCCCCTTTGTGGTCATCATTTTGGCGAGTTACTGCAAGGTGGCTGCCGCGGCAGAAAGTAGTGTTCTTTTTTGAAACAGTGTCTTTCTATGTATCATTAAGAGACCTGGAACCCATCCCGAAAGGCAAAGAGGAAGGACATCAGAAGAAGAATTAAACAGGAAACAAGCTAGAAACCCACCATGGAGGGCCTCTGAAAGGCTCTGCCCTGCAGACTATCAAAGCAGATGCCGAGACTTATGGCCAACTGTTGGGCAGTGTGCATGGAATCTTATGTAAGAAGTGGGAAATAGTAAGAGCTGGAGAGGACAGGAACTCCACAAGGAGAACAACAGAACCAGAAATTTGAACACAGGGGTCTTCCCAGAGACTCATACTCCAACCAAGTACCATGCATGGAGATAACCTAGAACTCCTGCACAGATGTAGCCCATGACAATTTAGTGTCCAAGAAGGTTACATAGTAATGGGAAGAGGGACTGCCTCTGATATAATCTGATTGGCCTGCTCTTTGATCACCTCCCCCTGAGGGGGGAGTAGCCTTACCAGGCCACAGAAGATGACAGTGCAGCCACTCCTGATGAGATCTGATAGACTAAGATCAGAAGGAAGGAGAGGAGGACCTCCCCTATCAGTTGACTTGGGGAGGGGGATGCGCGAAGAAGTGGGTGGGAGGGGGGATCAGGAGGGGAGGAGAGAGGGGTTTATGGGGAATACAAAGTGAATAAAGTGTAATTAATAAACAAACAAACAAATAAAAAAAGAGACCTGGAACTCATATTTTAAACCAGCTGGTCTTGAATGGTAGAGATCTCCCTGTCTCTGACTTCTGAGTGCTGGGATTAAAGATGTGGCCCACCCAATCCATTTTTAGTCATTTTTTTAAAATAGTCACTAAGCATCATAATTTAGTCATTCTGTTTTTAAAGGTTTTATAATCTTTGGCCTATAGTAAATGTGAATAAATAGTGTGTGTATATTTTACATTGCTAGGATTGAATCCCCAGGGCCTAAAAAGTACTAGGATTTTACAAATAAGAAAGATCCTCAGTAGTAAATAAAATTTGAATGGGTGAATACATTATACAGATATGGAATGACGTGTGTTTTGATGCAGATAAGCAAACCAATATATTCATCCTAAGGTTTTTCTTTGTTTAAATTATTTGTGATTTACAAAGAAAATATCTTCTCAGACCAAATCTCTTATTTAAAGTAGACTCACAATCCTTCCTATTTGGGTGAGAGTCAGCATGACTATGTAAAAGACTTTGATTGCCAGCTATGTTATTAAGACCTTGATATGGCCATTCTAGTAACTGTAATTAAAGATTTCCTTTACCTCTTACCTAAAAAAGCTTCAATTATATTTTATTTATGCTTTCTTATGAGCAAACACTTGAAGGTAGAGTGCAATTTAAAAAATAAAAGAAAATACAGTAAGATAACTGGGCAAGATAAACTTCAGGTCTGTTCTTTTCCCTCTTACTGTCTTGTTGGAGAAAAATTATTATTCTAAGGATGCCTGAAAATATAAAGATAAAGATCATATTTTTCTTGACCTTTAAATTATGTGAAAGATGTTTTTCCACAACCTGTCAGCAAAACCTTAAGTTGATACAGTCTATGTAAACAGCTTTACGTGGCTATGTATTCAAGTACTTTTTGTGGGGTGATTCATGCTAATTCATGAACCTGAGAAGCTTATTAAGTGAATCGTTTCTTATTGTTGCTATTCATGTCCTTTTCAAGGGAATCAATCTTTTGAACCAATTGTGTGCAGTATACCCGAATCATTGTTCTCTTCACAAAGTGGGTCAGCAGAAAAGTTTCTGCACTCATGAAGCTCACCTAGGCAGTGGATGTGCTATCTATCTATTAATAAAAGGTATAAGAGAAAGAATATGATAGAAACTGGCATTATCAATATGATGACCAAGAAGAGGCCAATCTGAAAGGGACAATTGCAAGAGCAATTTAGATGAAATTATACCAATATCTAGGGAAAGAACAATTTCCATCTGACAGATAGCAAGTATAAAAATAACCTATAGATGGGAGTGGAAGGGAGATGTTTGATAAAGGTGTAAGGAATATAGTAGGTGAAGACACAGAAGCTAGCTGTTGTTGGATGTAGGAATTATGATTTTATCTAAATGTATATGATTGTCCTGGATTGATAGTCTTGCTGTGTAGTGCGTGGTGGCATGGAGCTCATGATCCTTCTGCCTCTGCCTCCTTACTGTTGAGGATTACAGGTGTGTGTTACCACACCTGACTAAATCTATGTCTTTTTCTTATTGGAGAATTTATGTGGGGAGACTCATGTCAGAGGACTACTGTAGGTGCATATAGGAGGACAGGGGATATGGTGTGGCAATGGAGAAAGTAGAGAACCAGATAAAACTTATGACCATAGTTTTTGTTGGAGGTGATGGTTGTTTGAATTAGGACATGAGTAATTTGAGGAGTTTCTATACAATTCTAGAATTATAATTTTGTGGGAGGGCAGAGCTAGTGCTCCAACCCAAAACTTTATATATATTAGGCAAGAAATCTGCTGGTAAGCTACTCCCCATTCCCATCAATTCTGGAGATCTTTTCAAGGTAGTTGAATGGACCTGATGTGGAACATAAGCAAAAGAAAGAACTTAGAGAAAATTCTGAGGCCTTTATTCTGGAGAATTGGGTGAATGATAGCACCAGTAAGTTCTGCTATCCTTATGGTAGAATAGTGCCTAAAAGATGGGCTAATAAGTTTAGAAAAGAAAATTTGGATTTGGAATTTAGGTGTGTTCTTTTTGTGATACTAACTTAGTGATTGAATGAGAAAGCCTGCCATTCTTCAGGCATATGCTGGTAAAAGTTAGGCCTCTTATCTATGGAAGTGGTCTCTATTTGTATAACAGAGAAGTTAGGCAGAGACCTGAACTACTTGTCTTCAGTTGTCTTCAGAAAAGAAGGAAATAACCATTGAAAGTGAGCTGCTGCTGCCTTGCAGATAAAGGAAAACTTCTTCTGGGTGGTGTCCCAGAAGTGTTCTATGGTCAAGGCTAAGCAGTTTGCTCCATGATGAAAGGTCCAGAATTTAATCTCTAGAATCCACTCTTTAAAAGCCAAGGATATTGAACACGTTTATATGCCAGCCCTGGAAAATCAGAACCAGAGCTCCGTGGGGCTTCCTGGCCTGCTTATTTGCCTGTCTAGCCTACATAGCCTCATAGCCTACTTAGCCTACCTAGCTTGTCTACTCTGCCTAGCTTGCCTAGCCTCCTGGGCCTGCTTGGCCAGTTCTATGTGTTTGTGTATGTGTGTGTGTACATATGTGTAAAACAGACAGAATGGTATTTGTAAGCCATTTCTAAAATTTTCAGGATTTCATTTCCTGCTTCTAAGGAGTTAATATAGGACATCACATCTATAGGAATCAGAAGAATTTCTATGATTTTGGTATTTTTTCTAATGTTTAAGTTTCTTAAAATATCAACATATACCACTACATGGTGATAGCATAAAATCTTGAAAGTTAAATTTCCAATGTTAAGTGGAAATGCAAGAATGTACTTGTTGGTATTTGCGAGATTGAAAAAATGAGGTTACAATTTCCAGACTTGTTTGCACCACAGAGCAACTTCAGGGTTTTTTCCTTGCAAGCTGGTGAAACACTGTGTAAAACAAGAAAAACATTCATAAGAAACTACCATAGAGTGTCTCTGGAAGACTCCACCCAACAGGGTACCAAAGCAGATGTTGAAACCCACAGCCAAACTTTGGGCAGAGAGCAGGGAATCTTAGGGAGCTCCTATCCTCTCCACGGTACTCCAGCCAAGGACCATGCATGGAGATAACCTAGAAGCCCTGCACAGATATCGCCTATGACAGCTCAGTCTCCAAATGGGTTCCATAGTAATGGGAACAGGGACTGTCTCTGACATGAACTCAGTGGCTGGCTCTTTGATCACCTCCCCTGAGGAGGAAGCAGTTTTACCAGGCCACAGAGGAAAACAATGCAGCCAGTCATGATGATACCTAATAGGCTAGGGTCAGAGGGAAAGGGAGGAGGACCTTCCCTATCAATGCACTTGGGGATGGGCATTCGAGGAAGGGGGCTATACCTGGGGTACAAAGTGAATAAAGTGTAATTAATAAAAAAAATAAGTTAATTTTAAAAAAGAAAAAAAAAAAAACTTGAGACATCACTTAGGAAATTTGCAAAACGATTATTTTCAGCTCATTTTGCTTACTTAATGGGCATCTTTTCATTTCTTAAATATTTAAAAAATTGTGTTCCATAAATGAGGCAGGTATGTTAAAACATTTGAAAAAACATATCTTATTTTTTTTTGTATTAAGAATTTAATTTCTTTGTCCCTAGCTATATTTTTCCTTTCATTGGAGAATCAATATTCACCATAGGAATATTGGGAGGACTCAGATATTTAGTTCATGGAATTGCTAATCTGTTATGAGCTTGTAGGCCTCCTGGCTCAGGTTAGTTGAGGCAGGGTATTCTCAGGTCACAGATCACTAACATCGCTCTAATTAACAGTTCTTTTAAGCAACTTTGGGCTCCTTCACCACATCAGCTGCATTACTAGTTATCACAGTTAACCCTATCCATGCTGGAAGAGGTGGGAGCTTGTTGGCCTGGAGACAGCCTCCTTGGGCTTGTGTTCCTGCACCTCCAAGTTACTACTTCATGCTTTGCTGGAAGACTGGTTGACTCTGATGGAGCTGGCATTAGCCTTGCCGGCAGCTTTGTCGAGCTGTGTATTTTGGGGAGTACAGTGGGTTCATTGCTGTCCTATTAAGTAGGAGTGTATGTGCATGTTTGTGTCTCAGAGGCATGTCTGTGTGTGTAGGGTATGTGTGAGCGTCTCAGAGGGCATGCATTTATACATGTGTGCACGGGGGCATGTTTGTGTCTCAGAGGCATGTCTGTGTGTGTAGGGTATGTGTGAGCGTCTCAGAGGGCATGCATTTATACATGTGTGCACGGGGGCATGTTTGTGTCTCAGAGGCATGTCTGTGTGTGTAGGGTATGTGTGAGCGTCTCAGAGGGCATGCATTTATACATGTGTGCACGGGGGCATGTTTGTGTCTCAGAGGCATGTCTGTGTGTGTAGGGTATGTGTGAGTGTCTCAGAGGGCATGTATTTATACATGTGTGCACGGGGGCATGTTTGTGTCTCAGAGGCATGTCTGTGTGTGTAGGGTATGTGTGAGTGTCTCAGAGGGCATGTATTTATACATGTGTGCACGGGGGCATGTTTGTGTCTCAGAGGCATGTCTGTGTGTGTAGGGTATGTGTGAGCGTCTCAGAGGGCATGTATTTATACATGTGTGCACGGGGGCATGTTTGTGTCTCAGAGGCATGTCTGTGTGTGTAGGGTATGTGTGAGCGTCTCAGAGGGCATGTATTTATACATGTGTGCACGGGGGCATGTTGGTGTCTCAGAGGCATGTCTGAGCAAATGTGTGTGCGTTTATGTTTACTCTTACAAGAGTGCAATTCTCCAAGCTGTGTCTGGACAGCAAGTGACAGTTGCCCTGAAAGAGCTCAGTGTGTGGACTCAGCCACTTACCTGCCTCTCGGATCATGGAGAAATCGTTTGACTTTTGGAGACCCTCTCTATCCCTCCCCTGCCTTTTTGTAAAGGAGGCAATGCTAAAACTCTTTTTATCCCTTGTTGTAAATTAAATTGTTTCTAGTCTTACAGTTATAACAATTTCTAGACCAACCTTTCTGTAGTCAAATACTGTTGAATCATTTTGCAAAGTAAATATAATATCTAAGAAGAGCAGCTTCTTCAGTGTGCTTTTATAAATTTATAAATTTATTCCCATTATGTTCTTCTAAAGCAGCAGTTCTCAACATGGCGGTTGCAACCACTTTGAATGTCAAAACACCTTTTCACAGGGGTTGCCTAAGACCATCGGAAAACACAAACATTAACATCATGTTTCATAACAGTAGCAAAATTACAGTTATGATGTAGCAGTGAAAATGAGTTTATGGTTGGGGTCACTACAACATGAACTATGTTAAAGGATCACAGCATCAGGAAGGTTGAGAACCACTGCTCTAAAGCATAGTACCTCAAGGTATTTGGGGCTTCATGAACAGTCAACAATAAAAATAACGAAATGATAATTTGCTGAGGTTCTTTTTATCGAAATTATTTCTCAAAACTTTACAGTCTGTGAGATAATTTATCAAGGAAAATGCAGTGGTCTTAGGAAAGGATTAAAGGGATTTTATTGTTGTTGTTCTGTATTGTCGGTATTTGTATTTGAAGTCATCTTCTCTGGGCAGACTATCCCATGTGTCAGAGTTGATGAGAGCCTTGTAAACAGTGTGAAGGAGGAGAACTTCCTGAGCAGCCTTGGGATGACTTGAGAGAATGCAGGAGCTAGTTGTAGGGGGCATTTGAATTTGCTGATACCTGGGCAGAACAGTAAGCCCAGCACTCTTCCCAGCAGCCTGCAGTACCTGCTTTCTAAAATCCCTTCCAAGCAGTACTCACCAAAGCTGCACTTCCCCTGCCGTCCTTCAGGGACTCCGCTTCTTGGGAATAATATTGGCTTCATATACTAAGCCACATCACAGTGAAGCCTTCGTAATTAGATTTTATTTACTTTCCACATTTCTACATTGTCAAACCAATCTCCCATCCATCTGTAGGTCTTCAACTATGATGTATGGTAGAATCCCCTCCCCAGATTGATGCTCAGTATTTTTAGTTTCACTAATTGAATAATCCATCTATTCTTAATTTGATTTTTGAAACCGTGGTTGGGTTTTGGAGGAATGGTTATCTTGCTATATCCTGGGTCATTTTTGAAATGTTAAATTTGTCTGGGTTACCTACTGTGATTCAAGCAATGTGAGACAACATGGGAGTGCCTAATGAGTGCAACAGTGATTAAACAAACACCTTACATCATTTATAGTTACTAGTGCTAATATGTCCCAGGGAGGAGGTTGGGTCTGGGGCAGCATCCCACAGAGTGTCTGTCTGTCTGTCTGTCTGTCCCAAATGCTAAACTCTAGAGAGTGGTTCACTCCGATACCGTCCTAGAAGACTGTACCCTTCTATATTTTAACCAGTTTCATGCATTTTCTCTTCCAGATTAATTTCCCAATTTATGTTTGTTTATGTTGAGTGTCTTGAATTTATGAATAGGGAAACTGAGTTGATATATCTTTGTACATGAAAGTGTAGTACGGTTTTCTATTTCTGATATATTTTTAAAATATGTATATGTATCAGAAAAGTTTCTTCTTAAACAGGTTATATATTTTTTAGTTTCTGTTATAAAGTTTCATATTTTTTATGTAATTTGTTATTGTCAGTGGTAATAAATAGGAAAGCTATAATTTTTGCTTATTCATGTATGTGGCCTGCTTCCTACTTTCTTAAACTGTAGACATGCCACTTGCTGAAGCAATCATTATTTCTCCCTTAAGGGTAGTTTATCTTATGTACTTGTTGACAGGTTTTTTTTTCTGACATATTTTTTTCATCCTTGGCACCTCTTATATTGAGGACTAATGTTTTTTTAAATATATATACATATTTATTTATTACAATTTATTTACTTTGTATCCCAGCTGTATCCCCCACCCTCTTCCCCTCTCAATCCTCCCCTCCCTCCTCCCTTATCTCCTCCTATGACCTTTCCCCAGGAGGACTAATGTTTGCACCAGAAGTAATACTTTTTTTTATTATTTATTTAAATTTTTTTTTTTTTACAATTTATTCATTATATATCTCAATTGAAGGTCCCTCCTTCTTCAACTCCTCCCAGTCCCACCCTCACTCCCTCTTCCTCCCTATCCCTTCCCCTAGTCTACTGAAAGGGGTTCTCCTCCTCTGCCATCTGCCCATAGATTATCAAGTCTCATCAGGACTGCCTGAATCCTCTTCCTCTGTGGCCTGGCAAGTAATCAAAGAGCAGGCAACTGAGTTCATGACAGAGGCAGCCCCTACTCCCCATACTAGGGAATCCACATGGAAACTGAGCTGCCAATTGGCTGCATCTGAGTTGGGGGGTATAGGTCATCTCCATGCATGGTCCTTGGTTGGTGCATCAGTCTCTGCAGGACCACCTTTGTTGGACCAAGCTTTGTTGGTCTCCTTGTGAGGCTGCATTCCCCTCTGTTTCCTTCTATCTCCTCCCTCCCCTTCTTCCATAAGACTCTCTGCTTTCAGCCCAAAGTTTGGCTGTGAGTCTCAGCATCTGCTTTGATCCCCTATTGGGAGGATCCTTTCAGAGGACCCTCTATTGTAGGCTCCCTTCCTGTTCCCTCTCTTCCACCATTTCTGGGGTCTATCCTGTTTGCCATTCTGAATGAGATTTAGGCATCCTCCCTAGAGTCCTCCTTATTATTTAGCTTCTTTAGGTCTGTGGATTTTATTATGGCTATCCTATGTTATATGGCTAATATCCACTTATAAGTGAGTGTATTCCATGCATGTCTTTCTGTTTCTGGGTTAACTCAGGATGACCTTATCTAGTTCCATCTGTTTGCCTGCAAGTATCATGAATTCCTCAGATTTTTTTTAAGATTTATTTATCTTATATATATATGAATGCTCTGTTTTCACACACACCAGAAGAGGGAATCAGATTCCATTACAGATGGTTATGAGACACCATGTTGTTGCTGTGAATTGAATTCAGGACCTCTGGAAGAGCAGTCAGTGCTCTTACCATTTGAGCCACCTCTCCAGCCAGATTTCCTTGTTTTTAATAGCTGAATTATATTCCATTGTGTAAATGTACCACAATTTCTGTATCCATTTCTCCATTGAGGGACTTCTCTGCTGTTTCCATATTCTGGCTATTACAAATAAAGCTTCTATGAACGTAGTTGAGCAAATGTCCTTGTTGGATGGTGGGGTATCTTTTGGGAATATGCCCAGGAGTGTTATAGCTAGATCTTGAGGTAGTGCTAGTCCCAACTTTCTGAGAAAACACCAGATTGATTTCCCTTCAGTATAGCCACAAAAACCATGAAGTATCTTGGTATAACTCTAACCAAGTAAGTAAAAGACTTGTTTGAAAATGACTTAAAGCCTCTGAAGAAAGAAATTGAAGAAGATGCCAGAAGATGGAAAGATATGCTCATAGCTTAGTAGGATTAACAACATAAAAATGGCCATCTCCAAAAGCAATCTACAGATTCAGTTCAATTCCCATCAAATTACCAACACAATTCTTTATAGACCTTGAAAGGACAATTCTCAACTTCATATGGAAAAACAAGAAACTCAGAATAGCTAAAACAATGCTCTACAATAAAAGATCGTCTGGAGGTATTTCCATCTCTGATCTCATGTCTACTATATAGCAACAGTAATAAAAATTGCATGGTACTGACATAGAAATTGAATTGAAGACCCAGAAATAAACCCACACACCTACGGACACTTGATTTTTGACAAAGATACCAAAACCATAAAATTGAAAAAAAAAAAAAAAAAGATAGGATCTTCAACAAATGATGCCAGTAAGACTTTTAATAGCAGGTATCTTGTCTCCTTCCTTACCTCATTAGAAATGTTCCTGTTTCACTACTGAGTACTGTGTTATCTGGTGCTTCTCATTATTTACTGAGACAAAGGTTCAAAGAAAGAATCGAGGGGCAGGGAAATGGCTCAGTCAGTGACTTTAATTGTTTCCTTATCAAAACTAACATGTAAGCTATTAATATGCATATTTTTAGTTTAACTGTTATTAGACACCCCTGTCTACATGAAATATTGTAGGCGTGACATACATTGTTAAGCTCAGTCCTAATATAAAATATATAACTAGAGAAAATATCTTCTTGATTTACTCTAACTTTATAAATCACCCTAAAATCAGAAAGATCATTAAGGAATATATATTACTCATTTTAATGTATATAGAAGACTGTGACATTGGTTTTAAATTGTTGCACTTTAGAGTTTAAAAGATGTCTTCAGTGTTCCATAGCCCAGCATCGTTGGGTGTGGTTAAGGAAATTTATATTCTCTCAGAAGGAAAAAAACCTAAGCAGTGTTGTGATGATAGCAGCAGAGCTGAGATGCTATCCTGTTGCTTTCACACTCTACCTCTCTTTCTTTGTACTCAACACGTAATACTTTTAAATGCACTTCCTCCTTTTTGTAATGTATATTTCCAGTAAGGAGTCATTTTCAAGTTCAAAGGGGTAAGAAGTACCCTTAAACTACCTTAGATGAGGATGATTTATAGGAAAAATGCCAAGGTAGTACAGACATATGTGCCCATCATCACTGCACTATAGAGCCCGGAGAAGACAGATGTCAGCTTGGATGCCAAACTAATGAGTTATAGAGGCAAATCTGCTCAGAAGAGTTAAGAAGGCTATAATTTCCTTATGACACAGTTAATACAGAGGCAGTTCTCCCAGTAAGACAGTGCAGGAAGGCAAGTCAGACAGCAAGCATTCCTTCTGGAAAGGTCATTATTTTCAGTCACATTTTGTATATGGAAAGTAATAAAATTTTGTACATAGAAAGTGTTTTAAAAGATGCTAGACCTAACCAAAAATATCACCATACAGAGTACAAAGTTAATGTAAATCTACTAGGATATAAATAACTGTCTTTCTGTAAGTCATCAGTGTGGAATTCAGAACTCAGAACAGTGTCATTTGTAACACCTTCAGAATGCATCAAAGATCTGAGCTGTAAGTAGAACATCTGACTTCCAATTTGTTTGTTCTTGTTTTTTGAGATGGGGTTTCTCTGTATATCCTTGGCTGTCCTCCTGGACCTGCTTTGTAGACCAGGCTGGCTTTGAACTCACAGCCATCTGCATGCCTCCCTGAGAGCTGAGATTACAGCCTTGTACCACCCTGCCTAGCTAGCATATGGCTTCTGAAAGTGCTGCTTAAAATTATTTTATTTTTTTTAAATCTTGCTTATATTTTTATAATAAAATTAAAATCACAGTAGTATTAATAAAAAAATTAGCATCTCTGTTCTATGAAACATAGCCAAAAGTTTTTGATGGAACAACAAAAAGTAGAGCCAATAGGATGGCTCAGTGAAGAAAGGCCAAGTCTAAGAAACTGAGTTCAATTCTTAGAACATTTGGTAGAAGGAGAAGGCTCCTTCAAGTTGTCCTCTGACCTCCCCATGTGCACCTCCCACACACACAACACAGTACAATACAGCATGTGTGTGCATATACACTCACAGGGAGAGAGAGAGAGAGAGAGAGAGACAGAGACAGAGACAGAGAGAGACAGAGACAGAGAGAGAGACAGAGAGAGGACAAAATTGCAAACTTTATAGTATCTTATTTTAAGATTTACCAACTATAAGATGTTTTAAAAGATACTAGATCTACCAAAAATATCACCATACAGAGTACAAAATTGGATCATACAGCACGGGCCTGGCAGCAGGGTAGAGAGGTGGATGGCTGTTAGGAACAGAGTCCAGAAACAGACCTGCATGTGCAGCATTGTTTCTGCAAATGTAGCAGGGTGATCCAGTGATGGAAAGATAGATTTGTCACAGATGTTTGCAATGCCTGTATCTGACAAAAGCCAAACTGTGTGTGTGTGTATGTGTTCACAGAAGTACAATATATAAGGCTCCCATAGAGCCCCATCCAAACAAACAAACAACAACAACAACAAAAAAAAAAAAAAAAAAAAAAAAAAGGAAAAAGAGAAAGTTAAGTAAACTAATAAAAACTTGGCAAAGATTTCAACCAGCACTTCAGGAAGGAAAGCATCCAACATGCCAATTAGCACTTGGAAATGTGGTGAATGTATCCTTTAACATATAAAGTATACTCAGATACTGTATACACTCTCAGCGGTAGCTCCCTACTTTGTGCTGATCCTGTCTTAGTTTTTCTGTGCTTTCTTCTCTGTAGTGCTGGCTCTCCTCCCTTTCTCCACCTTTTGAAATCTAGTGGGGTTTTAATGATGTGGGCCACTTGGTTGAACATCCAGTACTGCTTTCTCTTTTGTGTTCTCACTTCGATCCACACCCCTTCCTGCTCCTTGACTGTTTTCTACATGTGTGCAAATCCTATCAGGAAATAGTTGTAGAGCAAAATTATCACTGTTTCTTTTATTTGCTGACTGGCATGACTAAATATGCATCTTTAGATTAATCCTACATCCTAAGAAATGATATAGTTAAGGGTTTAGTCTCTTTCATCCTTTACTTGGTGAGAAATGCCTATAAGGGTAAGTGACACAAAGAAATGCTTAATACATGTATGTTGAATGAATGTGCTACATTTGTTCACTGTTATCTATAGGGAATTGTTTCCAGGATCACCATGGTTACCCTAATCTACAGATGTTAAGGAACATTTGGGAAAATGAGCATAGTATTTACATATTACTTCTCGCATATGCTCTATTACACTTCAAATAATCCCTTGATTTCTTACTATATCTAATGCAATATAGTGCATTTTATAGTGCATAATATATTAATATGTTATATTTGTAATTATACTAGGGAATAATGATCAGGAAATTTTAAAAGTCTATACACAGTACAGATTTAGTTTCCTATCTTCTGTTCTTTCTTTGATTTAAAGTATTTTGGATGGAATATTGTATGAGGCCACATATATAGAACCTGTCAGTAAAAAAGGGCTCATGTGGTGTATTTGAGAAAGACACTGACTATGGTTTATAAGAAAACATGAATATATCATGCTCAGAATCCAGAACTTACAAACTATTACCATGAAGGGTAGGTACTATCATGGGATCTAGTGTTCTTGTTTTTTCTAGAGATGGAGAATGACCTAGTTGGGGGGGGGGCGTTCTCTGCAAACACCACAACCAGTAGAGTAATGATCCCACATGATACAAGAGGAAATCTGGTTTAGTGTGACTCAGTAGCCAGTGTTGGTCCAAGCTTCAAGAGTCGGGCCCAATGTAGTTGAGTTCAGGTATATTTGAGCACTGCACAATTTGGAAAAGTTTCCTGGTGATAGTTAACTCAATCCCATGTACACAGTAAAGCTTAAGACATGACTACATCAAAACTCTTTATGAAGTTCATGCGACCTCTTCCATAAAGATGAGATATATGGACTAAGAGACAATGTTCAAAATAAGGGTCAGGGGAGAATGATTGAAATAAACCTCAGAGTCTGTGGCCTGGCCAAACAGACAGCCCAGATATCACCAGGGTATTAACCACATCCATTCCCAGCCTTCTTGGAAGAAAACAGTTATGCATCTCTTTCTTTGAAAAGAGAATACTATATGTTTGTGTTTAACATTCCTGTTTCCCTACTGCTTACCTGTAAGCACAAGGATGCCATGCTCTCCACACTTAATGGTCCTCCCTCTAGAACTAGTCTCACTTTGACATCTCATAATTGTTCTGTGTATCTGTCTGTGTCTGTGTTTCTATGTGTGTACCATGTACAGACTATCTAATATCTTAATCTGTCACTTTCCACTTCTGTAAAATGGAAGTCTCAGTACTCACCTCATAGTATTATACTGGGATTAAATGATATAATAACGTTAGGCTCCTGTGAAGACTGTCAGGCACAGACTACTCTCCATCATCCTTTCCCATTGCTAGTATTGATTTTAGAAAGAAAATGAACCAGGCACAGGGGTTGAGAATCATTATCTTTTTGTCAGAGTATTCTTTTTTAATTTAATTTTTAATTTTTTTAACAATTTATTCATTATATATCCTGATTGAAGCTCCCTCCCTCAACTCCTCCCAGTCCCACCCTCAATCCCTCTTCCCCCCATCCCTTTTCCCTAGTCTACTGAAAGGGGGTGTTCTCTTCCTCTGCCACCTGCCCATTGCTTATCAAGTCTCATCACGACTGTCTGGATCCTCTTCCTCGTGGCCTGGCCAGGCTCCATAGCCAGGGGCAAGTAATCAAAGAGCAGGCAACTGAGTTCATGACAGAGGCCCCTGCTCCCCTTAAAAGGGAATCCACATGGAGACTGAGCTGCCAATTGGTTACATCTGAGCAGGGGGTCTAGGTCCTCTCCATGCATAGTCCTTACTTGGTGCATCAGTGTCTTCAGGACTACCTGAGCTCAGATTTTTTTAGCTTTGTTGGTCTCCATATAAAGCTCCTGTCCCCTCCATGTCCTCCTATCCCTCCTCCTCCTTTGATCAGACTCCCTGTGCTCTGCCCAAAGTTTGGCTGTGAGTCTCAGCATCTGCTTTGATCCCCTGTAGGGTAGATCCTTTCAGAGGACCTTCTATAGTAGGCTGTGATCCTTTTCCCTCTCTTCCACTGCTTCTGGTGTCTATTCTGTTTTCAATTCTGAATGATATTTATTTTTTAATTTTAATTTTATTTTTTATATTCATTACAGTTTATTCACTTTGTATCCCAGCTGTAGCCTCCTTCCCATTCCCTCTCAGTTCTACCCTCCCTCCCTCATCTCCTCCCATACCCCTCTCCAAGTCCACTGATAGGGGAGGTCCTCCTCCCCTTCCATCTGACTCTATCCTGTCAGGTCTCATTAGGACTGGCTGCATTGTCCTCCTCTGTGGCCTGGTAAGGCTGCTCCCCCATCAGGGGGCGGTGATCAAAGAGCTAGCCACTGAGTTCATGTCAGAGACAGTCCCTGTTCCTCTTATTAGGATACCCACTTGGAGACTAAGCTGCCATGGGCTACATCTGGACAGGGGTTTTAGATTATTTTCTTGAATGGTCCTTGGTTGGAAAATCAGGCTTAGAAAAGATCCCTGTGCTGAGATTTTTTGCATGCTCCCTAGAGTCCTCCTTATTGTTTAGCTTCTTTAGGTCTGTAGATTTTAGTATGGCTATTCTGTATTATAGGCTTAATATCCAATAATAATAATTTAAGGATTGGGTGTATACCATGCATGTCTTTCTGTTTCTGGGTTACCTCATCACTTAGGATGATCTTCTGTAGTTCCATACATTTCCCTGAAGATTTCATGATTTCCTTGTCAAAGAGTATTCTTAAGACAAGCCTTTTCTTTTTTTCTCTCTCCACACCATATCCTCCTAAATCAGGAGCTCAGTTCTAGACATGTGCATCGTGGAGCACTGTAGTTGTCTTTCAGAGCCCTTGATATGAAGGCGAGAGAGGTCCCCTCCCTGCAAAGTTTTGCTCTAAGCCTGTTTTGCGATAATTTTTGTTTGTGGTAACTATCATGCATCTTCTATAGGGCAAGCCCTCCACACTTGCGTCTCTCATGCTGCCATTCATATCTTTTGGTGGAGCCTTTAATTATCAATCTCAGAACATCCTGTAAATCTTCATTAGGAAATTCCTTGTGAAGGTTTGCTGAAAAGTAGTTACTGTGAGCTGTGTGTGTAGCAGCTGTTTGCCTAACTTTAAAAAAAATGACCATTTTAATTTGTTTTAAAAATATCTACTGGCACCAGTTCTCATTACAGATGTGTGGTTGTAACATTTCATTTTAAAAATGTGTATCCATCTTTTTTCAGTTCCAAAGGAGTCCAAAGAAACCATCTCAAAACCTTAAAAATAACCACTAAACCTACAGTGTTTTGGGGTTTTAAAAATTCTCGAGGGAGGACATTTTTTATCTTGGACCAAAGCTTCATGCAGGGTGGCCCATTTAAAAGAGGCCCTGTGCACAGCCACATTATTAAATGGGAACGTTTTAAATGGGCCACCCTGTAAATCAGGGCTTTTTCCAGTGGGCATTTACTCCCTTGCACACTTGAGAGAGTGGTGCAGGTTTTCAGTTGCTGCGCTTGATAAGCAACCCTGTACCATAAATGTGCACATCCAGGTGACATGGAATTCAGACATTGGGCAGAAGCTTGCAAGTTCATACTGTGGGATGTTACATTTCCAAGATCTTCTGGAAATTCTAGCCAACATTATGAAGGTCTCTTTTTCGAAAACATTTTTAGTGGATGAAACACAAATCAACTGGAAATGACTTTTGATTTAAACAGTAATACAGCCTTGGATTTTCTTTTACCTGAAATCTTTTAAATCAGGAGACATATCCTTCCTTTAAATACTGTTGAATGTGTAATACTTGATCTTTTCAGTCTAAAGATTCCCAACATATTATTCTTTTGAATTATATTTGTAGACACACACACTTTGCTAGAATGAGATCTTACTTGAGCAGAAATCCATGTAATTCAAGTTTTGTTGAAAGCCCACCCAAATTTACAAGGCAAGGGTATAAATGGAAGTCTGTATAATATTTGTTATCCCAAGTTCTCCCCAAATCACAAATCAAAACAGAAAGAGAAACAAGAGAATGGATAATTGGCACTGTATGAAAAGGCGCTTTGCCATGCCATAATCTGTTATGTCCATGCTTGGTGAAGTGACTTGAGACCCTCAGCATGCCTGCCCAAAGTAGTACCCATTTCCCACCTGCAGTAAAACAACCATAGGCATTATAGCATTCTGCCTTTTGAGATGCATGGGAAAGATTTCCCTAGGACCTGTGTGGGGTCATGAGATTAGCTATGTTGGCCACTCTGCCAGCAGAGCATTTTGAAGTTGCTATGTTTATGGCATTCGACTCAGGATAGGCTTCTCTTTACCATACTCAGGTGACGTGGTTAAACCCGCATCTATCTCTAATCTACTGAGTGTTGAACTGCTCACTTCAGTTGTAAACATCAGTGGGATCGACTCTCCAAATTGTTCCTTGTGTTTCTGCGACCTACATACAAGGGGTTACTTTTTACTTTTTTAGGGGTCATAATTGTTGCCAAGAGCGAGAATTTATTTGTTTTTAGTCTGAGAACATTTCAAGCTGTTAAAATTTGAGGATGGTGGTTAATGGCTTGCTTTAGGAGTATCCATCATATTTAATTCTATATACTATAGAAAATAAAGCTGGAAGGGCAGATTAGAAATGACTCCTGATAAAGTGAATTGGAATCCCAGAAGGGTCAGTAAAACAAGATGTTGTAATGGTTGCTATTGCCTAGGTTAATCATTTTTGGCAGAAGGAATATATAAAAAAAAGCAAAAACCTCAAGTTAAAAATGGAGTAGGCTTTTCTTTTTCTTCCTTTTTTTTATTTTTTATTTTTTAGCTCACCTGGTAAGCTCACATTTTTAGGTTCTCTGAAAACAGAGTACAAATAATTTGAGTGTGTTTCAATAGTCATAGTATTCTACATTCTATAAAAAAATTTAAGTCAATGATTCCTGAATACAAAAACAAAAAAAGACTGACACAGCTCTTATAATAGCCTTCATGTTGTTGTTTCACCTTACTTTGTACATAATGTCTTGACTAAGCAATATCACATCTATTCTTTCCTCTCCCCATAATGGAGTGAGAGGTTTTGCTATCAGACCATACTAACTAACCATTTAATGAACATGTAAATGCATAACTAACAAAACTATAGGTTATTTCCTTAATTTTTGTGTGCAGTGTGTGTTATATATGTATGCACAAGTATGCATATATATGTAGAGACCAGTTAAGAAGATTGCATGTCTTTCTTTATTCTTCTTTATCTTCTTCTTCCTTTTTCTTTTCTTTTTTTTTTTTTAATTTTTTTTTAAGGGCAGTGTCTCTGGCTGAACCTGAATCTCACTGTTGGTAAGGCTGGCTGCCAATGAACTTCTGGGACCTACCTTTTTCTACCCCCCCACACTAGGGTTTACTGGCACTTGTGGCCATGGCCAGATTTTCAGTGGAAGCTGGGGTTTGGAAATTGGATTCTTCTGCTTTCAGGACATGTACTCTTACTCACTGAGCCATCATCTCCCCAGACCATTGTTTTATTTCTTAGTGTGAGACTTAATCATGCAAAAGTAAACAAGAGTGACATGAATCTAAATGAATGATTTTTATGACTATGCTCCTTCTGTTTTGAAAGAAGATGATCTTAGAGATCATTGCCTGTCTGGTCCTAAATAAGGACCACATAGACTTAATGTCCCATGACACCTTTTGGATATTCAGGATCCAGGACCTAATTACTGAGGCACCTCATCTTCTGCATTCAGGATGTTTTCATTTTACTCATAGACAAGAGGGGTAATTAGGCCTTTGTCTTTCCTTCTACCTATTTGCCATTGACCAAACGATAACACTCTTGTTTTGAAGGCAGAAAAGAGACTTACTTCATGTATTATGCATATAAAGTTGACTTAATGTTAGCTTGACAACTATGTGTAACCTATGGTTTATTTTATTTTGCATTTAGTCATTTTATTTACTTGTTTTATTTAATAATGACAGCTGTTATTTGAGTCTTGTAGAGTTACATTACTCTGATCTGTTTCTGCACTGTTTCTAGGACGTCTTTAGCAAAGTTTCAAAACTATAAGACAACAGCAATTTATTTTCCACAGTCTGAGAGTTTAGCTGTTAGCCGGGTACGGTGACATATGTCTGTAATCCCTGTCAACTGGAGGCAGGAGGATCAGGAGTTCAAGGTCATGCCTGCTGGCTGTATAGCAGTTTCTAGGCCAGCCAGGGCTACATGTGTTCCAGTTCAAATAAATGAGTCTAGAACCTTTCATAGAGAAGCTGTATTGCTGTCCCTGCTCCTCTCTGGCTGAGGTTCTTGGCATTTCTTGGCTTCTAGTTGTTTGACTGTAGATGCATTGCTTTTTCCTAAAATGTTCATACTAGTTTTTCATCTGTGTGTTTCTCGTACAATTTTTGCCTTTTAATCAGGCATATTATATTATATTATATTATATTATATTATATTATATTATATCCTCCTGTAATGTCATTGTTTTAAATTTATTTTCTTTGTATAGATCCTACAAAGGAAAGGACAGGCATATTTTGAGGTACCAGGTGTCTTAGTTTGGTTTCTATTCCCATGATAAACACCAACACCAGGGCCATAACTTCAGGAGAAAAATGCTTTATTTCACCTTACAGCTTTGCAGTTTATCATAAAGGGAGATCAGGAAGAAACTTTGAGGCCGCGACTGAAGCAGAGGCCATGGAAGAGCACGGCTTCGTTGCTTGCTCCCTATGTCTTGCTCCCATAGCTTGCTCAGTTTAGTTTTTTAATAGCATCTAGGACGGCCTGCCCAGCGGTGAACACCAACCCTTTCCCATCAACCAAGAAATTTCACTGCAAGCTTGCCAACCGTTGTTGGGTATTTTCTCAACTGAGGTTCCCTCTTCCAAAATACTGTAGTTTGTGTCAGGTTGACCGAAAGCTGTCCAGTACAGATGCCTATATTTGTCCAGCCTGTTTAACTAAGAATATACTTTTTGTTTCCCACAGTTTTAAATTCTTGGGAAACGTACGAAAGGAGAGTAGTATTTCATGATCTATAATAGTTATTATTCAGATTCCAAAAACTATTCACAGAGTAGAACTAGACCACGACTGCTCCTGCTCAGGCATTTCTGCATTGCTGCTTTGGCACGATGCTGGGCTGTAGATTTGCAACAAAGACTTGATGATCCTTTTCCAGAAAAGTGAGATAATAAATGGCCCCTGAATTGTAACAACAGCTTTTTTCCTCACCCATCAAAATCAATTTTAAATAATATAATAGTATATATTAAAATTCATTTTAAAAGTATATAATTTAAGGCTTATTCTTCTAAAATTTCATATATTCTGTTGTCTTAATACAGTTTGCTGATAGACCAACTAAAAACAAAACTTGTGCAAGTCCTTGGGAGTACCAAAATTGTATGTAGACAAAGGATTTGGTTTTAGTCAGGGCTACATCAGAGAATATTGCTAAGATGAATTAAACATCTATGTAGATTATGGGAAATTATATAAATATACACACACATGTATGTAGGAGACATTTTTTTTTTTAAATTTGGGAACCCAATTAGAAAACAGGGCTTATTTCATTGTCAGTAGGTAACTTTTGGAGTTGGCTTGAATAGCCAGAAAATTTAGCTAAAGAGGGGCTGTTTGACCTAAGTTTTCAAACATAAACATCTAGAAACTAGTATATACTCCATTTACAGAGTATATACTCATATGTATCATTTGAGAATTTGCAGTTTGCAGACCGCTAATTGTTCATTAAATCCGAAAGAATAGTCTAAATGTCTTCTTAAATTAAAAAAAAATTCCTATGAATCTTCAACAATATTCCCAATTGTTTTATCTTTATAGCTTAGAAGTAATACCATTTTGCAGAACAGAAAGAACATTCTTGTACCCAAATTGTTTTAATTAACTGTGTGGTAATTTATTCTTTTTTAAAATAAGTTTCTACTTTTGCATTTACATTACATTACAATTGCATACATTTTACAGTCCCTACATCTGATTTTTACTTTATTTTTAAATTTATTTTATTTTTATTTATAGTTTAATTACATCAGTACCTCGCCAGACCCTCTCAAGGCTCCCCTCCCAGATTCATGTTCTCTTTTTGTTTAATTATTATTGTTACTTTCATAAAAACACACATACATTATATATAAATGTATACTACATATAGTATATTAGTGAATAAGTGAATAATTATATATAAACACATACTATATATAGTATACTATCTATAAGTATATAGTGAATAAGTATATAAATACAACCTTGTCAGTCTGTTCAGTGTTGTTTGCATGTATATGAATTTAGGCTGTCCACTTTGTAGCGGACAATCACTTAGATAGCTTATCCCTTGGAAAGAATAATTGTCCTTTTCTCAGCATTGGATAATTTTCTGTAGGTCTTTATCTAGTGGGGAGGCACCAGGAAATTTTCTCAGTCGTTTTCCCCCCCACTTTCTCAGGAAAAAAATAACCTTGCAACTTAATGAAAATACCACATGCTAAAATTGAACAGACCCAAAGATTATGCAATGCAATGAGCTTCTGTGCCATTAGAATCAACATTCAGAACAGATCTATTGTTAAAACTTTTGTTCTCTTGTCCTGCTGATAAATCTAGGTGCCAGGCAAAATTGTGATCTGGTTTAGGTTCCTGTGGAGCCCATTGTTCCCAAGTAAAGCAGATGAAGAGAGAGATTTAAATCAATATCACATAAAATCTTTGTGTTCCTTCTAATAGTGCTGCAGAATCATTTTAAAATTGCATTTTAAAGGACCTTGTAAAGAAGCTACTCAAATCATGTGTGATTTTAAGAATTTTGTAATAGTTACAGTGAATTAAACCAGTATTTTTTCTATTGTATGTTATTCTTATAACATGTAATTAAAATGTTACAGACAGCATTGTTAGTTTTCTTCTGCCTTGCTGATCCCCACCCCTCCTTGACTCCAGGTCTGGAAGAGACTGTTATAGGCTACTTTGTTTTAACAGCATGGTAAAGGTGATACCTATGTGAAAATACAGTAACAGTAAACATTGATGTTGCATTTTCTCTTTTGAGGTTGAAACTTATGAATGTAGAATAGAATATATAATTTCTTCGCTTTAGTACTTTTATTATTTTAGTTTTGAAAAGGAAACTTCATTTTTACTTTTTTTTCTTTTTTTTTATTTTTTATTTTATTTTATTTTATTTTTATCAGTTACATTTTATTAACTCTGTATCCCAGCCGTGTCCCGATCCCTCATTCCCTCCCAGTCCCTCCCTCATTTTTACTTTTTAAATTTTTTTATTTTTTTAATTAATTTCTAGTTTTTGGGACAGCACTTCTTTGTAGCCCTAGATGTTCTGGAGATCACAGATCCACCTGTCCCTGTCTCCTGAGTCCTGGGATTAAAGGCATGTGCCACCAATTGCCCAGCTTTCTTGTGTGTGTGTGTGTGTGTGTGTGTTTTAAACTGAGATTTTGCAGTAATTAGAGATAAACTATGTGAACTTAAGATAGAATGGAATAATAAATGGGTTATGGACCATTAACTCAACATGAAATACTAGACTCCACTTTGAGTCATGTGGCTGTGAAAGATGCTTGGACAACACTAAACTAGTACATTGGCTTTGGAAGTACAGGAAGTGGATAGAAGGGAGGTTCCAGAGCAGAGAGACTGCATGTTATGTGACAGTCTGGTTCTATATAAGTACAGTGAGAGTTAAGCTGCTCACACTCCATTAGGGCCTGGACACCTCTTGGCCCAAGACCATAAGGCCACACACTGTTCCCTCAGAGTTGAGCAAGCATTTTCTCTGTAAAGGCTAAGGGAGCATTATCTAACCAGCTAGAGAAAGGAAATGTGTTGACAGTGACCAAGCTCCAGGTGTTACTCCCTTAGCCTGAAACTCATGGAAATCTGAGATACAAACAAGAACCTTGGAGTCTCTGAGAAGACCTAGCTTTGAGATTTCCTGAGACCTTTCTTTGTCCTCTACAAAGGTATTGATATATTAAGCTGCAAAGAAAATGACACCTTTTAAGTAATAGCCACACACCTAATTAACGGATTACGTAGTCAAATTTTAATCTCTATACTACCTGTCTTATGATATATCTATTGCAGTGCGGTGCAAGTCTCCAGCCCCACATAGAAGAGATTGTAGTCATGCCACTCCCACCCGTGTTTCACCTTTCCCTTCCCTACCCCCACTCAGGAATTCTAAATTTATCTTGTTTCTATGTGATTTATATATAATGGTACCATTAGTTTTCTAATTACATTTTTTGAATTTTTACAATGTATTTCTAAGACTTTTAAAAAAGGAAGGTGAATTTTATGTGGTATACACACAACCATCTTCAGTTTTTGTTTGTTTGTTTTTTTAAAGATTTCTTCCTCCCTCCCTCCCTCCCTCCCTCCTTCCCTCCCTCCCTCCCTTCCTCCCTCCCTCCCTTCCTTCCTTCCTTTTTTATACAGTGTTCTGCCTGCATGTACATCTGCATGCCAGAAGAGGGCACCAGAGTGCATTATAGATGGTTGTGAGCCATCATGTGGTTGCTGGGAATTGAACTCAGGACCACTGGAAGAACAGACAGTGCTCTTAACCACTGAGCCATCTCTCCAGTGCCCCCATTTGGAGTTTTTGTTTTGTGTGTGGTGTGTGCCTGTAAGCCTGAGGTTACAGTCTTTTTTTTTTTATTTTATACCACATTCTCTGAGGCAGGGCCTTTCTCTGAATCTTGAGCTCTCCTGTTTATCTTAGTCTATCTGTTTAATCTGCCCTAGGACCATTGTGTCTCCTCTAGGGCTTGGGATTGCAGACTGAAGCCATGCCTACCAGGCTTTTTTGTAGGTGCTGCAGATCCTAACATCTACTATCAAGCTTGCTGCTTGCATGTTAGCTATTGAGTGATCTCTCCAGTCCCCAAATTTAGATGAGTAGAAATAAGTCGTTTGTTTACATCTGACTTGAAAGATAATCTTTGCTTCATTTAGATTCATTGTTTTGTGGTTAATAATGTGAAGAACTTTGGTATTCTTGCACTTTTTTCTTTCACCTTCATTAGTTCAGCCAAATATATGTTTCCTTGGGTTATATAGACCTTGAATGGAAATAATAAAAGTTATTATCATTATAATAGAGGAAATAATACTATGGGTTCTCACCTAGGTTTTGATTTAGTATACTGATGTAAATTAGTATCTGTGATGATGACTATAAGTATACACTGGTGGTTGCTAGGTACCTGGGGCATTTGGCCCTCCAGATCCATGGGTTTAGCATCTGATCATTCATCTCCAGACTCTGGTCATCAGTTCCTAAACAATACTGTGTAATAACTCCTTATGTAGCATTCATATCATAGGAGCTAATCTCACAAAAGGTTGTATCCAGGCTATGTGCAAAGGCTGTATACTTTTACATAATTTAATTGTCCTCACATCTTTGTTTCTATGTGGAATCTGCAACTAGTACTCTTTAGATACCAAGAGAAAGTAATATACTTTTACTAGTATTCTCAGTATACTTAGATGCCCTCATGTTCATGGTAATTTGTTAAATACAGATGAAGCTCTCAATGATACAGCTTAATAGATGATTTTTAATGATAGTTTGTGTAGACTTTTATAAAATGTTATTTATATATACACCAAAATATGAAATTCTGGTCTGTAATCTAAAGTGAAACCAAAAGATCATTTAATGTATGCTCTATGTTTATTCTCAATAGAACCATAACATATAATTATATCTTAACATCTTTCTCATGTCATCACTTTTTTATGCATGTTCTGGAGAATAAATTGAAACTGCATTTTTTCTGGGTACACTAAATTCCATTTTGACTTGAGGAATATTGTTGAGACTAGAGATAAATGTTTTCTTTATTTTCTCTGAACAAAAGTGACTGATCATTGTCTAGTTTACATATTCTGTAAAGACAGTTGTCTTGAATGCTTTATGATTTAAATGGAATCCATTTCTGAATAAGCAAATGGAATATATTATGTAGTACAACTGGAATATATTATGTATTTTCCTTTTGGCAGTCACAGATATTTGCAATTAATTTTCAAAATTCTTTATTGATTCTACAATGACTGCAGTGTTTTCCTTGTTCATATCTTCATTTGCACACTCTTGTATTGTACTGGACTAATATTTTGGCTTCTGTGAATATAACTATCAGGGAAAAAAACTATGCATAGTAGTTTTATTAATTAAATAGTGATATAAATTATTATCTGTGTTTTTTTTCTAGAATGCTACTTATAACAAGTATAATTAAGTTAGGATTTTGCCATAATTTTGCTTCACTTCTAAAAATATTGAGGGAAGAATGAATGTAGTCAGGAAAAACTTAATGATGCTCAGTTGTTTTTTTTTCTTATGCCTTTAGAAAAATTTTGTTTATTTTGAGAGAGGGTCTTACTATGTAGACTGGTCTGGACTTGAACACAGAACCTACTGCTGCCTCCTGGGATTAAAGGCATGCACCACCGTATCCGGTAAACACTTTAAACTTAATACTGTCAAGAAAATTCTGCATCTCTAAGTATTAGGGACTTGAATGGGTTCACAGTTCATAAGATGATATGTAATGCTGTGGCACGGGATAGGAATTTCAGCAGGATGTTCCATGACCTCTTACATGATGTCATTTTGGACAAGATGGCAAACTGGCTCTAGGACAGATCTGAAGCTAGTTCACCGGTAAACAGGCAACAGAAGTGGTGGTGGTGGGATCTGTTGCCCATATTTGACTTGCTCACCATGCAGGTTAGAAGGCTGCTTTGTTGCTGTTGTTGTTTATACCTGAGACCTTTTCTACGCACATCAAAACTTAAGCCTCGATATATAACCAAGTGAATACTAAACTACTGTTACTAACTAAGCATTGACAGTGGTGGTCTTGGGAAAGTCTTCCCAAGGCTTATAGCTTTTACATTGAGGTCTTGTCATGTTATGTTTTGGGAAGATACAAGCAGGTGTCTGTTCACTGACTACAGGTGAAGAAAATAGTTCACTGAGTCTAGGTTGCTGAACCCAAGAGCTTATAATGACTCCAAGGGAGTTGTGTCAGTGACTGCTCAAGAGGACTGCAGTCTGGGGCTCTCTGCCCAGTGAACAGGCAGTTCTAGCCTGAGAGCCTCAAGGACTGTCTGCTAGGGCCTTGTAAATGGATCTCTTGACTCTCTCAGGTCTCTGGGCCTTATAATATACAGCATCCCCCCCCTTCTCCCTCCAGGAAGGCCTGTTTCAGTTCTGAGGAAATGGCTGTACAAAAGACCTACATGCTAAAACGTGAGGAATGTTAAATCTGGTGACTTCAGCTAGGTCTTTTATTGTTTGCCTTGGGCGGGGATGGGAATAGGGGTTTGTTGTCAAGGGACATAAGAGAACAGTCTTAGAACTGGATTATATAGATGGGTGTACTACTCTGTAAGTTTACTTACAAATCATAAAATTGTATACTTTAAACAATCAAGTTTGCAAGCTATGTAAATAATATCTCAAGCTGGTTTTTAAAGATACCCTTTAGCAAACAAAACAAAACATTTGAAGACGATGCTTATTCATAGTTTTGAAAGTAGGGTTTTATATTTTCAGCTGAGCTGATGTTTGGAAATCACAAAAGAAACAGACTTGTACTTAAGTAGAGAGCATATCCCATAGAGGCAGAGGGCAGGCACGGTAATGGCAGCTTAGAGAGCAATAGTTTTCCATGGCTCAGCACATGTGATAAGTGCCTGTTCATGCTAATCACACAATCCATATTTGTGGCTTAAAGGAGAATAGACATTGAGAAGGATGTGGATGTATCAGCTTTGAATTTGAGAAATAAGGCATTAAGATGCCATCAAGATGTTTCTTACAGGATGTATGTAAATGTCTGTTGTACAAGACTTTAAATTTGTCTCTTGGTTAAAAAATCTCAATGAAAATGAAAGGGAAGGGATGAGATTGATAAGGTTTATGAAAGCGGGCTTCTCAAACACTGGGTCATAAAGACTGAGGTCATTCAGCACAGGAAATAAGAGGGGAGACCAGATTCATTGCTTCTTATCAGGAGCATATACATGGGAAGCTTCTTAGAGCAGAAGATGCCGAGTCTCCTGTTGTGAGAAAGTATGGAGGTCCTGTGTTGGTGTTCTAGAAGTTGACATTCACTGTGGAAGAGTCTGTATGGGAAGACATACTGTTCATTATTCAGAGATGTGTTTGTTGAAAGGAATCCTTCCAGTTGACTTTGAGTGGGGGCTGCATAATACCACATTAACTGAAAAATCAGACATTAGTTTATTAGTCAGAAAAATCAGTTTCCCAGTGTGTAAGAAAACCAGTGTCTGATATGATATAGACACACGAGAAATATTTTTTGAATGTGTAAAGGAGTTCTTTAAATGCCCCATTGTTTGCTCTCATTACTATCATCGTCTCATTGTTTAAAACTGAAGAACTTGTTTTTGTATTTTTAGCATCTTGGCCTGGAGCATATTTGGAATCATTTTGCCAAAGGCCTTAAGTCATTTGGAGTCTTTTCCTCCAATCAGTGTTCCTGAATTGATGTTCAATGTTGTAGAATTAACATAGCTTAGAAAATAATGTAATTGTAAGTACATTGCTGATCATATTTCTTTCTTGGAGAACATTTCAGAGCATCTAATAGGGTAACATACATTTCAGTTGTAGACAGTAATGCTGGGATATTTCCAAATTTATTTAATTAAAGAATAAATTGTTTTCAAAAAATCAAGGCAGCATTGCAAGAGTATTTCTCATTTGTGTACTCATATGATTAAGTAAAGGTTTGCTATTGCAGCATTATCCTCTTCTGTGTGAGCATCTAAATGTTACTCTTCCTTATCCCATAGCTAAGTACCAATTGTCATGACTCTCTCTGATCCTGGTTCATATATGTGTACATTTTTCCATAATATTTTGCTTATAGCTTGCAGTCCTGGAGACTGAATCGATAGGCGCCTGGTCTGTCAGCGAACTACACTGCCAACCCTACAGATCGCTCAAACAACATTGAAAGCAGATTCTGCTGTAGTTACACAGCATCTATTTCCAGCATTATCAAAAGTTGAGAAGTTGAGGTGTTTTTTTTTCTAAGTTCTAGTAATAACAATAATGTTTTAGCAGTACTAAATTCGGGGTGGAGGGCTAATAGACTAACAGTTTTTTTGAAGTTATTGCCTCTCTCTTCAAAAAGCCTTGTAAGATTTATTCAAAGTAATTGAAGCCGAGGTTCATTACTCACTTCGGGTTAATCTCTCTAATGTCTTACAGATTTGCTTACTCAGTACTGCACTGCCCAGAAAAACTTAACATGCAGAGAAGTTTTCAAAGGTCTGTCTTTTGCATTTAGCTGGGTTCAGGACCATGAGATGGTTTTAAAACAGACCGTGTAGGTCAATATCAGCATCAGTGGTTCTAATTTGCTTTCTTCATCTTTTCTATTCCCCAGTAAAGTGTCTTATAGGATATGACACCATCTGACCCATGACTTGTTAGAAGTTCATATAATCAAGAGATAAAGCTAAAAATGTGAAGCAAGCCAGAAAAACATTTATTATGAGGAAGTCTTTTGTCTCAGATTTTGGTCTGATAGATTGGTTTATCCATTGCCTTGGATTTCACAAATCTTTCGTTGATCAATTTTGTGTCCTCCCCAGAGAAGTAGACAGATAAAAATGGTGACACTTAGAAACATTAGAACTGAAGAGTAAGGCTAACTGCCATATGTTTGTGACTAATTGCCTTGAACGACCTCTCCACCTGCCCCCTTGGATACGCAGAAGATGCAGAGTCAATCACATGACCTGATGCGTGTGCTTTCCATGTACTGTCCAGTGCCAGCTTAGTGGACTAGGTTGCATGCTAGGGCTGTAGTCTGCTCATTCACTCTCATTCCACTGTAATTTTCAAGGAATTATAGTGGCACCCAGCCTAGAAAAGAGTAGTCAACCGAAGGTCTAGCAGGTAAAAAGGAAACTTTGGCAGGGGAGATAGAAAGTCATCCCAAGCCTTCTTTAAAACAGTTTGTCACCCAGTTTCTACTACAGGGTAATCTTACCTAGCACAGGGAGATGTCCCAAAACACCAGAGCTCAGGGGGGAAATGACTCCCCAGATTACAGTAATTTGTTAACCACAGTAGCTGCATAACAGTACATCATGTGCATCAGCAATATCTGTAGCCATGGTAAATACTGAAGTCAGTTCAGCACCTGAGGACAACATTGCCCCAGTGAAGCTTCTGGTGCATGTCTTGTAGATTTTGTTGCCGACCACATTGAGGATAGATCAACCTTGAGTGCCTCAGTCCCTGGCTCAGCGGTCTGCCAGAGACTGTTACTGCACTGGCCTCCTCTGCTGCCATTTTAAGTAGTTCATCAACTCAGGCATGCTCAGGTCTCCCCTGTTTTACACCAGTGTGTGAAATTTGGGAACAGATATTTAAATTAGATGAGTGACCTGATAAGTGTCCTGAAAAAGAACAATCTAAAACCCTAGAATAATATCTCCAGCCCATGAGAGTAAATTTTTTCAGGGAGAAAGAGGTAACCCTTGGAAATGATTTCCACTCATCAGAAATGAATGAAATCTCCCCTCCATCCTCTGTTTATTTTCACATGTGTTTCAGTTTGTGTTACCAATTTCTTTCCGTTTTTTTCCTTTTTTTTTAATTACTTCATGACTATTGTTTAATTTACTAAGTAAGATACTGAAATAACCAGATTCTGAGTCCCCAAACGACCGACAGGCTTTGAGTCCGATGTAAAACACAGGAGGTTCTTTTATTACAAACTCCAGCTGGGTGGCTGCCCATTACAAGAACAAAGGGGCAAGGGACCCCAACTCCAGGGTAACGGGGTTTTTATGGGGACAAAACCCAAGCAGAGAAGTGTAAATCTTGACGTTACAGGATTGGTTGAAAGTGTCTCTAGGGGAGCTGACCTTTAAAAAGATTGGTTTGATTTTAGGCACCAAAACTGCAAATGGTCAGGTCTGGCTACCTGGAGGACACCTGACCCCAGTACTGCCCTGTTATGCGCAGGTTATGTGACCCTAGTCACACCCTAAGGTTTATCTGGGTGGGGGACTGCTGCTGGACCCCTGCTCTGAAAGAACTGTGATCTGGTGATTTTGACCCAGTCCCAGTCCCAGGAATTAACTAGTTAAGTTTTTGAACCTCTCAAAATAGTTTTTTTGTTTTGTTTTGTTTTATTTTTTTTTTTCATATAGTTTTGCCTTACTCCTAAAGATGTCATTTTAGGATTTAAGGACTGTAGTTCTTGTGAACTAAAATCTAAAACTGGAAAAGCAACTTTTAGTCTCCTAGGGTTTGAGAAACCTTGAAACCCCAAGTTACTTGCCAGTTTCAGCACTACAGAGTGATAGAGTCAGGACTAAACCAGGTCACCTGACTTCTGGAACATTTCTCTTTTATCGAAAATGAGCACCCCATCTGTGCAGATGGTGGCTGGGTTGCAGTGCAGTCAGTAATTCGAAAATGGGCCCTGTGAACCTCAACAGGTTTTCTGGGCTCAGGGCCTTTATGGGCACTTCATTTGGGTGCTTCCCCCTACCCCTGACTTGGAGCTGCATTCCAATGTCATACCAGCTAAGTCGGCCTGCTGACTGACAGATGCCATCCTCAGATCCCATACATGGGTGTGGTGATTGGTCTTGACTGTATGAGGGTCAGTAAATGCACCTCTGGCACCATGATAGAAAGCATTTCAAGACTGTTCAGTATTATCTTTCTGACCTAGGCCATGTTATTTCTGGAGGAATCAGAAAGTGAAAAGACTACCAGAAATGAAAGAGGGGCAAAAGATTAGGCTAGGTATAATTGGAGGAAGTGGGTCACTAGGAGCCTTTCCAGGACTCATCATGCCTGAGTCCTCTTGTTACCATCTCTCTACTTCTTATCTGCCCTTAAATGAGCCACTCTGCTCTATCATGACCTTCCTGCCTGGCTTTGCCCTTCCCCACCCCTCTCTTTTCCTCCCTGCCTTTCCACTGGCGCTCTGAACAGGGGTCTGGAAATGCTACAACTGTGACAAAATGTTTGCTTCCTTTTCAGTTTCTGTCAAGTATTTCTGTTTAAAACAAACACACACACCACCACCACCACCACCACCACCACTACCACCAGTGGATGCTTGATGGGGATTCTTTGAAATCTATGACTGTAGGCAGTTTGGTCATATTAACAGTATTCTGCCAAGTGGAAAAGATTTCCTTTCATCTTCATATATTTACTTTTTCTGGACCTCATCTTCCTTAAGTTGAGCAATTTTATATGGTTTCTAGTTAGTAAGTCTTTTGCCTATTTTATTATTAAGTACATTACTTTTTATTATAGTCTTTTTGATTCTATTGTAAGTGAACATGTTCTCCTATTTTTTTCTCCAGCTTTTTAATTTCTAGTATCTAGAAACAGGCAAATTTAAAAAGATTTATTTTTATTTTATATTGATGGGTGTGTCTCGTGCATTTCTGATGCCCACAGAGGCCAGAGAGTGCACGGGATCCATAGTACCTGGACCTACCAAGTATTGTGAGGTGCTGTGTGGGGCAGGAACACAACTATGGCCACCTGAAGGAGCAGCCAGTACTCGAACCACTGAGCCTCTGCTCTAGCCCAGATGGAGCTGACTTGTACATGCTGATTTTGAGTTTTGCTCTGTTTGTTTTTTGCCTCTGGTTTGTGTTTTTGTTAGATACTTTATGTAATGTATGCTAGATCATTTGATCCATAAGCAAAGATGATGTTTCTTCTCTTCTTTATTGGATATTTGATTTCTTCCAGTTGCTTTGGCTAAAACTTTCAGCAGTTATTTGAATAGAAGTGGCAGAAGAGTCTTTCAGAAGCCCTCTTCGAATGTCCACCCCATTTGTCTTTCTGAGTGAGGATTGATCATCTATCCAGGGACCTCCTTCTTGCTTAGCTTCTTTAGGTGTAGAGATTTTAGTATGTTTATCCTATATTATAGATCTAGTATCCACTTATAAGTGGGTATATACCGTGTGTGTCTTTCTGCCTCTGGGATACCTCACTCAGGATGATCTTTTCTAGATCCCACCATTTGCCTGAAAATTTCATGATTTCCTTGTTTCTGATTGTCCAGTAGTATTCCACTGTGTAAATCTACCATGATTTCTGTATCCATTCCTCAACTGAGGGACATCTGGGTTGTTTCCAGATTCTGGCTATTAGGAGTAAAGCTGCTATAAACATGGTTGAGCAAATGTCCTTGTTGTATACTTGAGCATATTTTGGATATATGCCTAGAAGTGGTATAGGTGTATCTTGAGGAAGCACTATTCCTAATTGTCTGAGAAAGTGCCAGATTGATTTCCATAGTGGTTGTACAAGTTTGCATTCCCACCAGTAATGGAGGAGGGCTCCTCTTTCTCCACAGCCTCTCAAGCATGTGTCACTTCAGTTTTTGATCTTAGCCATTCTGATAGGTGTCAGGTGAAATCTCAAGGTCATTTTGATTTGCATCTCCCTGATAGCTAAGGCTGTTGAGCATTTCTTTAAGTGTTTCTCTGCCATTCTATATTCTTCTACAGAGAATTCTCTGTTTAGCTCTGCACCCTGTTTTTAAATTGGATTACTTGGTTTGTTGCTTTTTAACTTCTTGAGTTCTTTATATATTCTGGATATTAGACCTTTGACAGATATAGGGTTGCTGAAGGTCCTTGGGGTACAAAGTGAATAAACTGTAATTAATATAAAAAAATAAAAATTTAATTAAAAAAATAAGTGACAGAAGAGACCATTCATGTTATCTTTTTCACTATTGAATGTTTTCTATGGGTCTCTCATGTCAGTCTCTCATATTAAGGAGGTTCCCAACAAGCAGGTTTTGTTTGTTTGTTTGTTTTTGTTTATTTTAATGCTACTATCATGTTTCTCATATGAATTTTTCTTTGGGCTTTTTAAAATAGGATCACCCAGCTTGGGAGTTTTTTTGTTACTGTGTTTGTTTTATGTCTATTATGTTGCCACGGAGCTGTACTATGTAGCCTAGGCTGCCCTTATACTTGCATTTGCATCATAGTCTTCGTTCTGGGATTATAGGTGTGTCATAAAGCATGGATCACATATTTAATACTTAATTATTATTTAATTATTCTGGCTTGGGTAGGTCTCATTCTGTGGTTGGCTGTCCTGCTCTCTCATTCAGGATGATTTATTCTAGTATATGTAGAGGTCCTTGATATGTTATGCATGGGAGTAGGTGAAAATAGGTGTAAATCTGTGATTAAACTTATTCTTGGAGGGATTGCTACTTGGTACCTGAGAATAGTATAAATACAAATCACTTTAAATCACTTTATAGCTTTATTCATTATCTTTTCTGTCTGTATAGAGAGAGCAAATGTTCTACCATTATGATATTTAATTTTTTTATTAAAAATTTTGGCACTGATAGCATTCTTTTCTCTTTTTATTTTATGTGTATGTGTCTTGTTGTTGTTGTTATTTTTATTGTTTTGTTTGAGATGAGTTCTCTGTGTATATCTCAGACTGACTTTGACCTCAGTCTGTAGCCCATGCTGGCCTTGAGTGATGCTTCTACCTCTGCCTTTTGAGTGCTGGGATTATATAGCCTTGAACAGTTTACAGCAGACATTCTTAGGGAAGAGTCTTGTCTTTCTTTTTTTTTAAGCCTTGGTAGGTAAAGGACATTGGAAGAATGCAGTTTCCTCAGCCCCATACTGCAAGTATCAGGATCACTGGGACTGGTTTCTCACCTATGTAATAGTTCTTCAAATGTAGTTCCTGCCTTTATGGGGTCTGTACATTCTTCTCATGTACCTTGAAATAAATCTATGCTGGTTCATTCCAGATTGTAAGTTGCTGTGAGTTAAGTATATGCCTTTAATACTGACATAAGGGCCACACTGTTCTCTGCTCAAGTGGGAGTTGGTCTTTTCATTGTGTTTGAATTGTTTAGCCTTCTCTTCTGTTAACACAGGCTTTAAGTAAGATTTCAGTGTAGTTTTAGGTGTTCTTTAAGAGAAAAAGAGTCTCTGCATATCTAGTAGAGATGCTGTAAATGAAAATTGTAAACCATTCTTTATATTCTGCTTGTATGTAGTTGGAGATCATAAGTGATACCATTTTCATATTTAAGCAATTTTCTGTTATTGTTTTACATATTTTATGTGACTCTTGCTTATTATTTTTAACAATATCTAAAATGTTTGATTTTACCAAAAAAGACTTTGGAGCCAGATGCTGGAGTGAAAGCCTGCTATCCCAGAGAGGCAGAGAAAACTGGCCTTTCTCCTCAGTTAATGTCTCCACACTCGCAAAAACCCTCAAGCTGAAATATCCCTCCCTTCTACTTCATATGTGTTCTCTATCTGTCCTCCTGACTGCCTCATACTCTATATTTTTTTTTCCTGTGTTCACTGACTGTCAACTGGTTGCTTGCTCCACCTCATGACCTTTGGTTAACTTTATTTAATCCTGTTTACAATAAACAGAAAGCTCTTGGATTAAAGGTCTCCGCTAGGGCTGAGCCACACCACAATTTGAAACAGGTTTTCCCAACAAATAACCCAATCTTGGCATCCACAGTGTGATCAAATACCCTGTAACAATTGCTCTGCTCTTATATTGACTGTATAGAGTTGTTACAAGGTACTGTGATGCTTCTGTTGTCACATGGTTGGAGATATTTTCCATATTCAAAAATATTTTCATTTCTTTTTTAATTAAGTGTATGTATGTGTGTCTGTTTGTGGGTATCAACCCAAGGGTGCACGAGCCCTCAGAAGCTGGAGGTGTTGTATTCCCTTGGAACTGGAGTAATGGGTGGTTGTGAGCTGCCCACTGTGGGTACTGAGAAGTGAACTTGTACTTTACATTTGGACAGAGTAAATTCACCTTTAAAAAATACTCTGTAAACCAAAAAGGAATGCAGAAAATTGTATACTTTCTTTGAAAATTACACTTTATAAAGAAGGCATTTATTTCTTTAGTTTAGAAGTGTGCATTATTGAATTGTTTGAGAGAACAATTGATTGTGCCTCTATACAGCTGATTCTTATAATGAGAAATATATAACAATTGTTTGTTTTACCTGTTTTGCAGTGTTAATAGCGTCTTTTAATTTATTATTATTATTTTTTGCAGGTTTTCTTTAGGTGATGCTAGGAGGCCTCTCCATGAAACAGCAGTTTTGGTAGAAGATGTGGTTCATACACAACTAATTAACTTGGTAAGGTCACATATAACCCTATTTGGTATCTCCTTTTCATTCTGTTTTTATTGTTGTTCCAACCAAACACATTTTTAAAAGAGATTTTATTTACAGCTATATTTTTTGGCTTTGTTGAAATATGATATAGTAATACCAGTTTAAGTGCACAAGCTGCTGTATCTTAACAGTGGGATATAGTCATAGCAACAATAGTTTTAGCAATCACTGATGTGCTTCTTTTTCAGCAAATGTTTCTTAGATCACTTTAAAGTCTGTGTCTTTTATAACCACAACAGTTATGAACACCTGTAAAAAAACCTTGCACAATAACTTTACAGCCTTGTTAGACTTCCATCATTTTTGCCACTAAACTATATTTCTTTTCAGAGACCCAATCAAGAATACCACACTGGTTGTTAGATTAGTTGCTATGTCATGTTTGTCTCATTCTTTCTGTGATAAGCCCAAATGGAAGGGGAAATTGTTTGCTTATTTTTAATGTAAATATTGCTCTTATCTTACCTAGAAATTTTATTAGTATGCTTATTGAAATCACATGGGTTTATAACTTAGAATTGCATCTTTAGAGTAGTGACTTGTTCTTTATAAGAACCAGGGGTCTGTAGAGTTGTTCAAGATTGCTGATGCTTTTTAGGAGTATTTCAACTTGTCTTTTTTGTTTTAGGTTTACATATTTCTTGTTACAGTACTTCCTAAGTATTTATTGTTTTTCATTGGCTTTACAAATGTGGCTTATCTTTTGAAATTGTATAGTGAAAACATAAGCCTGTAAATTGAAGATGTAGAGCAAACTCCAAATAGGATAAACCAAAGAAATATAGGTTTAAACTGCTGAACAGTCATAGCATAAATCCTCAAAGCCAGTAGGCTTTCTTAACTAATGGGGAAGTATAATTTAAAGACATGAGAATTCTCATCAAAAAATGCAGAAACAAGAATGAAAGGACTCTACATATCTGAAGTGTTATAGATTTCTGAGTTGGCAGTTATTTTTTTCCTCCACTTTCTTATGGCTGTCTTCAGTTGTCTCTACATTTTTTTTTAAATCAGGATTCAAGTTATATATTAGGTAGTGCTACTGTTATCATATGTCATACTCACTGTACACTTTCATATATCTCAGCACATATAACTCTCTTTCTCTCTCTCTCTCTCTCTCTCTCTCTCTCTCGTGTGTGTGTGTGTGTGTGTGTGTTGTGTAAACTGGAAGTCAGTATCAGGCATCTTCCTCAATTGCTGTCCAACTTATATCTTGAGATACTAATTTAACTAGAGCGATTGGCCAGTGAGGCCTAAGCATACCCTCCTGGCATGGCTTCCTAAGTGCTAGGTATGTACCACTGTGCACAGCTATTTTGTTTTGGATATGTGCGCTAGCAAGTGAACTCTGGCCATCGTTATTACCCATTTCGGCAGCTGTTCAGGTTTTGTTGTTTAATTTTCTTATACCTCCAACAACCTAAATTCCTCTGAAGCACAGATTCAGTTTTGCATGTCAGATTGGGTGAGCATGCTTTGTAGACCACAGAAAATACAGATTTCTGGTCTATATTCCCAATACAGTCTTCCGGGGGAGGGAGGTCATGGCTAGGATCAGGTGTTGATATTTTAAATATTCCCTCAAGATCTTTGACATTTTGGTACTATAAATATCAGCTTTGAAAATATCAGATTAAAACAGTGGTTTGTAACGAGGGCTAGACTGGCAAATTGCCAGCTTAGTTTTAAACCCAAAGCGTTAAAGACATGACTATCAATTAAGTCAACAAACTGTAGCTATTGTGTAAAAATAGTAATTAATAGTCTGAAATTTGACACTTAATGAAATGTTTGTTTCCTTTATTCATCAATATATCTGAATAATTTTCCTCTCTCAAAACAGACCACCTTAGATAGCATAAAACTTTCAGCAATGCTTGAAGAGTGCAAATAGCCACATACGTTAATGTATATTTAAATGCTTGCTGAGAATCAAATGGAGTGATTCCAGTTTTGTATTAAAATGTCATTAGAATAATTTATATAAGTAATGCATGTCATCAGGTTTATAGACTGCATTCTCTTAATTTTAAAGGCATAGAGAAATAATAGAAAGAAATTTTGAAGATTATATAATTTAATCATCAAATTTAACTTTGTATAACTAATATATCAGTCAGAATAATTATTCCTTTATTTTGGGGCTTGACATATGTGGCCCAGTATTCACCTTGAAAGATTAATACTAATTCCCAAGACTTACCGCTTGCTTCACTCAGAATTTTTTTAAGCCCATCTTTGATCTGTTTGTATGGTATCACCTAACCAGACAAACAGTTTGAAGTTGTTGTCTGCCATATATGGTCCCATCCATTTCGTTCTGTGTCATTTTTTAAATAGTCACTTAGTTATGCTCATTTTAACCTCTGAGGATTTTATTTTCACTATTCTTTTATGGACTGTTAATAGTTGTTCAGAATAGTGCCTTCAAGTGAAAACAAAAGAAAACAAAACAAAAAAACCCCCACAACTATATTTAACATGCAAGTAGAAAAAAATTGGAGTCTCCTTTGATTGTATAATTCATCAATCAATATTGTTGGACGTTAACATGGTTCTGGTTCTAATGATGGCATCTTAAAGTTACCAACATGTAGTTACATAACAGTTTGTCTGAGCAATGCTTTACAGTAAGACTGGAGTGGTGGTACAAGCAGCGTGATTCCAGCTTAGGTAGAGTCAGGAGGGTTACAAGCTTGAAGCTTGGGATACTTAGTGAAACCCTGTTTGAAAAAAGGAAGGAGGGAAGGAAAGAACACAGGAAGAAAAGAAGAAAGACAGGAAGACAGATGGAAAGGCAGGCGTGCAGACAGGCAATCTAGCTATATATGAAATTTAAAAGTTTTCCCCTAAACCTGTTTGTGTGTTCCCCTTGTTTTGACATATGTTTCCCATGTAATCTTTGCCCTCTAACTCCCAATTCTTACTCAGTACTTTGTTAAGACTCCCTCCATTACAAGTAATTCTCCTTCTCCACTCTGTTCATCGTAATAGTTATAAATGGCTAAGGCCTTGTTGCTTGCTTTTTGATGAAATTTCATATAGGTTATAAAATATGTTAAGTAGTAAAAATAGGTAGTTTAAATTTAAAATCATTAAAGCAGATGATTTTTTCCCTTCTAGAACAAATAATAATAGCTTTGCCATGTATTATATATGTAGTGCCATGTATTACATTAGTGCCATGTATTATATGGCACTAATGGCCAAAATCATGGCCTTGTAACACTAGGCTAGCACTCAACACTTACTGTAATACACTCATTGTATTACGCCCATGCTCTGAATAATAGCATGTCAAAATTGACTCTTTGCACAAAATGAAATTATCATTTTATAGGGTATGATCATTGAATATTGGTTATTTCACATGCCTAAAAAATTCAAAATTAGAACTCAATAGAGGCATAGAAACAGTGCAGTCACCATAGTTTCTTGCCAAGTTACAGTGGACAATGCAGCCAGTCCTGATGAGACCTGATAGCCTAGGGTGAGGTGGAAGGGAAGGAGGGACCTCCCCTATCAGTGGACTAGGGGATGGGCATGCGAGGAGAAGAAGAAGGCAGGGTGGGATCAGGAGGAAATGAAGGAAGGTGCTACAGCTGGGATACAAAGTGAATAAATTGTAATTAATATAAAAAAAGAAAAAATTTTCAATTAAATAAATTTAAAAAGATAGATAGATAGTGTGTATATATATATGTATATACATTTATACACACATACACATGCACACACATAAAAAAGACACTTGAAATATTGTGGACTTGTTTAGAACCCTGTGTTGTTGTTTGCGTTGGTGTTGGCTTCATAAATAAAGTTCTAGTAATGTCGTTTTCTTCGAGTACAGAAGATTCCCTTAAAGCAATTTTTACTAGAAAGATCTCTAGACTTAGTATAGGATTTGGTGGTAATAATGAGCATTACAAAATATAATAGTGTTCCTAAGAGAGCTTTTGTCCACATACATTTTGAATAATTGTCTGTGGGTTACTTCTTTTGCCATATGCCTTTTTTCTAAACACACCAGCATTTGTTTTTATTGCTAAGAATAAGATTGTTAGGGTATATTATGACTATTAGGTACCCATTTTTTTTCTATTTAAAAACAAAAGTACTTAGGCAATGTTATTTTATTGAATAAGTGCAGTATGTAGTCAGAGCTAGCAATGCTCTATTTTTAAATGTCCTATTTGTTAAAAAAATAAAGTACTTTAATTTATACTTTTTTGTTTTAACATATCTGATTTCTTCTATTTTGGGCTAATTAGAAAATTGAAGTTTTATGTACCATTAGAAGCATTTGCCTATCTCAGTTTCCAAAATCTGAGTCATAATCAGTAAATTATCCTTTTATTTACACTTGTTTCAAACCGACCTGTTTCCTTATTTCATCTGGGTCCTCATGTCTCAAAAGAAGCAGCTTGGTTGCTGTAGCAACTACATTTATGTTAAGATGTCAGAATGGCTCTAAATGGTGCTATAGGAGTCTAATGCTTATTTTTAAATGTCAGGTAGATTGTGTAGGCTTTATATTTTTTGACAAGAAATCAGATCTGTTCATCTTTGTGAAGGTACCTCTAATGAACCCCAAGCTTGTATTTGGGGCAGGAACAGTGTTTCCTAAGTAGACACTAGAGATGGGAGTGAGTGAAAAGTGGGACCAGATTTTCAAGATCATTCTGTTTCAGAATGGATGATTTTATAGTGAGCTGCAGGCAGCTGCAAGTTTTAGAATGGCAGAGAACAAAAAAAGACAACTCAGCTCTTCTGTATAGATAGTGAAAATATCAGTGCCATTCCTGGAGAAGTATATGAGGAGGATATTAACTATATGTAGGTGTTAAGCATTTGTCTTACTTAGATAGTGATTGACTCTGAATGAAAGGTTTAGGAGTGGGAGCACTGGAAAATCCAAACCCACCTGAAACTTAAGGATATAAGGGGTGGCATTGCTAGAGAAATAGAGATAAGGACCAGCAAGACACAGATGATGCTGAGCATCAGGGAGATGGAGTGAAAGGCCTGAAAGAATAGGTGATGAGGAGAAATCAGGGCCTTAGAAATGTGAGTTTGCAAATGAAGGGACTGAAGGGGAAAGGCCTGGAAACAGGGAAGGGCAGCATTCCTGTGCTGTGCTGTCTCTATGAGGGGATGTGGTTACAAGAGAAGAAAGCTGCAGCATCACCTCAAAGACTCAAGGCTCTGAGAAGGGAACATTGAGGCCTAATTGTGAGGGAGATTGCAAATCAGCTTTATTAAAATGCTACAAAACTGCTAATATTTTAATTCTTCCTGTGTATCTGTAGTAACCAATTATCCTTTTCGTAACAGCAAAGGACTGGTGAGATGTCTCAATAGATTTAGATAGACAAATGGGATGGACATTGGAAATAGGAGAAAACAAGAAACAGGACAGGAGCCTACCACAGAGGACCTCTGAAAGACTCTATCCAGCAGGGTACTGAAGCAGATGCTGAGACTCATAACCAAACCTTGGGCAGAGAGCAGGGAATCATATGAAAGAAGGGGGAGTTAGTAAGATCTGGAGAGGACAGGAGCTCCACCAGGACCAAATACATCTGGGCCCAGGAGTCTTTTTTGAGAGTGATTCTCCAACCAAGGACCATGTTTGGATATAACCTAGAACCCCTGCTCAGACATAGCCCATGGCAGCTCTTTATCCAAGTGGGTACCCTAGTAAGGGGAACAGGGACTGTTTCTGACATGAACTCAGTGGCTGGCTCTTTGACCTCCCTCCGCCCCTGAGGGAAGAGCAACCTTGCTAGGCCACAGAGGAGGACATTGCAGCTAGTCTTGATGAGACCTGATAAGCTAGGGTCAGATGGAAGGGGTGGAGAACCTCCCCTATCAGTGGACTTAGAGAGGGGCAGGGAGGAGATGAGGGAGAGAGGGTGGGATTGGGAAGGAATGAATGAGGGGGCTTTGGCTGGGATACAAAGTAAATAAACTGTAATTAATATAAAAAATAAAATTAAAATTAAAAAAAGAGAGATAAAGGAAGGCACCTACTACCTAGCTTACCTAAGTTTGAACCTGGGGGACCTACATGATGGAAGGAGGGAACTGACTTTTTCAGATTGTTTTTTTTTCTCCACCCATGTACCCCCCCTGCCTGTCTCTATGTCTTTCTGTCTCTGTTTCTCTCTCTCTCACACCCCTGTTCTAAGGCAAGCTGGTCTTGTGATGCTTTTTGTAATAAATAATACCTTCTAGCATAGGTAAAACAAATGTAAATTTATCTTCTTGCTGCTCTTTTTTTTCTATTTGTTCTAATTTTGAGATGTTTGTTCAAATGTTGAATGTAGCTTACTCTTGTCAAGAACCATACTAACAAGTTATTTGCATTAGTACTATTCTCTTAGTTTCAGATTCTGCTTCTCATGGTATTTATAAACACTATTCTGACTGTAAATAAATCCTCTATCAGTAAGAAGAAACTCATTCAACAGTAATCACTCATTCTCAGTAATCACTGCTGTGACAACATCAGTGTTCATCTCAGTGTGGCAGCGGTGGAGATATGGAGTTAGGACATTGTGTGTGTACTGAGCTGGTGTATTAATGTTTTAATAATCATCCTCCAAATGTGCCTCTCCCTGTTACTTCTGTCCTAGCCACAAGTTCTATAAACTATGACTATGAGCTGGTAAGTGCTGGTAGAGCAGGTTCTGAGGGACACATATCACTGAGTTTGAAATTTTGGCTTCATAGTTTGATAATTTAACAGTTTTGAGCTTATTTTGTCATCCTTAGGAATTTTTGCTAATCTATAGGAGTTTACCAACCTCAGACATTTAAATTATATGTAAACGATCTACACTATTTACCAATGGAAGTAGCATTTAATTATTGACATCCAAAATTTTAATCATACAGCTAAGTGTCAAGAGCAAAGGCACAAAGTCAAACACAGCTTAGATCCCCCTGTTGTATATATTTTGGGGCCACTTTCCTGAATTTGAATGTTATGCCATGTATGATTTTGTTCTCTATTTCTCATGCCTATACTTTTCATTCCTTTTATTCTTATATATCTTTTAACACTCAGTCTAAATGAATCATGGAGGTATTTGCCTGTTTTCATTTTGGCTCAGTGTCACTTTGTATATACCTGGGCAGACAAGAACACTACGTTTTTCAGTTCATTCAGTGTTAGTTGTTTGGGAAGATGTCTAGAGCATAACTGTCAGTGAGACAAGAGTGTCAGCTATGGCCTGAAGGATGGCTCAGCACTTAAGAGCACTAGCTGCTCTGCCAGAGGGACCCAAGGCAGTTTTCTCACAACTGGCTACACTGTAGCCCTGGGATAGCAGACCCCTTCCTGTACCCATGGGCATCAGCATTAATACAGACACATACTGAGATTTTTTTTTTTCAATGCAGTTTATTCAGGAAACTTGAACAATCTTCTGACCCTGGGGAAATAGCCTCTGGGTAGCCAACCCAGGCGTGCCACGTGGGCAATGCAGATAGGTCCACATACATGGAAGCAAGCCAGATCCTCAGCCTTAGCCAAATGTGGAATTGTTAAGGCTTCTCATAATATTTCCTATAAGCCCACACCTGTTTGTCTATATCCCCCATTTTTATTCATTATTAGCCAGATAGAGCCAAGTAATTGTGGTAATGATACTTGCTTTTTTGCCCAATGCTAGAATGCTAGTGAATTTAGGTATGCCCTGGTTACTCGCATGCCTCACTGCGTGCCTGTGCCCGTTGATGCCCCTCACGCTATGACTCTCTTCAGACATACTGAGATTTTAAATCAGCTGAAATATTTATACTTGTGCAGAAAATCCTTGAATGTTTTCTCATGTTCTTTGAGTCCTCCGAGTTTGTTTTAGTGATGATTGCTATGCTTATTTTGCTTTTTTCAACAATAATAGATTTCAAACTTTGATGACAAAGTCTTCCAGCGTGTTTCCAAACATACGAATGTAAATCATGAACTAGATCTAGATGTTATTGTACTTTATAAAGTATGATGCCTTACATTGATACTATCTTTTTCTTTCATTGTTATTGCTAGTAATCATTGTCTCTATAAATTTTTAAATAATTTACTCTTAGGAACTTGCTTTTAAAGCTCTATCCTTAAAAGTTTATTTAGAAAAAGTTGATCTGTACTCTTATATAATTATTAGGCTATGTCTTTAGTCATGTCATTAGCATTTGTATTTCACTGTGGTTTTTTTCTTATTGTTATTTTTTAGACTGTGGCTCAACTCTGTAGCCCAGGCTGGCTTTGAATCCTCAGAATCCTACCTCCCAAGTGCTGGGGTTATAGGTAGAGGACAGCAAATTCAGGTTTTTTAGAAATGCCGTATAAGTACGTGGACTTTTGAAGAATCTATTGTATTTCCAAGGCTCACGTCTTCTGTTTGTGGATTAACTCCTGAGTATCTTAACTTTGTTTTTTAGTTTAAATTTTAAAAAACATTACTGATTTTGAGATAGGATCTGTTCTTTGTAGTTCATGCTGGTCTCAAACTTCATTCTGTCTCAGTCCCCCAAGTGCTGGGATTACAGGTGTGTGGACCTACCCCTGGAGCAGCTGAATTTGTAATCCATGGGCATTTATGCAGGAGCCTTCCATTCATGAAAAGGATTTCAAGTCAGCATTTTCCAGGTGAGGGGTTCTGGTTTTGCCATAATGGGCTTTGGAGCCTTGGGCCTTTCTTATGCCAGAGGAGCACTTTGTGCTTAATACCCTTGAAAAGCTACCCAGCAGTATTTTCAAGGAACTTTCCTACCCCAAATCATAGAGCACAAAACTTTTAGACCATACTTGGATGGTCTAAAAAAAGCATCATTTATTTAAAGTAAAATTGTCATAAGAATATATTCTTAGAAGTAAAATTTTGCTGTGCCTTCTGTAGCTGAGGTCCCAAGTCACCTGTAACATCTAATAATCAGAACAATCTGATTAAACTCTTGGTGGTTTTAGAGCAGGAACTTGTGTTTAAAAGGAAGATTGGCTTGTTAGCTGAATTATGCAATTATAAGTAAATGTGGTTGCAGCTGCTTTTGATATTCTTTGTTATACACCTGATTGGAAACAACAGGTTTTTAAAAATATTTTTCATTTCTTACACTGACACCTAGTGTTCACTATTTCTGCTATTGAAATATTAAATATTTAGTTATTAGTAGTTGTGGAAATATATTTCCCCTCAACACATTTTTAGAAGTACACCTGCATACAGATCACTCCATCTTATTTCTACCCTGGAGTCACAGTTTGTCTTGTTACCTATGTGACACCATGATAGACCAGTTGGTGGGCTACTTGGAATTTCCCAGAATGTATGAGAAGCCTAGATTAATTGAAGGAATCGAAAGGAGTTTTAAAAACAAAGATCCTTAGACTCTGCTTTGTAACTGGTATTGTGTAATATACCTAGTTCCTTCAGCCCCCAGGTAGTGGATGACGTTACTTGTGTGAATTTGTTCCTTGGGTCATTGAGATAACAGACCCACATTCAGTTGTGCAAGTACTAAAGGCATAAAGCAAGGCTGTGATCTTTACTTGTTGGGTAAGATAAAACAAGATTGCTTGGAAGATCTGAAGTGATGTATTTTCAGTGTTTCTTATGAATTCCTAAGGGTCAGGGCTCCTTACACTTTCCATCTATCCCTGATCCATTTTCACCCAGAATTTTTTTTTACATGAACTCACATATATACACATATACATACATACATACACACACACACACACACACTTACAGATCAAGTACTCACTGACAATAAATCACTAAAAACTGAAGAAATTCTTTTGTTTTCATACATTGTATCATTTATTTAAAAATCTTCAAACTAATGCAAATTTGTAGTGCTCTTTCAATGTTACATAAAAATTAAATCAGAGCAATGTCTAACACTGTACTTCTAGAACATCTTCAACACTTTTCAGAGTTGATTGACAAATTATTGGAAAGTCTATTCCAATCCTAAACCAAAATTCACTGATGAACCTCAGTTCAACTCAGCAATTTACAAAAAATCAAACATTTAAGCCAGTACAATCCAAAGAAAGGCTGATTAGACTCACAGGAGGGAGTGGCCATCAGGAGACAGTAGAACTCTGTTTGCTGTTGTAAAAGTACCATGCTTCTGGCAGAGCAAAACTTGGCATGTGTAGGAAATCTCTGTAGCTGTGATGCTATAGTCCCTAATCTGAGCAGAGGTATTCCAGGCACTTTTGGTGTTTCTCAGTGAGTGTAATACCAGGACTAGTCACCAACTGTATTTAGCCCAGTGAGCACTGCTAGACACACCTCAGATTCATTATGTTTGATGTCGAGTTAATTTTTCCTTGTTGCTCATTCAGAGAGCTTCTTCTCGTGTCAGATTTGTTACAGCCCTATGTGGAGCTGCAACCCAGACTTTTGAAAGCTGGGGCTTTAAAGCCCCAAGCGTTGTAGAGATAGTTTTGGAAGATCTGTTAGTGTTTCAGATTATCTTTAATCATGGATCACATACTGTCTAGCGTGGATTAAATTTCATGGGTTAGTTGTTGTTATAGCATAGATACAGGTGGCTGGTATGTGTAATGAAATATGTTCAGTCGTTTCTAAAGCTTTACTTATTTTAGTGTATAAGTGTTTTCCTGCCTGCATATATGCACATCACGTGTGCACAGTGCCTACTGTAATTTCCGAGGGCTTGGATCCTAGAACTAGAGTTATAGACGGTTGTAAGCAACCTGTGGGTGCTGGGAACTGAATCTAGGTCCTCTGAAAAAGCAGGCTCTCTGAACTGCTGAGCCATCTCTCCAGTCCTTCCTTTCATTATTTTGCAGGTCTCATTAAGGTGAGGAGTGATTACTATTAGGATAACTTTTTTACTAATGTTCAACACTTATATTGAAGCTTAAGGAATTGGTGAAAAAGGCCAAATGTAAAGTCCTTCAGAACAGAATTGGTTTTTTTGCCAACTTCAGAGTGTTCAAATAACGAAATGTCTCTTTAAAATGAATATTATGTTGGTACTTAATAATTGAACATTTTTAAATGCAGAATAGTCATGGCAGTTACAGTGTTCTTAGTGTCTTTTACTTTCTTATTTCCTTTTGTCTCACATACTGTTTTTTTAATCATTCATGAGCATCTCCCTCAACAAACAGAAGTTGTTCCTCCTTTGACAAGCACTTACTGGTTACCTGCCATTACAGACATATTATAGGTGGATTAGAGTAGGAAATGACAAGTCATCTTATCTTGGTTCCTAGAAAAGATGCCTGGAGGGATGCAGAGAACACAAAGAAAGTGGTCAGCAGAGAGGAGCTTCCTGAGCCCTTCAGATCATTTCTGTGTGCTGTTCCTATGACCTTTGTGTGTGTGTGTGTGTGTGTGTAGTGATAATTTCTGAATAACTGTTTGTTTTTCAGAATTATGAAGTTCACCAAAGAATGAGCCATATTCTTAGAAATGAGTTCCCAGCTTTCTTTAGTTTTTTCCTCGGGCATTATATCTTCTGAGAAGAACTTAACACATACATCCAGGACTTACAGGTCAATTAATAATTGTTGGGACCTTGTCTGTCCACAGTCTCAATAAGTTCAAATTGTTAATTTGGAAATGTTGCAGACGCTTTATGTTGAAATAGAAATGGGCATTCTGGCCATGAAGCTTCTTTTCTGTATTTGTGTAGCTACTTCTTGTATTTAACTAAACGTGTGTCCTTTTTGTTGAAAGTAAGAAAAGTAGAGTATTAGGTGACATTTCTTCTTCTGGCATTTTATCAATATGAATAGATATTCATGTTCTTTATTGGCTTCTATTTTGTTTCAATTTCTTGTTTTACTTAGAAGCCCGATTTTTAAAAGAGGAAGGCATTGTACACATATGTAATTGAGTGAAAATTCAGCAGGCATTTCCTTTCTGTTCCAGTTGCCAAAATTGACTGAAATAGCTAGAACAGGCAGTGAGTTTCAAATAGTTTCTGTTTTAATATTGTTAGGCCCAAGAGTAAAGCAGTCTGTAACTGGTTTGCTTCCTTTGCTGCATTCTTAAGGTATAACACTGTTAAAATGGTGCAGTCTTGAGGGTTTATCTGGGTTGGAAGGAATTGCCCGTTTTCTCACTCATACTCACATATAAGAATTGGAGCTGATTGGATGGGTGCTATCAGTTATATCCTGGCTCAGCTGTAAGCTTGTTCATCAAAGATTTGCTGAGGAATGTGCCAATCATTGTTTTCTGGTGTTGGTGATCTACCAATATGCAAATCAAAGACCATGACTCTTGGAGATTATGTTTTGGTGTGTCACAGTTAGTGTTGTATTAGATGGGGCAGCAACAGTGCTTGCAAATCAATGGCGGGCATTCTTATGAGAAGTTAAGATCGCAGTTAATCATAGTCATTGTTCTATAGTGTACTTTTTTTTTTTTTTTTTTTTCAATGCAGTTTATTCAGGAACATTGAACAATCCTCGGACCCCGGGGAAAGCCAGTACTTTGCTAAACCGAAAACTATTGCTTTACAACCATAATTTATGATATTGTTGATAATTATAGTGTTAAAGTAGCTGTACATAGTAAAGTTATGTTACTGTTTCTCCAATCCACATTTTTAAAAAGTTACCACATAGTTTTGTTTTGTTTTGTTGTTGTTAGTGGTGGTGGTTGTATTATGAATTAATTATTCTGTATATATTAATTAAAACAGGAAGTAATTTTAGCCGCAGTTTTTTTAAAACCACCTAGTTCCCCAATAATCAACACACTGTTATTTCTTATTAAGCTGTAGGCCCTATGCTGAGGAGATTCTGAGCTATTCTAATCCTACTACCCTTAAAACCCACAGAAAAGCCAATCACTTGCCAAGCTGATGACTCCCTTGAAGCTTCTGCTTCATCAGTCTGTCCTCACGATGCACTTGCCTCGACCTCATGCCCCTAGTCCATCCCATCCAGTTGCTGCCTAGCTCCTTTCTCCTTTTCCCTCTCTTCTCAGTCTCTCTGAGACCCCAAGCCTGGGAACCTAAGCTCCCCCATCCTTCTTCTGCTCAGTCGCCGGCATCTTTATTAACCAATTGGGCATAATTTGAAAACATTCTTTACATCACATGGGTACAGGAGATGGTTCAACATTCATATGGCCCATAGCAGGGCCATAACCTGATCTCAGGGTACTAAAATAAGCTTCTGAAAACACAGTATACAAGACCCTCCTCCAACAGGTGGTAGTTTTGTTGTTGTTTGATTTGGGTTTTTGTTTTGTTTGGGGAGGGGTGTTCAGGACAGAGTGTCTCTGTGTAGTAGCACTGGCTGTCCTGTACTCACTTTGTAGACAAGTCTGGCTTCAAACTCACAGAGATCTACATGCCTCTGTCTTCTAAGTGCTGGAATTAAAGGTGTGTGCCACCATGCCTAGCCTTTTTTTTCTATATGTCTATCTGTAATTATGAATAAAATATGAATGTGTACTTCAACACATTGTCATTTTCTGAATTCTAGTTGATAGATACATTGCAAGCCATTTGGGAATGCTTTGCTCTGCCCACAACTGTTCTTGTTGCGGCATGGCATTCACACCATCCTTGGCGCTCTACCCTTTGTTGGGTGCACATGCCACTACAGACATTGCAAGTGCCAGTGGTAGTAACCTTGTTCTGGTTGCAGTTCTATTTAGGAGCGTTTCCTTCTTGTTCCCCATCTACTCAGTAGTGTCCTTGGCTCTTAAGTATTTCAGTGACCAATGTAACCACTGGCACTTAAAACACTATGCTGGATAATGTGACTAATTTTCTTATGATTTTGTTTCTCTATTTTGTATTTATCACTTTAAAATACAATGCAAAGAAATTTTTACATAACAGTGGTTAAAGTATTCTATGTTATCTTTAAGATGAAGTTTCAGAACTGGACACATGGAATCAAATGGAATTGAGGATGCACATGTTTTATGAGGTTTTTCTTAACAAATTTTAAAGGGTTTTTTAAAAATTAGATAATACATGTTCATGTGATTCTCCCTTGTTTTTATTTTTATTTTCTTTCCTTTTTTTGTTTTCCCCCCTTTTTTTATTAATTACAGTTAATTCACTTTGTATCCCAGCTGTAGCCCCTCCCTCATCTCCTCCTAACCCCACCCTCTCTCCCTCATCTCCTGTGCCTCTCCTCCAATCCTCTAATAAGGGAGGTCCTCCACCCCTTTTATCTGACCCTAGCCTATCATGTCTCATCGGGACTTGCTGCATTGTCTTCCTCTTTGGCTTGGTAAGGCTGCTCTCCCCCCCCCCCCCTCTTAGAGGGAGGTGATCAAAGAGTCAGCCACTGAGTTCATGTCAGAGACAGCCCCTGTTTCCCTTACTAGGGAACCTACTTGGAGACTGAGCTGCTATGGGCTACATCTGTGTGGGGGTTCTAGATTATCTCCATGCATGGTTCATGGTTGGAGTATCAGTCTCAGAAAAGACCCCTGGGCCCAGATTTCTTGCTCTCCTTGTGGAACTCCTGTCCTCTCCAGGTCTTTTGACCTCAGTATGATGAACATCTACATCTTACCGTGAATACCAAAGTAAATATGGAAGGAACACTTGATTTGCAGCAATAGCTGCTACCACATACACCACCACGTGTAAAGGCCGCTTATTCCTCTCACTGTACTTGCAGATGTACTGAAGTTACTGAGACTTCTAAACAATGTTAATAATAGAAGGAGACTGAGTATTTAGTTGCTCAAATTTATGATATTTGCATTTCACTGTGGAAAATATACCCACCCATGTTACAGCTTGTGAGTAAAAGCGGACAATTTCTACATGGTCGCTCTTCCAGCTAGTTGACATGTGGGAGATGCATGAATGTGCATATCAGGTAGCACATGTTTAGGTGACTAGTGTGGAAAAATAGACTTCTTGGAAGACTGAGAAAGAATGATTAAATTTTATCTCTATTAGCTAATTAAAATTTGAACTTAAACATAGAGTGCCCTTTTCACTATCTGAGACTAAAATGTACTGATCTGTTGTTCCCACACATTTTGATTTTCACATAGGGAATGTGGCTTTTGTTTTTCAGTTACATCAATACACCTGGGTCATTGTAGTATACATTTAAAAAAAAGTCATCAGAGTTTGAAGTAATACTCACTTTGAGATCATCACGAACATTTTGATGTTCATCCTTTGCATTAAATCCTGATCCTCCTCCTACCTGCAGACATCCAGCAAGACCAGCACCATTTGTTAAATATGCTTTCTTTGTTGCTAGTGTATATTTCTGGCTTTTTTTTTTTATCAAAAATCAGGTGTTCATAAGTGTGTGGATTTACATCTGGGCCTTTGATTTGATTCCATTGATCAACCTGTCTTTTTATGCTAATACCGTGTGATTTTTATTAGTATTTCTTTGTAGTACAGCTAGAAAGCATGGATGGTGATACCTTTAGAAATTATTTTATTGTACAGGATTGTTTTAGCTACTCTGGGGTTTTGTTTGAAGTTGAATATTACCCTTTCAAAGTCTGTGAAGACTTGTGTTCGAATTTTGATCAGAATTTCATTGAATCTGTGGATTGCTTATGTTAAAATCGCCATTTTTACTATGTTAATCCTATCAATCCATGAGCCTGGGAGATCTTTCCATCTTCTGATATCTTCTTGAAAGTCTTAAAGTTTTCATAATACCAGTCTTTCACTTGCTTCATTGGAGTTACCTGAAGATACTTTATATTATTTTTGGATGTTGTGAAGGGTTTTGTTTGCCTGATTTCTTTCTCAGTCCCTTTTTCATTTGTGTATAGGAGAACTATATTTATCACCCTGAACTAAACTGAAGTTCAAGTGGATCAAAGACCTCAACATAAAAAACACATGTACTGAACTTAACAAAAGAGAATGTGGGGAAGAACCTTAAACTCATTGGGACAGGAGACCACTTCCTGAACAGAACACCAAAAGCAGAGACACTAAAAACAACAAGTAATGTATGGGACCTCATGAAATTGAAAAGCTTTTGTAAGGCAAAGGACACTGTCAGTAGGACAAAATGGAAGCCTACGGGATGGGAAAAGGTTTTTACCAACTCCACATCTGACAGGTCTAATATCCAAAATATATAAAGAACTCAAGAAACTAGACATCAACAAAAGAAATCCAATTTAAAAATAGGGAACAGATAGAATTCTCAACAAAGTAGTCTCACACAGGTGACACTTTAAAGAAACGTTCACCACCCTTAGCCATCAGGGTAATGAAAATCAGAACTACTTTATTCTGTCTTACACCTGTTGGAATGGCTAAAATAAAAAACACATGCGACAGCTCATGCTGCCAACAGTGTGGAGCAAGAACACTCCTCCATTGCTGATAAGGGTGCAAACTAGTACTGCCATTATGGAAATCAATGTGGCGATTCCTCAGATATTTGGGAATTAAGCTACCTCAAGATGCAGCTGTACCACTTTTCAGGATAAACCCAAAAGATGCCCTGTCCTACCAAAAGGACACTTGCTCAACTATGTTCATTTCAGATTTATTCATTAAAATGAGAATCTGAAAACAACTTAGATGTCCCTCAACTGAAGAATGTATAAAAACGGGGGGGGGGGTGTCTTTACACAATGGAGTATTACTCAGTTGTTAAAACAATGACATCATGAAATATGCAGGCAAACGGATGGAACCAGAAAAGATCATCCTGAGAGAAGTAATCCAGATCTATAAAGACAAACATAATATATGTATTCACTTATTAGTGGACATTAGCTGTTAAGTAAAGGATAAACGTGCTATAATTTACAGACCCATAGAGGCTAAGTAACAAGGAGGTTTCAAGGTGGGGATGCGTGCCTCTCCCTGGGAAGAGGAAGTAGAATAGATTTTGCTGGTGGACTTGGGTGGGTTGGGATAGAAACCAGAGGGAACAAGCAGGGGTGGGAAGGACAGCAGGAGGGAGTACTGGAAGAGACTGTTGGAATTGGGGGTCACTTGGGAGGAAATGTAGAAACCTAGTACAGTAGAATGTCCCTGGAATCTGAGAGTGATCCTAGCAAAGTCTCATAATAATGGGGATACAAAGCCCCAAATGGCCATCTTTTTTAACCCGGCAAGTCTTCCAGCAATGGGACTGGGGCATCACCCCAGTCACAAAATCTTCAACCTACAATCTGTCCCATCCACAAGATGTGTTGGGGTAATTGTGGCACAGAACTTGGAGTGGCCAACCAATGACTGGTCCAAGTTCAGTCCCGTGCCATAAGCCTGACACTGCCTTAGATAGCCAGAAACCAGAGTCAGGATAGCCCGGAGACCCAGCTTACAACCAAACAAGAATGACTAAAAAATAAATAAATAAATAAATAAATAAACCCAACCCAACAAACAAATAAAAAAACCCTTTGTGATATTCTGCTATCCTCATAGATTGGTGCCTAGCCCATTTGTCATCTGAGGGCCATCATCTAGCAACTGATGTAGGCAGATGCAGAGACTCACAGCCATATACTAGAAGGAGCCAAGGGAACCCCACAGAAGAAGCAGAGAAAGGATTATAGAAGCCAGAGAGGTATAGCATACCATGAGAACATGGCACACAGAATCAACTAAGTGAGGCTCGTAGGGACGCACAGAGACTGAGGAAACAAACA